>NC_136063.1:1819522876-1820202876 GCF_964261635.1 Lissotriton helveticus
GCGGAGCGAGAGCGAGGATCGAGACTGACCCCCTGGCTGACGAGAGACAGAGACACGAAACACACTAAAAGAGCCCGGTGAGTTGGGGGAGGGGGATGTATGTGTGTGTGTGTGTGTGTGTGTCTGTGTGTGTGTGTGTGTGTGTGTGTGGTGTGTGTGTGTGGTGTGTGGTGTGTGTGTGTGTGTGTGGTGTGTGTGGTGTGTGGTGTGTGTGTGTGTGGTGTGTGGTGTGTGTGTGGTGTGGTGTGTGGTGTGTGGTGTGTGTGTGGTGTGTGGTGTGTGTGTGGTGTGTGCCTGCGTGTGTGCCTGCGTGTGTGCCTGCGTGTGTGCCTGCGTGTGTGCCTGCCTGTGCCTGCGTGTGTGCCTGCCTGTGCCTGCGTGTGTGCCTGCCTGTGCCTGCGTGTGTGCCTGCGTGTGCCTGCGTGTGTGTGTGCCTGCGTGTGTGTGTGCCTGCGTGTGTGTGTGCCTGCGTGTGTGTGTGTGCCTGCGTGTGTGTGTGTGCCTGCGTGTGTGTGTGTGCCTGCGTGTGTGTGTGCCTGCGTGTGTGTGTGCCTGCGTGTGTGCCTGCCTGCGTGTGTGCCTGCCTGTGCCTGCGTGTGTGCCTGCCTGTGCCTGCGTGTGTGCCTGCCTGTGCCTGCGTGTGTGCCTGCCTGTGCCTGCGTGTGTGCCTGCCTGTGCCTGCGTGTGTGCCTGCCTGTGCCTGCGTGTGTGCCTGCCTGTGCCTGCGTGTGTGCCTGCCTGTGCCTGCATGTGTTGGGAACAGCCGGCTGGGATCGGAGCGCGTGACCTGATCCGATTCCGGCCGGCTGCGTGCGCGTGACAGTCTGTTGTCTCTGCCTAGTCCTTGACAGGGAAAATGACTGAAATGATTGCAATAGATCGCTTTGCGACAGCAGGGGCTTTCGCCCCTGCAATCGCAGGCGCTACCTAAAAAGGAAGCGTTTTTCCTTCGAAAGTGAACATAAGACAACTTTTCATCTAAAAGGCCTCACTTCTTTGGACACAGGATGCACCTTCACTCGTCAGGACCCACCGGGCTCCTATACTTAGGAATAGAAGGTCAGACAGGAATGATAAGGGAGCGGCCATATTGACATTCTTCTGCAAACAAAATAATATTATTGAAAAATAATAACACCCGATATTACACTGCACTTACATCCTTATTTCGATCAAACTTCAATCACTCAAAATTTCTTTCTAGTGAGCGAAGCCTGCCTTTTAATACGTCTTCTGCGTTCATTAATAGTCCCTGCCAGCTGTTGCTGCTCTAAAAACAAGGCACTTCATGCATTGTAATGGAAGCACATCTTAAGAGGTAGGATAATATATCTAATAACCAACAGAATGTCAGAGATGAACGCTCTCTTCTGGGCTGATTGAAATAATGTTATTCATATCTTCAAATCAGTGGCTGAAGAACGGCCCAAAATACGCTGTGTGTATTTGTTCAAAACAAAGAGGTTTTGACTACGCTAGGCCTAACATGAAACACTGAGAAACGGTTCAATTTAGATGAATTGGAAGCCAAAACAAGGACTTGATGCAATAGCTACAAATGAATCATACTAGGAACATATTTCTTTCGCTCTTAGAACATGTACATTTTTCTGTGGCCTTGAACAAGGACACTCCTCCAGGGAAAGTAAACTCTAGATTAAATTATTAAAGAGTCCGAAAAAATCTTCAAAACAAATTATATTTTGTAACCGACATATGTATTCCTTTGGTACTATTTTGGCAGATGGTGTTCTCAATAAAGGCTAAATTCAGTTGACATGAAGTTAGAGTTGCCTGGAAACCTGCTGGCAGATGAATGATATTCCAACGTTTCCCTAAATCGCTTGCAGCTGCAATCTCAGAGAATGCCGAGAACGTATAACGTTTCTAAAACAGCATGGAGAGAGGAATTATAGTTTTAATAAGATAGAAAAATAGAATGTGCTACACTTTTTTTTTTAACAATACATGTTTTATAGATAAGAGCACAGTGCCCTCCAACTTAACACTTCATGCTCCACACAAGACATCGGGCGCTTGGAGTGATACTTAATGCGCATGGCTTTGGACTGCGAAAGTTGTAACACTTAATGACCAGGCGGACTCTTCTTTTTAAATAGATTTAAAACTATGGAATAAAGCCACCTTATCAAATTTAAGAGGATTTATTTCGTAACTTGAGTGCATTTTCCTGGCCACTCGTCAATGTCACTCATTAATTTATGAACTTTAAACATTTGGGGAAGGGAAATGCAGGTGGCTTGTGGAAATCATGTAGCAAGGCAGGGATGGGAAATAAAACATTGATGGATGTGCGTTGCATTAGAAGGATTTTGGCCGGCTGCACTAGTTTTTCTGAGTCCCGCCCCCCACCACTACTTAAGAGACTCTTGCCCCACTCGCCGATTGATTAAAGTAGGCAAGTTCATCTCCCTGAGGCGGAAAGCCGGGGAAATAGCTAGACTGTCTTTTAAAGTATTTTAAAGTGTTTTTAACGATTTGTACCTACTGATTGCTAGTTTGCACAGATTGTTGGCACACCACCTACACGCTCGAACCCTGGTCCCCGCAGCCGATTAGGCGCTGTTGGTGCACGCATTGGGCGGAGCGGAGCGGCCATAGTAGAAGGATTTTGGCCGGCTGCACTAGTTTTTCTGAGTCCCGCCCTAACGTGCTTAAATGGCAGAATACACCCGACCGCGCAGCGGGCGGGTGCGCCGGAAGCGCGCCGAAGCCGCGCCAAAGGCAAGCCCGTCTGCGCCCGTCCATGCCTCGGCCGGGCCCAGGGCCATGATTCCTGGCCAATTTATTAAATACTCAAGGGATTTCATATTGGACCTGAAGTCTGATCCCAAGAGATGTACACATCCCTTGACTATGATGGATTGGATAGGACCCTGGACCTGTAGATACTGTAGGGAAAGTTTTGGCCCTTATACCGACCACTTAATTAATAGACGAACTGAAGCTCTGAAATGTGGACTTATAAATGTCAGGTCAATGGCTAAGCATGCCCTGGACATCTTTGACCTCATAGCAGAAGGAGACCTGGACTGTCTGTTTATGACAGAAACCTGGCTAACGCCTAACAGTAACCCAGATGTTACAAATACACTCCCACCAGGATATCTTATATGTAGGGAGGACAGAGCAATTCAAAGGGGGGGGAGGTATTGCTATTATCTACCGTGAGACACTCACCTGCCAAACTTTAACAATCCCAGATCTGAAAGGAGCAGAAAACATGGGTTTCGCTTTAAAGATACATGACTCTTATACTTTCTCTGGCGTACTGATATATAGACCACCAGGACAACACACTGATTTTGTGGAGAGTATTGGACCAGCCATTAGTAATATAGCCCTCAAATCTGCCAACTTCACGTGTTTGGGAGATGTGAACTTACACTTAGACTCCTCCACAGATCCGGCTGCAACATGCTTTAGGGACACTATGAATGTCCTAGGACTAACCCGGACTACATCTGAACCTACGCACCACAAAGCAGGGCACATCCTTGATTGCGTCTGTACGAACCTAGGGACACTTATGGCTAAAACACCTCAAATCTTACCATGGACAGACCATAACTTCATTCCTTTTGATATTGGAGTAACTTTCAGGAAAACATTAAAAAACTCTGATAACTCACTTAACCCCCCCCCCCCCCCCAAGGAGAACCCAGTTGGAAAACCCTGATAGGACAGGACTCATTCCTCACTAGAGCCGCAGAGACCAAGCCGACCACTACTGGAGAACCCACTGAGGACAGTCAAATCCTCAGAAATTGGATTAATACTTTAAGGTCAGGGAAATCTCACGACCGGCACAGTGTTAAAAAGAAATCCTCAGCACTGTGGTACACCTTGGCCCTAAAGGAAGAACAGTGGAAAGTTAGGGCACTTGAACAGAAATGGCGTATGAACTATGAACAAATAGATCGATACAACTATAAAGTTGCACGCCGCTGATATCACGGACTGATAAAAAATGCAAAAAAGCAATACTATACCGAGGCTATAGTCAATAGCAAAAACCAACAGAAAGAAATTTTTAAAATAGTCAATGCTTTTACCAATCCTAAATCCATGAATAAAGAAATTCCCCCCTCCCAGGACCTATGTACTAAAATAGCGGACTTCTTTGAAGGAAAAATCAAAGAACTTACAAAGGATTTTCTCCATCCAACGAGTTATAAAGACTCGGCTTACATAGGTCCCACAACCACTACTGGCCAACTGTCTGCTTTTTCTCTGGCCACCCTGGCTGACTCTCGTGCAGAAATTTTAAAGATCAAATCAGGTTCCCCATTTTATCCCTGCCCTCCATATGTCCTGCACACCATGGTTGATATTGTGAATACCATTATAAATACCATCATTAATTCCTCACTTAACCTTGGCTTAGTACCTGAGGAATGGAAGCTTGCAGCAGTGAAGCCTCTGCAGAAAAAACAACTTGCAGACCCAAACATCCTGACCAATCTACGTCCCATTTCTCTGCTCCCAACCCTCTGCAAAATAACTGAAAAGTTTGTGAATAAGCAGCTTACCACATTTCTGGAAGCCAATAACATATGGCACCCCAATCAAGCAGGCTTCAGGTCCCAGCACTCAACTGAATCAGCCCTGATATTCACCTCAGAAACCTTAAGGGCTGCAATGGACCAGGGGAAAAAGGCGGTATTGGTGCTCCTAGACCGGTCCGCGGCATTTGATACGGTCTCACATACCATTCTGATAGACCGATTAGCCGCGGCAGGGATAGCCGATAGAGCACTAGGTTGGCTAAAAAGCTTCCTCTCCGGAAGACGCCAAGAAGTCACCTTAGGCCGATTTAAATCCGAAGAAAAACAGCTTACCTCGGGAGTGCCTCAGGGCTCGTGTCTGAGCCCGACACTCTTTAATGTCTATTTGGCTCCCCTGGTTGCACTTATATCATCGTATGACATTTCCACCATTTCATACGCTGATGATACGCAGCTCATCCTGGTGATGGAAGATGACACTGGAGAAGCTGAAAGGAAGCTTAAGACCTGCCTCAAAGCCACATTCCAATGGATGAGCGCAAACCATCTCAAATGCAACACAGGGAAGACAGAGATTCTGCCCTTTGGAAAGGAGAATCTGGTTAATCCCTCCCTATGGTGGCCAGAGGAGGTGGACGGTCCTCCTGACACCGTTACGTCTGCCCGGAATTTAGGTATCAAATTCGACTCATCACTGACCTTTAAACAGCAGGCAGTAGCGGTGGCCGGAACATGTTTCGGCCTCATTAAAACACTGAGGAAATTTTTTGATTTCTTACCTTTTCAGGCACGGAAAATGGCGGCAGTAGCAATGGTAACATCTCGCCTTGACTACTGCAACAGTCTATATGCAGGCACAAACAAAACAATTTGTCATAAACTACTTATGGTCCAACACGCTGCGGGCAGACTGGTGCTGGGCTGGAACAGAAGAACCTAAGCAACAGCAGCAATGGATATATTACATTGGCTGCCAATCCCAAAAAAGATCCTCTTTAAAGTTCTTCTGATAACTTTTAGGGCCTTTCATGGGAAAGGTCCAGGCTATATCCAAAAGATGTTTAAACGCTATTCCCCTCTGCGCAATCTTAGATCTCATAAAGCTAACCTCCTGACAGTTCCCAACTTTAGATTAAAAACTAGAGGAGGCAAGGCCCTGGCAGTACTGGGATCTAAGGCCTGGAACTCTCTTCCACCACCCCTTCGACAAATAGAAAAAGAAACAGACTTCAGAAAGGCCCTTAAAACTTGGATCTTCAATCTATCAAACACGATCTGTAAATCCCTGATTTGATACAGATCCCCCTTTCCTAAACAGCGAACACTGGACTGCCTTCTTTTCTTTAAGCGCTTAGATGCTCCTTTGAGTGCAAACTGCGCTCTATAAAAAAAAACCTTACATTTACATTTTTTGAGGTGGGTCATGCAGTTATGTGCATGACAAAAATGGTAACATACCTGACAAAAGGAAGGTGATCATGAAAAGCTATTTGCAAAGCGCACTGTAATGACTGAGGGTTTCCTGGTGCTACGATTGAGAAAGATGGGAGACTCATCTGTGGAAGGGCAAAGTTTTAGGTTTTTTTCTCATGCTCACGAGGCAAAATGAACTTGGCAGTGCATTTTAGAACTTTGCAAGAGAAGGTTTTCAGGTATGGTGACAGAAGAAAGCCAATATGCCAAAGCAGTTATATTTTGAGAAGGGCTCGAACATACATTAAACCTTATAATATTGCTCTCGATTTTGAAGATTGAAGCATATCGCATGATATTCTATACCCAGTAGGGGCGGAATGCAGACAATCAGTTATTCGGGATACTTTTGATTCTATACTTCAGTCACATGTGGTTAAAGTGTAGAGGTGCCAGTGTCCTGATCTCACTATGCTCCCAGTACAGACCTCTTACCTTCTACTTCAGCATTCGTTCAGATTGTAAAATGAAAATTAAGAAGGTATTATTTGTAAACGTGAGCAATGGTGACATACATTGCGGTCATAACTCGTTTCCTCAGTGTTCACAGTTCTGCACACTGCTGACTAAAGAGTACTCGCAGTCTACTGCTGAATAATGAGAAAAACTATTAAAACACTGGTAAAGATAAATAATATTTGAATCAGTCGCACATCTTAATCACGACAGCAAGAAAACATTTCTATATAGCAAAAGCTTGCTTGCCAACACGATCAAGCAAGCCTACAAAAACAAAAAACTATCATCCTACAAAAAAAACATTAAGCTAGCACTTAATCACCGTAGATCTAAGAGTTGCATCATCTATAAGAGATGCACTTGCTCATAAAATAAACTATTGCTTGCATGTACCGTAGAATTTACTAGCAATACCAGTGCAACAGTCGAAACCTTGATAAAAAAACTAGTGTGGGCTCCTAGAATATTAAGAAATATGCTGCACTAAGACAGCGCTACCTCACATCAGTTTGACAACCGACAAGATTTCAACTAGTCCTTTCGCTTATGTTGCTGCACCCAACACCCCAATGACTCTAAACCCACCTCATTGCCAAATCTGTAATAGTAAGCCAACTTTACTTAACTGGGCCATGGGCATGCAGAGGTGAAAATATTCAAACACTTCTGGAATATCACATGCTTTTGAACACCAATGTGTGAAGCAGCATACTTAAAGCAGATCTTTGAACCTCACACAACCCGATTATCACCAAACTTCATCATACAAATGATATAAAGCATGTACTCCGAAAGGGTGCAAGAAATGTGAGTTCTTCGTAGCATCATATATATATATTTTTTTTTTGGGGACTTGAGGAGGTCACATTCACAAGCAGAGAGCGGCATACATTCAACCCTGCGGAGCCCAGTATGCCGGTTTTCCACCCTTGCCTAACCTGAACTTACCTGGGATCGACATTGCATTCTGGGCAAGGTAGTTCATCCTTGCTTCTACCATGTGAAGCAGAGTGACTCTGGCAACAGCTGAGGGGCGGAACCGGCAACATTCACCCAATGCGGTAAAGGCAGAACACTTAAAAATCCCCAGTGTACCGCAGACTTGCTTTATTGCTCCTGCTTTCACCCGGCGCTGACGAGGCTTAACTGAAGCCGAAATGCATACGCCCTAATGTGAATAAATTGGCCTCCGAAAGTTCCCCTGCTGTGGCCCTTTTCTTTTCGTTGGAGGAGAAGTTATAATAGATATATATATATATATATATATATATACACACACACATACATACATACATACATACACACAAAAACTACATTTAAAAAGTAATCAAAATGCTTTGTAATACATTTCAAATCGTTGGTTAATAATTAAGTCGCTATCCGTAGTTTGATTTGTAGGAGTAGCGCAAGTAGTACATACAGAATCTAGTACTGATAATTAGTAGCTTCCATTGAACCACTGGCATGTACCAACAACAAGAACATGCATTACAAGAAAAAACAGCAGCAATATGCTAGAATGCAGCATACTGTTTCGTCTTAAAAATAAAAACGATTTTTTAAACACCCCAATCTTCTCATTAAAATTAAACTGTGGTGTTTTGATAATGAATTAAACTCAATATTTCAGAATTTGCATATTTGTTGATGTCCACATCTTTATTTCTGTGCATTGTTTTGAGATTTAAATCATAGAAATAGCTTAGGCCGAGGTCCCCATCTTCCACAAAAGATTCTAAATGGGGTGATACTCTGAAGTCAAAAGGCTAAGATCTTCTGTGCTTCACAATACCTCTGCCATAACTGTAGTACTCGGATTCGACATCCTCTCCTCTGCCTCATGAGCCCAGATTGGTCTTTCTTTAAAACTTAAATATCCCTCTCCAAAACGAGCTTTTCCCTCCTTTTCCTCCTTTCCCCTCTCCTTTGCCGCTTCTCTAATCAATAACCTTCTCCATTTGGCCCCTGCATGATTGAGCACCAATAAACAGGGTCCTGGTGTATTGCTAGAACATATGATTTGTATTAAATCTTTGCATTTGAAAGATTCAATTCTCTAATCAAGAACGTTGGACAGTAGAACAACCAATGAAATACGATTAAATGGTGCTAGCTTGCAATCGTACCACACTATTTATTCATTAAGTACTGTATCCATTAGCTCATTAAGAAATGTAAACTCTGTACTACATTACAGATGTTTACCTGACTGCACGCTAGATGAAGTGGACACTGAAAACAGATGTGATGTCCCTTGGGAACAACTGATAACACTGGAAGTGGGTCGACTCCAACAAAAGTGGGGACTGAAGCAGCTCCCCACATCTTACCATCAAGCCAGCATATCTGTAACATTCTCAAGAAAGTCCCAAAAGAGCCCCAGTGTCCTCTCCTTCAAATACCTAGGGACAGCTGACTCCAGGAACTAGTGACAAGTAGCAGCTAGGCATTTAGTCGCCACAGACAGGGATGGGAGGCAGGGGCCTATTACATACCCCGAAGTCTGCTATTGTCCTTACATCAGCCCTGCTAGCAGTGGCCGAGCAGCAAAGCACTTCCTCAAACACCAACAATGAGTAGCCGACAAGTCACACTTCACTGTCGCATGAAGGGCAAGAAAGAGTAGAAGGTAGTCTCATAGCCCTGGCACTCACTGAGTACCTGGGGTGAGGACAGTGCTGACACCAGCAGACATGGCACTGGATCAAGTGGGGGAGTGGGCAAGAATGTCAGAGGAGGCCAGTGCACAGAAAAAGCAGAGGTGGAGACTGGGAGCGAATACCCACCCCCCACTCCCAAACAGATTTCACCCAAGGGAACTGCCAGGAAGGGACATAGCCTACCCACAACAATATGCGAAGTACTGATAGTAGCACGGCCTAAACAGGCCAGAGGTCCGCTTGAGCTGACCTCATACCACCCACTTCTGATGAAGAACACAGACTATTTTGGAAAAGGGGGGTGGTGATGGACAGAGCTTCTGAATGATGCAGAATACTCTTACCAAGTCAAGAGATCATGGTTTTAATCCATCACCGTTTTTTAGCTCACTGCACCTTCCCAGCTCAGAACCTGGCTATATGCAAATTAGTCTGTTCCTGTCCCAGTGCATGATGGGAACAGGGCAAACCAAACTATCAAGCCAATTCTTATACTGGGAAGGAAACAAGCTTCCGGGGACCGGTTTCTGGCATCACAGCCTTCTTCGGCCACTTTCTCAAACACCAACAATGCGCAGCCGACAAGTCACACTTCACTGTCGCATGAAGGGCAAGAAAGCGTAGAAGGTAGTCTCATAGCCCTGGCACTCACTGAGTACCTGGGGTGAGGACAGTGCTGACACCAGCAGACATGGCACTGGATCAAGTGGGGGAGTGGGCAAGAATGTCAGAGGAGGCCAGTGCACAGAAAAAGCAGAGGTGGAGACTGGGAGCGAATACCCACCCCCCAATCCCAAACAGATTTCACCCAAGGGAACTGCCAGGAAGGGACATAGCCTACCCACAACAATATGCGAAGTACTGATAGTAGCACGGCCTAAACAGGCCAGAGGTCCGCTTGAGCGGACCTCATACCACCCACTTCTGATGCAGAACACAGACTATAAAGTGTTGAATAAGACAAGCCAGCAAGCTGCTTTCCTCCAAGCTCCAAATAATCTGTGATCAGTGTGGGTTTATATCAGGGTGCAACACAACGTTGTATTTTAGGAGACTTCTAGCAGCAAAATTAGCAAATCTGCCCGCAGATACTGAATACGCTTTTGTTACATTGAATTGGCAATAAGTATACATAGTAATGCAAAAAAAAAAAAAAACGGGGCTGCAGAAAGTTTCAGACATGGGTGTCTATACTATATACCTGTGGTTCCCAAACTGTGCGCCGCGGCACCCCGGTGCGCCGTAATCAGGAGCAAGGGGCGCCGCGACCACAATGTGGAAACCTGAAGCCTCTTTTTTCTGCAGCCAAACACATCACCAGCATTATGTTTAGTGTAAAAACGGAGCACGTTAGAAATCAGACATAAAACATAAGCCAAGTCAAGGCCCTCCTCTCGCTGAGAGAAAGCCTTGACTTGGCTTATGTTTTATCTCAGATTTCTAAAGTGCTCCGTGTTTACATTAAACATAATGCTGGCGAGAGGAATGCCCGCGTAGCTAGGGGGGTGCGGTAGGGGCGGTCCGCCCCTGGCGGCACTATTTTGGAGGCGGCGGCTGTGCTGCACTGGGGCCCGTGGCAGCATTGCACACGTGAATGAAGTGCAAGCGCACCTCTGTGCAGAATTCACGAAAGCGCTACCAATGACGCCCCTTCGGTAAAATGGAATGTCTGCTGCTGCATAAGTTCAAAGTAGGTTATTGCGAAGAATGCATCTTTTCTTCATTAAAAATGCGAGAGGAAATGTTTCTGAGGTGTTAAAATTGGAAAATGTATGTGCACACAGTGTTCATCAGAATAGTGGGAGCCTGCAAGGATTTGCATTTAAGATAAGGCATGTCTGTTAAAGATCTTTCCAGATGTCATAAAAGGGTTGAGCACTCAGTATTTTAATATATATATATTTTTCTACGTGGTGCTGGAATGATATTCAGAACGGCGTTGCTACACTCACTCAACTCATATGGATTCTGAAAATGTTTCAAAATAAACAGGTGTCCCGCCAGGCCCAATCAGATGAAGGGTCCTAAAAGGGAGGGTTTTTTTGTCTCGGAGTTTTATATAACTCGAACTTGACCGAAGGTATCAGCGCGATTTATGGAGCACCAGTTGCGTTTCATATAGACAGATTATTTTGGGCACGGGGAGATTAAGTGATTTGCCCAGAATCACAGGATGTTAAACTTCCCCACCGAGACTCGAACCCGGTTCTGTCGTCGGAGGTGTATTTAGGTATTCCCAAGGGTTGTGAAATGCCCAGATGTCAGCACCTTGATAGATGTTAAGCTACCTGGGATTTTCCCATCTTCAAATGTCTTCATTTTTTTTTTTGCTGGGGTCAACACTTAAGAAATGTACGAATAAAGGCGCGGAAAAGAACCGGACATTAAAAGGCTAATTAAGATAAGAAGGGTAGAGACATCGATTAACTTTATGACTCCATACAGAGTTTGGCACAAGCACCGGTCATTGCATGTGCCCACAAAGTCACGGGAGTGGTTGTTTCTTGAGCACGTTTGCCTTTCCAGCTAAGGCCAGAAAACTCCTATGTTCAGCATATCCACTTCTGCATCCACCCACTGAGTGAGACTCCCTTTAGCTTTCAGGCCTCCTCTAGCAGAGGCCTCAGTCCACACTTTGAACTGCACGCAGAGCTTGGGGTGTTCAAAGGCAAAGTGGGCCAGTACCACTTGCTTCTGTGGATCTCACTGGGATTGCATCCCAATTATTTAAGGAAGACAACAGGAAGTACTCCCGAGGTCGGGCTTACATCCCACCCCACCCGCCCACCGGTAAAAAAATGGTGGGGAGCCACGGCTAACTGCCAATTTGGTCAAGGGAGCCACGGGTCAAAAAAGTTTGGGAACCACTGCTATATACCAATACCACTGCTAGGGTAAGGACAGGTACTGAGATATCCGCAGCATATCAAATACATAGAGAAACAGAACAAGGAAGTCTGCTATCCCAACTTCTTACTGTTGCAACAGAGCAGTTTGCTAGCAGGGTCAATCAGACAAGGAAGAGTTTTCACAAGGATCAAAGATGGTGACAAAACGCATTACATTTCACTACACGCTGATCACATAGGTCTATACTTAGACGGCGTTGACACACCCATTGTACATGTGATAGAAGCCCTAGAGCTCTTTGCCAGATTATCGTGGCTTAAAGTGACATTAAGTAAATCCAATATCTTCCCAGTGCATCTAAAACTGGGAGTCAACTCCCTGCCAGAGGAGATACAAAGGCAGAGATGGGAAGTGACTAAACTCAAACATTTATTAATGCAAATGTATAGGCTGATCCAGATATATTGAATTATTAATGTGAGACTAGTGAAGGGAATAGGGACTCATTTCTGGAACATGCTACTCCCTAAGAGGCCAGGAAGATAGTTATCTCCAAAATGGTGACCTTGCAACACCTTCATTACTTCACACTGATGCCAATAAAAATACCCAGACATATTCAGAGAGCTAGACACTATACTGTCTGATTTCATAAGGGGCTCTGCGAGACACAGAGTAGCACTAGCAAATCTCACACTGCCCATAGTGTGGGAGAGGGGTGAATTGCAGTTCCAGATAATTATATATTATATATCTGCACAATTGCAATGGACGGCGGTTGGATGAACGAAGATGGTCTGGACCGCACAAACTTGCGAGCTAGTCAGAAAGCTTTTGAGACTCGCTGTTCTGGCTAATTAAAACGTCAAGGCCCACAAACCTTTTAAGAGGAGCCTAAAAAGTGAACTGAATCCCTTAAGAAAGTAATTTGAGAGAAGATTACTTAGTATGACCCAGCCGTCGGTTGTGAGGTTTCAGCGCGGCCGTTCCCTGTAATTAGCAATGTGATTTAGGCCAAACCAGATTGTCTGGATGTTTCACATTGCAGAGAATATTTGAACACAGAGTCACGCTTCACATTACAGGCTTTTTCACTTAAGCACATACAACACCATCACCACAACAAAGGACATGCTGTCATACTAAAATGGAGTGTAAGAAAGTGAACAAACAGGATATTTGTGGCCGTGGACAGGAGACGGCAAAACATGCAAGACGAAGGATCCAGTGGTTATGATGTGGTTTACCTCCCCAAAAATGAACGTAGTGCTTGCTGAAGCAATTTGTCGTTACAGTTTGTGCAAGTGAAATCGAGCCAAAAAGGGAGATTATTTTTTTTACTTTTACAAACGGTATGCGCAGTATAAAGTTCGCCTTTGAGTTTTCTAATATTTTTGGTCATGGATGTACGAACAATATATGCATGTCCATTCTACACATTTATTTCTGAATATTTAAATAAAATAAAAAATGTCAACCAACCCACATCAACAGCAGGTTTTAAAAGATTTTTAAAGATTCACCAACAAAGCAATTACAAGACTTCAAAACAGAATGTTTCGAACAACAGATACCAGCATAAAAGAAAACTGAATACATTTATTTTAGCATGCACTGTTGTACAGCTAAGAGACAACAATGAATAGAACAGCAGGATCCGAACAACTCCTTATGGATGTGTTATGTTAAAAACTGTGCTTCAAATTTTAGGGTCGAGTCCCAATAAGCGCCCTAAAAAGTAACATTTTGTTTGAGGAACCATGATAGCTTCCTTTAGCCGGGCAGGGGCTTTCCCTATACGACAAAGTTCAAATGCTGGGTAGTAATTGTTCTGTTGAAACAGAAAAGGTCTGACAAACAGTTAGACCACAGGTTTACTCAAGGCTGCAAAAGAAACAATTGATGGACGGAATGCTGGACAATGCAAACATTCACCCCAGTCACAAGGATAAAGGGTTTAATCCATCATTCTTTTGCTCACCACACCACCCCGGTTTTGGGCCCAGCCATTCAAGAATTGCATTGTCAGGGCGGGGTGGCAGGATTGCTTCTATGGTCCGTTTAAAAAGTATCACTTAATAAATCTCTCTCAATGCAGTGATATAATCTAATGTACTACGGTGTAATGCTTCCATGTGTTAAAAAAAAAGATAAGACTACTTTTCCATATAGTTTTGTTACAATTACAGGCAACTTGGAATAATAGTCAATAGCCTAAATTTTTTACAAGGGGAAAATACGGCCACCATTTGTTTACCCCTTGTAAGCCATTTAACCAAAACAGAACAATAACAAAGGTCACTGCTGTATACGGTAAGGATAGCATGATCCAATTAAATGTCCTTCGAAAAATCAAACACCAAGTAAGCCAGAAACAGTCTAGGTTAAAACGTGCACTAGTTGCTAATTAGTCAGTGGACCAAATCTATGCTAAGTCAAACAACAATTAATAACCAGGAAAGGCTTTCAGGCGCCAAAGACTAAGGCGTTTGGTTAGGTATTTGGCAACATCAGGATGAACGCCATCAAAAGGTCGGCTGGGTTGGCACACAGTAATAAACGGAAAGGTTATCGATTTAATTTTAGTTATCTTTCAGGCATCCATAGATCTATCAAGCCTTGGAAAATGAGCTCTAAACTAAATAGAGGCAGTCATGCTGGTAACTGAACGGCCAAAGTAAACAAAGGCCTATGAACAGGAAAGGAAAATGCAAACCTGATCAGACAAAAGAGCGAAATAAGAAAAAAATATACATTTAAAAAAAAGAAAAAAAAAGGTAAGAGACCTATAATGCAAAGAGCATCAAAAAAGACACATTCTCAATGTAAAAATACAAGAACACTTAAGTGTCTGAAACTTTCGAACACGAGAGAGCAACTATGGATGAGAGACGTAGCCGAATGGATGACGACCAGCCGCCTGAAACTGAACTCAGACAAGACGGAGGTCCTCATCCTGGGCTCCACGCCTCCGCCTGGGACGACTCCTGGTGGCCCCCCGCCCTGGGCACCGCACCCAAACCGACGGACCACGCACGCAACCTGGGCTTCATCCTGGACTCCTCCCTCTCCATGACCAGACAAGTCAACGCCGTCTCCTCGTCGTGCTTCAACATCCTGCGCATGCTACGTAAGATCTTCCGGTGGATCCCCACCGAGACGAGGAAGACGGTCACCCAAGCCCTCGTCACCAGCCGACTGGACTACGGCAACGCCCTCTACGCCGGAACCACTGCCAAACTCCAGAAGAGACTCCAGCGGATCCAGAACGCCTCGGCGAGACTCATCCTCGACATCCCCCGACGCAGCCACATCTCCGGACACCTGAGAGATCTGCACTGGCTCCCGGTCAACAAGAGAATCACCTTCCGGCTCCTCACCCACGCGCACAAAGCCCTACACGACCAAGGCCCGAGCTACCTCAACAACCGGATCAACTTCTACACTCCCAAGCGCCTCCTCAGATCAACCAACCACGCCCTCGCCGCCGTCCCCCGCATCCGAAGAGCGACAACAGGAGGAAGATCCTTCTCCTACCTGGCCGCCAAGACCTGGAACTCACTTCCGACCAATCTGCGCCTGACCCAAGACCACCTCTCCTTCAGGAAGAAGCTCAAGACCTGGCTGTTCGAGCAGTAGCGGCACCCCCCCCCCTCCCAGCGCCTTGAGACCCTACGGGTGAGTAGTGCGCTATACAAATGACCTGATTGATTGATTGATTGAATACATACCCAGTAAAGTCTCCTGACTGGCAGCATATGTGTAAAATCCATCACTGACCATGGTCCTGTTGCCTACATTTATTTTCAGTTTTTTGCTTGGCAAAACATTATTTTGAGCAACAGGGATCCTCCATTGCGTTGCAAGGCAACAGGTTCACTGATTTTCTAGGGAAAAGAGGTTACTACCAAGGCAAGTGTTGATTGCTTTGGTTAAATTGTTTTGTATGAAGTCACCCGATAAAAGCTTAAACATAGGTTTCTGGTACACACTGCTTGTTGTCCAGCTGTTTAGGTTTGAAATTACATGTCACCGTCAATGATTAATTTGAAACCGAATGAGAAACAAATTCCAAAAAAGAGAATCCAGCTGGAAACTGCAATTAGTTTCTCCTACTAAAAGGATGACTGGTTTTGAGTTGGAGACTATCTGAAAATAAGCAGATCAGGTTGCGCCAGGCGGGGCATTGCCCCTTTTATTAAATCTTGCTATTATGGAAATCCCTGATAAAATAAAAACATGTAAGAGATAACCCTAAAACTAGCTTTAATGTCCCATTCCTACACTGTTCATATACTGAAAGGTTTTTAATAATTTTGTCCTGGACAGTGTCAAGAACGGACTACAGCTCTGTTGCACAGCTACTAAGCAACTGGGACAAACATGTAGCCAACCGCGTGTGATGCTTGAAGAGGTCACAAATTAAAGATGTCAGACTTCCCCTGAGTAACACAGATCATAGGACTTGTTCCTGTATTGATAACAATGTCTTGATCTTGTGCAGTCCAAACAATACCAACCTTCAAAGAATGCTCCAAAGCTATGCAGACAGGGTCATGTGGAATCAAGAGGTTTGCAATCCACAACTTCAGCTACCGAATAACCCATACTTCGGGAAGAACCCTGCGAAGAAGGCCACTGGAGAAAAGTCACCAGTGTTTGTGTTTTACAAAACTCAAATCACTAAGTATCATGTTTTGTTTCTTCAAAAAGCCTGCAATCCCTATTCTTGTGTCAAGAGTTACAATTGCAGAACAATAGGCGAGACAGCTCGGCCACTGCATTTTTTGCGGAGGCAAACTTCATGCATTCGTCATTCCAGGAGATTCAGGCCGAGTGCCCTGGGAAATTAAGCTTGCAGCCACATAACCAAGCCCTGCATATGTCGGATTGATTCAGAGTGGGGAGTCAAAATATCAGTTTTATTATCGACCCGAGGAACCCACTTCGTCTGTGCACCTCATGTACCATCGAGGCTAGCCAAGCTAGTTTGTGACTATTTCAGGCGCAGTTTTGGGATTCAGACTTACTTGTGAGTTTTTATTAGAAAGAAAGTAAATAAATAAATAAAAAGAAAGCAATCAAGTGGCCCGTTCGTTGCTTCGTGCAGGACCAATGCAGCACTATGGAACATTCAGTTTGATGGACTTAAGTTACGATGGGCGAGAAGAAGATAGGGCACTCATGTGAGATGTACCCCTGCATAACATTAAGAGTTGATTAACGGATTTCCGTGGGCCTTGGAAAGGATGGGGGTGTTTGAATATTAGGTATATTTAGGATTCTAATAAGTAAGGGGACTTTTAGTTTAAAGCAAGCTTGAAACGTACATCATTGTTCAAAAGACGTGGGGATGATTGTAATTTTATGTGCGGTCTACTCGAGGTATTTATTCAATGTATAACGACCAGTCTTTGTAGATGTTGAAATGTGCTAATTTAAACGGAGCTTTCTGTTCTGAAGTTCTAGAACAATACTTAATGTAGGAAAAGATCGTATATAGTTGCTTTCTTTACATTATTTAGATTTATTGAGAGACTAGGTTTCCTTATGGATTGGACTGCGGGATACTGCTTAAGGACTTCATTGTGCTGCCTACTGTAGACCCGAAAAAGCAGTGGGTCCGACTACCAAACAGCTGCTAGAGTGCCTTCTGGTCCCACTGGTCCCACTTGTACGAGCACGCTTCTCCCAGGCAGATGGTGCTAGCACTCAGGGCTGTACGGGTGCAGACCACTCATTCCATACCAAAGGGCAGTAACTGATCTGGAAGGAGACGCTCACTATTGGACAGTAATATCGTAAACACCATCGTTCCAGTATCATATTTTCACCCTCTCTACTCTTTCCCCGCCATGTCTTTTCTGCTCCCAACTTTCAATCCAACTAATCAAAACCCCAGTGCTGGCTATCCTTTATTCACTAGTGCTTCACTCTGCATTGGGGCAAAAACTTTGAGAACGCTCATTGCATTCACAAAGTTATGCCTTCCCTCTCTTTCCATCCATCGCCCAGTGCGTTGAAGCAACTAGAGGGCTGAATTAAGAGCTCTAGAAACAACCAAAATAAGAGTACGCCGATTCCTAAGTCCTCACTTCTAAAAGATTCTTGCCCCTGAGGGGTCTTGCTTCTCTCTCCTGATCCATGTGGGACACATTTGTCTCTAGCATCTCTCTTAAGGGCTAATTTCTGAAGATGCTGCTATGCGAGTTATTGAGGAGGCAGCAGGATGGCTCAGTGAGCTGCGAAACGGCAAATGAAGAGTCCAAGGTTTCCCTAATATAAACACAACCAATGTGGAAAAAATTAAATTTGAAAGATGCATCTGTAACTTCGGCAGAGATTGTGCCCATACTTTATGAAGCCTCTTCCACTGTAATACACAACACCATGTGTATCTACATGCACACACCATATAATTTGATCTGCTTAAAACATATTCGGGTAAGGGGGATAGCAGGAAGCCTGGATAAAAAAAAAAATGCATCTACATCGGTATGGGATAGTCGGGGACATTCCAGGGTCTGTGAATTAAGAAAAGGCCGGAAAGCTAGATGGGATATAAAGCTTTCATGTACGGCTAAATACCGCACGTTAATTTCTACACACGGACGAGATGGCCACCTCAAAACCAATTCCAATCAGACTTTTTATACACTAAGCCTCAAACCGAACTACTGTCAAATTAGTGATTTAATAAAACAGAGAAGAACAAGCATTGGCAAACCCAGTAAGTCTGGCCTTGGCTGATGACTTTTGGCTCTGCTACCTTTATTGTATAACTGTAGTAGGGTGGTTACTTTTTAATTTTAAGCACACACTGTGCAAAACACAGAGGAAAAAAGCCAATGGCTGACGTGGGCGGACTGTGCCCTACGCTGTATGATGTGGTGGGTGGAACAAAAACGTCAACCACACATTAATAGACCAATGGATAAACAACCAAAATGTCTTGTTAATACCAAAGCTAAAAATGAAAAACACCCCCACAAACAATGAAGCGACAGATCACTACACAAAATGAGAAGGAATGAACACCCAGTATAGAAATTAACCCATTTGGGTGGACCAAATTGACAGATGACAGCGCAGGTGTTGGCATTAAGCACGTGATAACGTAGCAACATGCTGCCAAGTTAACTATGCAGCACAGAACTAGTCTGCACCATCATGTGAAGCAAGCACAGGCTTTGCTGCAGACACTGCCACTGACGTCTCATACGATGCAGCGGACCACTATTTATCTTAAGATAAAGAGAATGGGCACGGGTATTTGAAATTGCCTTTAAAAAGATATCTAGTTCTTCCACTCTGACCGAAGCATGTGTAGTTAGATCTCTGGGATCACTCTCTAATAAGGGGACACCTGGAGGTCAATCACTCAAGAAGCATTTATAGAGCGCCGCTTGTCACCAGAGAGGGTATCCAGGCGCTCGAATCCTCCCTTACACCACCACTATTCAAGGTGTGCATTAGACCGCTGGTACAGATGCTGACTGGGACACAGATTCACAACCATCTAAACGACAGCTGGGGTAGCCAAATATCACCAAAAGCATCAACCACAACCAACAACAAATGAGAGATCTCTGTTAAAATGTGAGAAATTCACGTCTTGGTGCTGCGAGGAAACCAGCAGAATCTAGCCCATTATAACGTGACTAAACCCTTTGACCACAACACAAAAAATCCGAGGGATTTACTTAACATCGAACTCGGATTTGCTCCGCAGGGGCAAGGGCAACTCCACGGAAAATCTAATTTATTTTCAGCTTCCCTTGCTTTGGGGACTCCTCCAGCTCCTTCAAACTCACAGCCAGCACTTTCAGCAGTGTAACACGGTCAACCAAAGAAACTTACTGACCGACCGCTACAGGTGTGGAAGCAGAAGGCCAGAAAGTGACGAGAGTTAAGGAGTAAAGCCAAAACCCTATGCATCATTCACAGGATTCACAGCAGCAGCAAGGGCAAATCTGCTTACAGAAACTAAGTGGTACTCCGCTGCACCCAGGCACAACTCTGCTCACCTACCGGTAGGCGGATCCACAAACGTCAGAAACGTGAACCTACATTCATATTATGCAATCCCAGAAAGGCCCTAACCGCTTGTTCTTTGACAGTTTGCTAAAAACAGAACTCTTCAGGCTGACTCGATTAACGGCCTGTCTCAGCGGTTAGGGTCCGAAAAATATTGAACAGCATTATCACAACGTGTTGGAATATTTACCCTCAAGCACCTTCCCAGAACTCTTCTATTAAGATGGCACTCCAAATGGTCAAGTGGAAGCACAATGGCAAAACGTTCATACATTTAGCGATCAGAAGGCAACATTTAGCAGCGCCTAGTTCTGAAGCACTAAGAACTGCCAACACATTTCCGCAACTTCTACTGGCCAGATGCAATTGATTTTGACAGGCTTTTTTTACTGTACTCCCGCGCATTGTCAAGCATCAGTAAAGGAGATCGTGGCTTCTAGAATGCAAGTAAACCTGGCACGGAGCACACACATATTTTGGATGAAGCACTAGCAAAAGATTTACCCTGCCACAGGTGACTGTGTTTCTCAACACGATCGGGCACATGCATCATTGCTTTTTGCATTCTCAAACGGTGCGAATTCCAGAATTCGTCCGTTTGCGAATGCAAAAATGAGTTTTGGGATGCATTAAACATGGTACAATTTTCGCACATTTAGGAATTGCTATGTCATGTGCGAATTCTTACAATTATTCGCATAAAGTGGAAATCGCTCTTTTTGACCAAAAAATGGCATTCATCAAAAATCGCTATTAGAGAATTTCATTAAATTAGCAATTTGCATTTCTTAAAATAAGAAGTGGTCTGAGGTGGTGGTATTTTTTTTCGCTAATGGACAACAAGTGACACTGATTCCAAAGGCATATAAGGGGAACACCAATGGATGTCAGTAGCACTTGCCATGGCTGCAGTCATTATATTTGGACGTAGGCGGAGAATGAGAGCTGCAGCTAGGAGGAGAATGATCAGTGATAGGATATTTAGGCTGCGCATCACTTTATTGGGGCAGAGTGATCCAGAGATATATGACAAGTATAGGCTCAATGGTGATTCCATCATGGAATTGATACCTGATCTGGACCCATATTTACAAAAGCATACTCGTAGGACCCAAGCCATTCCCACACATGTACAGGTGCTTTGTTCACTTCACCTTCTTGCCTGAGGTTCATTCCAAGGTGTCATAGCCATTGCTGGTGGTGTGTCCCAGAGTTCTCTATCTAAATTTTTCAATAATTTTCTAGATGCTATGCTTCATAGGATAAGGCATTACATAACATTTCCAACTACTGCACAAGATTTACTCCAAACCAAGTTTACCACATGTAATTGGCTGCATAGATGGCACACATATTCCAATTTGTCCTCCTTCACACAATGAGTACATTTTTCGTAATATAAAATGTTACCATTCCCTGAATATTCAAGCCATATGTAATGCAAAAACTATAATTACTGACCTGGTAGCCAGCTTTCCTGGTAGTGCCCATGATTCCTACATTTTCAAGCAAAGTGCCATTCATGGAAGGCTGTTGGCAGGAGAATTTGGTGATGGTTATTTGCTAGGTAAGAAATTAGTTATGGAATTCTTTTAAATGTTTCAGGAATATTCTTACATTTTAAGTACTCATTTCTATTCTGTCTTATCATGACCTATAGGTGACAGTGCTTATGGAATAAGATCATTCATACTTACTCCCTATCTGACTCCAACTACTCGTAAAGAGCAACTGTTTAACCAAGCCCATATATCAACACGTAATGTAATTGAAAGAACTTTTGGAGTGATGAAATCAAGATTTCGCATACTTCACAAAACAGGTGGATCTTTACAATATCGCCCTGAAGTTTATTGTAAAATTGTTGCTGCTTGTGCAATGCTGCACAACGTTGCAACTAAGAGGCCTAGAATTGGATTTTGAAGAAGGAATGCCCAACAATGACAATCAACCCCCACAACCCCAAGCCAGAGTAAATGGTCCAGACGCTGCAGAGGGAAGGAGAAGGAGGGCTGAGATCACACAACATTACTTTTAATACAGGTATGCCAAAGACAATGTGATAATTTTGCATTTGCTTTTATTAATGTTTGAAAATGAATTGAAAGTAACATCTATGTCAACACCATTATCAGTCATGGTGGCATCTATACATAAGTAATTGTAAATTAATTAATAAGCATGTTCAATGAAAAGGACAATACTCAATGCCAAAAGCAACCTACTTCTTTCTTCCTCTGACCCATAAGGCTTTATTTGTTACATTTTCTTTAGCCATGGTCATTATTGTACCGTTCAAATTTTTCCTCATACTACGGCGTTCTACATTTTTGCCAGAACTCCCTTCCATTGGCACATCATCATTACTTGGAGTACAGTCCTCATCAACAGACAAGTCCAACATGGACACATTCTGTAATTTTTATGTTGAAGACATGAGTGATGACATACCTTTAGATATTTTAGAACAACATTTACTGAGGCCCTTCTGCATAGTTACTGCATTTCTAATCAGCTGTGCAGTCTGCAAGCACATTTTATTCATCACCCTACTACAAGTTTGAAAAGCCAAAACTGTCTGATTTGCCCTTCTTGGGTGCAGTAAAGATTGAGCATGCATGTTTGCACACATTTTGTCCATAGATGCAGCAATTTTGTTAACATTTTTAGCAGTCTTTTCATTTGCATCATCCATGTGTGCAGATATCTCCATTAAACTTCTGTTAATGCCACTCACATCATCAGTCATGCTAATTAATTTCCTTTTGATAACACGAATATCCTTTCCTTGTAGACGGTGAATTTTGAGGAGTTTAAGTTCAACAGCACTGGCACTGATGTCCACCTCATTATTGGATCTACGCTGATCCTGACGTCTCCTGCGCCTGAAAAACTGCTGCAGTCTATGGCGTCTGTGACCTTGTGTTTGAAGTGGTGTTGGGTTTTGGGGAGCCTCTTGGACTACTAAATTTTCATTTTGAGAGACTTCACTGTCTGAATCTGGCAGCTGGCGTATTCTTTGACGTGAATTAACTCTCTGCACTGTTGGTGAAAATGCCTCTGAGTTATTATCAATAGAATTTAGTAAATCATCTGTGCATGACTCTGCAAAGTCTAAGAACTGGGTATCCAGATCAGCATCTATTAAGAATACAATAGAGAATTTACTTTACTTTGTGTTTTTGAAATAATTTATTAAATTACTTAAATAAAGAACTCCTGAAAAAAAGACAGGTTTCCAATTTTTTTAAATGTGTCATTCAAAACTGTAAGAGTAGGTGTTTTTTGAATTTTGAATAAGACTTTTTATGAAAACTCAGTTTCAAAAACTACAAATACCACAATGCATTGCTGCTTCCATCAAAAAAACAGTATTTACTTAACTTTCAAGGATTGTAGGGGAGGGAAAACTGTATTTCATTTACTATTGACTTTAATGGACAAGGAGGTAAATTTAAAAAACATGAGTCATGTTTACCTTGAGCGGTACCTGGTAGGTCAGAAGTGTCAATATCCAATAAGCCAATGACTGCCTCTGTAGTAAGTGTCCCTTCCACAAGATCATCCAGGGGTGTGTTTGGCTTGTCTTTTGGAGGTCCGCCACCAGTCTTCTTGGCCGTCTTCATCCGCGTCGCAAGTATTTCTTTTGCGCGACTGCGCAAATCATACCACCTTTTCTGCAAATTTGTAATGTCCCTATGTGCCACTCCTACAGCGTTGACTTTGGCTTGGATTGCCAGCCACAGCTTCCTTTTCACTCCTTCTGGCACTTTGAGGGACATTTTGGCAAATAGTTGATCTTGCCTAGCTGTGACCTCCTCTATTAGAATCTCCAACTCTAGGTCACTGAATTTGACCTTTCTTTTCCTAGTGTTACTATCCTCAGAAGCATTCACAGGATCCATTGCAGTGGAACAAAAAGACAGGCTCCTCCACCTCCAACAGCCACAGCTCCAACTGCCAGTACACTCTGAGGCATTTCAAATGGAGAATCAGATGTACTTAATTGTTTTCCAGGCTCACTGGCAGCACCTTCATTGAGATGCATCATGTGTGCGTTATCGCAATTTGCGATAATGCAATATGCGAATTCGCTATTAAGAATTCGCATAATTTATGCGTTTCGTTAGAAATTGCGATTTTTACCGATTCGCATAAATTATGCGAATTTGATGATGCATCCCATTTTGCGATTCCTTATTTGCGATTCTCTAAAAATCGCTAATAAGGAATCGCTAACACACACGATGATGCATGTGCCTGTACGTACACAACAGCTTAGTGGGCGGTCAAAGTTAAAGCCAAGCACTCTGCCAGATATAGAAAATTCGATGCCGAACAGGCAGGAAACAAATCTGAGGACAAGCAGGTACAATTTGGGCCCGTCTATGAGAGGCAGTCAAATGCCAGGTGACACTCAAAGTGGTTTAAGGGACAGTGTAGCTTCTGACTTGGTGGCAGTATCTGCCAAACCTTCAAGGTCAGCAAGGGCATCCCAATAAGGGGGAGTGCCACAGCAGCAGACAATTGTTTCCTGGCATTTCCTAATTTTCATCTATGGCTGCCAGGTTGGGCAAAACGGAAGCAGAAAATGATAAGAAGCATTTGCAGTGCAATAGGTCTCACATTAACGAGAGTTTAAGCTATTAGCAATGTAATAGCTTAAACTCTCGGAAATGCGAGGCCTATTGCATTGCAAATATTTTTTTATAGCGCCCATTCGGCGATTTCACGAAGGCCGCACCCCTTTCTTTAAACACGCAGCATCTAAAGAAAGGGGAGTGTCTGACATTACAGTGAAAGCACATGAAAGCACAACATAGGCGCTTTGACAAAAAAAGCTTATGTTTGTCAAGTCGACAAACTGATTTTTTTGGGATAAAAGTGCGTACCTTTCTTTAGACGAGGTTTGTGTTAAGTAAGGGACATGGCATCTATGAATGTGAAAGCGCCACATGGGCGCTAGTAAACAATATAAATAAGGGTGGACGCTAAATGCGGACCGTGCCGCTAAAAATAAATAAGGCGCTGTAGTTAAAGTGGGCTGTGAGGTAGTGGGTGGCATAGGGGGAAAGCATTAAATAAAATAGTGCTCACTGACATAATTAGGGCTCCCGGTTTTCCGTTTAAACTGACTTTTTCATATAAATGCAGATAGAGAACTATTTTCCTTTGTATTTATATTTAGAAACAGCAAAGTACTAGCAAATGTTGCCACCCTGCTGTGCTCAAATCCAGAGTTAACTCGCCACACCCCTCTTTCAGGTGCTGGAAGTCCCTTCTAATCATTCCAATCAGGGTCATAAAGTGACCTACTGCCGTACCCCTGAACCAATCCTGGTCAGATCGAAGCAACACTTCGGGGCCACCCTCATAAAGTTTGCCCTTTATTTTTAAGACTCACTATTTCCTCCTTTTTACCTACACTTCGATCACCACCGGGCCACCGTGATTCCAGAAAGACAGCTCCGTGACGCCACAGTCTGCATTTGTTGCTGCCCCGGCCCGCCGGAATTCACGATCTGCAGGTATGAACTGGCAGCACCAGAGTCCGAAATCCTACCCTCTGTCCACCTTCCTCATGTGGGGGGGGGGGGGGTATGTGGTGTTCTTTTCACTTTGGGATGGGTGTGTTTTAACCTGCCAGTTTAGTTTGTCATTCCCTCTGTTCCTTACAGGTCCCTCGATGTAACTGTACAGGTCCGTGTAGAATCAATGGTGGCGTTTGTGCAGTTACACATGTGTTTTGGGGGCGTTTGTGTAGTGAATGTTGGGAGGGTGTCCTTACCCAGGTTGTGTGCAAAAGCCAGGGATGTTGCACAAGGTAATAGTTGTGTATAGTTGCAGCTCATAATTGTATCTCGACCAAGGGCGCATATTAAAGTCGATTATTTACATGCCATTAATGTTTTTTGTGCAACTGCAGTAGTACCTTTCACAAGCTGTAGGGCATTACGTTTCGAAGTCCATAACTTGGACGCTTAAGCCAGGCAAGGAAAGGAGGCAGAGACAGAACCAGTGGAAGCATATCCTTCTTTCATGAGGGTTGTTCAGCTTTTGCAAAAGCAAACTTCTTCATTGCATCGCAAGCTGTTCGGTATACATAAAGATAGGACAATAACAGCACCAGTTGATTCGCAGATGTCATCTTTACACTAAAATGAATCTATAACATTAATTCAGTTTGCTGACCATTCTGAAATGGATTGTTAATTTAAAACACGTTACTGTAGTCTAGGAGCAAACACTATGGACATTCCATTATTTCTTCAGTCAGTGTAAAATGCTAAACCAAGGAAATCAGCCTTACCACCCCAATCTCCAACTAATCAATGTGATTGAAGAGCATTTATCAATGTACAATATCTTTATGTTATGTTAAAAATGTTTCTAAAGCGCTCGAATACCCATAGGTGTCTTGGCGCTGTTTGAGTGGCAGTCAGGTGAGGGTAATTGGTGGGGAAGAGTGATTATGCATCTAAGAATTAAAAAGCCAGGTTTTTATTAGCTTCCTGAAATCCAACAATGTTGGAGCTGCTTTGATGTTTATAGGTAAACTGTTCCACAGGGCAGGGGCTTCGGTGGTAAAACTGCCTACCCGTTTTTGTCTCTTGTACCTGGAGCAGGGCATTGTCATGGCATTTTTAGAGCGAAGTTCTCGATTAGGGACATACCATGAAACAGATTTTTTTAAATAGCAAGAGCCTTCATTGTGCAGGGCTTTGAAAGTAAGGCATAATGTCTTAAATTTGATGTGTTTTGCAACCTTCAGCCAATGCAATTCCTGGATGGTAAATGAAACTGGGTGGAGAAGTGTGGCTCAATGGTTAGAGTGGCAGACCCTGATGCAGAGGTCTAGCCCGGGACCAGGGTTCAATTCCCCGCCTCGGCGGGTCTTGGGCTCAAAAATTCCACGGACCTGATAATTCTCGCCTCGGTGCCTATTCCAATCATGGAGTGCAACTCTGGGTAATAGCTTGCTTAATCTCCACAACGGCCCCCACAACGCTAAGGATGCCTGGCCTCCACCTTGGGTGTGCCCAGGAGTGGACACCTCACAGGGAAAGCCAGGATGGGTTCCACAGCGGTATTCGTAGAAGCGCCTTGAGACCCTTGCGGGTGAGTAGTGCGCTATACAAGTATCAATTTACATTTACAATTTAGGCAAGTCGAAAACAAGCCTGGCTGCAGCATTCTGTACACTCTGGAGTTTCTTCATATGTTGTTTTTGAAGTTTGGCAAGAAGACCATTGCAGTAATCCAATTTCGATAAGATCAATAAAGAGACAACTGTTTTTCTGGTGGTCATAGGGATAAACAGAAGAATCTTTTTAATGATCCTTAGGGTGTTAAAACTAGCCGAGACGACCGAGCTGATGCGTTGATTAATTCATACAAAAAAAATCTCGGCTGTAAATCGGGAAGTCTCAAAACCTGCATTCTAAAGAAGGGGAGGCAGCTTGCGTTCTTGCTGGCACCCCGCCCCTACTTAGTTCAGTACGCATCAGATATACCCTCTCTGTCGTGGGCTGCACCAAGAGCTGCTCCAGAAGCTGTACATCTACCAGCCTCCTGCAACCCTACCCCTCTATCTCACTGTGCTGCAGGTCTTCACTCTTTTCCGGAAGCCGTCCCTGCTGCAACTCCCCCTATGCATGCTGTGCCACCCCCCCAGTCTGCTGGCTGTTACCCTACAGCTAAACAGTAATTTGAAATGTTGCCTTACTTTAATCTTTCATGGGTCCCCTGATAGAGCCAGCTCTGTTCTGCAGTCTTGCCCTAATGACCGTGAATATTTCTTAAAAAGAGTGCTTAGCTACAGTTTTTATTTAATTTCTTTTTAATATGGAATAAGCATGTGTTTCAGCTTTTCATGCTCTCTTTGGCCAGGTCATAAGAGAGCACAGTAACACTCCTCCAAATTCTAAATGTGTTTATATCTATTAATCTGGGATAGTGAGGTGTGTTTTCAATATTGTTGTAACACAACAGCAGCTTATTTATAATACTGAAAATAAGTCGATGTGACACCCTTCCATTTTACATGGGGGAGGTATGTTTTGATCTAAATGTCTGTAATAGATTCTCACCCATATTAACTCATCTGCGTTTAATGCCCTTATGGTGTTTACTGTTCATGGTGCTTACATGCGTGTTTGCGTGTATGCAGTCTGCTAGCTTCTGTCATGCACATGTGGTCGTTGTGTTTGTGGTTTGCACCTCGTCCTAGTTTTGCGCTGTGTGCGGGACGGAGGACCATGCTGAAACTTATACTGGTGTAACATGTGACATATGGAGTTTGTAGGAGGTCAGTCTGCACTATATGCGAGGGGTCAGTGTTCACTTTGTGTGTCTTGCTTTCAGTGTGTTGCACTCCGACTAGCCTGCTGCTGCAAGGTCCTGACGTCACTGTATGTTTAACACTAATTAAGGTAAGCCTGTTAAGTTTAGGGTTCAATACTTCCTTGAGGTTTACCTTTGTACTTCCATGTAATTATTAGCACACTCTTTAAAAGAGAGGTTGTCACTATATGACTCCACACCTGACCATAGAGTGAACTGTGTCATACTGACCCCTCCGTCGAGCAGCTGAGTGGACTAATATTGAGTCAGTGCAACTGTGTGCGACCTCATGGTCACAGTTTTGAATCTGGTGGGCCCACTCAGCCTTTCATCCTTATCAGGTCGATAAAACGCCTAGCTTTAAGTCAGTATGGTGTACGCCTAAGGTGAGGGTAACTCTTCAAAGCAAAGCACATCATAAAACAAGTTAGAAAAAAAACACAAAAAAAAAAAAAAAAAAACACTTTGTCAAACTGTCTCCCCACTGGAAAAACTAGAATTTGAAACCTCAGATAAAGCTTTTTTTACTCCGAGGGAAGCCGAACAATAAGGCAACCACCGCTGTGAGTATTTCTGCTCTAAGGGGCTAATTTCAAAAGTTATTCTTTTTCATAATTTGGCCATGATGCCCTTGTGCATCATTTATTTTTGTGATTTGACTGATAGATTACCAATATCAAAAAAGATTGCGGAGGTCAGATTACGGAGCACGTCACCATTGCCCACACTCCCTGCATCAGCAGAAGAACGAGCGGGGGATACTTCTTCTATCTCACAGCAAAGACATTGTCCTCCAACTCAAGACCGGCCCATCTGTTCTGGAATTTCAATATTATCTTAAGCTCTGGCTATTTGAAGGAGTCTCTCGTACCCCACAAGTGCCTGGACACCCTCTCTGGTGATTAACGGATCTCTACAAATCAGCTCATTGAGTGTTTGTGTGAATATATCAACTAAGGAACCATTGGTGTAAAATATATATATATATATATATATATATATATATATATACATATACACATATATACATATACACACACACACACACACACATATACATATACATATACATACACACACACACACACATATTATTGCCATCTTCAATTGTACCGAGCTGGCTTCTCTCTGCTCCTCAAAAACATGAAACCGAATTGGTTATCTTGAAAGGAGTGGACCTATTTTGATAAAGAAGAAATCATTCTTGGGTCTGGCGATAACTGACTGAGCCCTCCATCTTTGAGTGGGGAGGTGTTTTTTTCCACAGGAGCACCTCTTGCAGCTTGTCCCATTCCTGTTATTTGATTTCTGTGGCTTGGTCTGCTCCCAGCATTGGACTGCAATGAACCACTCTTTCTCCCCCTCTGCTTCTCGTCTGCTCCCTGTTGGTCAGTGATGGTGGGTGAGAGGCAGCCATGTCACCCCTTCTGATGGCCCTCGCAGTGGTATGCTTGTTTTCGGCAGAGTGTATCCGTCCCGCTGCTTTACGGAGCCTGGACATAAAACCTCCTGTGGGTTCCTCACTCGTTTCATATTGGACTGCCTATGTTCGGGCCCGGTGGGATAGACTAACCTCGGGTCCTCCCTTGTTTAGGCCGGTCTACTAGACTTTGAACTCTCCTTCCTATTACTGTCTGCCTTATTCCCTATCCCCCTCTCCGCGTTGCTATGTTTAACTGTGATCTTTCCCTTGCTCCACTGCATTTTGAGTGGAGGACATTGATGTATGTATCCTGTGTACTGTCCACGTTCTCCCTTATGTAAAGCACTCCAATACCTACGGGTCTAGCCAGCGCTATATAAAACTCCTAAAATAAATAAATAAAATTTGCAACTAAAAATGTACAAGCTAAGATCAACGAGAAACATTGGCGGCTTTCAATGTCTTTGGGTAAAAATTCCTACATATCTGTATCCAATTCCGCAGTGCAGATAATGGCTTAGTGTTTTGTCCTGGTCACATACAGTATTTTAAAACATCAAACCAATGACTGCTTAATTGCTGAATCCTTACATTTATAGAGATGGGTCGCAAACGCAAGGACATTGATTACGTACAGGAGTACGCAGATTTTGAAGCCGTATCCCTTAAAGCAATGAAAATGTTCACCTGCAAGTCATGTCGAACAAGTGTTGACATTGAAAACAGGGCAACAGATAATATCAAAGCCCAACTGAGGAGTAAAACCCATGAGAGACTTTCTTCTCCAGTTGTAAAGAAGGCCCATACGGAGCAAATGACCACGGAGGAATTCACAACTCGTGCAAAATACTGAAGAGGCTGCAAATATCCTGCACCAGGTTGTGAAAGTTCTGTGTGAAGGTGGTGTTCCACTTCACCAGACTGATGGTCCAATTGGAGAGCTGATTAGGCAGCTGTGCCCGCAGCAAGGACAATGTGGAAATCCAGCCATATGAAAAATATCTCCCTGAAGTGTTTGAAGCCCAGCTTGGAAAAATGTCACGCTGTAGCTAATGTCCCTATCTCAAACAATTGGCAAAACAAAGAGGTGCATGGTGATCCAGCCATTGGAACATTGGTCACATATTACAGTGATGATGAAGAAAAAGGTCGCCGCTCAGCCTTAGTTGATATCACTGAATCTAAGAAGTATAATTCTGCTAAAATTGCCTTAATTGTATACAATGGGCTTCAAAAGTTGGGTACATCATGGCATGACCTTGTTGCAGTATGTTCTGATTCTGCATCCTATATGACAATGGCAGTAAATGATTTAAGCGATGCTCAGAGCCTAATTGAATTCATATACAAGATGCAGGTCATCTTATACATGCTGCTGTTTCCTATGCTCTGTCTCAGCCTGAGAACCGGGACATGCATGATTTTGTTATAAAGACTGGAGCAGTCTTAAAGTATGCACAAAACTTAACACATTTATTCTCAAGAAATGTAGACGTAAAATGAGATATCCAAGGGTGGTTGTTGTGATCCGATGGTTCAGCTGGTATGAGAGAGCAGCAAGACTGTTGGAAATATGGCACTACTTCCTTACTTTTGTAAACAATGAAGAAACCACTAGATCCAAAATTGATCACCTACGAAAACAACTCTGCCCCAATGGTGCAAACCACCAATCTTCCTATGTGAAGTTGCATTTCATTGTTAAAACTCCCACTGGTATCATCAACATTCAGAATAAGCTGGAGTCAAAAGAAACACATGTCCACCAAATATATTCAGCCATATTTGTTGACATGGCTTGGTCATTGGAGCAAGACTTTATGTAGGACCCAATGACCACCAGTCTATTGCAAATGTTACCACAAAAAAAATGCCCTAAATAAAGAGATGATTATTTTTAAAGATGCACTGAAAACAAGTGGGATGCTGTCCAAGGTCGTAACATAACCGGGAAAATGAGTTACAGCTCTTTTTGGAAACGGGTTACCATGCTGGATCCATTCAAGAAAGTTTAGTTTAGTCAGGATTTCAATGATTACAAAGATGTGTTAATGTTGGTTGGAGCTTCTGATGACATAATGAATGTTGTTGAAGAAGAATTCAACAAATATTTCATGCACAATATTCCACACAAAAAACATCAGTGCAATGACTTATGGCTGGCAGTCTCAGAAGCAAGAATGGCTAACACTGTGTAATCTTTCTTGAATGTTTTGGCCATTCCAGTATCATCAGCAAATACTGAATGGGTTTTCAGTGGTCTTCATTTCATTAACAAACCAGAAAGATTCTCAATAGGTCCTCAAAGTCACTAGAAATGCACATGTCCCAGTAGTACAATAGCAAAATTTCAGATGAATGTATTGTGTTGACCAATAACAACCGAGCATGTGTGCAGTGTCAATTTTAATAAATGTGGAAAAACACTAGCTGTAGCATCGTTTTTTACTTGTGGCAAAAATTAATGTGGATAAATACAGATAACATGCCCGAACATAAATATTAGATAAATACAGACGGAAATGGCAAAAAAAGAAATACCATAAAACCAGGAGCCCTACTTATAAAGCAGCCCATGTAACAATGCCAGTAAAAAGACCAGTCCGCATGGGAGATTACAAATGAAGACAAGGTTGTACCAAGGAGGGATTAACAAACCTAATAAAGACTCGGAAGCTAGCATTTAGGAAGGACAAGGACACAAGCCAATTAAAAATATGGGTGGGGCCTCAGTATTGCATGCGCTGCCTCGACCTAAAAACTGCAAGAATAAATTCCCATACCACATTAGGGGTGTGGGGCCAAAGGTTGCCACAGAATCCAAGAAAGTTAACAGCACCTTGAGACCCTTACGGGTGAGTAGCGCGCTTTACAAATGTTATGATTGATTGATATTAAGGCAAATTATACAAATGACAAAGATGGGTTAGATGCAAACAAAGCGAGAGAGCGTAAAGGAAGGAGGCTAGGTAGAATGCAAATAAGGAAAAAAGAAAATAAAAGGAAGATGAACAAGGTGCAAAATATAGTAAAAGGGAAAGAAAGCAACGAGGGAAGGAAGAAAAATAAAAGAAGGGCAAGCTGGAAAGAAGAACACGCAAGAAAACAGAAAAAAATTGAAGCATTAAATAATGGAATGAATAAAAAAAAAAAACGTTGGAATGAGAATAAGGACAAGAATATTATAACCAAAAAAAAGGAAGGAACATGCAAATAATGTAATAATTAAAAAAAAAATTAAAGCGGACAAAAAGCTAAAAAGAAATAGAACAGAAAACTGGACAGAAGAAAGAAGGTATGCAAATAAATAATGGAAAAAAGCAGAGAAAAATGAAAGTAGTAAATGAAAAGAATGTAATAAATCAGCAATACTAAATATGCCGTTTTCGACCACATTCTTTCAAAATCATGCTGTAAAAGTACCATTTGCACTATTTCTCTCAAATTTTATTTTAGGGCTCAATTCCCATTAGTAGGAATGGTCTGGAGCGCTTGCTTTGCTCAGTCATTTGCTGCCAAACAGCTCAAAGTGGGGAGTATTTTCTTTTTCTGCCTACTCTCTTGGTCCTCACAAAGACAGAATATGATGGACGTAGCCAGCCTCATATCGCGATAGCCTTTGAAAGACCTCCCTTACGGGTGGCGGACTTTGGTTCCATCGGCCTCGCAGACAATCGTATAACGCTATCAATTGAACTCAAGTCTGCTTCCGGTATAAGTTGTCATATACGGTTGCATTTTAATTGGGCCACAAGACAGTCTGCTTCCGGTACAACCTGCAATGCACAGTTACATTTTAATTGGCTGTCTCTAGAGGCATAAACAAATATCCAGGAATCAAAAACAGTTAAAAGGGGTTTCCTACTAGATAGGGTATTTTAATGAGCTTCAGAAACATTTGTAGGTTATGCTCATAGTTGAGCTGCACGGATTCGACCACCTCTGCTCGCTTTACTATTTGTCATTCACCGCTGATGTGTGAGAAGTTCACGCAAGGCGAGATGGTTTTCCCCTATATTAGGCACTGCGCCTCCCTTGCCCCGGTACTTCACCTGGAGCCCATTGTAACATCCCTTATCACCTTTCTTCTTGAAAATGTTTTTAGGGGGTGGGAGTGTCTTGCACAGCGGGTGATGTCTGGGTGGCTTTAAACGCTTCCTGCCTTGACTGTCGGGTGGGTGATTGTCCCTCAGACACACCTATAAGGCGCACTGTAAGTCGGAGGCCTTGACGAGCCCTGGTAACATCGCCACCTTTGCTATACTAGGGAGGAAGCTCGTCTCTCTAGCACTGATAAGTACCTGGGTGGTTGGTATAGGGGACACGCTCTGCAGAGCGGCCACCGTATGCCACCGCCATGCGTTCCCCGGGTTGGCCTGCTTTGTCACCGCACTGCCCGATGCCTCGGGGGTCCAAGGATGTGGGTGCGGTCGGAGTTCTTTGTAGCTGTCTCGGTAGCCACGACTCCGTGCGATGACAAATCAAAACACCAAAAAGGCACTTCCGTGCCAGGGGAGTAGCAGGACGGGTGCCCACCGCCTGTGCGGGAGGTGGAGCCGACTGCACTCTCGCCCGCCTGCAGCAGACGCCCGAGCGGACCGGACATCCCCGGGGAAGGGTACACTGAGCCAGGGCTGTGAATGAGTAGCCCACGCCCCTGTGGGGACCGAGCCAGGCAGCGCCCTTGGAGTCTACGTACAGCACCGGAAGACCCAGCCCCAATGACCTCACAGACACAGCTGTGACCCCCGACTCCTGAGGTCAGCAGGTCACACGTGCTGCGTACCGACCACGCACAGAAAAGCTAGCGGGCTCGCTCCTTTGCCGCGCCCCCTCCCGTCGTTTCCACCCCGGCAGCATCCCACCAGTGCAGCTTCCTACCTCCAGCTCCTCGGAGTGCGTGTCTGAGGGCGCCTGCCTAGCCGCTGCGGCTCTGGAGGGCTGCTGACCCGAGCCTCCCCGCCCTGCTGCCTCCAGGCTCTCAAGGAAACGGATACCTGTTTAATCGATGGCTCTTGACGTCACAATCAAAAAAGTCGAACCGTTGTTTCCATTGGGCGTTCACAGACGCAGATCCCGCCTCTTCTCTCGCGTCCAAGATATCCATTGGGCGGCATTTGTGCGTTGTGATGAAAGGAGAAATTCTGTCGGGCCCTAATGCTCTCGGGTTGCGCTACTGTTTCCCGACAATACGTGACGACTCTGAGTGCTGGAATGGGGAGGAGGTGACACACATACCGAAAAACCTCCGTACTGTCAAACACTGCATCTGATGACTTGTGATATACCTCATTTGGCCAACCATGCCCATAAATTAATCTAAAATAAAGGGTATCATAGGGGCAGCACCCCCTCATCTCTAACAATAATGTTGGTGAGAAGAAATGTGTACGAGAGACAGTTTATATTGACTCGGCCCTTCAAGGCACTTTTAAACCAACAGGGATAAACAGACTCCAAGGGGTCCATGTAGGAGCACATAATCAGTGGGCAGATTTTCCTCTGAGGCAGTTCACATTTTTATCATTAATAAGGGAATTGTATCTCAGAGTAAATAATAACCAGTTTGCTGAAAGGAAATTTCAGCCTGCTTACAAAGCTTCAGTTAGTACACTAGTAAGGCAGAGATATGAAAGGGCTGCCTTCAGAACACTTGTTGTGCAGCCTGTGTCTAATAGTAATTTTTAGGGTCCAGCCATGCGCTTGCGCAGTGGTTCTTAACCTTTTGACTTCTGTCGACCCCCAATTAATGATTACTGAAAACTGGGGACCCCCACTACATCATTACTTGAATCCAGGGTACCCCACCTAAGCATTTTCGTTGATTTTAACCGCAAAAGAATACGTAAAAAATACAGACACAATCATTCATCAAAGAAATACACAAATGATTAAACATTCAAATTCAAATTCAAATAACTTTATTCGATTGTTAGTTGTACAATCATAAAAGCACAGTTAATAAACATACAGTTAAAAAAAAAAAGCAGGTGATCCAATTCATATATGAGACAAGATTATGTGAACGCTGTAAAACACGAATAACAGGCAGGATATACACATTAAAAATATAAATACTTATAGCAAAGATAAAAAGTTTACATTGTACCTAACAACAGCAACATTATTATCCCTCCATACTTTTTCTGAATCTTATAGCTAACTTCATAAAGCAACATACAAACAAAGTGCAGTCACAGTTCAGGAGTTGAAGGTAATAAAGTGCTGGTTTAATCTGTGCAAATTTCAGTTCCTTGAGGCAAGGTTTTAAGTATAACTTCCGGGGTACTGTATAAAAAGGGCAAATAAATAAAAAGTGCGCCAGGTCTTGCGGAGACTTTCCGTCGCAGCCGCAAGCTGGCAGCACTTGGCCTCGATGGGCTCCACTCGGTACTGCCAATAAAAGGTGAAACAAATCAAAACGGAACCTTGTTAGTAAATAGCGTTCATAGCCTGTCATGGGCCATGATAGATATGGTTCCATTTGAAGACAGGTTTTAAGTAATGCATGTTTCCTAACACTGTCTTTCTGTAACTCAACCTCTTCCCGAGCTGAGTACCTATTTGACAAACATTTATTTTTCACAAGAATGACATCCAATTTGGTAATAGAATTTGGAATTAGAAACAAATCAGCCCGGCCTATTGCGGTAAAACAATCACAGATGTACTTCAGCCACGGAACCTTGGACCTACACTCCCATGTTAGGGCTTCTTTTAGTATATCATGGGTAAGCGGTATGTCACTATTTAGCCAACAGTTCATCCAACACACCAGGGGGTTGACTGCTATTCTGTCGCTTAGGTAGGACACCCCTAGTTCCTCATGTACAGGGAAGTTACCTGTTCCCCTTGGCAGCCTCAGTAACTGCTTCAGGAAATTATTTTCAGCAACCTCCAGATCTCGCAACCGGCTATATCCCCAAAGCTCACTTCCGTAGCAGGCAACGGCAGTGCTCTTTGCCTGATATAATTTAAGCAGGGCAGCAGCCGGGCTATTACCAATTTTTCTTGCGAAGTTAAGTATAGCCGCGTTCACACGCGTTACCTCGCCCTTCTTTCTCAATATAGCGGGGCCCCAGGATAATTGGTGGTCAAAGAGGACCCCAAGATATGAGAACGTTTTGGTGCTTGGAATTTTTTCCCCGTTTATGTTAAAAAGATTGGTTTTTCGCAGCCCCAGGCCTGTCTTCATAACGTAAGACTGTCGTGTATTTCTATAGGTTCTGAATCAGTCCCCCTATTCCTGACCCTATTCTGGTTAAACTAACTATCAAGTTAACTAACAGTCAGCCCATGAGGCAAGAAAACCCCCATGATGCAGATACCGTTATCTGACGCAGTCACACTCCGGCACAGGAACGTGTTATCTGATTAGGTCATAACGCTTGAGATCTAATTAGACAAGCGACATTCCTCCAGCCCCTGATAAGGCATACGACGTTCTCATAACAAATCAAACCTATGACAACCTGGATAATCCGTGCGGCCATTGTTTTGATTTCACAGAGAACTTTAGTAAAGAATGTGCTAACGAGCAAGTCGTATGACATCTTTATTGACGTATCTATGTCCATCCTTACGTCAATCTCGGCACCTTTAAGGTATAAATATTGCCGACCTTGCCCTATGTAAACACACGCGTGGTGACAAGACGGAGCAGCCATACTTGCCGAAGCCGAGAGCAGAAGCAGACCCCGCTGGCAGCAGCCCCGCCTTCCTGACGCGCTGAGAGACGCGCTGCTATCTCAAGCCGAGAGACCCAGCACCGGCGCTTCTGGGCAGCCCTCGCAGGCAGCCTGGAATATCGAGAGCAGAGAAAGAGATACCATTCCTCATTCATCCTAACATCCAGGTACAGAACTGAATAACCCCTCACAGAGAATTCCTTAGTTATTCACTTGGCAAAAACAAACTTAACTTAAACTGTAACTTTCTATTCCCGCCCACGCATTAGACTTAGGTCAGGTACACGGGGTAGGCGTATTAGGAAACACCAGTTGAGTACGTTTAGTCAAATGTATATGTGTATGTAAATATATTTTAATCATTTTAAACATCATATGGCTCAGAAACCATATCAATGTTTTTACAGTATTATTTTATACTATTGCTTTTAATGTATGCACTTTACTTAACTATAAGTATTGCAATAATATCGATCCATTTCTCTTGTACGAGAAAAGAGACTGATCAATAAATAACACCTTTTTATTGAACACGCCCGTCTCTTCCTTTTCTCTACATTCTGATGAGACTAAGAATGCACGTACTGACTGAGTAAAATAATTGCCTTGTGCTCACACGACTCTTGAGATTGACCCTTGATTAGGGGAGAGCAAAGTTGTCATGTTCTATGGTTGTCAGAAACTAAATCCCTTCTTGTCTAATCAGGGAAGTTAATCCTTCCTTGAACATTCGAGAAAGTTTCTAGCGAACTCTGAGCTTAGCTGGCAAACCCAAAAATTAAGTCTAGTATCGACAGTAGTAGACCTAGTTAACGTCTGGCCTAGGCCTTTACTGCTGTAGGTACTATTCCAATGCGCAGAGCCTATTGGGAAAATAGGAGCTACACTACATGGCGCCCAACGCGTTTGGAAAGGGCGATAAAACTAACGTAAGACATTTAGAGTAACTCAGTCGTGCTTTCTCACTCAGACCCCTTTTCCCAAATACTCCAAAGACGTCTGGAGTGGGTGAAAGGTTATATCCTCCAAAACCTCGCAGGAGGGAACTCCTATGTATGGTTCTTGGTATAGTCAACGTTGAAGGATAAACAGTTCCAAAATATTGTGCATCTAATCTTTGTTCCATAAGAAACCTGATCTGCAAACAAACATAATACCATCCTGTCTGTAAAATAGCAGAGAGTGATGATGAATGAGAGGCAGTTAGATTAGCAACTGAACTCGCAGATGCTGATGCTACCATGCAAGCAGCAGACGCGGATATAATACTCATTCCGGTCATCAAAAGGAGATCTATAACCTTAAAACTTATAGAAAATGGACTGACACCTAGAGGTGGCACAGTCATATTCGTAATCGAGGCACACGAATATCGGCAGACAGAGGTATACTATTCATGGATACATTTTCCAGCAGCAAATGCTGTAACAAAGTACTTCCACTATTACAAAGTAGAGGAACCTCCTGAAACGTACACTCCTTTCGAGGAGGTGGAAGTACCACTCAAATTCCAAGAGCATTTGCTCTTATTTGATGGCGCCCTAAAACATAACAATCACATTACAAGGCTCGGTCCTTTAGGAAGACCAGGAGCAACGTGGCCGGTCTTAGCCGGATACACACCACATCCAGACATCGAAAGAATGCCTGCAGCAGAGCTATTAATACAGCTAAAACAACTACTAAAAATTCATAGACAATTAGTTCAGTATGTAATGCGGACTTCAACAATTCAGCCAGCGATTAAACTTCCACAGCTGAGCCCTCACCAGGGGAACACAAATAAAATCACACCACAGAACATCCAATCCTGCCTAGGTAAAGTTCCAGCTAAACGGGAACAAATACCATTCTGGTTGGCACAGAAAATCACCCAAATAGAGGCGGTGTTTCCTGACACCACCCCGCTGGAAAAACACAGGATTCTGACTATATGTCTCCCAATGGGAATCGCACCACACATTGAGGACTGTGACACTCGGGGTACAGTCTTTGCTTCCATCTACACAAAAACGCACGGTGTTCCATCCATTTCGGTAATACCAGATGTGCTAAAACAAATTCAAGATGAATACGGTCCAGAACCTGCTTTAACTCTTGGTATGAAATTACTAAAAGACTTCAAGCAGGTCTCGGCTATATTATTAGCCAACATAAAAGGTGAAGCAGCAAACGTGGTGATCCGCCAGAGGTTAAAAGAGACAGATATAGCAGACCAACCAGCTGAAATTGCCAGAATCATAGAAAAATCCTATGAAGAACTAGGCAGAGATAGTCTAGGTGGAATACCAGTAAAACCGCAACTGACTACAAGTCCAGAAAAAATATTTTTTAATAATAATAATTCACCAAAAAAGAACTGGGATGGAAACAAACAATCCAATCCTAAAGAAAAGAAATTCCAGTCCAGAGGAAGGTCTCCTAGGCGAAGAGAGAAATCTCCAAACCAAAGACAGAGGTCACCGCAGAGTGACCCCTCTGGGAATAGATATAACCTTAGAAATAGGGATAATATTAAAAAACCTGATAGATATCAAGACATTGATACACGTCCCTCTCAATCTTTTCAGAATTCCTCGCAGAAATCGGAAAGAAGAGGACGATCAGAAGAGCACGCCAAGTCCAAAGACAAGGAACCTGCTCAGCTAAAAAAGAAATTACAATTTCCAAAAAAGAAGGTAGCCAGTATCAAGGTAGTTAACAATGCCGAGAATACTGAGGACACAACTGAAAAACGGAGAGTGGGCTCAGACAATGCTAGACAGCGCAGCAGAGGTGAGCATAGCTCGCAAAGTCCTTATGAATCATCTGGAGACAGTGGACACGAATGAATACCTTCAAGTGGAAACTGCAGACACCAGAGTTAGCAAGCCCCACAAGATATACGAGATAACATTACGTATAGAGGGAGATAAGACTAGGAAAATAAGGGGACTATTTTGGGATAACCTCTCCAAAGGCTATGACATCCTTCTAGCTGAAAAAGACTGGCCACCAGAGTTTGTCAGGGAGTGCCCTCATGGCGAAGAAGTAATTATGCCTGCCTTCTCGAATCAAATACCGATTCATAAAAAATACACACTTGCTAGAAAGTGGGCAGTGGCCTTAGCACCTGCTTTATATAAAAATCATGTAGGATGGGATGAGGATTCTCCTCCTCACAAAATCCAGTTAAAATCACAACCAACTGCACAAAGGCAGTACCCAATTAAGCAAGAAGCTAAAAAACAAGTAAATGAAATACTAGATCAGCTAGAATACCAGGGGGTGATTGAAACTTGCACCTCACAAATGAACAATCCTTTGTTTCCGGTCTCCAAACCAGACAATTCATACCGTCTAGTTTTGGATTACCGACACCTTAACACATGTTGCAAAACCTTTGCAGTGCAAAACTCACACAGTGCTGCACTAATGAATAACATAGTGCGCAAAAAATACAAAACTACCTTGGACATCTCCAATGGATTCTTTTGTCAAAACATAGCACCAGAAAGCAGATATTTAACTGCATTCTCAGTAAATGGCACTCAAAAACAATTCTGTCGGTTAGCCCAGGGGTACAAGAACAGCCCGGGGGTATTCTCAGCGAGAGTAACAGAATTACTACAACTATATGATGATGAAGCATTATCTTATGTCGATGACATTTACTTAACAGATGATGACTTGGAGACTCACTTGAAAAGGGTGAACACCATAATACTTGGGTTCGCTGCAGAGGGTTACAAATTCAACTTCAAAAAATCCAGAATTGCCCATCTAAAAGTTCTATACGAAGGATATGAATTATCAAGTATAGCCTGGTTGACAATTTTTTAAGAACTAGAAGAATTAAAAAATCTAAAATATGAAAAGACGTATCCTCTGCCAATCGACATTCTGCCTCTACGACATTACGCCTGTGTAATCTATACAGACGGACATGCTCAACCCTCCGTTTGGGGAGAACATGCATACAACCCCACATGTGAGATTACAAAAGAAGTGTGGCGCGGAGGTAAACTAAGACCTCTATTAACAAAATCACACTCAGTAGAAACTAATTCAGAACTACAAACTGAAATAATAGCTTTGAAAATGGCGCTAGATAATGCGGATCGCGAATTCCCGACGCTTATAGTGTCAGATTCATATTACTGCGTCAAAGCATATAACAAGGATTTGCAGACATGGATTCAGAACGGTTACAAAGATGACACAGATGCACCAATAAAGCAGAGACTGCTCTGGGAACAAGTAGCTCTTTTGAAAAAAGAACTACCAAAGACTCACGTGACTCACTCACTGAGTCATCAACGTGATGGCGTTCACGTTGTAGGGAATTCATTGGCTGAAACAGCCGCAGCGGCAGCCACTAAATCGGCTCCCGTAGATCGAAAAAAGCGTACATTAAAATACATTGACGGTGAAACATTACTGGTGGTGAAAACGTCATCAAAAGGCGACTGCTCAGCGTTACCGATCAACTATCCACTCAATTACACATACATAATCGATGCAAACTCCGTCCCTTTTGCTCGAATCCCTGGAGTGGGGGATAGAGTGATTCCAAACATGGACAGGAGAAACTTGTTAATCGCAGACGCACACATGGGCGAGGGTCACAGACACCTTAAATTAAAAGATTCTCTGGAAGAATTACAATCACGGTACTGGTGGCCAGGCATGAGCCTGCACTACACCATGTTTGTAAAAAACTGCCCAAACTGCAACAGAGATCGCAGTGGGGAGAGAAGCAGTTTAATACCTCGTCGTATCAAGGCAGATAATATTACCAGCAAAAAGAATGGCTTGCGATTAACATATACAGGCTAGTTTCCACTTATAATGTAGATCACCAGCACTCGGCTGACGTCCGGACTATTATACAAGATTTGCGAGTCTAAATGGCATATACGCTAAGAGCATGCTACGTTCGACCATTGTTTTCACTCAGGCAATCCAGCCTGGGGGGGAAACATGGCCAAATGAGCACAGCCCAGCGGGAATCTTCTCACTTCCTTCCTGAGGGTACGGGATGGTGTAAAGAAAAAACCAAGGCAGAAAGCAATCTATAATAGAAAGGATATTAGGTTCGGGAGCTGGGTGGGTCAAACATCTAATAAGTGTCCAACGTAGTCTAAATAACTTGCCAAGAAATTCTCTGAAGGGATTCAGTCCGTACGAATTATTATTCGGAACTAGGATGTTGATCTCTGACCTTGATAGTCAGACTTCAGTGGTAATAGAAAAAAGCTTTGATGTCAAAGACCGTTTGGCTATTTTGCAGGACTTAAACAAAACAAGAAAAGACCTGAGCAACATACAGTTGAAACAACAGCCAACAACCACTGAAGAATCACCACCTGTCCCAGCAAGACCTGTCTGGATTCCAAAAGTCGGGGATCTAGTCAGGGAGAAGATCGCGGTAAAGAAGGAATTTGGGCCTTCTTACAGAAAAGCAGTTCCTGTCTTGTCTGTCAACGGGACAAGATCAGTTGTACTACCGCCACTTGCTGGAAAAAAGGAGAACCGAGTTGTATCCATCGACCTGGTAAAACCACAACATGTGGCCGATAACAAACAGTAGGCCAAGTGGACTCCCAATAAGTAGCAGAACACCAAGGTTTGCTACCAGCACAGAGGTCCTATCAAAAAGGCTCATCACATTCGAAACGCCTGCAGAAGAACAAGAAGGACTATGCAACAATGCAATAGAACTAAGACCTCTGAAAACCCAAATAAAGACATTTAGCAGAGACACACCAATCTATACTGAAGTACCAAGTGAAAATGCAAGGAACAAAAATCCTGAAGCAATTGGAACAATTGACAGAACTGCATCCGGGTACTTCATCAACTTCGATGATTCCTCTGACGGCTTCAGTGAATCAAAGACACAGCCATCATCCAAATCCTTTAAAGACAAAGCTAAGGAACTTTTGAAACATCTGAAAGAAACATATCTGGTTTCTCCATGGATTGAATTTTGGGTGGGTTTTGGTGCATTTATCCTCATACTTTGGCTCATCATGGTATTTACTTTGGGACGCTTCATTGAGGGAAAATATGCTAAAATGGACACAGCAAGTCAGAACATCAACTTGGTCCTCAAACCACACACATCTTCACACGTCGAGAAAAGAGAACTTTCTTCAGAACTTTCTTCAGCCAACTTCACAGCCAATCCGATACCTGGTGGGGTAGCCTGGGACAACACTGACTATGAAATTTATGGTCCGGTCGAGATCCTGAAATATCCACACCAAATCAAGATCTCTTTGAGTGACTTTGCAAAACCAAACTCATTTGCTGATGATTGGGACTTCGAGAGTATTAACAACATGATGTCTGACTTAGTAATGTCTGCTAAATTTACAAAACATGATTATTTGCAAGGTTCTACAAATTATGATAGTATGTATTGCTATAACCATTATGGTAACCATTTTTTGCATAAATCTGCACAACCTAGAAATGTTTTAAATTATAATCAATGGGAACATTGCGCTACACCTCCAAAAGGGAGCTCTAGAACCGTGTACAACAAATATTCATATTTTTCAGGTTTTAACATAAGTAATGCTGAAACATTTTATTTTAAATTGTCAAACAAGACAGGGATGAAAACCATGATAACCAACACAAAATTGATATATTCAGATTCATTCTTTGAAAAAATGAATACATTTGGATTTGATTATTGGGACAAAAATGTTGATTTGAAAAGTGTTTGGGGTACAAAAGAATGGCAAGTACAGGGTATAGAAGCTTTGTTTAGAGCCTGCATGATCCCAGAACAAATGATATTTTTAAATGACACTGTTCAACAAACCACCTGTCTTGGCTTAGCCAAAATCAAAGATTTAATTAAACCGTCTATTCCAAAGCCAACAATGTTTAGCAATAGCTCTGATACAGATGAAGAAATAGACGTAAACCATATATTAAACCAAAACAGAACACATCCTGATTGGAAACAATGGTTGATCTGGCCCACAGATACAAATAACTGTCAAGATAGATTCCTGAATAAAACACAGGGTTTTAAAATGACCAGGCCAGACCCTAGATATCCCCAAAGACATCACCCAGGGATAATAACAACCTACAGTGTGGGCAAATTATGCCTTCAATGGCTACAGACTTCCACACTGCCTGAAATTAAGCAACACCTAACTTTACTTACTGATGGTGCTGACTTGCGTGATTTCATAATGGGACCACGCAAACAGCGTCAAAAGCGTTTCATAGCAGCCTCTGTATATACAGCATACAATGAGGCCTGGAAGGTTACTCAAATAGAAACAGCAGAAAGAATACGGGAAATTGACCGTATTAATTTGGAAAAATCACTTTCTGTAGTGGACAATGGGTTAATGACTCTGTCCTCCAGAATTTTTTCATTGGACAGCATTGTGTCTTCAGCAATCGATATATTATCGCAAGACTTACTGTTATTACAACATGGTCAGTCACAATTGCGTTCCATTGTACAGCTTGGCTGGACGTTACAAAATCTGCGTTCAGGCTACGTGCCTTGGCGTTTAATCAACACAACGTCACTATTCCAAATCTTTAACCTTACTGATAGACAAATCGGTATGGCGCAAAAGGGTGCTGATTATACAATCTTGAGCATTGAAAAACTAGAAAGATTACCAATGACAATGTCAGAACGACCTGTCAGTGAATGGATAATCCACGGAATCATAAATATTCCAATCTCAACCTTCAGGTTTCAATACTGCCAAAAATATATACAGGCTGGCATGTACGAGAAATTGGGAAAGGGGTACCTTAAAACAACTTGGAACCTGCCCTATTCACATGCATGTGTCAGTAATAAAGGACAGAAAGTGTTTCTTAGTGGCAACAATTGTGCTATGTCACTAAGCGGCACGCTTCTGTGTAACGGAATTAGTTTGCATGGAGCCTGTGAAGGGAATTCATACAACCTTTCATGTCACCAGCAAGGCGCACCTGCAACTGAAATAGAACCATTCTTTCAAAGACTCTATAATGGGAGTTACATTCTTATCGTAGACCGCAGATGTTGCAGTCTTATGCCCGGGACTCCTTATCTAGTAACTACAACGGCGAAGGTCAAGTGCTGTGGATGTTCTTTATTCCCCAGCTCCTTTCCAGACAGGGAGGCAAGGGCATGGCCCAGTTTGAAAATTACTTCTATTCGAATAGACACTTTAAGCAGAATGAAAACAGTGCTTCTTCAGACGCCTACAAGGCTCACGTCATCAAAAGAAACATATGATCTACAAGTCGCAAGGACGACTGCAGAGATACATACATTATTATCAACTAATTCCCCCGTACATTTCGCGGAAATCCTGAGCGAAATCTTAAATATTTCTGATACCACTGGGGTCTCAAAGGTATTTAAGACAGTATTTTCGATGGCATTAACACCATTCAAAGCCATACTGGGTATTTTTCCAGATTTCGTCCACTCGATTTTTGGCGGACTTCCCCTGATCCTGGGACTAATTGCAGGAATCCTATTCCTAGTCCTTATTTTTCGTTATGGCAACCCATGTCACAGATCAAACTCTCGCGACAATGGAAGATACGATCCTAGCCATTGGATACCGGGACCGGATATCAAAAATCCTGGGACTCTCCCGGCTTAGAGACCTGAACATGACTTGGTTTCTATCATTTCGACCAATGTGGCAAAGGTGTGTTTTACCTGTACTAAGGTGTCTGCTATGCGGAGAAGAATGCGTGTTAGACACCTGTCTGACGCTACAATCGGATGCGCCGGTGGATGCAGATACACTGTTGGTTCCTACCAAGGTTCACGCTTTGTGCTGCCCTCAAAGGCTGCCAATCCTGATGACGGCATTCCTGGAATCTTCACCACTGCGATTGAAGAGTAGTGAAGTTCAAGGTGAAAGCAGCATCGAACAGGTACGACCTTCTGTCAGCAATGCGAATCAGAATGTCAATGGAGACAATCATGCGCACGAATGCATGGTTACACCTATTTCCGACTTAGTGGAACTTTCCCATGAAGCTGTTGACAGTTTTTTCGAAAGCCTGAATGATATGATGTTCTCTCCAGAACAGAAATAAAGACTTTTGAGTGAAACTCGCACACGGCGTTCCCTGAATTCGGCCTTCAACTTTAAAAATAAAGTCACATGAACAATTTCACTCCAGTTCACGGACAGCAATTTTTTCAGCATGCCCCTTAAAATATTTTTCTACATATTTTTTCCCGGGACACTGATCTTCTGCTTAAAGTAAGAAACTATTCCTAGAGAACTAAAATTTCTATTTTTAGATACTTTATAGACTTTAGCTGCCCGCTGGTAGGTTCACAAATATTTTATTATGTGATGAAATGGTCTCGGACTTCCTTTCTGTATAGCCATATTAAGAGCCATTTCATGTGTATTTCTCATATACCGATAAGCAATAATGCATAAAAATGCGTGTTTACTTTTGCATTTAATTCATAGCTTAAGTGCATACAATATATATGACTGCAATTTTTCAGTATATTTGAGAATTTCGAAATGCATTTATGTATTTTGGGGTGGTAAGGTATACCCTATACTCTATAGTATGTTGTACTATGTTATACTATGCATAGATTAGTAGATATGACCATAGTTAGCGTGGAGTGGGTGTCGTGTATTTCTATAGGTTCTGAATCAGTCCCCCTATTCCTGACCCTATTCTGGTTAAACTAACTATCAAGTTAACTAACAGTCAGCCCATGAGGCAAGAAAACCCCCATGATGCAGATACCGTTATCTGACGCAGTCACACTCCGGCACAGGAACGTGTTATCTGATTAGGTCATAACGCTTGAGATCTAATTAGACAAGCGACATTCCTCCAGCCCCTGATAAGGCATACGACGTTCTCATAACAAATCAAACCTATGACAACCTGGATAATCCGTGCGGCCATTGTTTTGATTTCACAGAGAACTTTAGTAAAGAATGTGCTAACGAGCAAGTCGTATGACATCTTTATTGACGTATCTATGTCCATCCTTACGTCAATCTCGGCACCTTTAAGGTATAAATATTGCCGACCTTGCCCTATGCAAACACACGCCATACTTGCCGAAGCCGAGAGCAGAAGCAGACCCCGCTGGCAGCAGCCCCGCCTTCCTGACGCGCTGAGAGACGCGCTGCTATCTCAAGCCGAGAGACCCAGCACCGGCGCTTCTGGGCAGCCCTCGCAGGCAGCCTGGAATATCGAGAGCAGAGAAAGAGATACCATTCCTCATTCATCCTAACTTCCAGGTACAGAACTGAATAACCCCTCACAGAGAATTCCTTAGTTATTCACTTGGCAAAAACAAACTTAACTTAAACTGTAACTTTCTATTCCCGCCCACGCATTAGACTTAGGTCAGGTACACGGGGTAGGCGTATTTAGAAACACCAGTTGAGTACGTTTAGTCAAATGTATATGTGTATGTAAATATATTTTAATCATTTTAAACATCATATGGCTCAGAAACCATATCAATGTTTTTACAGTATTATTTTATACTATTGCTTTTAATGTATGCACTTTACTTAACTATAAGTATTGCAATAATATCGATCCATTTCTCTTGTACGAGAAAAGAGACTGATCAATAAATAACACCTTTTTATTGAACACGCCCGTCTCTTCCTTTTCTCTACATTCTGATGAGACTAAGAATGCACGTACTGACTGAGTAAAATAATTGCCTTGTGCTCACACGACTCTTGAGATTGACTCTTGATTAGGGGAGAGCAAAGTTGTCATGTTCTATGGTTGTCAGAAACTAAATCCCTTCTTGTCTAATAAGGGAAGTTAATCCTTCCTTGAACATTCGAGAAAGTTTCTAGCGAACTCTGAGCTTAGCTGGCAAACCCAAAAATTAAGTCTAGTATCGACAGTAGTAGACCTAGTTAACGTCTGGCCTAGGCCTTTACTGCTGTAGGTACTATTCCAATGCGCAGAGCCTATTGGGAAAATAGGAGCTACACTACAAGACTTAGAGTTGTTGATACTTAAGCCTCGAGACTCCATGAATTTAAAAAAAGAATTTAAAAGTGTCTGGAGGCCGATTGCTGTCCTGGAAATGAGGACAGCATCGTCCGCATAGAGCAGGACTGGGACGCCTTTCTGACCTACGTATGGGTAATCTGCCCCTGTTTTTAACAAATGTTCCTCTAACTCGTTGATATACAAGTTAAAGAGGAATGGGGCTAGGATACATCCCTGCCGCACTCCGCGATTAATTCTAAAATCCCCCGTCACTTTCAGGTCTTGGGTGTATCGAACATTAGCTCTAGTGTCAGAGTGTAGGTCAGCCAAAAAATTAATTAAGTTCTGCTCTACACCCATCTTTAATAAAGTGACCCATAACTTGCCTCTGTCCACGCAATCGAATGCGGACGATAAGTCCATAAAAGCCATGTGGACTGTTCCCTGCCGGGCCATAGTATATTTTCCTATGATCAAATATAGGTTCAGACATTGGGTAATTGTCGAATGTCCAGGTCTGAAGCCATATTGTATCGGGGATATGACATTATTTTCGTTTGCCCATGCAGTTAGTCTGTTCAGGATTACACCCCCTACCACTTTGGCTACAGAATTAATTAAAGATATTGGACGATAGCATGTCGGGCTTCTGCGGTCACCCTTTTTAAACACAGGTACTATGGTCGATGCCCCCCAAGACTTTGGGCATCCAAAGACCGTGGCTGCATTTACTACAGCTGTTAGGACGGGGGCCCATAGTGGGATGCAAGATTTAAAAAGGTCCGGAGGCAAACCATCCGGGCCCGGGGCCTTGTTACTTGTTAACCCTTGAATGCTCTTCTCTACTTCATTAACTGAAAAGCACAAAAGTTTCTCCTTAGGAGACGAAGGATCATATTCTGCCTGCTGCTCATTGCTTTTAAAAATAGCACCAAAGTGGGTAACCAACTCCTTCTCTGGGATGTTAGTGCCAAGTGCAATGTCATTGGGATCGTCAAACAACGGTTTGTTAATAATTTCCCAAAATTTACTACTGTTGCCCAAGACTGATGGGTCGAGCAAAGACTCCCAAATGCCTGCCTTTATTTCTTTTTTCCGTTTGAAAAGTGATTTCTTATAAATCGTACGTAGGATTTTGATTTGACCTGGGTTTCTAGGTTTGATTTTCAATGCTTTTTTCAAATCCCTGCTTGCCTTAGAGCATGGATGGTCGAACCATTTGGGGGTACTACTGCTTTGTGCTTTCATTGGGACTGTTAACATGGGACCCACCAGTGACACCACAACCTCAAAAACAGCTAGTGTTTGCTCTGGGGGTGTGGCTGAAGATACACAAACCTTAAGTTCCTCCCCACATGCCCTATTAATTTCGGTATACAGGTTTTCACAATTTACCGCTGACCATTTTAATCGGCGTTTACCATTTATACATTTCAGGGTTCCCTTGCCTTCACAGTTCGGTCGCCATTCAAGTACTCTTCCACCCAGTCTAATAGATATGGGGTTGTGATCACTATAGATACTTGTTTTAATGGTGAATCTAGAGGCTTGGTTGGCGAGATCAGCAGATAACAATATGTGATCTATAAAGGAACCATGAGCTGAGCCCTTGAATGTGGTGACATCAAAAACCTTATACTCCGGCACCATGGACATAGCTACAATTAAATTGTTTTCATTCATCAGGTCATTAAGGCAGGTTCCACGTCTAGAGTGATCAAAGTGAAATCCATTCGCACTATTACATCCCAATGATCCCATGGGGGTAATTCCTGGATTACCACACGGGTGAACATTAAAATCACCTGCAATCAATAAATCTCGTGGCAAAATGCCTACTCCCTCTCTCAACAACTTGTTTAGAAGCAGAATATTACATTCCCCTTGACTGTTTATGGCGTTATAAAAGTTAATTACAGACAGGGTATATTTGCCTTTCTTTAGTTCCAGCACTTGAATATTCTGGTTTTCATGATAACACTTTCTTACTCGGCAGGTAAGTGCCAGACTAATAAAAGTAGCCAGGCCCCCCTTTGCTCTTCCGCTAGCTGAAGGGGCCGCTGGCCTCAGGAAGCTTTGATAGCCCTCAATAAAAACGTTATTATCTTCCATCCATGTCTCTTGGAGACATATTACTGCGTATTTCTTGATGAATGTCAGCCAGGCAGGATCACATAATTTATCAGCTAGGCCCGCTATGTTCCATGAAACTAGGTTCGCATTGTAGACGTCAACCAGTTCTGTCCCAATAGCAGGTTCTATAGTAGTGAATTCTGGGGACGTTCGAATAAGTTGTACTGCGTTAGTTTCTCCCTGGATATCTGTTAGGGAAGCACTAGGTTCTTCATGAGGTGGAAGGGGGCTGAAAGCCTTAAGTGAGGCGTGCGGTATAGTGGTGTGTTCACATAAAGTGGGGCTATCCATTAAGGAATCTGAATCTAGCTCTATCTGCCTGTTAGTATCTAATTCAACGGCTGGGGGGGGGACGTTTACTGCATATGTAGCCCTAGTTTCCCCATATACTAGTTGGCTTTGCATATGATCAGTGTGGGTTGATGTGGTAGGGGCGACTTGCAGTCAATCGACCCCCTCCAGGCCACTCTCATCATAGAAAGCTTCAAACCTATTAGAGGTAGGGACATTATAATAAGTATTAGGGTGTGTTGAGTGTGGGTGATTGCGATGGTGATACATCTCATGGGAAGCCTCCCGACTCTCATGATAGGGTACTGGGTAATTAACTTGTCTGGGCTCCCATGATGTGTCTCTCCCGTACTGTCTTTTGGCTCCTGCGGGGTAATGCCCATGGTTTCTTGGGGTTACTCCATCATGGTGTTGGTAAAAATTGCCGTAAGGTTTCTCCTGCTCTAAAGCGGGATGTAGGTGCACTTTAGCTAAACTATGATCATTTGGGGGATAAAAGTAACCTAGATCCATGGTACGGATCAGGCTGTTGATCAGGCCATCCTTCCAACTGGTAATATGCCCTGCCACACGGTTATCCTTGAAACTGACGACAATGCAGTCACCTTCAGTAGATTTATATCTATGCCCCACCTAGTCAACCCTCCTGACATTCGTTATTTTTCCACTTATATGAGGGGGGATTGGTCTACGAGATGTTAACCAATGACTCACTTTATTTTTCAGATCCCCATAGCTCTCGGCCTTTCCCTCTTGTAATTGAGGTACACCAATCATTACTATGGTGCATAAGTGGGATTCAGGGGGGAGATTTACGTGGGCGAGTTTTTTTAATTGCTTCGGTTTTGGTGTTCGCACCGGCCGTGTGTTTCTGGCTACATTATGTGTTGGAGTTGGCCTTTGAGGCTCAACCTGGTCACCTGAATCATCAGGTAGATCGGAGGATGAGCCTTCCGCGGCCCATTCGCTCTCATCATTACCGGTTGTAACCACATCTAGGATGAGGGGCGAGGGCGGGGCTAATACCGTTTGGGTGTTTGCACGTACAGTTGAGGTTGCGATGTTGTGTACAGTGGCACTTGAGGAGGGAGTGGGTAACAAGCTGGGGCCATCATTATGAATGTTAATCTTGTCTTGTGTCTTTTTTTTGTTAGGATGCTTATGGGTACTATTGACCTGCAAAAGACTGTTCTTTGGTGTGAGTGCGTTAAAAGTTTTTAGCATGCTCGTAATATCATCTTTTTGGGATTTTTCAAACTTCACTAAAGTTTGCTCTAAGTTGGTGATTTTGTTACTTATTGGCTGCAAGAGGGATCTGACTAAATGTTCCAGTTCTGAGAGGTATAAATTATCTGATGTACTTGCCCTTTCTGTCTGGGTTGACTGGTCTGTAGAGTTTTTGATATACTCTGAGTGAACTTGAGTTTGCGGTGATAATACACCTTGATTAGGAAACTTTTCAATTAAGTTAAAAACTTTACTAGATGGTTTGACCAACCTAAAATTTGCCCAGACATCCTTTGCTGATGGTTTGTGATTGCCTAGGGGGCGATATGTTTTCCTCATTATTGATTTAGTTTTTTTCCTATATTGCCTCTTTGACTTTTTTGGGGAGACTGGCTTATCTACTACAATTGTTTCTGTTGTGGGTGAGCTCTCTACGAGTTCAACCCCTGTACTTGGAGAGTTTGGTGATATAGCACCCAGGTGGGGCGAGCACAAGTTTTCCCCAAGATTAGAAGTTAGTACAGGACTATTTTCGATGCTGTTTAACGGTATAGGGGAGATTGGTAGTGCTTTTTTCCTACTACTTTGACCACTAGGCAACCCGGTAAAAGATTGCAATAAAAGTGACTCCTCTAGGTTAATAGAGGAATTTGCAGTGTTATCATTGGTGGTAGTATGTGATGATAAATTAGGAAAGCACATATTTGGTGTCAAAGAAAGGCGTCTCTCCGTATTTTGTATGGCATCTGCTACTATACCTATAGTCTTTTGTAGCATTAAGTCAATAGCTGTGATTGTCGGTAGAGGTGTAGATGGGACGGCCTTATTTCTAGTAGACGATCTTGTAGCCACAGGAGTCTTTCTAACTTTAGTCATCATGTTGAAGATAACCCAAATAATAGATGATGAACAAAGTACTTAATAGTAAAAACTCACTGTCAGTGATTGAATCTGATGTGAAGCTATCACCTCGGGATACTGAAGACGAAAGGGGGTGGCCCTTCTATTTAATTCACATACATAAAAAAAGCATGTTGGTTTTAATTTGAAGGTCGGAGCTTATCTAAATTAAACTGAGGCCACTCGTTGTCCATACTGTATTCTTTCTGATGCATTTCCACTGCTCCCACAAATCAATAGGAGGATACTAGCTAAATGTTTAGCCTTCAATTTCACATTCCCCACATTTACAGAATGTTGAAAAAAATTTGTTGTACAGTTTGCTTCTTCATTTATATGCACTTTTTTATCTGTTAGTATTATTTAAGTTTCTAAGCAGTCACAGACCCCCTGAGTAGGAGTCGCAGACCTCCAAGGGTCCCAGGCCACAGGTTCAGAGCCACTGCGCTAGCGCATGCGCTATCACTTGTGAAACATTATTGTTTACAAAAAGAGCTTGGAGCAGCAGGCCCAGCTCGAGGAATTCTTATTTGGGTGGGCCAAGGGTGCATTTGGGTGGGCCACGTCAGCCCCGATTTGTCGCATATATGTCTTGGCAGGCCTGCCTCAGGGCCCTCCTTTATCTTAGTCTTACAAGGCCTAGTAAAACGCACTCTTTTCCAAATCTTTCTAAATGTTATCACTCTCAAAAAGTGTTTTTTTTTTCCATGTAATGTTCCTTTGATGGGAAGAGGAGGTTTCTGAGGTGGGAGTATCAGGCAAGTGACACTTCTTGGGCTTCCTCTGTGCGAGCCTTCAGGAAGAATCCCTCGTCGTTACTACCTCCACCTGACCCTAGACTCTGCAGCGCACTCCCTTACAGCCTTGATTATCCACTTTTCTACTACTCCTCTCCAGTACATCTTATCTCACAGCTGACCTTGGGCCCCAGCCCCATAACAGCAACAATCGGGCTCCACTTTAATTTTTCCAGGTAAAAACATTAGTAAAATCACCTTCAAACTTGAAACATTGAATATAGCAGTAAATATAAAGTAAGTTCCACAGGAGCCCTAAAGACCGACTGCTAATTAAATAAACAAAAACAGGACGGCCATGACAGAGCCGATGCGAAAGTCTTTTTTGGAGCCGCACCAATAACCTCTTTATCCGTAGATACCTTTACTACCACCTTCCAATAGTGCCCCCCATCCCTTCATTGCCCACCCTATCGACCTCCCCTCCGGATTCCCTCACTGTCACCCTCCACCAGTGCCCCTCATCTCTCCCTAGCCCCTCCCCCATATGACCTCCTCAGACTCCCTAACAACCACCCTCCACCAGTGCCCCTCATCTCTCACTAGCTCTCCCCTACACCCCATGACCTCCTCGTCGGATTCCCTCACTGCCTCCCTCCAACTTTGCCCCTCATCACTCCATAGGTACCTCCTCCTCTTATTCCTTTACTGCCACCCTCCAACAGTGCCCCTCATCTTTCCATAGCCCCTCTCTCATATGCATTTCATTTGTTGTATAGTGCTACTCATATCAGTGTAGTGTGTGTCAGTACTTTACACCATGCACACATTATACAGAGTCTATGAGTAATACAAGATTGTAAATCAGTCTACAGGGAATGTCACATAAGCCAATGAGGATTACAAGGTTTATGAATCACATGTCATCCATACTGGTGGGCAGTATTTTTTAAGAGGGTTTGATCTGGAGAAGCACAAACTCAGGATTTAAAGAGTACTCTTCCGGACACGCAGCGGACGAGCGCAGCGGGCGCGCCGTCAGCGCGCCAAAGGCAAGCCCGTCTGCGCCCGTCCGCGACCGGTCGGGACCAGGGGCCATGCATTCTGCTCCTGCTCTTGTTTATACCTCAGCCCAATTGTTCTCTTTTAATGTGATTCAGTCCATCGCTCCCTCTCTGCTTCAGCGTATCGCCGCTCTGGGCATCTCTGCCCCTTTTCCCACTTTGTCTGATCTTACTTTGCTCACTCCTCTGTTACATGCTCCATCTCTCCCTGCCCCTCCTCCCCTTTCTCTACCCACCACGGCTACGGCCTGCCTCCTGAACACTCGATCGGCAGGCAGGCACCAGCTGGAGCTTTTCAATTTATTGGACACTGAAACCCCTGATTTTCTGTTTCTTACAGAGACTTGGTTCTCATCCGATTCCCTCCCCGATTTATTGTCCACCCTCCCCGACTCTTACTACGCACTTCGGGCAGACCGCCCTGATGGTAAAGCCGGTGGGGGTGTGGCGATGATTACTCGCTCCAACTTTCAGTTTCAGCTTCTTCCCCACTCTTCTATACTTGGTGTTGATTTTTTAGTTGCTCGATCCCTTAATCTCTTGGCCCCCCTTACAATAGTCCTTATGTATCGTCCCCCTCAGAATATGCCCTCCTTCGTTCCTGCTTTGCAGGAACTCCTGGCTACGCTTGTGGTCAATAATTCATCTGTACTCCTTTTGGGAGATTTTAATTTTTGGCCGGGCGACCCCAGGGAAGACCAGTTCTCTAAGGATTTCTCGGCCACTCTCCAGTGTCTCAATTTCCTCCCCCACGTTCACTCCCCTACCCATGTTCATGGCCACATTTTAGACCAAATATGGTCGGCCAGCCGCACTATCCTTTCTCCTACCATTCTCTCATGCACCTGGTCCGATCACTTTCTAATCTCTTTTTCCATTGAGCTTGGAGCACTAGAAAAACCTCTCCTACCCAAGAATGTTTCTGCTCGTAATTGGAACCGGGTCGATGTCAATTCTCTCTATGCTTCCCTTACTTCCTCTCCCCTGATCTTTCCAACCTCCCTCTTGACCTTCAAGCAGACGCCGTGAATGATTGGCTGTCCTCTTCTTGCGACTTGGTTGCCCCCCTCAGGAAAGTCAAGATCTGCCGCCCCCATGATGCCCAAAAGTGGTTTACGGACGAGCTGAAAATTCTTAAATTGGACCTTAGGCGTTCTGAACGCCATTGGAGGCTCAACTACTGCCCTCTCTTGCGAACTAAATATAAGTCCCTCCTAGCTAACTACAAGAGGGCTATCCTCTCAGCTAAAACCATCTATTTTTCGGAGAAAATCACATCATCAGCTAATAAGCCCAAAGAGATTTTCTCCATAGTTCGTAACTTAGTTGCTTCTGATAGGGCCAACCTTAATCTTATCCCCTCCCAAGCTCTCTGTTTGTCCCTGAATGACTTCTTTATAGAAAAGATTGCGAAGATCAAATCTAACATCCCTTCAGTATCTTCGCCACCTTTTTCCCCTGTTTTTCCTTCGCCCTCTTCTTCTCTTGATCAGTTCCCCCCTATCTCTATGGATTCCTTTCTTGCTCTCCTTCAGAAGGTGAAGTCAGGCTCCCCGGCTGACTGTGCTCCAGCTCGCATTCTGAGAGAACTATTCACTCAGTGCCCTGACCCCCCCTTTCCCTCCTTAATGCCTCTATTTCCTCCGGCCTACTCCCGAAACTCTTCAAATCGGCCATAGTTTTCCCTATTCTAAAAAAGCCTGGTTTAGACCCCTCCCTTCCGTCTAATTTCAGACCCATTTCCCTTCTCCCATACCTAGGGAAGATCTTGGAGAGTTACATCACAACCTGCCTCTCTTCTTTCATTGAGGATAACCATCTTTAGGCCTCCCACCAAGCGGGATTCCACCCGGCCCACTCTACTGAGTCAGTGGTCCTGTCCGTTCTAGACGAGCTAAAGCGCAAGGCTGATTCCAACCTACCCCAAGCCTTGGTGCTCCTTGATTTGTCCGCTGCATTTGACACGGTCGATCACTCCATCCTTCTCGGCCGTGTCAGCGCAGCGGGCGTTCGGGGCACTGCCCTCTCTTGGCTCACCTCTTTTCCTAAATAACGGACCCAGGCAGTCCATCTTTTTGGCTTTTCTGCCACCTCCCGCTTGGTCCCATGCGGGGTCCCCCAAGGCTCCTCCCTGTCCCCTCTTCTTTTTAATCTTTATATTCACCCCCTCATTCTTTCTCTTCTTGACATGGGGGTCTCCGTGTATAATTATGCGGACGACCTCCAGCTAGTATTTGACCTTTCCTCTCCCTTGGACTCCCTGCCTAAATTCCACTCTACCCTAGTTTTCATCTCGGAGTGGATGAACCATAACCAACTTAAACTTAATCTGGACAAGACGGAGCTGGTCCTGACTGGCCCTACCGTCTCCCCTTGGTCTGCCGCCTTCTATCTTCGGCCCCTCGCCTGTACCGGCGGCCTCAGCAAAGACCTTGGGTATTAAAGTCAGTCGGGACCTCTCCATGCATGCCCAGATTAGTTCAGTTGTCTCCTCCTGCTTCCTTTCCCTCCGGATTATTCGAAAAGTGTCCTGTTTCTTTTCTCCCGATGCTCTTAAACTTATTATTTCGGCAATGATTCTCTCCCGTCTTGATTACGGGAATAGCCTCTACGTGGGCATCCCAGCCTACGAACTACGCCGCCTTCAGGCTATTCAGAATCAGGCCGCCTGTCTTATTTATCACCTCCCCAAGTTCCACCACATAACTCCTGTTTTGAAATCCCTTCACTGGCTCCCCATCTACCAGAGATCCCTTTTCGAGATGGGATGTCTGGCCTTCATGACACGTGCCTGCACTGCCCCGGCATTCATTAATTCCCTCATCAGTCCCTACACCCCCAGCCGTGCCCTCCGTTCCTCCAATCAGGCACTTCTCAATGTCCCTCGCGTCCGCAGATCCAAAACTGGAGGTACTAGATTCTCTGTACTAGCCCCTCGCTTTTGGAACAACCTTCCTCTGTCCATTAGATCCACCCCAGTTTACTCCCAATTCCGCAAGGCCCTCAAGACCTTTCTGTTCTCCCAAGCGTACTCCTGCTGATTTCCATCTCGGCAGATTTCTGTGCTCCTCAGTCTTTAACTCTAGCGCCAGGAAGCCGCTTGGTCACAGTGCGCTCTATCAAGAATTTTTTAACTAACTAACTACTCCAGTGGCTGGGGGTTGGCTTTACTGATAAAAATGTATATCTGCCCAAACATACTCATTTTAGCAACATTAGAATAATGAAAGACTGGGAAAGTTCTAATAATATCACAAAACAAAAATAGGGATGTTCTAACTATACCATTCATGTTTGTTTGCAGCTCTTTGATGACAGTTCATTGGTCACTGTCCTATGTTAGGATTATTTGTGAAAAACAAGGACCCCCTGAAACATGTATGGTATGATTCCTAGGACAGGTAAAAACTGTTTGAGAGAAACAATCCTAGGCAATCTAAAATATCAAACTCAAGATAGACAATCAAATAAAATACCACAGTATGCAATAACAGAACAGTAGGGAGGCAATAAGTACAGAAAATACCTTCAATTTTTAATAATTGGTTTTGTTAAAAAAGTTCCACAATGCATTACAATTCATATATATTGGTCAAAACTATTTGTATACAGTCAATAAAAATACAAAAAATAAAATACATAAAAAAGGTGGCACTAAAGTTGGGATTTTGTCTCGACGCGCATTTCGGCGTACAACACACCTTCTTCAGGAATAGCCACAATGTTTGCTGTGAATTAAAAATGCATAGTTAAGAAAAGGTAAGAAAAGGTAATTCAGCCTTATCAAAACAATAACAATCTATTTAATATAAAAATTGACATATCACAATGCACTTACAATCATTATTGGTAAAGCTACACATAAACACATGGAACCTCATAGCTACATACTGTTTAGGAAAAACATCTCCTGAATGCATACTGTTGATAACACAAAGTCTGAGTATCTATAATTTATGAACAATAATATCCATCCATCCACAGAAATATATGGAAGGATTCTGAGTGATGATTAGACTGAAAAAATGCTATTAATTGACCACATCTGGTATCACTTCCATCCTAAAATCCTAAATATATATATATATATATATATATTTCTTCACCCCAACTTTCGTAGTTCAAAGAAGGAAACTCGAGCCTCAAGTTCATAAGCGTGATGAATTTTTAATCAAGCAAAAATGGTCAGAACGCCCGACGCATTTCGGTGCAGCCGCACCTTGGTCACGGGTAACATCAGTTTGTTCATTAGTGCTTTTTATAAAGTGATTTCAAATTACAATAAAGTAAAAAATAAAGGTAGGACTACCAGTCCCCAGCAGGTAAGATTAAGGACCAAAAAGTGGCGGCCATCTTTGAATGTTTTTTGGAATCAACTGATGTCACTAGTATACATTCTTTAGATTGGTGAAACAACTGTTTAGCATTGTAACAATGTTATTATAATCACATGTTTAAACTATCAGGACTTATTCACATTACCAATTGAATTCATATTGAAAATTCATATTGAATGCAATTTAAATTTATACAGAGTTCAGCATAATTTGGCCCCAGTGGGCATTTTCCAACTCAAGTTTGTATGATGTTTAGCCCTATTGGGCATTGTCCAATCTCATACGTGATGTTCTGGTTATTCTATTTCTTGTGTGCTGCCCACGTGGGCTAATGTCATCACCAAATATCTCATTGTTCATAATTTGACATCTTAATAAATTCCATTTCATTTCAATTGGATGTCACTAGGTCCACTTTCCGACTGCCTATGGACAACTTGTCTCCTACAAACATAAACAAGAAAATACAATCACTAAAATTGAAAGACAGATAAAAACTGATTAAATGCTTCGAGTTTTACAGTGCTCAGGTCATTGTATGAAAAGTGGGTGGAGACAGTGTTATTTTGTTATTTTTTTATTTTTTAACCAAGATGGACAGATAACTCCTCATCCTTGTTAAGACCCAACGGTTGAACCGTATCTATTTAATTATCATTCTCGATTCAAGTTGCCTGAGCTGTTTGAGTCTGTTACCTCCCCTCTCAGAAATTGGAATCCTGTCAAGGGCACAAAACTGTAACAGCTTAACATTTTTCTGGTGAAAGTCTTTAAAATGTTTGGCAATGGGATCATTCTTGTCCTCATTGGAAATGGCCCTGGTATGTTCCAAGATTCTTTTCTTAACCTGGTGTATCGTGCTACCGATGTACACCAGGGGACATGGACAGCAAAGTGCGTAGACACAATAGTCAGATTTGCATGATAGATGTTTCTCAATAGTGAAGGCTTTGTGATTTTTTGATAACTTCATTGATTTTCTGTTCACACTATTTTTACAAGCCTTGCACGTTTGACAAGTAAAAAAGCCTTTAATGGCTGTCTTGTCTTTCTATATATATATATATACATATATATATAGTGACAGTTAATGATAAAAACAAACGGATTATACTGTTGTAGATATAACATACCTAGTGTACCAACATTTTAAGTACATGAGTAGATAATTGATCAACTCTTACTTATTGTACAGATCCATCATGTCAAATCACAAGAAAAATAGGTACTCATTGATGGACAGATCCATAACCATTAGGTGGCCACACAATTATTCCTCCAACATAAATTAGAATGTGAGGAGTGATAATCGTGAGTCTCACATCAGGTAAAGACACACTTTATAATCACTAGGCATATTAAAAAACGATGTAAACAATCAATAATCCAAAACACATTAGATAAATAAATCAAACTCTATTGTGGATGATATATGTTAGGATTATAACTTCTGAACTGCAAGTAACACAAGGATCTATGTGACAAAGGCAGTAACCCACTGAGCTTCCACAAAAAAGAGTATATCTGCATTTAAAAACTACTAGCAGAAAAATTATTGCTCTTCAGGATCATTAATCACCAGCATAATCTGGACATTTTTAGGTTTTGCCTGCAAGTGCGCACATAGTGCGCATGCGCTAGCAAAACCTCTTGAGTTCTATTATCTGATAGATGACCCGCCTCTGTCTCTCATTGGCTAGCTCCATAAATGGAGGCTAGCCATTGGGAGACAGAGGCTGTCAATCGCGCTTTCTCGGCGAAAACGCGATTCGGGGGCGTTTCTCGTGCTTTTTTTAAGCCCCGCCCCTTTGTCCCGGGCCGCGCTGTGATTGGCTGCCGGCCCGGGACACCCCCGTGACGTCATTCCCGGGCCGCGCTGTGATTGGCTGGCCGGCCCGGGACCTGACTTGTTTGCAAAATGTCGATGCCAAACCGATGGCTAGGTTCGTGCACGGGACCTTTAGAGCCTTCGCTTGGCTCCCCCTGCTCATTTGTTGGCTTCTTCCCTAATTATGCAGCGAATTGTGACAAATTCAATTAAAAAAAATATAAGACATGGAGAATAAAAAGCCAACAAACATGGCGTTTAACAATGGCAGAAGTACGTAGAGCGATCACTCTACAATCGTAGCATCTTATTGTTTATTTATGTCCTGGGCATGCGCTGCTTTGCCTGAAAAAAAAAAGTGACGCACGCAAAAGAATCCTGGTAGGTACATACATGATAAGCGGAAGTGACGTACTGCAAGGGGGTGGCGAACTGACATTACGGGAAATCGAAAGCTAAGGGAAATAGTAAACAGCAGGGGCTGCGAGCTGCGGTAGAGTACCCCGTGGGAGCTGCGACCTTAGGACGGAATCACAAGGCGTTCCCGGAGCAGCAGCACGATGGGGGCGGCGTTGGGACTATGCTCGGCCGCCAGCTGGGCAAGAAGGGTGCTCGGTATAGCGAGGGGAGGTCTGTAAAGGGTGCTGCATTGACGCAACTCTGTCTCACCCCCGCAACGATCTAGCCAGTGGTATCCATTCTCTCACCCTTGTGCATAGATATACTCGCATGTATATGACTTCCGGTTTCCTTTGTGCGGACGGCAAGCAGAGCTGGCAGCCGCCGCATCCCCACCCTCAGTCAGCCTCCCTCTCTGGAACCTCCTCGTCCTGCCGCTTGCCCGGCCGCTGCAGCAGCACCCTGACTCCCTGACCCACGCTAACAGCGCTCGGCGCCCCCCCCCTTGGCGAAGATAGAGCACGAGCTGAAATTCCGAGGTAAGACGCGAGGGCCGAGGTATTAATGCCACTCTGAAATTGGCTATGCCAGGGTGCTAGCGCACGCCCCTGGCGCCTCTGTGTACCTGCTGGTCCCCGCAGACTTGCCAGCAGCTCTAGCTCAGATACTAAACTGTTAACTGATCTTTATTGTGTGCTCAGCTCTGGAGTGCTACAATGTTACAAATCTGCGCCGCTGCATATTGAATCCCCCGGCGCGACTCTCCGACACTGATTGACCGGCCTTTGACCTGGCTGACCCGGGACCTCGGCCGACGCCAGAGTGGTGTCTCAGCACCCTGAACTGAACTGGCGTCTGCCACCTGTTTGCCGTGCGAGTCGAGTCCTGCACTGGACACACTGCCTGGGGAGTCATCGCGGCTGGAGGCCTGTGAGGGAGACAGCCTGGAAGTCAAGTTTCTCCTGAGGTGGGCGGGCCGCGGTGGGAGCATGTGGCAGTGTTACTGAATTTCTTACTTTAATTTAAGCGGCAGCATTTACTCGCACTGCTCGCTGCCAGTGCCCAATTGGTGATCACAGTGCGTCATCATGCCTGCTGCTCTCGGCGCTCCATTTGCGCACTACTGCTGACTCTAGTGCCTGCACCGGTTGGGCCGTCGCACAGTGGGGCTTATTTTATGGCCATTGCTCAGCCGCCACCAGGATAGTTATAGACAGGACTCAAATGAACAGGCCGCAGCATGGAATAACGCGGGCGCAGGCGGCAAACCGAAGTGAGTGCCCCGAGGGTTCCTGGAGGTTCGCCTGAGCCTGGCAGTTTGCTGCAGAGAGTTGCCAATGTCAGTCATGCAGCGCTGCCTGGCTGAAGATTCAGAACAGTAAGTAAGTAGTTACCATTTGCCACCCACCGAGTGTCTGTCCGTGCGTGTTAATTATATCATTTTGAGCGCACTCTCGGGCACATTGGTAGATCAGCACCGACAAGATGTTGGGACTCCGGTGCTGTTGGGGCACCGGCTGGGTCACGCCAATCACTCGGATCACAGTGGTACCAGCCCGAGTCCTGACCTGAGATTTATTTTACCGGTAGCGGGAGGGGGTTGGGGGGACATTGGCGTGCAAACTGTATTTTGTTTTTTCTTTTCGTCAACACTAGGTACCAGTGTGTTGTTGCAGTTGTTGGGGCCTCACACATCCTGTGGTCCCAGACGCAGGAGTGAGATGTTACCTCTGCCTTTCTACCCCGCTTCTGCATTAAATTGTAGTGGCAGTCTGTCCATGTCTTTATAATGCCCTCGTGTCTATCTCTCTGTATCTGTGTCCCAGTGTCAGTTAATACATCTCTTTCTGCCTCCTTGTCTCTCAATTCCAGTGTTCACAGTATCACTGCACAGAGGCCTTTCCCAGCCTTCTGATGCTCCCATTCAAACTTCATTGATGTATATTTCACAAAGTGCAGTAATGACTGCCAGGCATTTCACTCCTGCAACAAAGGAAGCAGGGGTACACTGAGAAACTAGTACATGGTTTCTCATTGAGTAAATGGTTGTAATTTGCAATTTTTATATGTTTCTCTCGTCTTCACTGCTTTGTTTTGCTCGCGAGAAAGTGTCACTCATACTCGTTGAAATGTCACTCATAATAACACTGAAATTATAAAAATGTCACACATGGCAATCTGAAACCTTGGCAGCTATGCCCAACCCTACCGTTGTCCGTGCCTTCTTTTCCACCCCTGCCCTCCCTCCGGTAGTCTGAGCCTTCTTCTCCCCTCCCCTGCCCCTCCCGTTGTCTGTGCCTTCTCCCCTGTGCTCTCCCTCCCATTGTCTGTGCCTTTTTTCCACCTCCTCGCCCTCACGACCGTTGTCTGTGCCTTCTTCTCCCCTCCTGCTGTCCTCCAATTGTCTGTGACATCTTTTTCACCCTCCTGCCCGTTGTCCGTGCCTTCTGTACTGACCTGCTGGTCTAGTGTTCCAAAGTACCAGCCACTCCCAGAGGGCTGGCTCACACCCCACCCCACCATACATGCCAATAGAACCGATTCAGGAGGGAGACTACCGATTTTTCAAGCCAAAAATTGCTTTATTTTAGCTGTCTCCCACCTGAAATTGCATTTTCAACAATAGAAGTCAATGAGGAATTTTCATTCTCACGATTTTTTATTTTAAATCTCCCACGTCCCTGTCCTAAAATGTTGGCATGTATGCACCCCACACCGATCTAGCGCAGGCGTCAAAGGAAATGTGACCCTGTAACTAAAAGGGTCCAGGCGCACGTGCCCTGGGCAAGTTCTACCATCTAAGTCCAGAGTCTATGTCCTTACTATTATTATATGAGGGCCTAGGGCCCCACGACTTGATCCGAAGCCGCCCCCTCCCTAGCGCCTTGAGACCCTCACAAGTGAGTAGCACGCTATACAAACCCCTGATTGATTGATTGATTGACTTTACACCTTCTTTTCCACCCCCGCCCTCCCTCCCGTTGTCCGTGCCTCCTTCTCCCCTCCTGTTGTCCGTGCCTTCTTCCCCTCACCTCCCTTTGTCCGCGATGCCTACCATTTGCAATGCAATAGGTCTTGTGTAAATGCAAAACCTATTGCATTGCAAATGCTTGTTTATTGTTGTCCTGCATCAGCCATGATAATGATAAAAATTGTTTAAATGAAGCATACACAAAGTATGTGTCCTGCTGGGCCTGTGCAGATTTTAAAAAGAAAAACAAATAGTAACACATTCCCTTACCTGCTCCATTAGTCAAACTTTGTGTCACAGTCTGATGTGATAAGCAGCTGCAGGGGCCAGGAAAGGTGAATTAGATTAAATAAACTACTTTTCTCCTGTGGTGCAAAGAAAAAAATATATCCACGCAGCAGGACAGTAGGCAAAGGGCACCGGTGCCAAAGAAAGGATTTGTCCCCTTTCGCCATGCCCCTATGTTCCTGCACGAGACACAGCCCACCTTTCTAAAAGGAGATGCATTATTGAGGGTGCCTGTGAGAAAGAGCCCAGGCCCAATTATGCAACTCCTAAAACCCGAAGAAAAACAACGTTCAGAGGAACGTTTTAAATTGAAGTGTCCATTTTCTATTGGCCTTCAAGCACTCACTGCAAGGGCCAAGGCTCATGTTTGGGTGGGCAAGGCTCATGTTTGGGTGGGCCTGGACCACCCCGCCCACCCACTAGAACCGGGCCTGGCTTGGAGCCCGCCCATTGCTTACCATTCCCTGGCTTCAGTGTCACTTCTTCTTTGCTGCCTCCTACTTGGTCGGCGCAGGCCAGGCATCACTTCCTGTACAAATTGATTCTGCTTACTTAGTGTCTTTCCGCTGCTTGCACTGTGATTTAGGTACTTTTATGAAAACAAATTTGCCTGTGTTGTTTCTTTCCCCTCCAACCCACCACTTCTCTGTGTTTCATTCTTTAACATGTGTGGATTGTTTTCATTATCTACTGGTGTCTCTGGGCACTCTTTAGTATATTTTGCCTCAGGCTGTGGCATAGGTTCTACGTAATAAACTATTTTCGAATCGTTTCCTGGAACTTGAGGTGGGAGAGACGCTGGGGTACCTTTATTTGGGAAATTAAATTGCCAATTGTTTTATCACCAAAGCATGGTTTATTGTACTTCACGTGTCCTCAATTTTCATTTTTTAAAAAGGCTTTTAGCAAACTAGTAGCTAAGACAATATTTGTGAAAGAACACCTTCGAAAAAGCTTTTGGGTTGTGTTTGACAACTTCTATTGTTACTACTTTCCACTCTGTATTTGTCAGTCCGGCGGGTTTCTGATTACTGTTTACTCTCTGTCCAGCTGCTATCCTTATCCTCCCGGCAGGGAGGTAATCTCAAATTGTATACTAGCTACAGGACCTTCGGCGCACCCTCTTATTCAATGTTTATTTCTCTAGCTCGCTCTCGTTTCATCTCTCCTTCTGTTTCAATCTTGCCCTCTCCCTCGTTTTCCTTGCACCTCTTCCTCCTTCTCACTCAATTTTCCTTCTTTTTCTCTTACCTCTTAACGTTCATCACTCTAACGTAGCTGTACCTCTCTCACTCCATTTCTCACTTTCTCTTATGCTTTACCCCATTCTCCTCTCCCTACATAGCTTTCTTGCCCTCTCCTACTTTCTCTCTTTTCTCCTCTATCTCCCTTTCCTACTCTTTTCCTCATTCATTTCCCTATTCTTGTGCTCTCTGCCTCACTCTCTTCCCTTTCTCTAACTCACTGAATATCCTTTCCCTCTTCTCCATCCCCTTAATCCTCAAGCTTTTATTACTCATACTTCACTAGCTCTCTAACTCTTCACCCTCCCTCTTTTCTCCCTGTCTCTTTTTTTTATTAATTTTTTTATTTGCATTTTAAACAAAAGCAGTCCCATTCCTTGCACTTGAAACAATTTACAAAGAGGAAAAAACATACAACAGTGTGGGCTTTTGGCTGGGTTCTCAAATAAGCTTACTGACACGGGAGTTCTAGGTAACGAGGGTTTTATTGTTTTGTATTGTCTCCTCTTTTGTACTGGCACCCTGTAGAACGGTAGCGGGTTGTCGGCGTCCTCTGATGCTTGTTTTGCCGCTCCTTGCCGCCGGAACTCCCGGTGCCTTCTGGGTGTTGTAGGCCTTGAGTCCGCCGTTTCTCAACTCCCGTCAGGAACGCCGCCCAAAACAGAAAGAAACCAACATTAGGCTACTGTTTACTTGCGTACTCGGGGTAGGGAAGTGAGGGACCACACGTGCTCTTCAAGTCTAAGGTGCCGGTGAAGTGAGGGGGGGGTTTGTGCACCGAAGGGCGTTGGTTGGTGTCACGGAGGTTTACCCCACTTACGGCCCGCCCACCCCGTGAACCGTGACCGTACCTGTTCTAGCCACCCTTCATGTGAAGTGTGGCTGGGCGATGCGCCTTCCCGTTGGCCTCCCGGCTTGTCGCAGTAGTCTCTGGTCTTTCTCCCCTCGGCTCCGGTCTCCGTCCTCCGCTGTACCTCTCCTGCCTCCGCTTTCCGATGTTCCCCGCTCGTCTCCTCTCCCGACCTCCTCCTCTGCTCTCCCGACTCTTCCAGCTGATGTTCCTCGCTCGTCTCTTGTCCCGACCTCCTCCTCTGCTCTCCCGACTCCTCCTCGATTGCAATCCTCGGTTCTCCTTCCTCCGTCCTAGTCCACTCAGCTCCTCTCTCACGCCACCACTCTCCGACTCCTCCGGGTGTAACACACACCTGAGTCTGTTCCGGGCGTTCTTTTAGCTCCAGCTGGTGGGCGGGTTCAGGGTCCTGCTCCGCCCAGTTAAAGTAACACGGCTCCTCCGTGTCCTGTAGGGGGTGTATCCTGTCGTCAGCTGTTTTCCATGTGTCTGTGTGCTGCACAAAAAGAGGGGACACAGGTAAAGGTAAGCCGGGAGGGCCCGAGTCCGGGTCCTCCTCGTCACAAACAGACAAAAAAAGAACATGAACTGAAAAGTTACTAATAGTATACGTTTGCTTGAAACCAAATAGTGATAATCACAGCAGGACCTAATCAGACCCACCGAAGCCTTGCCCAAATTTTCTCAAATTTCTTTACTGAACAAGGGCCACAAGCTTTAGCGACGGCTTGTTCACATTCTAATATGTGCTGTAAAAACGCCCACCACTCACTGACCTTGGGCGAACAGTGATCAATCCAGGCCCGGGTGATACATAGTCGGGCATTAACAATTGCAATTGCAACTAATGAGCCGAGATGTATATCCAGTCCCCATTTATACCCAAGGAGATTTTTTTTCCAATCGAAACTCACAGCCGTGCCAGTCTGTTAACAGTTGGATCACAGCTACCCAGTAAATATTAAGTGAGGGGCATTCTACAAACATATGGGATAAATGGGCAGCAAAGTGGTGGTGACACTTCGGACAGAATGACTTCTCCGAGGCTTTTGAATGTGCCCACTCAGAGATACGGCTAGGTGTATAACACATCAAATAAATAGTTTTAAATTGCTGTAGTTTAAGATTAACAGATACCACGGATTGCTCGAATACCATTAGAGTCTCCTGAATCTTTGTAACCGACACTTTAGTTTCGCAAATTCCGAGCAGAATGCATGCCTGCATTGAGAAAAGCAGGGGTGCAGTTCACCCCTGCACCCTGTGTCCGGCACCCCAAGGTGCCTACCACCGGGTGCAGGGATCCACGGAGGGGCACCATAGGTGCCCCCAGGCTGCCATTTGGCAGCCTTGCACCCATGGGGGCCCTGCTGGGGGCCCCAAAGACAGTTTCCGATTGCCTTTTCCTGCCGGACAGACCGGCACGAAAAGGCAGTGAAAAACCGCCATCGTACTCCCTCGGTCGTAAAGAGGCGACCGTGGGAGTACTGGAGGATTTTCGGATGGCAGACGGTCTCTCCGAGCCTGTCGTAGGCCATCCGGAAATCCGAGTCGGATTCCATTCCGACCGAGCCCATCGGAATGGCTCGGCGGGAATGGAATCCGGCCGGCACTGACCGATTCGGTCGGAAGGGCTCTGAACATGGTGCCTTATCTAGATTATTTAGGCATTTTCTAGATGTAATGTTAGCAAACATTATTAACCATATCATTTTCCGTCACACTCAACAGGATTTATAACAGACCAAATTAAATTTTTATTGGATAGTACATTTGCCACGTCATAAGTTGCATTGTTGGTACTCATGTAGGCATGTGCCCGCCATCTGCTAATGAGTTTTTATTTAAAAACAGGAATGATACTTACTCATTAGACATACAGGTTGTGTTTGATGCATCACGTAACATCACAGACATAGTAGCACATTTCCAAGGCAGCAGCCACAATTTCTAAAAGTTTAGACACTGTGGTATTTACAGTCCTCTAGCTAGAGGAGATTTTGGTGATAGACATGTACATGCTAAGTGTATGAGTAGATATTAAGACACAAACGGCCACAAGCATCAACCTATTTAGGAAGTGCAAATGGTGCCAATCGGTAAATTCGGCCGTTTGCACTTCCTAAATACGTTGTTGAGATGCATGAAACAATGTTTCAAAATTCGCTTTTTTTGCATTTCCTAAAAATGCGAATGCATTTAAGGAATCGCATTTGTGCGATTCCTTAAATGCAATGCATCAATTTTTTAAAAAATGCGAATTTTGAAATAGGAAGTGCAAATTAACACGAGATTGACCCTCGTGTTAATTTGCGAAAATCTTTGAAAAAGCACAAAAATGCATTTTGGAAAGTGTCATGTTACAGACACACATGTCCTTAGGACATGTGTGTGTGAAACATGCACTTTAAAATACATTTCAGGGGTGCAGGGGGGGACTCCCCTCTGCACCCTTACAATGCATCAACAAATTGCGATTTCCCAAAAAAAGAAATGCAAAACGGCATTGATTCCTATGGGCCTCTAGGCCCATAGGAATCAATGTAATGCCATTCCTTAATTGCGATTCGCAATTAAGGAATCGCAAATTCCGAAAATTAAGAAATCCTAAAAAAAATTAGGATTTCTTGATGCATAGGATTTTGCAATTCCTAAATTGCGATTCCTTAATTTTCGCAATTTAGGAAATGCAAAATCCTACAATGATGCATGTGGCCAATAAAGCCTGGGTTGTTGATATGAATTATTAATACCAATTTGTTTATTTTATATAAGATGTTGTTTATGCATTAATGCCTTGGCTTTCAACACCATATCTAAACCCACCCATAGTGAGGGAAGATACAATACTACTCACATAAGAGCACACTCTGTAGTTGAGCAAACTATTCGAGTTTTGAAGGGAAGATTTATGTGCCTGCATTGGTTTGATGGAGCACTGCAATATAGCCCTGAAATCTCCTGTAAGATTATAGCTACCTGTACTATAGTGCATAATTTAGCAACTATATAGGGAGTCCCCACCATATACACATAATAATGAATTGAATCTACTACCATATCTACCTCCCGATCCTTCAAAAGTTGCCGAAGGATGAACATGACAACCAGACATTGCTAATCATTTCTTTTATGGTAAGTACTGATAGAAGTGTTTTTTCACAAAAGACACAATATACTGTGTTGCCGCTTCTGGAAGTAAACAGAACCTTTATCTTCAGGCTTGTACTTAGTAAATAATATTGCTAAGTCACAATACTTGTCTCAAAAGTATGAACAAACTTAGATTTGGTCGAACAAAAAAGCGTGAAAAAATGGCAACCACAAAGCAGTTGTTTAATGTTTTTTCTTCCTCTCCCAATGCTGCCCCTTTTCTGAGGTTGCAGTAGTAGCAGGTGCAGACACATCAACAGCTTCAGCGTGGTTAGGAGTCCTAACCACGCTGAAGCTTCTGAAACAGAGATGCTCTTTAGGCTTAAAGCCTTTTCAATTTCTCCACCATCTACTTAACCATCAGTAGCTATTTGTGTGTTTTGGATGCTTTCTAGGGCAGTGGTTACACATACAAGGCCAAGAGCCACATCCCTACTAAAGTGCCTATTTCAACGTTGGAGGTTAACCATATGCCTTCCAAAGTGGCAGTAGCATGCGCAAGACAGTGAGCCGATTGATGGAAACTATCCATACGCGAGATATATTGGTAATGTCAACATCTATGAGACACACTTACCTGTTGCATAACAGTACATAAATGAGTCACTGCCTCAATTATGTTAGCAAGTTTTCCCACAACTGATAGTTTTATTGTCCTCTACAGTATTATAAACCTTTTCAAAACCATCTTTTATTGTTTTTTCAATAGCCTCTAACTGTTTGCTATTTCCTTTTACACTTTTATGTTGTAGGCTCTGCACTGACAACATGGATGCCTCTAAGCCAACAGAGGACCTGGACCTCAAAGTACTGCAACACCTCTGGAAAATCCTCATGCCCAATTCCCTAGCCCTTATAGCCAGTGGTGGAATGTCCCTGGGTGTTGGTGATTCCTCAGACTGTTCAGGAAAACCTCAGAGGGTGCTGACTCTTGTCCTGTGTCTTGAAGGACCAGGTGGTGTGGTAATGTATTGTAGCTCATTAACTTCTTCCAGTTCAGCTACAGTGCTTTGAGGTGCCTCTGCGTCAGGCTCTTGTCTTCTCTGTGTTGGCACATCTGCCCAAGAGCAGACTGCATATAGCTGTGATAATATATAACAAAACTGTAGCTTTAATTTTTTATTTAAAAAAAGATATCAGCTATTCATACTAATGTGGTTGTAGAAAGTAGATTTTGTTACATTTTGGTATTGTATGGGTCATGTTTGAACATTTCGTAATGCTTGTCGGTAGGCTACATAAATTGAAAGCACTACGTTTACCATAATGCTTTGCAAAGAGAAATCCAAAAGCTCATCTGGAGTGCGTATTACATTATTTATCTCACGTTTCTAAAATTTTAAACCAAGCCATAAACAGCTCCAATAAATCAAAATAAGTAAATGTCAAGTTTAAATATAAATATTGAAAATAATTATCTTACCTTCAGCAGTTGAGGGTGGTAGTGATGTGTGGATTGAACTGAAACCACTGAATCTCTCAGGCACAAGGGTTGACTCAATGAGTTCCTCAAGAGTCGTTTGGTGGCTGAGGAGAGGTCCTCCTTCTGTACCACGTGGCTCAGTTAGAATCCTGGCCACTCTCTCCTTCGTTCTTGATCCAAGTCGTACCGTTTTCTTATTTTCTCGATGGTACCCTGCTTGAAACCCACTAAATTCATTCACGCCACAATACTCAGCCTCATAGTTTTTTTGCGAATCGGGCACATTTATAGACAATCTTATAACGAGCTCATCATTATGAGACACACATTCTGCCAGATGAGCACACACTGGATTCTCTAAAAGTGATCGCAATTTGTGCACCGACTTTTGGCTAATTCAGCTGTATTTCACGAACCGACTTATGTTCTTCTCAAAATACCGAATTGCAGTGGGTCGCAATCCGACCTACCTCATGAACATTCATGATGTAGGTCACACATTGCGGCCCACTTGTATTTGCTGACTTCACAGGGATGATGGTGGTCCGGGGGGTTAGCAGACAACCATATCTGTGATTTGTTTTAACAAGAGCAATTGTTTTTAAATGAAGCCTGAAGATGACTTTACTCGTGAAATCACTTTTAACTATGATCCACGCACGTTTTCAAGTGTCAGCGGAAAAATTGCGAATTAGCAATTGGGTGTAAATTAAAACCATGCACATGCATATATTATGCATGATGTAATTTATGCCTGTTTTGTGATCCAGGCCAGATATGTTCGTTCGGACCTCTAGACTGTTTTCTGAGTACAAGCGGAAGTAAGCCCGTAGAATGACTTATATTACAAGATCTCTCAGAAGGTCGAGGGGATTGTATTCATTACAGGGCTTTGGCTGCCAGCTCACCCCATTCACTGTCCATCTTACCACAAAGCCTTAAGGGCAATTGAATTCCTGTATGGGCACAGGCTTCGTCCCATTGCAGGGCATGTACTTTGTTTGAACTAGAGAGTCCCTACTGACAAAATGGAGCTCTGTGTCTGGTCTCCGTATGCCCTTTCTCCTGTCGCTTTAAGTTTTAAGAAGGGGGAATACATGAATTAACCATCAGTATTGTGATCTACTTGAATACTATCCAAAAGCAAAATAAATAATAATAATGTTTTATATATGTAATGTTTTCACCTATGCTTTTTTGCAGAGATCGACTACTTACGCAGTTATTATCGCCCAATCAAAATTGGAATACCTTTCATCAGACTTGCAAGACCATCTTAGGGGGAATCCACCTGGCAATCACACTCAGACCCCATTAGCAAGCACATTGCTTGTTGTGTCCTTTGAGGCGGAAGCCGGAGGACTGTCTCTGCTCCCCTGCTCGAATTCTGCAAAAACGATTGAATTTACAAATTGTTTTTAAATACTGTAACATATTTTAACTGGTGCGTTTTTAATTCATGTCACCTCCTTAGGCGAGACTACTTCGCCGAGGCTTGAACACTTCCCCCTCAGCGCCGCTGTACTCAGGCGCAGGGAAGCGTCGGACATCACTTTCGCCGCCATCTTAGTTTGGGGAGGCTGGCAGGAGAGCTCTGCGCCCCTCCCACCCTCCTCCCGCCCCGCCCAAAATATGTATAAAAACAACAGTATCGCCCGTCCGCGCAGCGGGCGGGCGCAGCGGGCGCGCCGGCGGCGCGCCGGCGGCGCGCCAAAGGCAAGCCCGTCTGCGCCCGTCCGCGCCAGGACCGGGCCCAGGGCCACAACCCCTGCCCCTCTCCTCTCCTATACCCGCAATGCACTGTTGGAACTTTGTCCAACTGACGCTCAGCTTTGCACCAAACGTGACCTTTCCCTCATGCAGTTGGTATCACACACACAATGCTCTCACTGTAACATTTCCCCTGTGATTGATAATCCAACTGGCTATGCTAAATCTGTAAGTAACGAGACCGATACCCATGTCTCCATGGCACTCATTAATGCGCGCTCCCTGAGCAAACATTGCCAGGAGATAGCTGACCTTATTAGCAACTTCAATTTAGACGTGCTTTACATCACAGAGACATGGTCTGATGAAGCATCTGCCCCCGATTACGTCATAGCAGTCCCCTCAGGCTACAGTGCATACCGGCAGGACAGGCCCATAGGAAAAGGTGGTGGGATAGCTATCATAGTGAGAGACCAATTTGAAGTCCGATGCTCGCCGATTCCTACCACCTCATGCGAAGCCATGCATTTCAATATAAAATTGTCTCCTACCTATAACTTTAAGGGAATATTGATTTATAGACCCCCGGGGACAAGATCTTCGTTTCTCGCAAACCTTACTAATATGACTGAGTACATAGCTACAGAAGATTCCACTACGATTATGGGAGACTTTAATTTCCATTTGGAGCTCCTTGGTGATAGGGATACTTCAGCCCTTCTATCAGACCTAGATATATTGGGCCTCAGACAACTGGTCTTGACTCCCACCCATCAGGCAGGCCACACGCTGGATGGAATTTTTACTAATGTGGATGGACTGTGTATTACTTCAGTTCTCCCTATGACTTGGACAGACCACTCAGTCATTTTTAGTAGACTTACCATTAAAGGCTCACAGAGAAAAAAAGTGGGCTTTGAAAAAAAGGGTACGTTTAAAGCCTGGAAGGATATCAACCCCAGTGATCTAACGCTGATTCTTAATTCCACAATTCCAGTACTATCCACTGATCCCAACATCGCTACTAATCAATTTCAAAAGTGGCTGGGTGAAGCCACGACTCAGCTGGCACCCATTAAATCACTCTCTAAGAATAGAAATGCGCCTAAAGCTCAGTGGTATACAACAGAACTTAAAACTCAAAAACAATTAACCAGGAACAGGGAAAGACAATGGCGAAGAATGTATGATAGTGAAGATAAGGAAAATTATAAAAAAGCCCTTGCTACTTACAAAGCTATGATAATAGCAGCTAAGAAAGACTTTTTCACTCGCCAGATAGAGACTGCGAAAAATTCCAGTAAACAGTTATTTAACATTGCTAAAACCTTAGCTGGAGACTCCCCAGATCTTAATCCTCCCCCTTCACAAGCTTTATGTGATGCTTTATCGGAGTTCTTTTACGCAAAGGTTAATGACATTTATCAAGCTTTTAGTTCAGACCTGACCAGCAGTAATGCTATTACCACCACAACTATTCCCAAAAATTCCATGACCTGTTTTAGTCCCCTCACCACTGATCAAATCAAAAGCATAGTTAAAACGATTAAAGCTGGCTCTGTTCTTGACCCATGTCCGACTTCCGTGCTCGCTACTGTACCAGACACAGTCATTCCCATCATCACTGCTGTCTGTAATACAGTATTGACATCTGGAATTTACCCTGATCAATTAAAAAACACGTTGATTAAACCCCTGCTTAAAAAGCCTGGCTCAGATAAAGGCGAATTAAAAAACTATCGCCCTATAGCGAGCCTTCCTTTCTTAGCCAAGGTCCTAGAAAAGGCTATGAATCAGCAGCTATCATCCTACATTGAAAAACACAATTTACTGGATGAGACGCAGTTCGGTTTCCGTAAAAACCATGGCACAGAAACCGCACTCATAAAAGCAGCTGATGACATAAGAGTCATCCGCGACCAAGGAGGAACTGCTTTGTTAGTTCTCTTGGATCTCTCAGCGGCCTTCGACACGGTTGACCACAAGATCTTGGTCAGCCGTGTCGAGAGGATGGGCATTCAGCTCACTGCCAGGGACTTACTCGCTTCGTTTTTGGCCAATAGAACCCAGGCGGTTACATTGGGCCCCTTCCAGTCGGCTGAGCTGTCGTTACCGTGTGGGGTTCCTCAAGGCTCATCCCTAAGTCCGACACTATTTAATATATATGTGTCGGACCTTGCTAGTGTCATCAAAGCACATGGGATGAGCCTAACCTCATACGCTGACGACACCCAGCTGGTGCTGGCAATAAAGGGCGACGGACAGAGGGTAGCAGAGAGATTTAAAACCGGGATGATCACTATCGGTGAGTGGATGGCAAGCAATTGCTTGAAGCTTAATTCCGAAAAAACGGAGGTGGTTATCTTTGGTAATCTCTCACCAGCCTGGTCAGCAGATTGGTGGCCATCGGCCTTAAGTACACCTCCCTCCCCAACGGTCAAAGTTAGAAACCTAGGTGTAACTTTTGATGACCAGCTGAACTTCATGGCCCATGCAAATAAGGTGGCAGCCAACGCCCACTTCAAACTTAGAACGGTTAGAAAAATCATTCCGTATCTACCAGACTCAGCTGCCAAAACTCTAGTCACCACTCTAGTTTTGACATCACTAGATTATTGCAACGGTCTGCTGCTCAATGCTCAGAGCAGAGTTACTAAAAAATTACAGACCGTGCAGAATGCGGCCGCTCGCGTACTATCAAAAAAAACCAAATTTGCACCTATTTCAGATACTTTGAAAAATTACCACTGGCTGCCCATTCACAATAGGGTAAAATTCAAAGCTCTATGCACAGTATACAAGACACTACAGGATCAAGGACCTCGTTTCCTTAAAAATCAATTGATCCCCTATAACCCATCGAGAACCCTCCGATCCACCTCACTTAACCATCTAGTGGTTCAACGTAGTCGAACAGTTTCTTGGGGTGATCGCCGCTTTTTAGTTGCGGCCCCCAGACTTTGGAACACCCTTCCAAGTCACATAAAAACATGCCATTCGCTTCTTCAGTTTAGAAAAAAACTGAAAACGTGGCTATTTAACCAGTAATCCACATCTCTGCACTTCCTGATCATGGTGAGACAACAATTGCATTTTAGCGCCGAGACGCCTACGGGTATTTGCTAGCGCTTTACAAATATCATTAATAAATAAATAACTCACTGTGATATCTTACCAGCCTGTAAGATTAAACCAAACACATCAGCAACTAAGAGCTACCAGGATCTTCTGGGTTTCATCCAAGAAGAGAGACCTTCAGTTAAAAGTATTCAAATGCTGCTAACAAGTCTTGGTGCCATCTAGGTAAAGTGTAGCAGAGAGCTGATGTGCTGGAACTGACTAATGAAGCACACAGCAGCCAGTTAAAGGGCTGGCTCATCCATATAAATGTGTGTCTTGCTGATAAGTGTTCATATTGTCTGGTAAAATGATGCCACCTCTACTGGTGTCTACGCGTACAGTTCATATACAAGATTACAACTTTGCTGAGAAGTGCTCACACTGTCCTATTTCAGTTATGGCATTCCTGCTATGATGTGTTGGGACTCACATGAGACCTTGCCGGGAAGTGTTGGTATTGGCTAATACAATTATGGCACCTCTTGTGGGGTCAATTCATACTGTCCATTTAGACAATAACAGCCTGGCTGAGAAGTGCTCACAATGTCCTATTTCAATTATAGCATCTCTGCTATGATGTGTTGGTAGTCACATGAGACCTTGATGGGAAATGTTGGTATTGGCTAATACAATTATGGCACCTCTAGGGGGGTCAATTCCTACTGCCCATATACACAATAACAGCCCGGCTGAGAATGGCTCACAATGTACTATCTAAAATATAGTATCCCTGCAATGATGTGTTAGTACTCACATGAGACACTGCTGAGAAGTGTTGGTATTGTCTAATGAATGTTTAGCAGCCCAAGTGGCAATTGATGAGCCTGCCCATGAAAAGAAAGAATGACAGCTCTGCATAGACATGTTAGCATTCTTCATCGAGAGATGGCATCCTGTTGACAGGCGTTTATACTATACTACATCACTAGTAAAGTAATCCTATTGAGAAGTGTCGCCACTCTCCATTAGATATGTCTTCTTTACTGAGAAGTATTTGTACACCTCATAAATAGTATAGCAGCCCTGCAGAGACGTGTATTACGGTCTAAGAGAAGTTTTAGAGTACTAGTACTGGCCGAATAAAGGCATGTTAGTACAGGCAGGAAGTACTGGTAGTGTCCAATAAACGTAGGGCAGCCATGTTGAGAAGTGTGTTCGTATTAGCCAAAGGTAAGTATAACCATCCTGCTGAGAAGTGTTAATATTGACTCATACAAGAATCGTATCCCTGCTGTGATGTGTGGGTATTGTCCATTGAGAGGACAGCAGTCCTGCTGGTTTGTCCAATAAATGCATAGCAGCTTTGGTGAGCAGTATCGGTACTATCCACGACTAGTTATGGTAGTCTGCTGAGAAGTGTTGGTATTATCAATGGTAAGTTTGACTATCCTGGTGAGAAGTGTTAGTACTGATCAATGCATATATGGCAGCCCTCTTTGGAAGAGTTGGTATTGGCCATTAAAAGCACAACAGCCTTGCTGTATTGGCCAAACAACAGATTGCAGCCTTGGTTAGACATATTGGTACTGTCCATGACAAGTGACAAGGTCCTGCAGTGTAATATCTGCTAAGCCTCATTAAAATTATGAAAGCCTTGCTGAGAAGTGTTGATAATTCCATAAAGTATTTGGCAGTCCTACTGAGATGGATCAGTACTGCCTAATAATAGCATGGTAGCCCAAGGAGCTTTGTTCGCTTTGCCTCATACACGTATAGTGGCCACACCATGTAGGCTTTACTGGTAAAAAGTACACACCACATGTTAACACTGACCAATAAATGTCTGGACCCTCAAAGAAGCATTGCCACTCTCCATCAAAAGTATGGCAGCTGTTAAAGCCCCTGCCTCCCTATGAGTTTAATGAGGGCCTGTGATGACTTTGCCTGTGTGCTTATGGCTGTGTGTGCCCTGTGTTTCAGTGCCGTAACTATATGTCCCTTTCTGTGCTTACCTGTCTTTAAAAATGCTTTTAAAAACCATCCTGTCTCCACTAACACATTTGGTTACAGGTTCTTAAACATACATCATTTGCCGCAGAGTTGACCACCTTTTTCTTGGGAGGAGAAGCCCTACACACTTAGTAAATTTGTGTTTTAAAATGTACTATTTGCCACACATTCCCAAAACAATCCCAGAGGAAAGGATCACCAGTCTGTGTAAAGATATACCCAGTTTTGACCAGTGCGTCTGGTTTTCTTTCCCTTCAGTTGCACAGTTTTTTTAATAATCCTCGCAATAATTCAGGACAGAACAATAATAATCTGAAAATACCAAATAATTGCCTTTTTTTAAATGTAATCCTTTGTATTAATGAGGAATGTAAGGTATAGTGAGTGATCTTTGGCAACAGCAGCAACACATAGAATGACACCGGGTGGCTATCAGACCTAGGAGCCGCACCCACTCCCTCCAACCATGCCAGAAACCTTGGACTCATCATTGACAAAAAGCTCACAATGAAATCACAGATCAATGCTCTCTCCTCCGCCAGCTTCCTCACTCTGCACATGCTACGTGAGATTTTCAAGTGGCTTCCCATACACACAAGGTACACTGTGACACAAGCCTTCATCACCAGCCAACTGGACTACGGCAATGCCCCATACATAGGAATTGCCGCACACCTTCTACAGAACTTCACACCATACAGAACACCACAGCCAGACTCATCCTCGGCCTTCTCCAATGAACCCACATCACACCCCACCTCAGGAAACTCCACTGGCTCCCTTGACAGAAGAGATGCAAATTCAAGCTGCTGACCCACGCACACAAGGCATTACGCAACCAAGGACCTGCCTACATTAACCAATGCCTGAACTTCCACCAACCATTGAGCAGACTATGCTCTGCTTCCCTTTCACTTGCCCATACTCCCCGCATCTACCGAAGCAGAAGTGGAGGACGCTCCTTCTCTTACATCGCAGCAAAGACCTAGAACAGCCCCCACCCCACGCACCTCTGGACCATCAAATCACTTCCGGAATTCCGAATGGCCCTCAAGACTAGCTGTTCGAATAAGCCTCCGGGACCTGGAGCTACAAGCACCTGCATACCCTAGCGGGTGATTAACCGCGCTTTATAAATCCTGAATGATTGATTGACTTAAAGGACACTTTCTCTAAAAGACTGAATGCCCCCAATGATAATATTATACGATATCTGCGGGAGGTTGGACTCCCACTACTGACAGGTGAACAGCTCCCTCACTGACAGAGGAGGCTGTAATACTGCTCATCTCTAAGGCAGGCAAAGACCCACAGTTGCCTTTGTCCAACAGGCCCCTGTTGATCCTCCTAACAGCTGTGAACCTGCCACATGAAGCCAATTGACTTATTGGGGGATAGATTCACTAATTGCGACTGATCAGACAGGGTTTTGTCCATGGTGGAATACTGGATACAATATATGGAGACTCTTGCATGTCATGCAAGCGGTGGAAGCTTCAGATACAGAATGTGTGGTAACGTCCCTGGATTTATCATGTGCCTTTGATACAGTAAACTGGCAGTTCTTGTGGGCCGTGCTGAAAGTTATGGGATTTGGCCCTTGCTACATAAATTGGGTGAAATTGCTCTATATGGAATCTGCAGCCAGAGTAAGCATGGGCAGCATCATATCTGAGCCATAGGAGTTGAACAAGGAACCAGGCAGGGGTACCCGCTATCACCATTATTATTCGCATGGCAATTGAGCCATAAGCTAGTGGTCTGAGGAGGAGGCTTCATCAGTGGGAAATTGGAGTGGACAACATGATGCATGTGGTCTCCTTGTAAGCAATTGATGCGTTAATATATTTAGACCCATGTATATCTGTCTCACTCTTATTGGAAGAACTAGAGTAATTTGTGGCAGTGTCAGGTATACATACTAACTGTGATAAATCTAGGATGTATCCTTTGGGCAGACTGGGGAAGGCAGAAGAATACGTTCCTGTGAGTGTAGGACTAGAATGGGAATGCAGGTGCTTCAGATATCTAGGAGTGTGGGTAATGTTCTGCCCAAGAGCCCAATATATACTTCATGTGGGCAGACTGAGAGCTTGATTGGAATGCTCTGTAGCATTCTGTAATACACTCCTCCTCTTGATTAAGGGCTGAATATCTGTATTGAAGATGGTCTTTCTCCCCTGCTGCTCATATGTGCTCCAGCTCACAATGTGCTTGAGTCCCACTGCAACATTCTTCAGGAAGCCCAGCCAACAAACAACTGCGGGTCTCTATAAATGAAGAATACAATGCTGACAACCTGGTAACTAGTCAAGCCCTTTTACCAGAACCCCAGGATTAGAATGATCATCACCCTTGGTCTGAGAAAGATAAGATAAATGTCCCTCACATGCTAGAGGCTCAGCCAACTTACGCACAGGTGGTACAGACTCTCGACGGTGCTCATCAGATTGAGACCCTCAGCAAAAAAACCTTTGGTTCCCCCACGTAATCCAGTCCAGGAGAGGCACAGGAAGATGACTCGCAGGCCCACACCCTGCCGCAAAACAAAGGTAGCAATTCCCAATCAACTCAGTACAGGCCCTCGAGGCCTTTCAATACACCACAATTAAACAGCACAAGTCCACCCATGATTGTCAAAAAGCAAGTCGCAAAAAGACCAGCTCCACATCCCTGAAGATTGGGAGAAAAGTCCTTGTAGCAGGAATTAATGGAACAGGGAATGGTACAGAGGTGGGCGAGGCAGGTTCAAGTCTCCTGAATGTAACAACTACAAGGAACGCATACCCAAGACCTGCTGAACCCCCCATATCGATGGTGTGGCAGCCGCCACTGGGGGAGATAATGAGACCCCCTGTGTCCTGCGGCCCAATGAGCACCTGTATCACGTATGGTGGTCATCCTCAGAAAAAACTATATTTTCCCTGCAATACACATCCAGAGGTAAAGTGGACATCCTTAACAGAACGAAAATCGTGACACTGCTGCAACATATAAGAACCTTCACCTGCATCACGAGCAAAAACATACTCCAAATACAGTTTGATATACGCTTGCTGACTCAGGGGGAGAACCCACTATGGCTACCTGGCGAGATGCCACTACAGCAGCCAAGGTATTGAGGGAAAAGCCCAGTTCGTAGAATGAGTAATCCCTGTGCGGGTGGTGGAAGATAAAAAATACCCGCATATACTACGAGTACCCCTGAAGATCAGCCCCAAGAAAGACGTCCTAAAGGGAACACAAAGGTATGAGGCCCTGTACGAATATGAACCTGCACATCTAGTGCAGATCACGAGTGCGGATCACAGCACACTCCAGATACCGCCTACAGGGACTGGGTCGCAACAAGCCTTGCTCACAGGAAATGGGCTCATTCCTAGCATAAAGTGAACGAAAGTGGATCACAAGGCAAAACAAACCAATGTCATCAATCTTCTAATATGGAATGTTGCTGGAATCATCAAAATCCTAAAAAACGAGGCAGTGTCAGAGCTGCTTAGCAAAGCAGGTATCATCTGCCTACAGGAGACATGGGCAATGAGCGAGCCCAACTCCTCTCCATGGCTATGCAGAATTCCACAAATCTTCCAGGAAAATGTACCTTTGCCGTGGCCATCGGGAGGGATGGCCCCTTACATCAAGCATTCCATAAACCTGACAAATCTGGACCTAACCTGTAATACAGAAATGTTTCAAACAGGCATCCAAGAAGGCACCATGGGCCAAGGTGGCGCCCTCGCCATACTGGTAATCAATGTTTATTTCAATTCTTCCAGAATGTACACACGAGGAAAACTGGATCAAATGACCCAACAGCTCGAAAACCTAATAACCCAGAACTCTGGATCAGAAACTATTTTATTTGGTGACTTCAATATGCCCCGCCTGGCAGTTGAAGCCAGAAGCGCTAGGCAGCTTAGCGAACCTGGAAGGTTCAATGAATTCCAGCAAGCCTACAACCTCAAATCTGCACAGTAAATAGCGGCCACAATCCACCCATGGGAAACCTTTCCCCCACCTTTAACAACCAAACAACCATAGACTATGTGTTCCTGAATCAGGGCCTAAGCAACTGTGTTATGAACCATGAAGTGACACAAGATAAGGAAAGCGACCACGCTGCTGCTTTGGTGGTCGGGATAGATACCTCAGTCGGTGTATGACATTGTCTAAGTCCTGTTGGGACTGCAACTGGAGAAGAACAATATAAACTTATGAGGAGAATCAAATGGACCAACGTGACCAAAGGAGAAATTTGGAAGCTGGAAATCCTGCTGGTGTGGGCAGCTACCAAACCCCAAAAACAGGAAACCATCGCAAATTGGACTGAGCTGTCCACAGTTTTGTGCGCACATCTACAAGGGAATCGCCGCCGTACGCCAAAACAAAACTACTCAAGCCCAACAGGCATAGCGAAAAACAAAAGCATCCACTCACCTGGTCTGGCGGAGAAAATCAAGGAAAGTGCACGACACTCAAGAGCCATACAAAGGGCACACAAGAAACAGAACTGCTTATGCTCAAGTGAGCTGCTTCGCGCTGCCACCAAGGATAATAAACATTGGGTACGGGAGCACAGGAAAAGAGCACAGGATGTCAAGTGGAAAATAATCTTTGATTTAATAACAGAGAACAAGCATCAGCAATGTTGGCAATACATAAATGCCATACGTCATGGGGGCTCAAGTAGGAAGAATTCGGTGCAAGCAGAAGACTGGGTCACACATGTTAAAACACTTTATACCAAGCCCGGGGATAAAGGTCAACACACAGATTGAACACCCAAGAGGGAGAAGCCTAGATCCGCACAACAAGGAAGCAAACCCAAAGAAACCCCTAGGAACGAGGTAAACTGTCATCCTCAAAGTACTAAAGAAAATAAGAAGGGATGGCGCCCCTAGCCTTAACGGCCTCCCAGGGCCTCTATTCAAAAAAATCCACAGTTCTGGGCTTCAACCTTAGCACCACTGTACACCAAAAGCTGTCTCCTGAAAGAGGTCCCCGAATCATGGAGGGGTTCTTTCCTTCAGCCCATCTTTAAGATAGGATCCAATGCTGACCCAAAAAACTATCGGCTCATAGCCCTGCTGGACATTGAGGTCAAAGCGTATGCCAGTACATCGCTCTTGAAGCTCAAACAATGGACAGAGGCAGACAGGGTTCAATACAGGGGGATCAACGGTGGACAATATATTTGCTCTCTCGTATTTCGACCACGATGCAGTAACCCAGAAATCGCTCCCCCTGTTTGCATGTTTTATTGACTGCTCAGCCAGAATGACTGAGTCATCCGGAACATCTTATAAGGGAAATTGGAGAAATTGAACAATTACCCTAAACTTCTATGTGCAATCCTGTCCTTATACACAAGGATCTGTGTCCGAGTAAAACTCAAAGCCGAGGCAGCAACCACTAAGATCAACAGATCGAGGGTTAAAGCAGAGCTGCGTACTGCCCCCCTGCTATTTAATCTCTACACAGCAGACCTAGGTCTGACTATACCTGGTGCCGCCCTACTCACCCCCAGAATTGGCAAAAGGAGAATCTCTCTCATGCAATACACTGACAGCCTAGTGCTGCTGGACCATACAAAAATCGGCCTGCAAATATAACTAGAGGAATGAGCTTGTTGCTAATGGTACCAAAACAAATGCCGTGGCTTTGGAAAGTACCTGAAAAACAGGGTCAGTAAATGGTGGCTGGGGCCTCTAAAATTGGATTACTTACAACACTGCAACTACCTGGAAGCTTGGTTAAGCAAAACCGGGAAAACAACTTTACATTTAAATTAAATGAAAAGAAAGGCAAGAATGGTCACATATTCCCTGTGTAAACTAAAAGCCACCCTAGACAGTCCAATGACCACTGCTATGCGGAGTGTGGTGTTGGCCAAGCTGCTCCCCATGCTTAACTGTGCACAGCAAGCATTCTCAGCCAAATTGGCTACTGCTTTAGAGAAAATCCAGTGCACAGCTTCCAAGAAATTATTTAAACTTCCAAAGTTCACAAGAACTACCATGATCAGGCTAGAATTCGGGTTCGCGCAACAAAAACTAGAAAACCTGGCCGCTTTGGCAAAGTCCTACTTCCAGATATTGACCGCCCTGGAAAACTCCATGAAATCTTCAATAAAACAATCTGTACAAGCGCTAACAACTCCTGGTCAATAAACCTAGAATTAGCCACAGAGTGCCTGCAATTGGTGGTGAAAACTGGGATTCTAACGCAATCAGCTACTCCTGCATTAAATCCGCAATAAGGCAGCAGGTCACATGAAGTGGATATGGAAGCCCTTCTAGTCACATCCCGCATGAGACTGACTGTTCCTGCACCACAACTGAAAGCCCCCGACAACCACCACCTCCACCAAGCCTAAGGCAAACACGTCTTAAGACATATTCTGCCAGCGAGATTAGTTCCATTGCCAATCAGGTAACTGAATCCATCTTGGAAAGCACTCAAGCCCATCATGGGGTGCCGACCTTGCAATTACAGAAGAGAGCATTTACTGCTGTGCTGCCATGCATTGTTCCAAGCCCAGCGGACTTTACTGAGACCAATATTCATACAGCATGGAACTTGTGCAGCCAACAGGGCCGTTGTACGTTTATATTCAATGGAAACAGTGTCTGAAATAGCCAGATTTATTAAATATGTCCGCAACCAGATAAAAAACAGGACTATCTAATTGTCACAGAAGTCAAACAGTTTATTTTATTATTCTTTTACACAATGCTCTAACTTGCATTTTAACTTTATAGCCAAGCACTGAGTCACCGTTTCCCAGACTGGCCAGCTGCACTCGAATGCTCCCAGTTCATCCCAGGCATACCCCCACACTAGGCCGAAAATATTTAGCACGGCGCCTGAAGTCCCAACTCCAGTGGCCTTGAATAATTCTCCCGCATCTATACTCCATGCCCCAGCGCCAGGCACATGTCGTCATATTCTTAATATCCCGCAGTCCTTCCAGAACCGGACTTTGCACTCTGGCCTTAAGCTGTTGGGGGGGAATTGTCGAACCTATCTTTATTATAATTGCACTTTCTTTGGTCTGGCACGGCGCACCTTAATTCTGCACTTTAGAGCAGTGCAGCGTCGCAACCCTTTTTACGTCTCGCCTGAGCCAGCTTGCATGCGCCGCATGCGAGATATTTAGTAAGGGCTTTAAACTTTGGAACACACGCTCGTGCTTAGGGTCCGCGGGAGCGAGCACGGCTTTCCTCCCTCATCATGGCTCATTAAGCACAGTGTGCACTTTCAGCTCTGAACGCGGTCGCTTTCACTTTCGCACTTGTTTTATTTATTTATTTACTAGAGCCGTAATGCCTTTCTGCACAGAACACCCCTCCCACCTCCCAAACATCAACCAGAGCGATGCCCCATGTGCCCCCTTAGAGATACTCCTCTCCAGCCGCATTCTGCCAGCACCCTCCTACCCAATAGTCGTCCACCAACACCACCACCATGTCCACCACCACCACAACGACCACCGCCATGTACATGTCCACCACTACCACCACTTCCACCACCACCATGTCCACCACCACCACCACGTCCACCACCACCACGTCCACTACCACCACCACATCCACCACCACCACTATGTCCACTACCACCACGTCCACCGTCACCACCACATCCACCACCACCACTTCCACCATCACCACCACATCCACCACCACCATGTCTACCACCACGTCCACCACCACCATCACGTCCACCACCACCACATCCACCACCACCATGTGCACCACCACGTCCACCACCACCACGTCCACCACCACGTCCACCACCACCACGTCCACCACCACCACGTCCACACCACCACCACATCCACCACCACCATGTCCACCACCACGTCCACCACCACCACATCCACCACCACATTCACCACCACCACGTACACCACCACATCCACCACCACCATGTCCACCACCAAGTCCCCCACCACCATGTCCACCACCAACACGTACACCACCACCACCACATCCACCACCACATCCACCACTACCACGTCCATCACCAGCACCACCACGTCCATCACCACCACCGGCACGTCCACCACCATGTCTCCCATGTCCACCACCACATCCACCACTATCACGTCCACCACCACGACCTCCACCACCACCATGTCCAAAACCACCTCCACCACCATGTCCACCACCATGTCCACCACCACCACGTCCACCACCACGTCCACCACCACCACCATGTCCACCACCACCACCACGTGCACCACCACCACCACAACGTCCACCACCACCACATCCACCACCACGTCCACCACATCCACCACCACGTCCACCACCACCACGTCCACCATCACCATGTTCACCACCACGTCCACCACCACCACATCAACCACCACCATGTCCAACACCACCACGTCCACAACCACGTCCACCACGACCACGTCCACCACCACAGCCACGACCACTACGTCCACCACCATGTCCACCATCACCACCACATCCACCACCACCACATCCACCACCACGTCCACCACCATGTACAACACCACCATGTACAACACCACCATGTCCACCACCACCACCACGACCACCACCAGCACATCCACCACCATGTCCACCTCCAACACGTCCAACACCACTATGTCCACCACCACGTCCACCGCCACTTCCACCACCACCACGTCCACCACCACCATGTTCACCATCACCACCACGTCCACCATCAACACCACATCCACCACCACATCCACCACCACCACATCCACCACCACATCCACCACGTCCACCACCACCACATCCACCATCACCACCACATCCACCACCACCACCACCACCACATCCACCACCACCACGTCCACCACCACCACATCCACCACCAGCACCACGTCCACCACCACCACCCGTAACGGGTAAAGTGTCACTGGAGGGCTGGGGTAATAGGAGTGTTAACCGCAGCTCTACATGGGACATTTAAGGATGCATCGGAAAAAGGGGCTAGAAGTATTACACTAGACCCAAGATACATTTTGAAGAGGGGCAATGTCACAGGGGCTCCTGTAAAAGCACTCACAGCATCTCTACCTCACAGTGGCATACCTGCACGAGCCACTCACTCAAAACAAGCATTGTCATAGCCAATAGGTCTCGCATTTGGGACCTTATAAGTGTTTAGCCATGCAACACTTGATGTTGTTGCACCAAGGATATTGTGCTGGATAACTAAACACTTATAAGGTCCCAAAGGCGAGACCTATTGGCAATGCCAATGGTTGTTCCTTTTCCAGATCTGTTCTCAACCCACAACGGCAGAGCACTTCATTCATTCCTTGCACCCAGCATGTTTTCCAAAGAATTGTCCCCTGCTTCCAGTGTGATCTCACTCCGCTTCCTGTCTCCTATGACCCCCGATTAAAAACACATGATGCCGCTAGCACACTTATAAACACAACCAAGCTTTTAAATACTCTGTACAATATTCGATATGTACAATATTTTGGTTTTTATAATGACCAAACAAAGGTGTGTGCATCAAAAGATTTAGACATTTTATGTTTTGTAACGATTTTAAGTAATCATACTATAAGCTTATGGTCATTGTCTCATGCTCATTTGGATTCTTAAACCTTTTCCAGACATGAAAAGGGATATCTTTTCGTGCTTGGCAAGTACGGGGATGTAACAAGGCTGGGGATCTGTTCTTAAATAATAGGTTTATTGTGTTTTAGCAGGCGCAAGAGCAAGTTAGGCTCAGACCAGACGAATCTTTAACAATACGCCAGTATGGGGCATAAAGTTCTTTCTATTTGGAGCATGTTTCTTGAGGCTTGGGCTGATCGTGTGACAACATGCAGACAACTAGATATGGCCAGATGTAGGAAATTGATTATCGCACTCTATGCCACGATGGTCCTGAATAGAAGGGGAGATACAGGCAGAGATAGAAACCGCTGGGCGGCACACTGCCAGGTGGACCTAATGCGGTCTGAGTGGAAAAAGGCAGGTAAGCAGCAGGGTCGGATTGGTAAGGCGGGCACTCGGGCAATGGCCGAGGGGCTTGGTATCCGAGTTCCGAGGGCTACTTTTTTGGGCAGCCTGGGGGGCCGATTTTGACAGTGTCTGTGTTGTCCGGATGCCACCAGCGGCCCAGTGGGTGCCTCAGCGGCCTTTCTGGAGGCAGATGGGCGCCCATTTCCTCCCTTTTATCAACGGACAGAGGTGTCACTCACTTTCTCTCGCTGGCCCTGCCCATTAATTTATGCATATTTAGTGGGGGCAGGGAGCCTGAGCAGAAGTGGCCTCACTTGTTTTCAGGTGTGTTTCACCAGTGTGAAGATAAGAAAACATGCCGTCAGAGATCCCCCCACTTCTTTTTATAAAACTTCCCCAAAGCAGTGTTTTGCGGAAAGGCAATATGCTAAAGTGGGCTACTTTTTTTTAGCGTGCCCGGGCCGATTTTTAATCCCAATCCAATCCTGGTAAGCAGGTCAAGAAGATCTCCTTCAAAACCCTCTTTTGAGTAATAACATGTCATTACTTACACAGAACATATTTGACTCTCTGCAAATTGGCCTTGATCTATTTAGGTAGGACATCCCTCTGGAGTAGATGTATTACAGTAAATGCTGACCTCTTACACAAGGTGGGTGTGCCCTAAGGTAACGGAAGTCTGAATTGAGGTGGTAACATCTTTTAACAGAATAACAGGTCTGGCTACGATAAAATTGATTAAAACATATTTGCTGAGTAAGTGGTCATGGAAACAAAATTGTAAAATTAGCCTGCGAATGCGGGCACTTGGCACAGTCCTGGCGTAAAGACGGGTCGGTATTCGTGGGGTTCCTCCTGGATCCCCATGGATGGACCGCCAGAATAAAGGTTTGATGGAGCGGGCTCTAGCCAAAGAACAACTTATGAAGCAATCTCGTTGAGACAGCAAAGTAACAGAAAATCTTGCAGAGTGGGCAGAAATGTTAGTGAAAATATCTGCCCGCCCCCAATAACAGACCACCTTTAGGGTGAGGAGAACACAGTAACCTGATATATTTGTCATAGAGAGACCGGGGGAAGCATCTTAGAAACTGTGTTTCGGTCCCTAGGGTGCTGAGTAAGTGGTCATGGAAACAAAATTGTAAAATCAGCCTGCGAATGCAGGCACTTGGCACAGTCCTGGCGTAAAGACGGGTCGGTATTCATGGGGTTCCTCCTGGATCCCCAGGGAAGGACCGCCGGAATAAAGGTTTGATGGAGCGGGCTCTAGCCAAAGAACAACTTATGAAGCAGTCTCGTTGAGTCTCGTTGAGACAACAAAGTAACAGAAAATCTTACAGAGTGGGCAGAAATGTATGTGAAAATATCTGCCCGCCCCCAATAACAGACCACCTTTAGGGTGAGGAGAACAAAGTAACCTGATATATTTGTCATAGAGAGACCGGGGGAAGCATCTTAGAAACTGTGTTCCAGTCCCTAGGGTGCACATGCCTCCCGGCTGGAATTGTACTGTGTAAACTGTACTTGCTTGTAACCGCGAGTTGTTGTTGTGGTATTGCTGATATGGTATACCTAAAAAATGTAATAAAAGGAATACTTTTTTTTTTAAAGTCTCACCACTGTGAACCACTCTTTTAAAAAAAAAATTCTGAGAGGATAGCCCTTCCCTCATCATCCAGTCTCTTCTTTATAGGTCGAGCCTGGGTCGCGAATGTGGTGCTCTGTGAGGTATGCTGTATTCAGGTATGGACTTGAAGCTCCTCTCACTCTCTGCCCATATTTTTTATAGGCTTGTGTCTTTGTCCTTTGTAAACTGTGGCTTTTCATTGGTCAATAGGCTTAGTAGTCCCTCCTTAGTACCGTCTTTTCTCATCTTGTAACCTCCGAAAAGGACTCTTAAGTGTGTTGTTACTCGGTAGGCTTTAATCACAGCCTCTAAGCACTATTTCTTTAAATTGTTTTCACCTGCCTGCTGTTTGCAGGCAAGACACGCTCTCACCTAAAGCGGCTGCATGTTTTTTGACTATTTATTCAAATTTTGTGTGTTGTTTACAAGTGCCCCATGCCGCGCTTTCACGTTAATAGAGGCCACGCCCCTTTCTTTAGGCGAGCCGCATCTAATGAAAAGTCCACTGCCGCTATTAAAGGGAAACGGCGACAAGGGGTGCTTTTACGAAAAAAAGCAATTGTTTGTCATCTTGACAAACAAATGTTTTTGGGGGGAAAAGCTCCCCATACATCGGTTTCACTTTAATAGCGGTCGCGCCCCTTTCCTTAGACGCGGCTTGTCTAAAGAAAAGGGCACAGCCTCTATTAACTTGAAAGCGCGGAATGGGGCGCTTGCAAACAAAAAATATTTTGAATGCAATAGGACTCGATTTGCGGGAATTTAAGCTATTGTATTTACAATGCCATTTGCTCAAACGCTCGTAAATGCGAGACCTATTGAATTGCAAATGCCTGTTATATTGTTGAGGTTAACAGGGGCAATAGCTACTTTTTGCTTGCTATGGTGGGGGCGTTTGCTTTGAGCCAGAAAGAATAGGCCCAGCCTCTTCAATAGTATCAAAGTTCACCGATTGCACAAAATGCTGGTCAAATACCTGCGTTTTCCAACTGAAGATGCTAAAGAAAAAACTGTCGTTCAGTTTCTGCCTAACAGGCCCTTCATGAGCACACCTTGTCCCTTTTGTTAGACACGTTCACGTGGTGTCCCAAGGCAGGCCTTTATCACCTGCTTATCAGTGCATATTGTCGGTACCTAGGAACAGATCGGTCTCCTGCTGGGACAGGGCCTTCTCGGTGGCAACTGCCAAAGGTTGTGGCAACAAAGGTTGCAGCAAACTCCACCTTCCTTGCAGGCAGAGGTCAGCTTATTCAGGTTTATAAAAGATCTGTAATCTTTTTTTAGTCAGTAGCTCCTTGTCTTCACATTCTCCTTGTTCTTATTTAAGCAGTTTTATTTATTTCTGTTTATGCATTTGGTTATGTTGTACTTTTTCTACGACGCCATGAAGCATCGCTCACAGGCGCTTAATAAATGAACTTAACATAAAACATAGATTCGTATTGCATTCTGCCTCGTTCACACGTAGTGTTTCATGGCTAGATCTCACATTTATGTAAACTCTATCCCTATAGGTGAAAAATCCAGCAATTGTAGAATGCTGCAATCCATGCCAATAACCTGTTTATTTTTTAAGTAACAAAAGACGACATACATTTTACACAATTTGGAAATGTCCTTTCAATAACACCCCCAAACTAAACTACAATCTGCAATTCCATATGGTTTTTAAGTTTCTTCTGTTTTTTAGGAAACATATGTTCTGGCTACTAGCCATGGTAGCACCTGGAGGCAATTAGGTTATGCACGATCAACATGCAAATCAGTAAACATCAAATGATTACCTGCATAGTTTATAATGTTACTTTGACCCTGAAAGAATTATTTGACTGCCTGCCAAGTTTCCTGGCTTGTTTTATTCAGTATCCTCTAGCAAGTAATCTAAATAGAAACAAGCATTGCGCAAAACCAATAGGTCTCGCCTTTGTGACCAATTACCTTTGTCAACGTTTTTCACTCATGGTGCACAGCATCCCTGATGCTAAGCAGCATGGCTAAAGAATTAAATTAAAAAAAGATGTGCACACGGTCAAAAAGGAAAGAACTTTTGTAGGCATGCGGGCCGATAAAATGATATGGCAGCTTATTTTTCTTTTTAGTTACTGATCCAAGTTGGATCTGCAGCTTAAAAGAAAAAAACGTGAATGCATTTTTTTTTAAAGTGGAGGGAGGTAAGCAATGCAGGATGGGGTTGGGAGGGGGCGGTGGAAGAAGTAACATGGTGGACCGGAGGGCCATTAGCAATATGGAGGGAGTGGGTGGGGGGCAGAAGCTCACACACATATATAAATACAAAGCACCACACAACACCGGCCCTTCCCTGCATATCTTAACTTCGCATAAACGTCTACACATCTTCCAGGCACCTCTGCTCAGCCCTACTCTCATGGCATACATACCCGCATCCTCAAAGCCACAGCCGGAGGCCACGCCTTCTCATATCTCTCCCTCAAAGCATGTAATGCCCGCCCTCACCACCTCAGAGCCTCCTACTTGCTTCTCGAGTTTCATAAGAAGCTGAAGACCTGACTTTTCGATTAACCTCACCAGGCGACAGCTGCCTGCTCACCTGTAAAGCGCCTGGATACCCTCCCAGGTGATTAGTGCGCTGTACAAATCCACATAATATATAATAAGTGTTAGACCTGGCATCTTTTCGCATGATTTCTCCTGTATTTTTTCCTTCTGGCCTCCTGTTTTGACTGTGTGCTGACCTTCGTTTTGCTGGTTTTAGGACCCTGGACACTTTTTCACTGCTGACTAGTGCAAAGTGCATGTGCTCTAAGTCTAAAATGTCATGGCATTTGGTTTCTCCATGATTGGCATATTTGATTTATTAATACTTCCCTAGTACAGTGCACTACAGGTGCACAGAGACTGTTAATCAAATGCTACTAGTGAGCATTCAGCACTGATTGTGCCACACACATGAGTAGTCCTTCAAATCTGTCTTTGGCCTGCCACTGAAGAGCCTGTGTGGGCAGTTTTACTCTGCCATGTCGACCTGGCAAGTTCATCTCCTTGCCAGTCCGAAACCTTCCCTTTTATTACATGTAAGGCACCCCTAAGGTAAGCCCTATGTAGCCACATGCACGGCAAAGAAAAGAATGGATGCTGTGGGACAGATCTGGGACAATCGTTTTTCATGATGAAGGAAACCTTAATTAATCCCTCAGGTGAGAAAAAATCCCAGAAAACCATATATTCTAACATATAAGAACATGCACCAGTCTATGCACTAGGTTTAGATCATAGTATGTATATTTGTCCAAAGAACATCAATTATCTAGACATACAGACAATAAAATGATACAAAAGGCTTTTTTGTTATACATAAATTCATTTAATATACATGAATACGATATTACATCCAAACAAACAAACAAAAAGAATCCTTGTTGCCCTAATTTCTTAAAGGATTGCGAGGAAACACTTTTTTTCATAGATTATACTTCGCAACCCATATCCAAGAGATAGCCCTTGATGCAGCGCCGATTTGGTGAAAAATCAATCTAACGCCCTATACACTCTTACCGGATGCCGTATTTTTTCTTTGCTAAATAGTCTTATTTTTGAGGGCTTCTCTTTTCTGTCAGGTCGACGCGTTTCGGCCCTTTTCGTCTGGGCCTCATCAGGACTTGGGGCACAATGGAAACCTCCAAGGATCACCTAATGTGGTGTTTGAATATGAAGAATGGCTCCAGCGACACGACACTGCTAGAAGGGAGCTATTTTTTATTAGACTGAGTGGACTCCATCACTTGTCCCAAGCCCAAAAAAGTTTACTCGCTGCCCCGTGTTAAATGCTCCAGACGGGAGAGTCAGGAAATAAATTCTACGACTGCATGACCTCGCTGTCCGTAGACAGTGGCGTCAACAATGCGGCATTTGCGCTTGGGACAAGTGAAGGAGTCCACTCAGTTTAATAAAAAATAGCTAATGCTACATTTTCAAGCTCATTGACACATTTTCAATGCAAAAAATCCAAAACGACTGCCATTGCCAATGCTTGCTTCTGTAAAGGACTGACGCATCCCTATTCACATTAAATAGAACTTTGCATCTCTTTTGATCTGCAAGAGTGGTACCTGGCATCTGTCTTCTCTTTTCATTATTGTTATATTGTATATACAAGAAGCTTTACATAGAAACAGTGGAGTCCCTCTTGGCCGTGAAGATTTTAAAATTAGTTTAAAATTAGTGAGAAACTGCTAAATTCGTTTTTCACTACAGCAAGGCCTATCTCTCCCATAGGTTAGCATTGGAGCTGCCTTGTAACGCTTTACTAGTGTAACTTCCAATTGGGAAAATATAGAAAGGGTAAGTATGGTGTCTCTGGACTCACATTTCAAACACATCTTTTAGTGAAGTTGTTTTTTAAATTCCAGGTCTAAAAATGCCACTTTTAGAAAGTTGTCATTTTCTTACTTTAACCATTCTATGCCTCTGTTTATCCCTGGACTACACGTCTGGGTTGGATGACAGGTGGGCTTTGTGCATTCCCTCTAGACAGTCACACAAAAAAGGAGCTGAGGTGTGCCCTGCATATCCTGATGGCCCATCACCAGACTCATGGGTCTTTCTGAGCTAGAGCGAGAGGAAGGAGCTGACACTTGCACCTGAATAGGGCTGTCACCAGACAAAGAGCTGAATACCCCTCTGTAGTGTGTCTGGAGCCAGGGGCAGGAAGAGCAAAGTCTTGTGCACAACAAAGACCTTTCTTTGAAGTTTTGTAATGTAGTTCCTATATTCCCAATAGGCTCTGCGCATTGGAATAATATGTACTGTAGTTTAGACGTAGGACTAAGGTCTACTAGGTCTCTACCGAATATATTAGACTTAATTATGTGTGTGCCAGCTAGCTCAGAGGTCACTAGAAACTTTCTCGAAAGTACAAGAAGGGATTAGTTTCTGACATCCACATAACATGACAACTTTGTTTCCCAAGAATAAGAAATCAATCTTCAGAGTCGTGGAAACAGTAGATAACTATTTTACTCAGTCAATCGTGTATACTTAGTTTCACCAGAGTTGCTGAGAAATTAGAGAGACGGGCGTTTTCAATAAAAGGTATTTATTGAACAGTCTTCTATCTCAAGCATGAGAAATGTACTGCTACAATATTAATGCTGGTTATAAAGTACAAGTACGTTGAATGTGGGTCAGTGTTTAGACATCATCATAAATGTATACAGAATCTAAAAGAGCAACAGTCACCCAGGCACTCGTCACCAGCCGACTGGACTACGGGAACACCCTCTACGCCGGGACCACAGCCAAACTTCAAAAGAGACTCCAGCGCATCCAGAACGCCTCCGCACGACTCATCCTGACATCCCCCGACACAGCCACATCACCGGACACCTGAAAGACCTGCACTGGCTCCCCGTCAGCAAGAGAATCACGTTCAGACTCCTCACCCACACACACAAGGCTCTCCATGACCTGTGTCCCAAGTACCTCAACAACCGCCTGACCTTCTACATGCCCACCCGCCAGCTACGATTGACCAGCCACGCCCTCGCCACCGTACCACGCATCCACAGAGCCACCGCCGGAGGAAGATCCTTCTCCTACCTGTCAGCCAAGACCTGGAACTCCCTCCCTATCCACCTTCGACTGACCTAAGACCATCTCTCCTTCAGGAAGCAGCTCAAGACCTGGCTGTTCGAGCAGTAACGTCCCCCTCTCCCCCAGCGCCTTGAGACCCTTCCGGGTGAGTAGCGTGCTATACAAATGCCGTGATTGATTGATTGATTGAGGTTAGGTTTCTCAATATATCTGGATCCTATACTGTGAGGTAATAATGTGGTTGGTCTACGTTTCGACTCCGCTGGATACAAAGGGCTATTTTCGCCTCATTCAGGAGTCTTCATCAGAACAAAATTACATTGGAGCACCTAAAATGAAGAACATATGTACATTGTCATAATCCGACATTCTAAGGTGAACTAGTAATGTTGAAGGGGTATCCAGTTACATGATACCTACTTCATGAGCGGCCACACCATGACCGCCTAGGTTGGACTTAGATAAGTTCCTCCATTACTTGATTAATCTGTGGGAATACATAGAAAAAGAGAGAGGGGAGAGGCAGTCCTACAAAAAGATCTCCGATAAAGAGACCCTTCGGGGGGACCCGTAGGGGATTGCAGCGCCGGCCCTACGAGGAGCAACTGCCCGATGATGAAGCATGACACCTTTCGAGGTGTGTGAGGGCAACAGAGGACACAAAATGTTTTCCCTGTTTTCTGTGGGTCCCCTTACCTAGGGATTCTGTTTCTTCTCCCCTTTTCTTTCCTTTTTTTCATATATGGGTGACATTAGCACCCTTATGCAATGGTGACTTTTTGCACCCTGCATTAGGAACAGTGTCCCCTTTTTTGGTAATCACCTTCAAATGTTATTATGAGATAGATAACTTTGACACACAAGAGTTACCTATGAATTTTGGCATTTATCCATTTGAAATTGTTTTGATTAATTGATTTATTCTCTTTGAAACGATGACATTTTGCGACTGATTTTTCAAGAATTGTTCATTAAAATATGAAATGTGATATATCATTGTGGTGAACTGTTGCTCTTTTAGATTCTGTATACATTTATGATGATGTCTAAACACTGACCCACATTCAACGTACTTGCATTTCGACCCAGGTCAGGTAGTTTTCAGGGTAAACCCCGTTGAAACTCAACACGGTTATAAAGTACAAGGCATATAATACAAACAGTATTATAAAGTAGTACTGTAAAAGCATGATATGGTTTCTAAGCCATAAGTTGCTTTAAATAGATAAAATGCATATAATACATACAATGATAAAAGAGATGGCTAAAAGTACTCAATTGGGGCTTCTAAAATACGCCTACCCCGATGTACCTGACCTAAGCCTAGTACAAGGGAAGAAATAAGTTTAGGAGTAGTCTCAAGTCTAGTATTCTTTGCCTAGAATCTGCCAAGAGTCTAATCAAGAATTCTCTAAGGGTCTAATCAGCTCCGTACCTTGGTTTAGAATGAAGGAGGTCTTGTATCTCTCTTTCAGGACTCGATCTCCCAGAGAAACACTGGAGATGGATTTCTCGGCAAGAAAAGAAACAGCGTCTCTCAGTGCGTCTGCTGGAGGGTCGGCTTCCTTTGGCACGTGTTGCTGCAGGGCGTCGGGCAAGTAGTTAGTCGATCTGCTCCAAGAACCACCGTGTGTTAGTTTGGGCAAATTTAGGCATATTTATACCATGAAGGTGCCGAGTTTGACGCATGATTGGACTTAATAACGTCACTCAAAGGATCAATTCCTAGAAAACTCCAGGATTTCTTGGATAACTTAATATTCAAGCAGGGGGAAGATCCTAGCTGCTGAAGGCGGGTTTCTCCAAGAAATCGTTGTGAATTCTCGGAACTTAGGGGAAGTAGCCTTGCCGTATTTGGGCTCTAAGGCTCAGGCCAAATATGGTAATAATTTCTATGCCTATATAAGGATAGGGTAAAATATACCTATATAAGGGCATGAATCAGGAAAAGTTACACTAGGGTCCTAGATTCGTTTACAACAGTCTACCTACTTCAAAAGCTAAAACGGGAATAAGTACTGGACCTCGGACACAGATACTCGTAACACTTCTTGACTGAAGACATTCAGCCAGGAAGATGAGCTGCTGTGCTGCCAGGAGGGAATGCCACTTTGCTGCTTACTTTGTTGTGATGACCTGCTGCTTCTTCCCTGGGAGTGAGAGGACTGGACTGTACTCTTTACATCTTTCATCTCTAAAGGTTGCCTCCTGTTTCTGAAGTCTGAGGGATATCAAAGACTTCACCTGCATCTTGCTACCAGCACCTGGGCTCCTCTGCTGTGAGTCTGCCAAGTGGTGCCAAATCCAGCCCGGTGTCTTTGGCAGTGAGTGTTTGGTGCTGCAACCCATGTAACCAACGCATTGACATCAAAGCATCGCTCTGACTCTGCACAGACCATGCGAAATCAACGCATCACTGATGCCTGCACTGAAGCCGTGGACACTGCTTGACAAGTGCGCTACGCAATAACCTCGACTTACAATGCAGCCCAGACATTTTCTGGATGCAGAGCCTCGGAACCATTGCTGCCGTGTGAGTCTCAGACAACGCATCACTGACGTCTGCAATGCCCTCTTCCGACTCCAAAGCATGCCCGGCGTGGCTTCTAGCCAACGCATCGCCTTCAGTCCAGCTGTTCGGTATTGATGCCTTGTGACCGACACACAGCACTCTTGACATTGACACATCAATGACTTTCCAGAATTCGGAATCGACGTATCGCATATGACAGCCATTTGTCAATTCTGTATTGCAATGCATCGTCCCCGAGCATCAACACATACAAGGTACTGTCAGCGGGTCTGTGTGACTACGGTATCCAGCCCACGCTCCATTACGGTCAGACAGAACTTTTGGATTTGCACCGGTCAAGCACAACTAGATAGCCCCAGTTGGAGCTACTGACTTCTAAGCACTGCATTTTGATTTAATCTTGCAAAATTAATAACTTGACTTGTGTATGTTGGATTTTTGTTGTTTTGATCTTCTTATACTTAGATAAACATTGTCTTTCTTTCTAAATTAGTGTAGAGTACATTTGTGATGTTTTCACTGTTACTGTGTGTGTGTGTGTGTGGGAACAAAATCTTTACACATTGCCTCTTTAGTTTAGCCTGATTGCTCTGTGCCACGTTACCCAAGGGTGAGCATGGGTAAACTTTCAGTGTGTAGTACACTTACCCCTACTAAGATTGTAGTTCCTGCTTGGACATAGTGCGTACCTCTGCCAAACAGAAACCCAGTTTGTAACAACACACTACATGGGGGGCACGAGTGAGTGAAAGTGACAAGGAGGTTGAGGCGGAAGGAAACAACATGGAGGGCTTAGGTGAGCAAAATACACCGATATAGAGCAAAGTGTTGCAGTGGATGGAGCAAACAGGCAAAATCAGCAATGTGGAGCTGCTAACGCGGGATTTCTGGTTACTAATTATCTTACCAAATCCCATTTCCTGTCGACTGAATCGTTGGTACCTGTCTTGAGTAAAAGGTAATCTCGCAGTAAACAATCAATTTAAGAACTTACACCACTCTAAATGACCACTGACCAAAATTAAGTTTTAAAGATTTAATATAAAGTCAAAGATAACTGAAGATACAAACTTCTCAAAATGAGATTCAAGAGGTAGATCGGAATCACTATGAACATGAACTTTTTGAATAGTCTGAGTCTGAAGAACAAAATAATAAGTACAAGTTCGAAAACCATCAGGGTTGCTAAAATAGATACAAGTTGCAACCTCAAAGTCATTACAGAAAAGAAAATTAAGGTTAGTCTGTCCCTACACTACACTAAATGACATCCCTACTTAGCAAGATCTTAACCCTCTAGGTGTCAGCCGTGGTGACTTCCTAAGAAGATCACGCACTTCTCTTTGTCTCTTCTCTGATAATGGGTCTCTCCTGATCAGCCTATCTGCCTACCCATCCGCTTCCTTAGGCTCCCAAAATCATCTGCTCTGCTCTCCTCCCAGGTCACTTTCCCTAATACCAAATCACATTTCCAATAGAAACGCCCCTTGGGACGCCCCTCACGTGGTACATCTTTGCGCGGTAAACTCCATGATGGTACTCTTGAAGACCCTCGTTATAGTTGACCTTGGTTCCCAGGCTCCTTCTTCCGTGCGCTGATACCCCCTGAAATTCCTGGAAACTCCTACAGGCCTGCGCAAGGCGCCACTGAACAAAGTCCCTTTCATTCGAGCTGATTAGGACCCTCGCACCTGCATACAGCTCGTCCTGCAGTGGGCCTCAAATTCCAGACTTCACCATATCTTAGGTCATAAAACACTCTCAGAGCTCCATACTGGACACCTCACGACCTCTCCTCTAACGAGCACATGACGATTTAAACTACATGACATTATCTGTTCTGGCCTACTTGATTTACATGCAGCAGGTTCCTGCACTCTTAAAACGTTAACTTGATTTAAACAGCAAACATTCTTAACTAGCATACGTTTCTAAAATAACACATCTATAAAGCATATACTTTTAACCCTAAGTTCAATAGTACATTTTGAAAGAACCATGTCAACTTTATCTCACATCATTTTAGCAGCACGTTCAGGTTTGCTGTGAATTGCCCTAAGGCCTACACAAAATACTGGAATCCAAAGTTACATTTAATTCGGACATGACTCTTTTAACATGAGAGAACCATGAGGTTTTCACATATACTCCAACATTTCTACATTTAATCTCACACCGTTATAATTATGGTTACTCTACTTAACATTCTATACATTTCGCTATTGAATATAAAACACTCGTGTGCAAAACATGTTTAAACTAACTACGTGCTTGTAAATATGGCGTACTTATACATTTTTTTCAAACTTGTGCTCTCTCAGTCCCCCCTTTGATGACCTTTAGGGGTCATCATTACCATGACACTAAAATGTAGAACCTTTAAAGTGAAGTCAGGACAGTGCCACCTCTTTTCATACTCTCTAATGCTTTCAGACTCTTATATTGAGTGTCCTGCATCGCTGTCAACTCTTCTTCCTGTTTCTTCATAGCTCTCTGTAACCTATTTGCTCTATACCATTGATACAAACGCACCAATCCCCACAAAGTGATTACACAAATCATTACTATGATGATGGGCTTCAATATGTACCAAACGATACCCTTTCCCAAGTTGGCAAACCAACTTCCAACTTTACCCATTTCATGACCTACTTTTTCCCACACATTTACCTTTGCCAGGTCCTCAATTTCGTAGTGTATGGCAGTGATGTTTTGTATATACTTCTCTAGAGGCTTTGAATTGTCTGGAATGTAAGTACAGCATTCCTGTACCTTCAAGGCCCTACAGACTCCTCCCTCTTTTGCTAACAGAACATCTAAAGCAAGTCGGTTCTGAAGAACCATTGCCCTAATCGATTGCATCTCCCCTTCTATCAGCATCAAGGATCTTGCAGTACTGGCAGACAGTCTATCTACGACTGTAGCTAACCTCCTGATCTTAATGTCATTCATTATCAATCCTAAGAAAGGGAATGCAGCACCTATTACATCTCCAACTACTTCTGCTGCACCCAGCCCTCGCTTCCATCTAGTTGATATTTCTTTCTTAGGCGTGTCTAAATTCTCAACATGATATATTTTAGGGAAGACAACAGCCAGATAGCATGATCCGTACCAATTATCTGGTAACTTCACATAGGCATATCTTCCACATACAAAATATACATTTGGTATTGCTTGCATCCCTTTCATGAAGTTCTTAGAGTAGTACTCCAATTGAAAGGCATGTTCACAATTGACTTGTCCTACATAAACGTTTTCATAATAGGAGTAACTCCTGTGAATGCACAGTTTCCCCCGTTTCTCCTTATCCAAAGCAATTGGACCAATACTACCTTTTCGTTGTTGTGCCCTTTCCTCCTTGGTCCAATCTGTTTCCCCTTGTCCTGATGCCTTCAATATCTTCTGCCTCCTGTATCTAGTATCTACCTGAGCTATAAACTTTTTCTCAACTTCTGATATTTGACAAGTCAGATTGTTGATTCGAGCATGTGAAGTATCTAACGTTCTCCATGGAATAAACCATTTGTGTAACCTGTCTTCGCTTTTGTAGTAGTCCCATTTGTTCAAATGCTTGAAATTCGGAACCTCTGGCAATGTCGAGTCGAAATTCGAGAAGTAATACTCAAATCCGTCTCGTCCATAAAACATACTTAACAATAAACTGCACGTTATCCCATAGGTCAACGGGAGATGATGGTATTTGATACCCTCCTCCACTGAAATTGGTAATTGCATACAGACATAACAATCCTTTACTTCCATGGCATCAACATATTCATAAAGCAACTTAGCATAAGCATTTGACTTGTAATTCCCCTGTGACTCATCCATGTGTAACCTTTTTACTTCTGCATCTAACAACGCTTTGTCTTTCTCATTGATGTTTCCCTTCTCCTTAATAATGGTAGTTCTCGGTGTTGACACTCCCTTATCCTCCTTAACTGTGGTTCCATCCCCTTCGTGTCCCGCTAGGAATGAAACAGTTACCACTAAAATTATAAGAGAAACCACTACTCCTAAAAATGTAACAGCTATACATTTTGCCCTGCGGTTCGGGTTGCCAGCCTCCATGTTCTCAAACAGTGTAGTTTTCGACTTTCTTCCAGCATTTACTTCCTCTTCTTTTCAAACAAAGTCTTTCTCTCTTGCAATGTCTTTCTTGGAACACTTGGAAGCTTGACAATTTGTTTCCGCAAAACAGTTCAAAGTCCAGTAAAATAGACAACCCTAGCCCTTCTCCATCCGCTAAAAGGAAACCCCTACCATTTTTTTTCTTCCACTCGGCGCTAGGTTATCTTGCAACAATTCACAATTTCTTTTCAAAAGTCTTATTTTCGTCTGAAGTTATGTATGACTCAAGGAGTGACACTACTTCTTCATAAACGTCCATCCGAAGTATCATTCCCTCAGGTTCTGGACAGTTCGTACCACAACATGGAAAGTCAACTTTTTCTAGGATTATTCTCCTTATTTCGCTCAAGACAAGTGGACGGACGAAATTGAGAGTTAGCGTTTTTTCAATTTCCAATCCTGGTACTATCAGTTCTATATCCACAATTACAAAGGGGTCCGTTCTAATCAAGATCACTTTCTTCACCTTTCCAGTTCTGCGCCCCTTTGAAGACATTCACAATATGGTATTAGTCCACAACAATAAGCGCTCCTAGCATTTCTACTACTCGCTCAAGCATTTCCAAACGAAGAAGAGTTCCCTCCAATATTGGATATCGTGAACAGCAAACTGGAAACTCAACTGTCTCTAAAATCAATTTTCTTATTCCACTCAGGAGAGCAGGATGAACGATGTTGAGTGTCAGCAACCTTTCGGTCTCCGCTCCTGGCAGTAGAAACTTTATTTGCACTGTGATGATCGGGTCAGTTCTGATCAGTTCCACTTCCCTGATCCTCCCTGTTCTGTGTCTCCCAGACATCTGCAACGAGGTAGGTCCAATCGGGAGTAGAGTATCTTCTGCTAGGCACTCGCACCCTACTTGATCTTCTAAGACCCTCCTCGGCTTGATCCTGGATATCTTCTTCTGGATCTGAGTCTTCGGATATAGGAGTAAGCGTTTCTTCTTGGGCCGACCTCAAACTTATCCTTCTTCTTCTTGCTGGCCAAGTGGCAGCTCCAAGCCTTATTCTCCTATTCCTTGTCCTCCCACTTGGTTCTTGGTCGCTCCGATACGGATCTGAGTCTGAGTCGTATTCACTTCTGCTCTCTCCTTCAGTTGCGTCTTCTGTCTCACTGCCGTCCTGCCTTCGCTCTTCTTCTGAATCCGATGCGTTCCCAACTTCTTCCGACACCTCCTCAGCTGCCCCAATCCCTTCTTGCGACTCTTCTTCCACTTCCGGGCTTTCGTCTGGGATGGGAGCTGTTCCTTCTAGAGGTGCTGGAACTCTTCTAGTATGGGATGCATGGATCCAATTTGGCAGCCCCCCGCACTTCACCGCGGTGTTCATGATCAGGATTACCTGAAAGGGCCCTCGCCAGCGAACATCTAGGCAGTTCTTCCGGACGTGCTTTTTAACCAGGACCCAGTCCCCTGGGTTCAGGTCATGACACAGGTTCCTCGCTGCTGGAACTTCAGCCGCATGCACCTGAAGGGACACAGAATGGATGGCGTCAGACAGTCCTTTACAATAATCCAAGATCAGATCATCTGTAATATTCAATAGAGCAGTAGTTGGAACTGTAGGAAGTCTCATGGCCCTCCCCATCAGGATCTCGTGGGGAGAGAGACCTGTCCTCCTATCTGGCGTGCTGCGCATGCTCATGAGCACTAATGGAAGAGCATCTGGCCAACTCAAAGATGTGGATGCCACTACTTTAGCCAATCTATTCTTCAACGTGCCATTCACTTGTTCCACAATTCCTGAAGCTTCTGGTCGATAACTACAATGCAGCTTTTGATCGATATTCAGTGTGGAGCACAACATCTTCACTATTTCGCTGTTAAAATGTTTTCCTCTGTCCGATTCCAAAGAGGCAGGCACCCCGAAGCGCGGTATCAACTCCCTGAGCAACAATTTAGCCACTGTGAGTGTATCGCACCTACGTGTAGGGTACGCTTCAACCCATCTGGAAAATACGCATACAATCACCAACACATACCGAAGGCGATTGACTCTTGGCATCTCGATGAAGTCTAGTTGCATTCTATTGAAAGGCCCCCCCGACCTCCCAATGTGACTCAGTGTGACTGGTGTTCGTTTGCCTACGTTCAGTTGTTGGCAGGTAACACATCGCTTACATACTGATTCTGCTGCTATTCTGAATTTCGGGCAATACCAAGTCTGCCTAAAAACTCTCATCATAGCATCCCTTCCTAGATGTACTGGACCATGTATTTCTCTCGCCATGGGATTAGCTAATTCTTCAGGTAACACAGCTCTCCCATCTGCTGAAACCCAAAAATCCATTTCACTTCGCACACAGCCTGCTATTTCCCATGCCTTTTTCTCTGTTTCAGGTGCGTTCTCCTGCATTATCCTTAAATCCTCCCAAGTGTCTACAGTTTCTAACATCATACTTAATTCAGTCTTTTCTTCTGCACCTTCTATTTCCACCTTTGAGAAAGAATAACTTTGTTCCGCACAATAGCGTGCGACTTCATCAGCATATCTATTACCTTGTGACACAAAATCTGTATTCTTAGTATGAGCTACACACTTCACTACTGCAATGTCAACAGGACCTTGTAATGCTTCTATCAGCAATCGCACAAATTCTCCATTTCGAATGGGCGAACCAGAGGAGGTCATGTAACCCCTCTGAGACCACAACTGCCCGAAATCATGAACCACACCGAAACCATATTGGCTGTCCGTGTAGATGGTGACTCTCTTTCCATTTCCTGCTATGCAGGCACGAGTTAGGGCAATAATCTCTGCTACCTGTGCGGAATGTACTCCTTCCAGGCAAGCGGCTTCCACAACTCCAGTAATGGTACAAACAGCATAAGCTGCTCTCAACCGACCAGTATCGTCTCTTAAACATGAGCCATCAACAAAGTAAATTTCATCGGGGTCAGACAATGGCTCATCCACTATATCTGGTCTGGGTTTCGTGCATAGTTCAGTCACATCAAGGCAATCGTGGTCTTCACATCCTTCGCCTTCTATTACCGTAGGTAATGGCATCAAAGTAGCAGGATTCAAGACAGAGCATCTCCTGAGAGTCACGTTTTCTGCGGCAAGTATAACTTGCTCATAACGCGTGAGCCTGCTATTGGTCCGATGCTGCGTCTTCGTCCTGGTCATTAACAATTCAACTGAATGTGGTACATACACCACTACTGGATGTCCCATCACAATACTCTCGCTCCTTTCAATGCTGACACCCGTTGCAGCAACGGATTTGAGACATCCGGGCAACGCTGCGGCTACTGGATCTAATGTAGCCGAAAAATATGCAACTGGTCTACGGGCATTACCGTGGGTCTGTGCCAAGACTGACAAAGCACATCCCTCTCTCTCACAGCAATAGAGTGAAAATGACTTCTCGTAATCTGGCATTCCCAGAGCCGGAGCACGACATAAATCGTCTCTCAGCTGTAAAAACGCCACCAGACATTCTTCATCCCATGGTACCGGATCACTCACCTCCTTGTGCGTCAGTTTCTGTAAGGGCTTTGCTTTCCGTGAAAAGTTAACTATCCACTGTCGGCAGTAACCCACCATTCCTAGGAACATTCTAACCTCTCTCTGAGTTGTAGGCGCATTCATTTTCATTATCGCCTCAATCCTCTCTGGGGACACCTTACGTTTCCCTTTTTCTAACCTGTGCCCTAGATACTGTACTTCTGTCAAACAATATTGCAACTTGCTCGGAGATACCTTATGTCCATTTTCAGCTAAATGATTCAGTAAGGCAATTGAATCTACTTTACAAGCTTCCTCTGTTTCTGACGCAACAAGTAGGTCATCTATGTACTGTACCAGAACCGAGTTCTGTGGCAGTACTAGATTCTCAAGATTCTTTTTCAACAACTGATTAAAGATGGATGGACTGTCTGTGAATCCTTGTGGGATTCGACACCATGTTAAAACGCGATCTTCCATTTTAAACGCAAAAAGGTACCTGCTCTCTTCATCCAATGGGATTGAAAAGAAAGCCTGACAAAGATCTATCACTGTGAACCATTCTGCTTGACATGGTATTTGAAACAATATTACTGATGGATTCGGTACCACGGGACAACATGAAACGACTATGTTGTTAATTTTTCGTAAATCCTGAACTATCCTAAACTTCCCGCTAGGTTTCTGCAAACCCATAATCGGGGAGTTACAAGGACTGCCCACGATTTCCTTCAGTATTCCCTGCTGTATCATTGACTCGATCACAGGCTTTATTCCCGCAATCGTTTCCTGGGACAATTTGTATTGAGGCGTTCTTGGAAACTCAACATTTGGTTTTACCAGAATTTTTACCGGTTCTACCCCTTTAATCAATCCTATATCTTCTCCTGTGAAATCCCACACCTCTGACGCCACTGCATCTCTTAAGTCTTGTGGAAGATCTTCTACAGTCAGAGTAGGATATAGTTCTACACAGAATTTTGAATTGGCCACCTTAAAGGTAGCATCATCGTCGGTAGTCTGTACCTCCACTCCTTGTGGGGTGCAGTATATGGTGCAATTCAATTTGCATAACAAATCCCTACCTAACAGACATACCGGACTCGAGTCACAAACCACAAACTGATGTTCGTTCATGTGGTTTCCAATTTTCACAGACACTGGTTCTGTCAAGGGACTAGTCATTCTTTTATTTGCGACTCCTACCACTTGAATTGTTTCCCCTGACATTGGCAAGTCTGGAACTACCGCTGATCTCAGAGTCGAACGAGTAGCCCCAGTGTCCACTAAGAACGTAGTGGGACACCCTGCCACTTCTGCCTCAACAAATGGCCCTCTCTGATCCACTTCTAGAACTGCCCCGAGGGTACAGTCTTCTTCACTGCTCACCCGTTGTCCTGTCAATGGATCAATGTAATAACATTTTTCTTCCTCGATAAACAGAGGCATTTGTTTAAAGACCTTTCCTCCAGCTGCTATCTTCGGTGGCTGTGGGAATTGGGCCCGTGGGGCCGAAGTCCCCCCTTTGGCCACCTTACTGCTTGGGACTGTCACTTTTTGCACTGGGTCTTCTTGGACCTGCTCTTCTACTTCTAGCTCTCCGTTTTCAGGGTTAAAGGGACACTCGCGTCGCCAATGCCCCACCTGATGACACAGATGACACTTTGTCGTTTTCTTTAAAGTGGCAAAGTCTATCCTAGGTCTCTGCCCTTCTTCATTATCTTTGTTCTGACCATTTGGTTTTCGTCCCATCCCCTGCTTCTGCTGGCCACCCTTCCCAGCGGACTGCATTTGCACCACCATCAATTTCTCCTTTAGATTCTTGGCTTTAGAATCTATCTCGTCACTGCAGTACCTCGCATATCGTAAAATCTCATCTAGTGGTTTGTTCTGCCAACAGATTAAATGTTGCTGTATCATCAAACAAATATCAGGTCTCAACCCCAAGACAAACTTTGACACGAACTGCCCTATGTCTTTGGGATCCATTACATCTAGTCCACTGTATTGCTTGAATGTTTTCAACAATCTTTCATAAAACTCGTGAACTGTCTCCTTGGGTTCCTGCCTTGTTCGGTCTATTTTTACCCAATCTATATCCTGTGGTGGTACCTTATCTTTCAGCCATGCTATTACCCTTTCATACTTTCGCATGACAATCTCAGATGGTCCATTTGTTCGAGCATCCCTCAATGGTTCAGCATTTGGCCATTCGACACTAGTCTTACAAGGGGTCCATAGATCAGATGGGACCACGATGTCAAACAACGTGTTCAAATCTATCCACAGTACTTTCGAGATTTTAACGAACCTCTCTACCTGCTTATACCATTCGACTGGATTGTCCCGCAACTTCGGAAATGAGTTGGTAAATGCGGCTAAGTCTCCTCTACTCCAGGGCACATGTACATAATTTCCATTTGATATTTCTCGCAAAGGGAATGCCTCCATCTGCATTACCCTTCCCTCAGGGGTCATCACATTTGTACTTCGCCTAACTGTGCCCTTTTTCGACCACCTTTCTTCCCATTTATCCAGTTCTCTCCACACTCTTATCCCTGTTACCAACTCTCTTATGTGTGTTTTTAATCCAGTAGTTCTCTTCTCATCTAGATCTTGGTCTGCGTACTGTAATCTGTGGTTGCTCTGCAATGCCCTTGTCCTAGACAAATCCACGGCATACTTGTCTGCCAAATCAGTCAGTTTTTCATGAAACGCTCTAGCTTTCCTAGTAATATCCTTTGCCATGAACAATAACTCATCCTGTTCATACAATTCTATCCTTTCCAAAGGCAATGTTCCATCTATTATCTCATCAACATCTGATTTTAAACTGGTAACATCAAGCCTTTTTGCCTTTATTTCAGCTTTCAAGACACTCAATTTAGCTCCTCCATCCGCATCTCTCCCATCCCAGCTCCGAGATCTACGTTTAGGTATTGGTGAATTATAGGGAGTCCTCCCCTGTTCCCATCTCTCTAAGTCCCATGCCTTTCCATCTTCTCGGGGTGGGTGGTGAAACACTCCTTCATGCCTCCCAACCTCTCTCTCTCCATCCTGGCTAGTTTCACGGGATAGAGGGTAAGAGGTTCTATTACTCCCTCTTTCTTCCCTACTTCCCTGTGATTCCTGATTATTCGAGGCGTGGCGGGACCTATCGCTGTTCTCCTTTCTCCAATGTTGAACGTCTTCCCCAAGTGTATGATGAAGGCACCTAAACCTATTCTGAAAAGCCCGTACCGCCTCATCTCCTCCGTTCCCCCAGAGACGGGACATTTCCTCACATTCTACAATCCTAGTATTTTGTTCCGGCTGTTCTCTCTGATTTGTAGGACATGCATCCCCTCTATTCTCTTGACTTTGGCCTTCCCGGCCCTGACTGCTTTCGCTGGCCCCACAATGAGATACAGTCCCGTTACCCCTGCTTTCCCACTCTGGTTCCGTTCTTGTCCTGTTACTCGGAGATACTATGGACCCGTCCCATTCCCTCAAATCAGCTCTTAACTCTGAAAAAGATCTTGGCCGCGGTCCCCTTAGATCCATTGGTCCTCTCGGACCTCCCTGTTCTGAATTGGGACCGACAGTTGTGTCTAATGGGGTATTCCATGTTACCGAACCTGGCAATTGTTTCCATGCATTCGTCACATTATTCCTCCTTTCCATCTCAACCCTTTCCCTATCCAATTGCCTTTGTTGTTCCCCTCTATCTCTCTCAGAATTATAGATCGAAACTATGGGTCCTATGGTAACAGGCACTTGAAGAGCGTCTGGCAATCCCACAGACTCAACCCTTTCTGTGGTTGGCGTTTTCTGCACCACAAACCTTCCCACTACACTCTGTACAGTGTTGTTTGGAGGTGTTTCTCCGCCTTTGCTAGGTGTCCATTCCGATATAGGGAGTGGTGTATATCCCTCTATCTCATTCCCGTCTTCCCTTGCGAGCCCTCTATCTTCTATTAACTCCACTCTCGGAGGTGGTCTATCCATCAACAATCTGTTTATCAGATTGTCCTCCGACTCGCTTTCCTCGTCTTCTTCCATGAGGTTTCCTCCTCCTGACACCTCCCTCATCGGATACATTTTTTCCACCTCAATAGTCTGTACCCTCCAACGCTTTTCCTCCTCATCCCATTTGGAATCTCGCACTGCCCTTACCGATCGCGTCAGCCTTTGTTGACGCCTGTTCAAATTTCGGTCGTGTGCAGCCTTAATCCATGCATTAAGAGCCTCAAACTGTGTTGGTCTAGGTGAGGGTTTCAATGAGGACATGGTTGCTTTTAGCCGATGTAACACCTCTAACTTAAACGTTCCATACTTCGGGAACTGCATTTCCTCATTTCCTTCCGTAAGCTTATTCCAAGCCCCAATCCACAATATCGTATGCAGCCCCACATTCGTTGCCATATAATGAGCTGGCGTACCCTCTGGGGGAGCCTCTTCCCCGTAATAATGTTCACTTCGTTTACGTTTAAAAATCCCTTTCAAACACTTAAAACACTTCATGATTTCTCTTTTCTCCGCGTTTGTTTACTTCCTGATGATATTCCACCAATCTCAGCCCCGTTCTTACTAACTGGCCTATCCGTACGCGGCTTTCCTCCGACGTCACTCTAGCCGCCCAACCAGAGCGCGGCTCTAGCTAACGTCACACCAACCGCTCAATCAGAGCGCGGCTCTAGCCGACGTCACCCGTCCCCCTTCGCAGCAGTTCCCCTCCTTTCTCAGCTCGTCTCCTCGGTCATGCACGCATCCCATTCATACTCTGAAAAATGATTACTTCCGTCCAAGCGATCACCTTTCTTTGACTGTACGCCCACAGTCTTTCTGTAGTTGTCACCCTAACTTGGCGAAATGTCTTTCCGATTACTTCCAGACAATCGCCTTCTCCGATAGGTTACTCACACACAGTAACTTTCGACCAGCGTCCGTTACTCATACACACACTCTTACACTCCCCCTATCTTGGATCCACGGCGGTCAATGGTACCTCGTGACCTCCGTACTATGGTCGACAACTACCCTGGATGTTCGATACACCCAAACCCACTTAAGCTCTGGCCTGAACTTAAGATTTCACCAGTTCACCCGTTTACCAGGTTACCAGTTTACCAGGTTGCGCGCGCTCACAACCTTCTCTCTTTCACACTACAGGCATTCAACTCCGCAAGACATTACAATACAAATACAACACAAAACACCGCAATCTGTTCACGCATGACCCTTTTTATACTCACTCTCCGATACTGCTGCTTTTCTCGCACCGTCTGCACCTTTCGGCACACGATTCTTCCGCTGCTCGTCTCTCGACGTCTCGGGCCTTGGGGTAAACTAACCTCTCTAGATTACCTTCCTCAAGAAGATAACCATCCTCACTCTGCTACCAACTGCTAACGCGGGATTTCTGGTTACTAATTATCTTACCAAATCCCATTTCCTGTCGACTGAATCGTTGGTACCTGTCTTGAGTAAAAGGTAATCTCGCAGTAAACAATCAATTTAAGAACTTACACCACTCTAAATGACCACTGACCAAAATTAAGTTTTAAAGATTTAATATAAAGTCAAAGATAACTGAAGATACAAACTTCTCAAAATGAGATTCAAGAGGTAGATCGGAATCACTATGAACATGAACTTTTTGAATAGTCTGAGTCTGAAGAACAAAATAATAAGTACAAGTTCGAAAACCATCAGGGTTGCTAAAATAGATACAAGTTGCAACCTCAAAGTCATTACAGAAAAGAAAATTAAGGTTAGTCTGTCCCTACACTACACTAAATGACATCCCTACTTAGCAAGATCTTAACCCTCTAGGTGTCAGCCGTGGTGACTTCCTAAGAAGATCACGCACTTCTCTTTGTCTCTTCTCTGATAATGGGTCTCTCCTGATCAGCCTATCTGCCTACCCATCCGCTTCCTTAGGCTCCCAAAATCATCTGCTCTGCTCTCCTCCCAGGTCACTTTCCCTAATACCAAATCACATTTCCAATAGAAACGCCCCTTGGGACGCCCCTCACGTGGTACATCTTTGCGCGGTAAACTCCATGATGGTACTCTTGAAGACCCTCGTTATAGTTGACCTTGGTTCCCAGGCTCCTTCTTCCGTGCGCTGATACCCCCTGAAATTCCTGGAAACTCCTACAGGCCTGCGCAAGGCGCCACTGAACAAAGTCCCTTTCATTCGAGCTGATTAGGACCCTCGCACCTGCATACAGCTCGTCCTGCAGTGGGCCTCAAATTCCAGACTTCACCATATCTTAGGTCATAAAACACTCTCAGAGCTCCATACTGGACACCTCACGACCTCTCCTCTAACGAGCACATGACGATTTAAACTACATGACATTATCTGTTCTGGCCTACTTGATTTACATGCAGCAGGTTCCTGCACTCTTAAAACGTTAACTTGATTTAAACAGCAAACATTCTTAACTAGCATACGTTTCTAAAATAACACATCTATAAAGCATATACTTTTAACCCTAAGTTCAATAGTACATTTTGAAAGAACCATGTCAACTTTATCTCACATCATTTTAGCAGCACGTTCAGGTTTGCTGTGAATTGCCCTAAGGCCTACACAAAATACTGGAATCCAAAGTTACATTTAATTCGGACATGACTCTTTTAACATGAGAGAACCATGAGGTTTTCACATATACTCCAACATTTCTACATTTAATCTCACACCGTTATAATTATGGTTACTCTACTTAACATTCTATACATTTCGCTATTGAATATAAAACACTCGTGTGCAAAACATGTTTAAACTAACTACGTGCTTGTAAATATGGCGTACTTATACATTTTTTTCAAACTTGTGCTCTCTCAGAGCTGATGGGGAAAAGCATGCAGGTGAGAAAGCAATGCAAGGGAAATGGAGTAGAAGGATATGGGTGAGAGAGAGGAACACCAGAGCACTGCGGGAGGAGGGAGACGTACATGAGACAGCTGTTAAATGGTGTTCACATGCTCATAGAGTGTTTAAATAAAAAAGCAGCACATAAAAAGAGAGCGGTGGAAAGACACAAGTAATGCGTCTATGCTCCTTGGGAGGGACAAACACAAGAGTAAGGAAAGCCTACACAAGTGTATGAAGAATAATCATACAAATGAGGGTGACAAAAAGGCAATCAATGCTATGCAGTGGGCAGGCTATAGGTCCACTGTAAGCTCACAATACATCTCGCAACAGACAGTGCATGCTCTGTCTAATAGGCAAGCTCTAAAATGAGAAGTAATTGATCAAAATTATATTGCATCATTTATGTGAATTTCCATCTACAAAGAAAGTGTGGGTTACATAAAATAAACTCCCATGCTTTACAGAATAAAATATATATGTATATTTTTACCTTCTTAAAATGTCTCCCGCAATGATAATGACTTTTTCATCCCCTAACAAAGCATTTTTCTCTTAACTTTCAAAAATAAGGTCGTACAATTCTCCCATTTTAAACCTTATTCTGAGCTGCTTCTTTCTATTTAGGATATTTTAAACTCATTTTAAAATCTCCACGGACAAGAGGGACTCCACTGTTTCTATGTAAACTCCTTGTATATAAAATATAACAATAATGTAAAGAGAAGACAGATACCAGGTACAACTCTTGCAGATCAAAAGAGATGCAAAGTTCTATATAATGTGATTAGGGATGTGTCAGTCCTTTACAGAAGCAAGCATTGGCAATCGCAGTCGTTTTGGATTTTTTTAGCATTGAAAATGTGTTAATGAGCTTGAAAATGTAACAATAGGATAGCAGTAACAAATGTCTGCTCCTCAAAGATAACACATTTCCATTTGGTATACTGCTGCTGCACCTGAGCTGGGGGAATACAAACTTTCTTCCGACACAGTTAACAGATAACACATGGGCATTAGCGGTGCAAGCTTCCCTCTTACACACAGAACAGGTGACACATGACCATTAGAAGTGGAAAGATTCCCCGGCCCATCAGAAGAGGTGTAACACAACAAACAATAGTCACAGAACAGACTCCACATGGGGACCACATGAGCAGGTTTCTCTCATCCACAGAACTCAGGAGTGCAAGATTCCAGTAGATGCACAGAAAAGGTACCACACAGCATCACCAGTACCATTCCCTCTAGGGTGCGCGCGCGCACCTCCCCTCACGCTAGCGCGCACCGCCTCGCGTGGAGCGCGCAGACAGGACGTCGCACGAGAGAGTTGCGCCGCCGGCCGCTTGAAAGAAGCGAGCGGCGCAAACATGAGGCACGTGAGGAGTGCAGGTAAGGAGGCGGGGGGGCTGGTGAGGCTTGTGGCAATGTGGAAGCGCGGGGCAGACTGTGGCCTTTTGTTTAAGTATTGCTGTTACTCGGAGCCCCTTCACGGGCTCTGATTAACAGCAATACTTAAACGAAAGGCCACAGTCTGCCCCGCACTTTACTAACAAAAGCGTAGTCAGTTTCCAAACACAGCGTGTACTTTAGCACACGCTGTGTTTGGAAACTGTCTCTACGCTCTTGTTAGAAAAGCGCAGGGCAGACTGTGGCCTTTTGTTTAAGTATTGCTGTTAATTAGAGCCTGTGAAGGGGCTCCGATTAACAGCAATACTTAAACAAAAGACCACAGTGGGCAGTCAGGAGGGCGGGCCGCAGGGGGCACAGCGGCTGGGGAAACAAGCGGAACAGAAGGCAAAAGGGGCACAAAAACGAGGAAAAAATGAGTGCAACAGTGGGCAGAAGGGCACAAAAACGAGTGGAACAGAGGGCGGAAGGGCACAAAAGCGAGTGGGACAGAGCACAGAAAGGCACAAAAAAACGAGTGGAACAGAGGGCAGAAAGGCACAAAAAACGAGTGGGACAGAGGGCAGAAGGGCACAAAAACGAGTGGAACTGAGGGCAGAAAGGCACAAAAACGAGTGGAACAGAGGGCAGAAAGGCACAACAACGAGTGGGACAGAGGACAGAAAATCACAAAAAACGAGTGGAACAGGGGGCAGAAAGGCACAAAAAACGAGTGGAACAGAGGGCAGAAAGGCACAAAAACAAGTGGTACAGATGGAAGACGGGCACAAAAACTAATGGCACAGAGGCAAAATACAGAATACAGAAATATAGGGGCAGCTAAGAACAGAATGCAGAACGGGCAGAGAGGTACGGGGCAGCGATGGGGGAACAGAAGGGAAAACTGGGCAGAGACACGGCAGCGAGGGGTACAGAAGGAAAGACCGGGCAGAGAGAGCACGGGGACAGTGAGGGGAACAGAGGGAAGAAAAAGGGGCACGGACCACGTACAGGCAGCGGGGAAGACAGACAACAGCAGTCACAGGCACAACAATGAAAATACAGGCAATACAATAAATTTGCAAACTGCCCTTAAGACACTTATTGTGGCGCTGTATGTGTGAAAATGCACCATCTTTTCACTTTTTAAAGTAAACGTTTTGAGTTCCATTTGGCACCGCAGAAACGCGCGCTTTGGTTCCTGGAGCACATAGCCATGGTTGCAGTGCACAGAGACCCTCCACTGCTGCACACTGAGGGAAAAAATTAGGGGGAACATTGATCACCAGTGCAAGCTTTTCCCACACACACAGAACAAGTACCATGTAAGCATCAGCAGTTCAAACTGCTCTTCCACAAACAGAAAAGGTAGCACATTGGAATTTCCAGTATAGCCTTACCTCACAAAAGTAGAAAAAATTCTAAATGGGCACAGCAGTTCACTTTCCATTGCTCATAATGATGAGGTTCCGTGTGGCCATTAGAAGTGAAAGCCCCGCTCGCACGAACTCAGAAGAAGTAACATATGACCAGCAGGTATGCTATTGAAAAAAAGTTTTCTTTCTATGCAGATCTTCCATTACTTGCTTGCTTCCAGTTGGGTAGCGCCTGTAACAGGGCCTCCCGCTTCGGGCAGTAAGCCTGAGCATGTCGTGCTGGAACAATGAAAAGCACACACACACAGCTATGGTGAGAGCCATCAGACCACGTGCAGTCTCTGCCAGTTAATGATTTAGCCTCTGGCCACGCCTGTCCAGAGGATGCATTAGGTGCAGTACCGGGGCATGTCGTCACTGTGGAGGCATTGCCTGTTGGTTGTTACATCTGATGGAGCAGGGATTCGCAAAAAGAAACCTGCTCGAATTGACACCCCTATAATATGTACTAATAGTATGTAGTAATAGAAAACAAACATGCACCTTACACAAACACGAGGGAATTAGCTTTGCGCATTTATGCACTAATATGAAATAATATATGAAAGAACTAAAACGTAATTACACAAGTGCGCTTTGAAATAAACGAGAAGTAATGCATGACTATTTCGCATGTGCATTTCGTAGTTTGCATGTTGCATCTTGCTTTGAAATAATAAATAATGCCGCTTTTGCTTAGAGCTTATGCTAGGTAACTCTAATGAGGAATAATGCAAAGGTGGGTGGTAAACAGTGAAAAATGCATTATCATATAATTAATGAATGTCTATTCTCCATTTGCTTTAGTAAACTGGATGAGACGCCATGTTTTCCTAAATTAGCCGAATAAAAGAGGGATTGAAGTCAGAGTTTAATTGACGTGACAGAGCAGCCAGAAATGCTGAGTGCTGCAAAGAAAAGAACACAGGTTGAAGGCCAATGTGATGATCGTCTGCCAAGGGTTGTGACCAGCCATGGGACCAGAGACACTTTCCGCGGACATTGTTTATGAATTAAAATGTTTAAATGTATCTTGTGTAAAAATCGTGAGAACGAATCAAGAACTAAGCTATGAGAAAGAATGTAGAACAATAAAATGACTAAATTGTAAGTGAAGTCACAGTGGTGTGACAACACCACCTCCCAAACCCACCAATCCCCTGTTGAGTGTTGCAAATTGTTTGAACTAATGTCGGATGGACATGTAGATTTTAGGGTATAATTGGGTTGCCTTTAGTGCTGTGGTTTAGACTTGTGGGGAGGAAGAGAAGACAGGTGAATACGTCTCTGTTGGTCAGTTTGCAGAGAGGCCTAGCTGTTCCTGTCCCTGTCCTGCTCCTGGGTTCTGTAATCTTTTTTCCCTGATTCTATTTCAGGGAAACCCCACCATCACCTAGGCCAAGGGGGTGGTTTTCCACAGACTGTTAGGCTTGTATTATTCTGACTCATTCTTGCAAAATTACTTGCAAATGTACTTTGTCTCTGAAACCTTTGTCTCTTCACCTATCTACTCCATCATAGGTATATTGTTACGTATTATTTTAGATGGAATTGTCTCTTCATCTATCCCCTCCGTTAGGTGTATTTTGTTTCGCATTTAATTTTGCTGAAACTTTTGTCTCTTAATCTATCCACTCTTTTAAGCACAAAGTCATTGCGTGCATGATGAGTTTGTTTTCATTTGAAGTGGCTTATGTTTTCTCTCCCTTTGTGAACTTCATTATTTGCATTTTGTGACAGGGTGCAATGAGGATTAACCATTTATTTTGAGATAAAACATTATTAACTTTACCAAGAGTCTTCGATTATTTAACTGACTGAATAGTTAGTTAGATAGTACTATCATTACCATCAACTATTCAACTAATTGGTTCATCGACAAAGTAGAAGGAAAGTTGAGGTCTAGGTTAGATATGTATTTTGAGATGTCAACATGAAGATGTAACATTAGGATAGCAGTAACAAATGTCTGCTTCTCAAAGATAACAAATTGCCATTTGGTATACTCCTGCTGCACCTGAGCTGGGGGAATACAAACTTTCTTCTGACACAGTTAACTGATAACACATGGGCATTAGCAGTGCAAGCTTCCCTCTCACACACATAACAGGTGACACATGACCATTAGAAGTGCAAAGATTCCCCGGCCCATCAGAAGAGGTGTAACACAACAAACAATAGTCACGGAACAGGCTCCACATGGGGACCACAAAAGCATGTTTCTCGCATCCACAGAACTGGAGTGCAAGATTCCAATAAATGCACAGAAAAGGTACCACACAGCATCACCAGTGTCAACTTGAATCTATGAAAGAAAAGAATTGAACGTCTTTATAAATTGGCCCCAGCGCATCAGGGATTCTGGGTGAATGTGTATGGGCCATTGTAGTGTGATGATATTGAGTATCAATTCCTGATTAGGTATTAGTCTTGAGCTGGATCACTTCTCTCCGCAACTTGGCGTTGGACTTTGCTGTTGTGCTTGGCATACAAAGTCTCTGAGTTTCTGGCTTGGGGGTGGATTTTCCCTGTGGTCATATATCGCTGATGGCAGAAGTGGCTGTTACCTTTTTCAGACTCCTGCCTGCCCAAGTGGGAGTTGACAACATTGTCCTTTGAATCATTTGATGCAGGAATAGGGCTGCTTTCCGGGGTCTCCCTGGAGCCTGGCTGCCAATATGAGCTCTACAACTCGTTCTTCTGTTCCTCTGCTTCTGAGACTGGTTGCATTGGGAAGTCAACTCTTTGGAAACATGTGTCACGATTCATACCAGAGGAAGGGTTAGATAGTGGGAAACATGGTTGAATGCATGAACTACATGGAGAAGTGTGGCTCACTGGTTAGAGGAGGCAGACCTGGAAGCAGAGGTCAGCCCGGGACCAGGGTTCAATTCCCGGCTCGGCGGGGTCTTGAGTCCTAAAATGTCCATGGACTCTACAATTCTCGCTCCGGTGCCTACTCGATTCACGGGTTCACACTCTGCGACTCTGGGCAATAGCTTGCTTAATCTCCACAACGGCCCCTCGCGGCGGGATGCCTGGCTTTCACCTTGCGGATACCCTGCCGGGGTTATCTCACAGGGGAATACCAGGACGGGTTCCCTAAGCAAGCGCTTAGAAACCGCTTGGTGATTTGCGCTATATAAATTCCTGTACATTTACATTTACATCTCCCAGAATCCTAGGGATGATGTTAGTCCTATCTTCCTTTCTTCTCTTCTTTTAAACGCTTCCTGCCAGGGAAAGGGTGCTTGTCACCTGAAAGAAGAAGCCGACTTGCGATCCAGCATTCCTTCGCGGCTGGGGCGCTTTGATTCTTCGAGCGTTGGACGGCGCTGATCCTTCGTTTGACACCTTTGCGTTAGAGACGCCGTGTAGTTTCCTCACTCCGGAAGACGCTGAACCTGTAAACAATCCTTCGCGCCTGGGGTGCTTTGTTATTTCCTTCGAGCGCCGGACGGCGCTACACATTTCTGTACTCCTCGCGCTTGGGGCGCCTTTGTTCTCCCGCACCAGGAATCGCGAGTGCCTTTGTTTTGTTGTTGCGCTGGGCGCTTCTGTCTTTTTAAACGCCAGACGGCGTTATATGGTTATTATCACTGCACCAGTGGCATTCGGCCTCAACGTGGCCTCCAGAGCAGAAAGGAGCAATATTCTTTGCCTAGAGTTCTTGACCTTCAAGCTGCTGTTACTAGGCAACGGATCTACTAGCCCCTTGAACTATTGAGGGCTCGGATTAGTTGTTCATGCAGCTTTGGATTATTCTACACTTCGGATGTAGAAAAGATATCATTCATATATTTTTCTACAAGAGTACCAGAGGATATACTGGTGACAGATAAGTGCATAGTATTTAAGAAGTAACAGATTACTTATTATGCCTTAGAACTATCACTGCTATTGAAGTGATACGAACTCTATTTGCTTTCTTTTCTTTATTTTTTCCTTTTGTGTCTTTTTTGTTATGAGGAGCTGGCAGCAGTTATAATTGTAAGTGTATCACAGACACATATTACATTAATAGAGCACTGCCAGTGTTGTCTGTATATTTATGTGTGGATGGTTATATCTTTATACAGGATATACTGAGTCACGGCAGGGAGAGAGGTCTAAACGACTCCACAGCAGTACTCGGACAACGTCAGTTGACTGCTGCAACTTTATTGTTTCCTTTGTCCCTTTTTTCCCCTTCCCCAACTATGGTGGCATATGGTGGGTGTTTATAATACTCCTAGGTGGTTCCATATAGGGGAGGGAGTAAACTAGCTTCTCATCGCTCCTGCTGTATCCGGCTTAACAGGTTAGTGATGACCTCATTCGTGACTACATGACACATTTCTGGTGACTGTTTCTTTGCCCTTTCGTGCGGTGATTATGGTACAGTCTGAGCGGGTGACTGTCCAGGTTCCGGGTTCAAATGGAGTTTAGAACTTCCATCCTGGTCTCCTGTCTTTTATCAATACTTTGTCTCCAGGGGATATTATTCGGACTCTTGCATGCCGCCTCACACTGGCGTGCACGTTGGTTTGAGTGCACCTGGCCAGGGCACATGCTGGATCATATAAAGGTGGAGTCTATCCTCGGAAGACTGCGATGGTGTCACGGACAACAGAGACCGTTGTGTGGTGCAGTGAGGTATTATCCGGTATTCTCTTAAGAATCTGTGCATGCTCAGTTCTGGATTGGCACCTTTAGCGATTCTGAGTGTTTTGTTCAGGGTGCACATGAAGCGCCCATCTTTGCAGTTGGCTTGCAGACATTGAGGGGTTATCCTGAGGTGTTTTATCCTCAAGTTGTGAAGGAGTTCTTTAAACTCTGATCCCTGGATGGGTGAGCCATTGTCCGTCTTTATTTCTTGTGGCACGTTCTTTCCAGCACCAGGGCTATGTTTTGGAAGGCTGTGGAGTCTACCAACTCAACAATGGGACCTAGGAGTAGCTGTCGACCATTACGGCGGTAAAGTGTCCATTTGGGAAGCTCCCAAAGTCTAGGCTCACCTGGTACCATTGGGTGGTGCTCGGTTCCTCGGTGATGATGCATGCTGGTGGTTCCTGGAGACTTGTAATTTGACATGAAGGACAGCATCTCACAGCTTCATGAATGGCTGTCTCTAGCCTGGGAAACCAGACCATTTCTCTCATCCTGGACTTCATTCAACCTGTCCCTTGGTGTCCTCAATGAGCTAGGGCCAGCACTTTGTCTGGCTGGTCTTCAGATATAACTATGCGTGCCCCTCCCTGCATTAATCCTTATTTAGTGGTGCTCAGTTCATCAGGCACTGTCCACATTTTGATCAGGCTTTCTTTTTCAGGGCCATGCCAGTTTTTGGCATCTCTTAAGAAGTTTTGCTATGACCCTCGATGGAGGGCGTCCATGACCTTCACGAGGTCCGAGTCCGACTTAGTGGCATCACTGATCTCCTGGAGGCTGAGTGCCTGCTGACATGCACATTGTGTCACCATACTGACATACTCCTCCGTGGCCTCCGACCTGTCGTGGTTGTCTTTGACATGAGTAGGTGGTTACCGGGAGAGGAAGTCAGCTGGATTCCTAGGCCCAGTTCGGTAAATTATCTCCAAGTGGTAGTGTTGCAATTGAATGGCCCAGTGCTCGATCCATGGATTAGGATGTGGTGCTGTGCCACAAAATAGAGGGACAAGCGGCCAATGGTCAGTGACCACACAAAATGGCCTACCCCTGAGGTATAGATGGAAATGGCCAATGCTTCTCTCTCTATTTGGGAGGATCGGGTCTCCGTTGGAGTAAGGGCTTTGCCAAAGAATGCGAGTGGTGCCCATTTCCCTGGCTCCACTTCTTGTGTGAGGACGGCTCCCAAGCTCTCCTCCTCCGAAGAAAGCCCTAAAGCAGTCCTCTTGAGACAGGGAAATTGCTGCAGCGCTTATAAGAGGGCTTTGAAAGATCGGAAGCATTTGTTACCAAGATAGGCATGGGACAAGCTATCTAAAGCCAGTGAGCTGAGGGATAGCACACTCTTCTGGCAGGTCATAAACAGACCCTGCTTTTCTGAGCCAACAAAGCCTGCGCTACGCCATCACATCACCCCTGAACAGTAGGCTGACAACTTCGAAGGTGGATACAACTTTGGCCACATCGAAGAGACTTACAACGTGAAAGAACTCAGCCCGGGTGAAACACTTGTTACTTTTTTCCTGGAGGAAGTTCACATGGCATTGAGGCATTTTCCATAACAAGGCACCTGGACCCGATGGGATTGTTCTGGATCTCTTTGCGGATAATATAGATGTCTGGTCCCCGGTCTTGACCATGGTATTAAACGCTGCAGCTGGAAAAGGGGCGCAGCCTTCTTGGTCAACTGACAAAATTATAGTGATTTTTAAGAAGGGGACAATTCCCCATGTTACCACCCCATATCACTCACTGATTATGAAGTCAAGGTTATGGGTTGCTTGTACTGATGAGACTTTCAAAATTGGCTGACACAAATTGAATAATTTCTGAGGTGCAGTTTGGTTTCCGCCCGGGCAAATCGACCACCGAGCAATGCCTTAACCACTATTTATTAGTGAATAAATATACGGTAGCCCAACCTGGTGGCCTGCTTTTAGCTTTTATGGACCTCACGTCTGCCTTTGACCATGTGAATCACAAGAAATAGTGAGACCTACTTATTTCCTTTGAAGTCGAACCAGCCATTGTATCCTTGTTAATGAACCTTCATGCCAATACCACAGAGGTGGTTAGATACTCTCAGGGGGTGAGACATACAGAACATTTTAACTGCACCAGGCAGGTCTGACAAGGTTGCATATTAGCCCCTTTTTTATTTACCATCCACAACAATGGCCTAGAAGCAGCCCTCTCTACATTAAAGTATGACTGCTCCAGAATTGGTAGGAAATCATTGCCAGTTGTTTTGTACGCCAACAATGCAGTACTTATGGTACGTATACCCTTGAGCCTGCAGGTTTTAATAGATGAGTTTGTTTCTTTTATGGCCAGGTAGGACCTGATGGTAAATTTCTCAGAATTGTACATTTTGGAAGTTGGCCATCGAGCAACTCAGTCTAAAACTTTTAAGGTAGGGTCCCACACCTTAACAAAAGCCTGGGTTTTCTCCTACCTGGGAATCCTATTTGATACAAAACTTAATTGGAACCAATTGATTTAGAGAAAGTTGAGTGATATTAATAAATTAATGGGGGCCATTGCAAACTATGCCCACAGATTGGGGTCATGGTCACCAGGCGTGATTTTAAAGTTATACCAGTCCATATGTATCTCGAGGGTTTTATACGGTAGTGATGATTGGGGGTATACGATGGCTAATAAGTTACAGATTGCTCAAAACAAGTTCCTGAGATGAATTCTGAAGGTCCCTCAGTGCACCTCCTCGTATACCATACATGAAGAACTTGGAGCTAACTAAAGGTTGACCTGGGGGCATTGAGGACCCTGTTGTGTTGGTTGTAGATATGGTCTAGAGTAGATGCTGAGTTAAACCCTCTGATCATACCAGATTGCATGTCACTAGACGATGCACTTAAAACTCCTTGGTTACAGTATGTAAAAGAGTCCCTCACTGCCAAACGAAGGGCAGATATTTTTCTCAAACCCGACTATGTGAAAAAAACAACAAGCCTTTGAAACCAATTGTGAGAGGGCATGTCTTGGTGAAATCAACGAAAGGTATGGAGAAATATCTCTCAGTCCTCATAAATGCTAGCAACAGGTTTTTAGAAACTCGACTTAGATTTTTAGATTTAATCAGCTTCACCATCTCCTGTCATCCCCTACTGGTTTTATTCCTTCAAATGTAAATAATTTAGTAACCGCAGGAGACAATTTCCCTGACCCTTTTTAAAATCCCTGAAGTTTAGGCAAGCCTATATAGCGCTCATGTACTTGCAGCTTTTTCCTAATGACCACACTCTTTTAATAGTTTTGAGTTTCTTGAGGGCAGCTATTAGGTCAAGACAATCAATACCTGATTGATAGACATCTGGACTGTGCTTCTTTTACACATTGTTTTTAATCAATATCAATGAGGAGTTTTGCATTCCCCTCCTTTTGCAGAAATGTATTTGTAGTGATGCATTTTATTGTATGTTTTTTTCTATTTCTTATGGTTGTGATAACATCTGAATAAAGACTTATATTATTATTACTGGATCCAGAATATCTGGAAAATAAGCAGCTGGTCGATGGGCACTTCCATGATTCTGTTTCAGTACTGAGGGAACACAACCTTCTCATTCACAACAAAAGACCAAAAAGGCTTTGTAATCATTTGGCCTTCCTAAAGCAGCAGTGCAACAAAGGCTTTTTTTCTGCTCCAGGAATGTGTTCAAGCAATCATTGCACCAGAGCACCAGATCGGACACATCTTTGTGTGTCAACCTCAGTAGAGTCTCGGCCTTTCGGGAAAAGTTGGGTATTGATGGAGCGAGATAGAAAACAGAAATCTGTTTGAACTCGTGAAGTCACATTTTCATAACATAAATAATAATATTAAAGATTTGTGATGTTTTTGCTAACACAACCTAGATTAAACTTTACACATGGGGTTGGTAACACGTGTGCTCATAAACGTGCATAAATGTTCCATCTTTTGTTCGTGCTAAAATAATAAATTAATTTGTCGTTTTCGTTTTTGTCATTACTAAACTGCAGCAGATTTAAAAGAAGCATGTGCTTATTTTGCTTTCCTTGTCTATGTGATGTCATTTCTATTATTCTAGGTGCACATAAGGTTTCATGGATTCATAAAGACTGGTAGATATAAAATGCTGCTTATATGTTGCTTGGTGCTAGGTAACATTAGACTAATTGGGTGGGTTAATCAATTAGTAAACGAAGGGTGGATACAGAATAAATGACATTTCTTACATTAATACTTTTCTTGTGTTTGTTTTATACTAGAAAAATAAGTTGCCTGCTTTTGGGCCTAGTTTGCTCGAGTTTGCTAAAAGATGAATTTAATTCTGCAAGGAGCACGAGATGTCTCTGTGAAAGAAAAAGTTTTCCATCAAAATTGCATTCATTCAGCAAAGATGATGTGTTGTCATCATTCTGTCGGACGTGGCCAAGGTCAGAAATCGGTAGAAAAGAACTTTGTTAACTTGGCATCCGCGGAAGTGCAATGAAGTCAGTATGAACTCTTGTTTTAATTTGTTGCAAACCAAGGAAGCTTTGGAACTCGTACAAGAAAGACAATGGTCCCAAAGAATATGACTGAATGGAAGTTTTGAAATGTAGGTGACATGTCACTTGTCACCCTTCGTCCAATGAGACATCGTCGTTTGCAGAAATTTTTCCTTTACTTAGATTAGCTAGCATAGTAAGGTATAAAAAGTCCATGCCCTGGGGATGGGCTGGCTGCTGCTTTCTGACTTTCCGATGAGGGTGTCGTGCTACTGGACTTTGCGTGGAGCACGTAAGAATCCTCAAAGAACTTTACTTTATTTCCATTTTATTTAGCTCAGTTAGGGATTTAGGATTTTAGAAATGCTAAACTTATTTTTTCTTGCTTAAACTATATTTTCTCATGATACTTTTCAAACATGTTTGCTTTAATGCTAATAAAATTACATTTATGAAACTATATTTTGAAATATCTACAATTAGTTAATACAATCTTACTTTTGAACTCAAGCTGGTCTTGGTTATTCAGAAGCACAGGTTACTATTAGCTAGATATCATCGCCATGGTGGTCATTTAAATAGATAGGATTTGTTCTTATGTTGTCATTATCTACCGCGGATGTATATAGATGTATATAATTTGTAAATAAAGAGTAATAGGTTTAATTTGACCACCTGATTCAGTAGGCCAAAATATGTCATATTTAGTTAATGGGTCCATGAGTTAAAGTGGTGTATTATGAAGTAGGTTACAGAGTTAGGTAACGTTGTTTATGATATATTTCCTATAGGCCGCTGGATCAATACTTCTGGTAGCAGAAATTGATGGTTGGTAAGGGTAACCAAGGATGATATGGTGGTTGATAAGGGTTGCTAAGGTGTTATGGTATAGAAATAGGATCGATGTTTAACACATGTTGAGTTCGTTTTTGTGCTATGTGTGTACCGGTACAAACTGTGTGATGAGAAGGTAGTCACACAGAACATTTGATCTGTTTCAGAGTAGTGATATCGCCGTGTATCACAAGTGGTATCGTCGTGTACCACGAGTGTTGTCGCCGTGCAACACAGTGTTGTGGCCGTGCAACACAGTTTTAGGGCTAGGTGTGAATCTTGTATAGTGAGGATTTTCTAAGAAATTTGAGCAGCATGAGAATAGGGACAAAGCGCCTGTTGTAAAACTCACTGTGATAAGAGTATTAGATATATTCGAGCTTGAGTGAAGGGTAGGGTAATGTCGGTGCATGATTATCTATAAACAGGTGAGAGTCCTGTAGGGATACATGTTTTATATCTATAAACAGGTGAGAGTCCTGTACGGATAACGGCGTTATTTTGCTAACGGTGCATGATATCTATAAACAGGTGAGAGTCCTGTACGGGTTTCATGTGTGTTTGATTTTAGGGATTTTTCCGTGTGAAAGTGCGTGATTGTTTTGTAAGGTATGTTCAAGTGGAACTTTCGAACAGTCACTTAGTTGTGCGTTCTGAGGGAAATGAGTTCATATTTTACTTGTTAGAAAGGTAGAGTAAGAGTTACTCTACTGGCAATTGGAAATTATTCTTAATGAGAATAGCGCCGACTATTCCGAAGCGTGAATACTTGAATGCATGCAAACTATCCTAATTAGAGAAACAGACAGATGAGTCCTTATTGTCACTGTTAAAAGTTAATTTACATCGAGAAAGCGTTCTCAAAATGGCGCTGTGCAAAGATTTTGTGAAGGAGGGGTAAGCGCTAGGAGTGAGAAGTGAGAAACCGCAGCTGCTGTGTACGTCACAGAGCCGCGCTGGGATTGGGTGACATACGTCACAAGCTGTGCTCTGATTGGTTCTTGAATCTCTGATGAGCTGTAAGCTAATTGGTTCTTCAGAAAATCTCCATTTTTATTGGTTGAGTAAAGAAGGGACATAGCTCAACTCTCATTGGCTTGTTGGTGTGTTTCGCGTACGGATTGGTTGTTTTTGCGGAACATCCCGTAATTAATTTTTCGAACGAATTTGGTAATTGAATTTAAATCTTAAAAATGAGTTATCATTTTAAACATGTTGAGAAAAAGCCAACGTTGTTTCAAAAAAATTTTTTTTTTATTTCGCCTGACAAGAAAATTGAAACGCGAGGTGGTAAATTACTTCATAAGTACAAAACACCTGCAGCGTATATGGAAGGTGAATATGGTTATCATACTGTTCTGTGGTTCGATAGCTGGAAACACTACACCAAGGAGGATGGTGTTTTGGCTTGGCCTGATGATGGTTCATTTAATGTAAAGGTTTTGAGAAATCTGCGAGAGAAATTGAATGCTCTTAAACCCAAGCCGAGACCAACTCAATTTGAAGCTTTAGTTGAATGGGAGGATGAAATGTACCAATTACAAAGGGAAGCAAGTGGAATTAAAAGATCTTCTAAACCTCCAAGTTGGAAGAGAGAGACACATGAAGATAGGATGCGAATGTGGAGACAGGGAAACATGAGTGAGGGACTTTTTGTAATTAGAGAAATGGTTTTAGGCTCTCCTGGTGGAAAAAGAACTGAAAAAAGAAATAGTGCTCCTTTAGAAAGTGAATCAGAAGATGCAGTCTTAGAGGAAATATACACTACAGATAAAAGGAATCAGCCTTTGAGACCTCCTAGGTCATGGTCTACTCCGGTGGTTTCTACAGAAACTTCACCAAGTGCACCTCCAATTAACGAAGCTCCTAAACTTTATCCAAATAATTGTGAAATTATTGAAACTCCAAGAAGACCAGAATTTGAAAATGTCCGTAATGAGGGTAGACATTTTTCAGTGACTCCAAGAGCAAGGGAAGCTCCAAAAATTTATGTGAGAGAAACAAGAAACGTTGAGGCTGTTGATTCTTCTGAGTATTTGAGATCAAAGGAAGAATTAATTCGACAAATAACAAAAAGCATGGAAGCTGTGACAGTTCCAGTAACTATTGGTCCTGTTCAACCTGTTTTTGAACAAAGAGAAGTTAATAAGACAGGGTTAACTGTTCCTTTAAATGCAGAAATCCAGAAGGTTGCTGAAAAATTTTACTCAGACATATCTGAAATAAACTCTTCAAGATCGAGAATGCCAGATTTAACTTTTAATGAAGATTTATCTCCAAAAACACCGATGGGTGCAGAATCTGATGTAGAGAGTCCTGAAGTCAGGGTGATCAAACCTAAACTGGATGTTGCAAAATTAAAAGCAAATATTGAGGAATTAATAATTGGTACGATTGGTCCTGACAGTCTAAATTATTATCGAGATGATGAACTACTGTTCATTTGCAAGAGTATGCAGTGGAAAACAAAAAATAAATATGACCAGTTGGAAGAACTGGCAGCTGAACTTGAAATAGATGTGAGCAAGCAAAAGAATTTTGCAAAACATTACAGATTAGACTTTTCCGAAAGTGACATTGAAAGTTTGAACTCTATGGGAAGAATAATGCACATAAAAGACTTGATTGTTTACATAAAAAAATTGGGAGAACTGAATAAGTGGAGAGTAAAATGGACTAAAAAGAAGGAAGATGAGAAATTGGAAAAATTGTCAAAACAATTTCCAATGAGAGAGATTGCAGGTGGAGGGTACGTTCATGTCCCATGGTCAAGACAGGACATATTGCTGTTCACAAATGATTTTCCAAAACTGAGGGAAAAGCCAGTGGAGTGGTATAGGCAGGTGGACAGGTTGATCAAAGTCTCAAAAGTTCTGTGGATTGATCTGGATGGATTTTTTGATATAGTTGTTCCATCAGATCTTTGGACAGAATGTAAAATATCCATAAGTTGGCCAAAAACGGAACCTGATCGGGTCAAGGAAACAGGTGCTCCAAATCCTCTTGTAATGGATTTTTATGAAAAAGTGATTTACTGGTTGAAAAACAAAATTCCACCAAAAGAGGTTGATTGGGTTAAAATAGAAAGAACAAACCAGGAAACAAAATAATCAGTCCATTCATTTTATGAAAGGTTACTGTTGATTTTTAAACAATACAGTGGCTATGAAAAAATAGACGAGAAAGATATGAGTCATTTCGTCTACAGATTTGTTTATGGTTTAAAACCAGAAATTGCAGACATGATTAGGAATAGCATTGTTGGATGGCAAGCACTTTCTGTTGATGACATTTTGAGAAAGGCAAAATACTGCAGCGATGAATTAGAAGTGAGACAAAAGAAACTCAAGGAGAAAGCCATGTGGGCTCAGGTAAAAGTGGCTGAGCAACAGATTGCCAGCCTTGGTAATAAAAACACAAATTTTATTCAAACTGCAAATTCAAACCAAGGGCAAGGGAAGTTTAAAGGTAATAATTTTGTGAGAAAAATTAACCCAAAGATTGAAGAGATGAAGCAAAGACTACCTTGTTTTAATTGTGGCGAGATTGGACACTGGAGAGACGAGTGTAAGAAACCACCTAGAAATTTAAAAAGCCCATTGTTAAATCCACAGATGCAGAATGATGTTGACCTGCAGCAACAGCTACAGTTGCAACAGAGTTTAAACGAATTGAGTCTTCAACGACAGTTGCAGCAACAGGTAAACCAGCAACAGGTGAATCAAGTGAATAACCGTCAGAATCAATTGCCACAGGCACCGTTTCCAAATTGTGGGGGAACGCAAAAATATAATTCAGGTGTGGGATTTCAAGGAGATGATCAGGTAATAAAACCAAAAAGGCAAAGGGTGCAAAATACTGCACAACAGTTTTTGTTAACAGAAGGGCAGGAGAGTGATTCTGATGATTATTACTGACGGTGCCCAAGAGAGGAGGAAGAGTGTGTTGTTGGAGCCACTCTTGAGGTTGACCAGTCTGGTCCATTTGTAAATGGGAAAGTTAATGATGTAGACATCACTTTTCTAGTGGACACTGGTGCTACCCGTTCTACTGTTAGATCAGTAGAAATAGAAAACCTACCTCTCTCTGGGGATACCATCCAAGTAGTAGGAGTAAGCAATCAACAAATTAGGACTGATTTGACTGATCCAGTACCAGTTGAAATTGGAAATTTCAAAGACAAACATAGATTTGTGGTTTGTAATAGTAGTCCAGTGAATCTATTGGGCAGAGACATATTGTGCAAGATGAATTGCAGAATATATTGTTCTCCTGAGGGAGTTGAATTACAAACAATGGAAGAAGATGGCTTGTACAGGATGACAATGATGCAGATGGAAACAGAGGAAACAAAATAGTTTCCTACATTTGAAAAAGAGAATCTAACAGAAGAGCTCAAGGAAACAGTAAAATCTGAAATTTGGGATTTGACTGGGAATGAGATGGTTCTAATGAAACATGTCGATCCAGTCAAAATTTCATTGAAGCAGGGAATAGAATTCCCTAATATACCTCAATACAAAATGAAAGCAGAGACAATTGAGGGAGTCATACCAGTGATTGACAAATTCATTAAACAAGGTGTCTTAAAAGAAATTGAGAGTAGCTCTTGTAACTCACCGATTATGGGAATTAAAAAGTCGAATGGAACATATCGGATAGTTCAGGATTTAAGAAAAGTTAATCAAATCGTGGTTCCATGTTGTCCTGTGGTTCCAAACCCAGCAGTGATCTTGTATCAGATTCCACATGATGCTGAATGGTATACTGTCATTGATCTTTGCAATGCATTCTTTACTGTTCCTTTACATCCAGAGAGTCAGGACATTTTCGCTTTCAGATTCCAGAATAGGACCCTCGCATGGTGTAGAATCCCTCAAGGGTATACAGAGAGTCCTTCTATCTTTAATGAGCTGTTGAAAAGATCTTTGGAAAATTTAGACTTATCTGGTAGGTCTACGTTGGTGCAGTATATCGACGACTTGTTGATAGCTGCTAAAACAAGAGAGAATTGTGTGACAGACACAATAATACTTTTGAATCATCTTGCAGATGAAGGACATAAAGTGTCTCCAGCAAAATTACAGTTTTGCAAACAGGAAGTGAAATATCTTGGTCATAGAATTGCAAAGGGAAAAAGACAGGTGACTGTTGAGAGAATTAAAATGATTGCAATGCAACCACCCAGAACACAGAGACAGGTTTGAATGTTTTTGGGAATGGTTGGCTACTGTCGACAATGGATAAGTGGATTTTCGGTAATTGCGAAACCACTTCAGAGACTGACAAAGTCTGATGTGAAAGATCCAATTATTCTCAGTGAAGCTGAGATGGAATCTTTTGAGAACCTGAAAAAGAGCTTATGTCAAGCTCCTGCTTTGGGCATGCCAAATTATGAGAAAGATTTTGAATTATATTGTAGTGAGAGAGAGGGATGTGCATTGTCTGTGTTAATTCAGAGACATGGGAATCTAAAGAAACCCATTGCATATTTTTCTGCGGTTCTTGATCCTATTGCAAAAGCATTACCAGGTTGTTTGAAAGCAGTTGCAGCTACAAGTGTCAGTCTTGAGCAGAATGAAGGAATCATTATGGGATTTCCTGTGAAGGTTTTTGTGCCTCATTCGGTTGAAATACTACTGACAAGAGGTAAAACTCAACATTTAACAAGCAGCAGACTGACTAAGTATGAGAAAATCATACTGGGAGCAGATAATGTTTCTATTTCAAGATGCTTGAATCTGAATCCTTCTACATTGCTGCCTGATTCGGAAATTGTTGATGAAAATGAAGTAGAACATGAGTGTTTGGATGTCATGGAATTTTTCACCAAACCAAGGCAGGACATCAAAGATGTACCTTTGCCTGAATCAGATGTTGTCTAGTTTGTGGATGGCTCCTGTCTGAGGACAGAGGGAGGTGTTTTGAAAGCATCATATTCAATTTGTACAGTTGCAGATGTTGAAGAAGCATCATGTCTTGAAGGAATTCGTTCAGCACAAGTGGCTGAATTGATTGCTTTGATTCGTGCTTGTGAAATATCAAAAGATATAAGAGTTACCATCATTACTGATAGTCAGTATGGGTACGGGGTTGTGCATGATTATGGACAGCTCTGGTCTCAGAGAGGCTATTTGACCTCAGCAGGGTCACCAATTAAAAATGCAGATTTTATCAAAAGATTAATTGAAGCCATACAGTTGCCAAAAGAAATTGCAATTGTAAAGTGTGCTGCACACACAAAAGGAGTGGATTATATCTCAAAAGGCAATGCCTATGCAGATGAGACAGCAAAATACTGCGCAAGAAAAGGTTGTGCATACAATCGGGAAAAGAGTAAAGAAACTGATTCAAATTCATTAATGTTAACAACAGTGGTAGAAACATGGAATGAGATCAGAGATTTGCAAAATGAAGCAGATGATGAGGAAAAAGATCTTTGGTTACGATCAGATTGTAGACCACGTGATGAGGATGGAGTGTGGGTCTATAAAGATGGCAGGGTAGTTTTACCAAATTGTTTGATTGCTGATATGGCCAGATTATATCATGGCCCAGCTCATCTTGGAAGAGATTCTATGATCAGACTTTTCCGAGAGACTTGGTTCAATACTAAATTCAGAACGATTGCAGAGTCTTTTTGTCAAAGGTGTTTGTCATGCCAACAAATGAACCCAAACAGAAAATCAGTTGTAGGTACAGGGGTAATTGGTCGAGAGGGTGGTCCCTTTACCAGGTTGCAGATGGATTTCATTGAAATGCCCCTACACAATTGTTTGAAATATGTTCTTGTGATTGTTTGTTTGTTTTCAAGATGGGTGGAAGCATTCCCTACACGACATTGTGATTCAATTACAGTGGCGAAACTGCTACTCAGAGAAATAATCCCAAGGTACGGTTTTCCAGTCACTATTGAGAGTGATGGAGGAAGCCATTTTGATAACAAACTGATGAAGTTAATATGTGAGGCATTAAGCATTGAGCAGAAAATACACTGTGCATACAGACCAGAGGCATCTGGGGTGGTTGAACAGATTAATGGAACGATTAAAAACAGAATTGGAAAAATGTGTCTGGAAACAGGTGTAAAGTGGACAGATGCTCTTCCACTTGTTTTGATGTCATTAAGAAGTACACCTGATAAAAAGACAGGTTTGAGTCCTCATGAAATACTGATGGGAAGAGTCATGAGGCAAGCTTTTGTACCAGTAGGCAAATTGTTGAGCATAAATGACAGTGCTATTTTGGATTACTGTAAAAGGTTATCTGACATAGTGACTTCTGTGTCTAATCAGGTGGGAACTGAAGCACAATCAAATGAGAAAGTTCTGACTCATGATTTGAGACCTGGTGATTGGGTCAGAACAAAAGTACATCGGAGAAGAAATTGTCTGGCTCCTAGGTGGCAGAAACCTAGACAAATAATTCTGGTTACTACAAATGCTGTGAAATGCAGAGGATTGAAAAGGTGGATACATCCTAGTCATACTATTCCAGTACCAACTCCTGAAAGTTCTGACGCTGAGAGTGATACTACAGATGATTCTGATTCTGAAGCAGAAGGTGAAACAAATCCAGATTCTGAAGATCGACAGGGTGGTCGACATCTGGAATTTGTGCCCGTGAATGGAGAACTGACAAGGAAAGACTTTGAGATAATTGAAATAGATTCAGGAGAAGAAGAGAATCTATCAAAAGGAAAAACGACTGAGGATTCAGTCAAGAAGATTAATGGAGTGAGTTCCATTGAAGACAGAGAGGCTGAATCAAAAGAAATTTCTGACCAGGAGAGTATCGAAAAGCAGAAGTTAAGCTCTGAAGTAAGGAACGGAAGTCCAGAATCTGGGAAGTTGGAGGTAATTGAAGAGGAGGAGGAAGACGAATTACCGAGTACCAGTGATGGAAGACAAAGTGTAGTTCCTGAAGGAGTGAAACTGCCGAATAGAGAAGTTCCTGAGTCAATAATTGAAGTTTCAGACTGTGATACTGGAGAAAGTGATGTGGATGGTGAAAATAGAAGTCCAAAGAAAAGATCTTGGAAGTCTGAGACGAAAACTTCAGAACCAAAGAGAAAATTCGTGAGAAAAGCAGACTACTGGCCTGGTGGAAGATTGAGAGTCAGGTTGATCAAAAAACCGAAGGAGCAGGTGGAAGAAATCAGTAGTCAAAAGGATTCTGAAAAGGAAGTTGGAGTTGGAAGAAAAATTGAAGTTGTGACAAGAAAAGGAAAGAGGATTATAAGGCCAAATCAAAAGTATAAATCACCTGAGTGGACTTATCTAGTAATTCCACCTGTCATTGATATTTACGATAGTAGTCAAGAGGAAGAAGAAATTGAAGAAATCAGTGACAATGATTGAAGTACAAAAATTTTAATTGGGTTTTGGAATTTTAATTTGTGGCAGAAGGCCGAAGAAATCTTGTTAGGAGACACAAGGTCGAAGAAAAGTTGTTTAGTTGAAGAAAATTCATTTGTGACATAAGGTCGAAGAAATACTGTTAGGGTTTAAAAAAAAAAAAAAAAATTTCTTTTAAAAGGGGGGTGTAAATAATTCTTTTAGTCAAAACTTTTTAAAATAGTTTTAATTTTTTCTTTTAAGGCAAAACTAACCAAAGATGCCTTACGTTATGGAGCAAAGTACTTCAGGATGTTCCATTTTTAAGAGATGCTGTAAGATGACTCTGGTGTGTCTGCTCATTCTAATTCTGCTCTGAGTAGTTTTAGCTGTTATTATTCCATTTGAGTTTCACAAAGATTTTCATAAAGTTAATATGACAAGCAAAGCTTCAGTTAGTCAAAACAAACATAGTGCAACTGGCAAAGTTATTGATCATCAACCTAACATTCATCAGGACAATTCTATCAGCGACTTTTCAAGCAATACATTTACAAAGCTTTTGAGTGAATATGTCAAGGTAATGGATGCTAAGGACTGCTATGTCTGTGTCAAGTTACCTGCTTCTGTTTCTGAGGGAGTGACATACAATATGCTTCCTCTTACATATGGTGTGACATGCAGTGTGTTAACTAGTTTGTTCTATCAGACTGGACGTTTAGAATACTATTATTCAGATTTTGACGAGATTTTTGCTAATTTAAAAATTGAGGGTGCTTTGAATAAGCATAAAAAAGCGAAACAGATGAGGGAATTTTTCCTTGTTACTAATGAACTTACCTATGAGTATGCTTACAAGAATAATTTAACTTGCAAACTAAGTGCTGAGGGAAAGAAGTTTTTGAACCTGGTTGAAGAAAGGAGAGCAATTTACAAAAGAAATGAGATAGTCAAACAGACTAAATCCAGGTTCTGGCAGAAAGAGGATGAGAAGCTAAATGGCAAAATGCTTGATAATGTTGCAATTCACATAGACAAACCAGTTAGTGGTAAGCTTTGCATTAGGAGAGACAATACACTTTTTGATAATTACTTTGTGGGTGCAAGTAATTGTGAAGATACATATCAGATCATGGGAGGTTGGGGATTCAAAGGTGGAAAAGATCCAATTTTCCCTGGGATTTATTTTGTTTGTGGTGACAAAGCTTATTACAATCTTCCTGATCATTGGTATGGAACTTGTTATGTTGGGATTGTGTTTCCTAAGATATTCCATGTTGACAGAGATTCAGAAGGGTTATTCAAAATTCATAATCATGTAAATAGGGCTAAAAGAGAAACTTTTACAGAAGTGATGGGAGATATTTTCCAAGCAGTAATACCTATTGTAGGTATAACCCTAAACTCAGGTAGAATCAGAAAATTGTCCACAATTGTTGACAGATTGTCAACAGATACTGCTGATGGTTTCCAATTAGTGAATGTTGAGGTCATTGCAATTAGATCCATGGTGATTCAAGATCGCCTTGCTTTAGACATACTCCTAGCAAAAGAGGGAGGAGTCTGCGGCATTTTGCACGTGCAACATTGTTGCACATATATACCTGACGAAAGTAAAAACCTTGAGATGTATATTAAGAACATCACAGAAATGCATTCAGAGATAATTCCATTAGAAGAAGAAGATTTTACAGAAAGACTTTCAAAAAGATTCCAATCGATTAAAAACTGGTTTCATGACATTGGAAGTTCAGTTCTTGGCAAGATTTTGGCACCTTTGATTGTGATAATATTCATTTTCATTTTGACAAAAATTGGTTGTTTGTTGCATAAGAGAAAGAGGCAAATGAAAGAAAAGAAAAGAATTTATAAACTCAAAAAAGAAGAGGAGAGGGAGATTGAGTTGCAGGAATTACATAGAGCTCGTTATGATAATTGCAAGGATTTTGCGGAAACAGATTTTTAGAAATATTGACACAGATGAATTTGAATCATTTTCCAGAAAGTTTAAATTTCCAAATTTTTGGGTGGTGGTGTGGTGATTTGGTAATCACCAGATGAGGGAGTTGATGGAGCGAGATAGAAAACAGAAATCTGTTTGAACTCGTGAAGTCACATTTTCATAACATAAATAATAATATTAAAGATTTGTGATGTGTTTTGCTAACACAACCTAGATTAAACTTTACACATGGGGTTGGTAACACGTGTGCTCATAAACGTGCATAAATGTTCCATCTTTTGTTCGTGCTAAAATAATAAATTAATTTGTCGTTTTCGTTTTTGTCATTACTAAACTGCAGCAGATTTAAAAGAAGCATGTGCTTATTTTGCTTTCCTTGTCTATGTGATGTCATTTCTATTATTCTAGGTGCACATAAGGTTTCATGGATTCATAAAGACTGGTAGATATAAAATGCTGCTTATATGTTGCTTGGTGCTAGGTAACATCAGACTAATTGGGTGGGTTAATCAATTAGTAAACGAAGGGTGGATACAGAATAAATGACATTTCTTACATTAATACTTTTCTTGTGTTTGTTTTATACTAGAAAAATAAGTTGCCTGCTTTTGGGCCTAGTTTGCTCGAGTTTGCTAAAAGATGAATTTAATTCTGCAAGGAGCACGAGATGTCTCTGTGAAAGAAAAAGTTTTCCATCAAAATTGCATTCATTCAGCAAAGATGATGTGTTGTCATCATTCTGTCGGACGTGGCCAAGGTCAGAAATCGGTAGAAAAGAACTTTGTTAACTTGGCATCCGCGGAAGTGCAATGAAGTCAGTATGAACTCTTGTTTTAATTTGTTGCAAACCAAGGAAGCTTTGGAACTCGTACAAGAAAGACAATGGTCCCAAAGAATATGACTGAATGGAAGTTTTGAAATGTAGGTGACATGTCACTTGTCACCCTTCGTCCAATGAGACATCGTCGTTTGCAGAAAATTTTCCTTTACTTAGATTAGCTAGCATAGTAAGGTATAAAAAGTCCATGCCCTGGGGATGGGCTGGCTGCTGCTTTCTGACTTTCCGATGAGGGTGTCGTGCTACTGGACTTTGCGTGGAGCACGTAAGAATCCTCAAAGAACTTTACTTTATTTCCATTTTATTTAGCTCAGTTAGGGATTTAGGATTTTAGAAATGCTAAACTTATTTTTTCTTGCTTAAACTATATTTTCTCATGATACTTTTTAAACATGTTTGCTTTAATGCTAATAAAATTACATTTATGAAACTATATTTTGAAATATCTACAATTAGTTAATAAAATCTTACTTTTGAACTCAAGCTGGTCTTGGTTATTCAGAAGCACAGGTTACTATTAGCTAGATATCATCGCCATGGTGGTCATTTAAATAGATAGGATTTGTTCTTATGTTGTCATTATCTACCTCGGATGTATATAGATGTATATAATTTGTAAATAAAGAGTAATAGGTTTAATTTGACCACCTGATTCAGTAGGCCAAAATATGTCATATTTAGTTAATGGGTCCATGAGTTAAAGTGGTGTATTATGAAGTAGGTTACAGAGTTAGGTAACGTTGTTTATGATATATTTCCTATAGGCCGCTGGATCAGTATCCACTGGCGACAGTAGCCCACCATACCCGGAAATATCCTGACTTCTTTCTGCATTGCAAAGCAGAATCATTTGCATGATCGCCAAAATTAATTTTTGTGACAACTTTCTCATACCTTTCACAATGTGATGTCCTAAGTAAAGGACTTCCGTCATACAGTACTGCAACTTGCTTGGAGACACTTTATGTCCATTCTCAGCCAAATGGTTCAGTAAGGCAATTGTATCAGTTTTACAGGCATCTCAAGTATTCGATGCAACCAGAAGGTAATGGATGCACTGGATCAGGACAGAATTACAGGGCATGACCAGGGACTTCTGATTATTTTTCAAAATCTGGTTGAAAATTGAAGGACTCTCCTTATACTCGTGTGGGGCACGACACCACGTTGAAACATGATTCTCCCACCGGAAAGCAAAAAAAGAATTGGCTTTCCTCAAGGTGGGGAAAGAAAAAGAAGGCTTGACAAAGATCAATAACAGTAAACAATTCAGCCTCACGTGGAATCTGAAACAATATCACAGATGGATTCCGTACCACGGGACATCAAGGAACCACTATGGTATTTATTTTCCCTTAAATCCTGTGCTTGCAGCACTTACCATACGGCTTCTGCAAGCCAACAATGGATGAGTTACATGGACTCGCCAGGACTTCTTTCAAAATGCCTTGCTCAATCATAGTTTCAATCACAGGTGTAATTCCAGCATCTGTCTCATCTTCAGTTTATATTGTGGTGCTCTTGGGTATTCGGCATCTGGCTTCACTTGGATATGAACTGGCTCAACCCCTCAGATGAGTCCGACAACCTTTCCAGAAAAATCCCAAACTTGGTCTCTCACTGTATCTCTGAGATTTAACTGTAATCTTCCATTGTCAACTTGGGGAGCAGTGAAACGTGCAAGTTCTGACTTGCTACTTTAAAGGCAATGTCCTCATTGTTTGTCTGAAGCTCAATACAGTGCGGGGTGCCATAGATGATGCAATTTAACTCTCACAGCAAATTACATCTTAACACGCACACAGGGCTAGAATCACATACCACAAATTGATGATTTATCTTCAAATGTCCCTATCTTCAAAGGCACTTCTTCAGTAAGGGGGTTGGACAATTGTTTATTTGCAACTCCTACAACTTGGTTGGTTTTTCCTGAAAGGGGGTAGGTTTGGAACCTCTGGTGTTCTCACAGTAGAGCAGGTAGCACCAGTGTCAATCAGGAAAGTAACATTGTGGCCATCAACATCAGCGTCAACGTATGGTATACTCTAGTCTACCTCTAAGACTGCGCCAAGCTTACAGTCTTCCTCCCCCCTCATGCACTGTCATAAGACTGATTTGAGCAGTAATCAATAGATGTGTCAAATACATGAAACTGTTGGTACTGGCCATTATGATAGTACACATTCTGATTCCTATTCATGTCTGTGTTCTGATTAAATTGGGCACTATTTACAGCTTGCTGTGATATCGGGTCGTGGTACTTGCATCATTGGACCTTGGGAACCTGCCAGATTTTGGAATCTCGATCTTGCCACATTCTGGCGTTGCATGACATTACCCTGGGGTTGATTTAACCCTCCATTCTGTTATTGGTTTGCAGGATTAAAGCATCATTTTGCTTGCAATGCTCCAGCTTGTTACAAAAGTGACATGGGTTTGACTTATTTAAAGTGGCAACATCAACTCTAGTTTTGGGATCTATGGGAATACCTCTTCCCCTTACTTGGCCCTGAAATCTTCCACCTTGTTGCATCAGAGTCCCTGACTGATAGACTCCTTGTATAAGGGTCGTAGTCCTTACATAAGGCTGCCTCTGACCCCTTTGAGCATCTGTTCAACCAACAAATTCTCCTTCAACTGTTGGTGCTTGAACTCAATCGCATCTCAACAATACTTTGTATAATGCAAAATTTCGTCAACAGACTTATTCTTCCAACAAATCAAATGTTTTTGTATCATCACACTAATTTCAGGTCTCAACCAAGTCACAAATCGGGACACAAACTTTACCATATCCTTGGGTTCTAGGGTGTCCAACCCACTATACTGTTTGAAAGCCTGCAACCTTTCATAAAATGCATGAATCATCTCCTTAGGTTCTTGAGTCGTCCTGTTAATCGATACCCAATCAATATCCTGTGGTCGCACTTTAGCTTTCAACCAAGTCTCCTCGTATTTCGACATCATTACAGGTGACGGACCATGCGTCACTGGATCTCTCTCTGGGGGTTACCTTTGGGCCATTCTATAGCTATTTTACATGCTGACCACAAATCACTGGGGAATACAATTCTGAACAACATATTTAAATTAATCCACAACACCTTCGAAATCTTCACAAATCGATCAACCTGTTTGTACCACTCTATAGGCTTTTCTCTCAGCCTTGGGAAATCATTGATAAAAGATGCAGGATAACCTCTACTCCAAGATACATGCACATAACCTCCATTCAGTACTTCCCGCAATAGAAAAGCCTTGACACCCACTCCCTTCTCTCCCAAAGGAGGAGGTTCTCCCGTTGTTCTTTTAGAAGCCTTTCTTTTATCCCATCTTTCTTCCCATTTGCCTAAGGTGCTCCAAATCCGAATGTTTAGAATTAACTCTCAAATTTGGGTCTAAAGTCCTGGTAATCTCAGATTCTCTATGTCCTGATTGATAAATGCAAGTCTGTGGTTTTTCTGCAATGTCTGTGTTCGTTCTATAGTAACATCATGTATCTGTGCCAAATCATAAAATTTCTCTCCTATTGACATCTTTACTCATGAATAACAATTCATTCTGTTGTTAGGTATCTATTCTATTATGCTGCAAACTCCCAGTTATCATTTAATCTAATTCAGTTTTCAATGTAAGTACATCTATCAAATACTGCCATCTCTTTGTATTGTATGACGCTCTATGAAAATCAATGAATAATTTTTTTTTAAAGTGCATCTATCAAATCTACCTTTACAGCTAATTTTATTGTTTCCTGACTCCCCTCTGCACTCTGATTCCTATTTGAATCATTATTGCTATGCTCCTTCAACCAAATCCTGGACATCAAATAGATGTTGACTCTCAGAAGTCCTTTTTTGTGTTGTGCTGTCTTAGGGAGAGCGTACTATTTCGTACATTCAGGAGAGTTTCCCATACAGGGGAATCCAGACCTGCCAGTCCAGGAAAAGACCTTATATGTCTGAATCCAATGTGTACTACAGAAGGGTGTGCAGTCGCTGATCACGGTGGGGTCGCGTTCATTGAAACCAATGGGACAAATTGCATTAGCTGGTTATCTATTGCTCTTTCTGGTACCCTCGCTTCTGTAGAAGCAGTCACTCACTGACTTTCATTCCCAACAGGACTAGGACAGTATATAGGGACTATAGGTCCATGTGATGGGACCACGGCGCCGCCAGCGCCGATACCACGGCTCCCAGCCCGATCACCACCACCATTCCCTGTTGCCCGGACAACCATAAACAACCAGGACTCCACCCCTTTCTTTTTTCCTACAGGAACCAATCACAACACAGAACCCACAGGAAGAACATCCCCGCGACCCCGGAAGTTCCTCCCCCTTTCCGGAGGCGGACCACAGAAAAGCAGGAAGAACAGACAACACGGCGTTCAAGCAGGAAGACTCGTGGCAGGAGACGGCGTGCGACGAACCCCCGGAGAAAAGAGACGAACCCGAACCAGGAGACGAGGTCTGGACGGAGGACTGGTGGATTCCAGAGGAGGACGCTGGAGAGCGGCCGCAACTCAAGGACGGAGTTGCGGCGGGCCAAGTGAGTACCAGTTCTGCGTGTGTGTAGAATAGCCGGTGGTACGAGTGTTTGTAGATTATAGCCTGTAAATATCACCCTTGTATTATAGAGTCCCTCCCTTCCACGTTTCACCAGAGCACTGTGTAAATACGTGTGAGAGCGGCACCTTCACGTCTGTAAATAAGAACCCCTCCCCCACGTCCTGACACGGAATCACCCTCCACCCTGACCTGGCTGTTTCTTCTCCTCTCCTACCTTCTCCTCCCTTCCCTCACCTTCGTTTCAGCCCCAACACTCCGGTGAAGGAAACGGTCTCCGACCCTCCGTTTAACCGACAGTACTAACGGCCGTCATTCTATCTCTCCTTTTCCCCCCCTCCGAGGAACCACCTTCCAGGAGCGGAGCCGACGGCTGTTTCCACGTCCTACTCCGGCTTCAGTCAAGACCCACAGCAGCTCCTGGAGGCTCAGCGCGGGAAGACTTCACCCCTGGAACCCAGGAACCTGTGTTTCGTTGAGACTCTCTTTACCCCTGTGCCCTACCCTTGATAAACTGTACTATAATAAACTGCGGCTACGTGATAGCCTCCTACATACGGCCTCCACGCTTGTTATTCCGGTCCGCTCCCACCCCACGCTCACAGGTGGTGTCAGAAGTGGGATCAACCGGAAGCATGGAGGCCGCGGTGCAGAAGTTAGCAGACACCCAGGAACAACTGGGGAAAATGATGGAGGTGTTCCTGAAAACGGCCGAAGAAGACAGAGGCCAGTTACATGATGTCCTAAAGGGACAGGGCACCGCTCAGGACCAGGCTTTGGGGAAGCTCACCGACGTCCTAGGCCAACAACGACCCACCACCTCCCTTCCTTCAGTTGTTCTCCAAAAATATGTACCGGGTGAGGACCCGGATTTCTTTTTTACAAATTTCGAACGGCTGGCTCAAGCCGCTGCCTGGCCTCACGATCGCTGGGGCCATTATCTGGGTCCGTTATTGACTGGCGAGTTACAGGCCGCCTTCCAACAGGCTAACGTACAAGGACTAACCCCCTATGCGGATATCAAAACCTGTATCCTCGAGAGACTAGGCATCGATGACGAGACCTATCGGGTGCGGCTCCGCCAAGCCAAAGAGGGACGACAGGAGACGCCCCGGGCCCTCTCCTATCGGATTAAAGACCTGGCTGATCGGTGGCTGAAGTCCTCTACCGCCACTAAAGAAGAAATACTCTCTAAAATATATCTGGAGCAGTTCCTGGCTTCGCTCCATCCTGCCACCCAAAAGTGGGTCCGTCAGCATGCACGTCTGACCCTGGAGAACGCCATAGAAATCGCCAGCGCCTACAGCCGCGCCCAGGACTTGCAGAAGCCCAAGGAAGAACACAGCCACCGACCGCAAGCGCATGGACACACACGAGGGCCCCGTCCTTTCCTGGCCAGAAAACCTGATCCTCCCCCTCTGTTCCCTTACCCGGTGATGTCCAGACTCCCCCCACCGGGGCCCCAGTGCTACAACTGCGGGGGTTACGGACACATCGCCCGGGTATGCCCGCAAAAAGAGGAGCCAATGGAGGTGGGAGTAGCCAGGAACTATGTATGCCTCGCAGAGACCTCTCCTCCTACTTTTCGTCGCCCGGTACGAATAGACGGACACCCGGTGTTGGCCCTTGCTGATTCTGGATGCAGGCAGAGCGTGCTCAGACCTCAAGAGCTACCCCACCCGGTAGGACCCCTGACCGGCACCGTGGCCATCCAGTGTGTGCACGGAGACACAAAGGTGTACCCGACGGCCAGAATCCAGATACAACATCCCCTGGATCCCGGAAGTGCCCTGACGGTGGGGCTTGTACCTTCCCTGCCCGAACAAGTCATTCTGGGCAGCGATTATCCTGGTCTTCCTCGCCTCCTCCATGACACCACCGACAGCCTAGAGAAGTGGTGGTCTGACGCCTCTTTCTCCGGCAGCCCTTCCCACGCCGGAGCAAACCCCGCCCGCATGCACAAAACAAAAACCCAGAAGAAAAAAGAGAAAAGGAGCTACACTACGGCCTTGCCGGTGAGAGTAGAGGAACATCCTTGGGAAGCCGACCAAGAATTTCGGGCTGCTCAGCAGGAAGACCCCGTTCTGCAGGAAGCCTGGGGAAGGGCCCTGGACCAAGAAGATCCGTTACATGTAGGTCCCCACTTTTACAAAAAGAACGGGCTATTGTATAGAAAAGGGGGGCCCCAACAACCTCCCCAGTTGGTAATCCCAGGACCCTTCCGTGACAAGGTGTTGTTTCTCGCACACAGCCATCTGCTGGGGGGCCACTTCAGCGATGAAAAGACAGGACAGGCCATCCTGGAAAAGTTCTATTGGCCAGGCGTCCACCAGCAAGTCAAACAATACTGTCGAGCCTGCCCCATTTGCCAGAAGAACAGCCGGTATCGACCGCCTAGGGTTCCTCTCCAGCCCCTGCCTCTGATAGACATCCCCTTCAGTAGAGTAGGGATGGATATTATTGGTCCGATGCTCCCCTCCCGAAGCGGGTGTCGGTACGCGTTAGTGCTGGTGGATTACGCCACCCGTTTCCCCGAAGCTATACCGCTCCGCCAGCCTACCAGCCAGAATATCGCTAAAGCCTTGATATCCGTTTTTTCCCGGGTGGGTTTCCCTAGAGAGATACTTACTGACCAGGGAACCCCCTTTGTGTCGTCCCTCATGAAACAGGTATGCTCCCAATTGGGCGTGAAACAGATCAGAACATCAGCCTATCACCCCCAAACCGACGGCCTGGTGGAGCGTTATAACGCCACGTTAAAAGCCACCCTAAAAAAACTCCTGGCCTTAGAGAGCAAGCGATGGGAGGAAATGCTGCCCTTAGCCCTCTTTGCCATCCGCTGCAAGGTCCAAAGCAGTACCGGGTATTCCCCTTATGAACTTCTATATGGCCGACCACCGCGGACCCTGCTGGACATGGCCAGGGAGGCCTGGGAGGCGGAACCCGACCGTACCAGACCCCTACCCGAGTACATACAGAACCTCAGAACTCATCTAGGACAGATTAGAGACATCGTACGCCAAAATCTGGTAACAGCCCAGGCAAGACAAAAACAACAATACGACAAACGCACCAAACCTCGCTCCTTTCTTCCTGGTCAATTAGTCCTTCTCCTGATGCCCTCATCCGACCACAAACTGCTCGGGCAGTGGCAAGGTCCCTTTCCTATCCTGAGACTGGTCACGCCAGTGACATATGAAATTGAGCTCGACCCTATCCGCCGTATCACACAGATATTCCATGTGAACCTCCTGAAGGAATGGGTAGGTCCTCGTCCTGTCCTCCTGAACAGTAGCCCTGACCGGGAACTCCCCTACGAGGTCTGTATAGACTCCGACCTCAGTGACCAACTGAAACAGGAACTTCGATCCACCCTACAGCCCTTGCGGCAGGTATTTTCCTCCTCTCCCGGCCTCACGTCAGTCGTCGAGCATTCCATTGTCACCGAACCAGGGAAGACGGTACGTCAGCGGCCTTATCGGCTTCCTGAGGCTCGACGTCCCGTAATCAGGGATGAGGTAACGCAGATGCTCCACATGGGGATCATCGAACCCTCCAGCAGCGATTGGAACTCCCCAATCGTATTGGTACCAAAACCCGACGGATCTGTCCGTTTTTGTATTGATTTTAGGGAGGTTAACAAAATCTCCTCCTTTGACACATACCCGTTACCCCGGGTTGACGAAATGATTGAGCGCATCGGTAGGGCCAAATACATCAGTACGCTCGACCTCTGCAAAGGTTATTGGCAGATCCCCTTACGTCCTGAAGATAAAAAGAAAACAGCCTTCTCCACTCCAGAAGGTCTATATCAATTCACAGTGATGCCCTTTGGGCTTCACGGGGCCCCAGCCACCTTCCAACGTGCCATGAATTTAGTGTTACAACCCCACGTTCCCTACGCCGGGGCTTATCTGGATGACATAATCATCTATAGTGATGATTGGGATCAGCACTTATGTCACCTGAAAAGAGTAATCCACTCCCTAGGGTCCAACGGATTCACGATCAACCCCTTAAAGACCACCTTGGCCGCTCAGACTGTGAAGTATTTGGGTTATCTGTTGGGGGAAGGGATGATACGCCCTCAAAGTAACAAAATCACCGCTATCCACTCCATACCTTTTCCCCAGACCCAGAAAGAGTTACGGGCCTTCCTGGGCCTTCTCGGGTACAATAGACACTTTATTCCCCGGTTTTCACAAATAGCAGCCCCCCTCACAGACCTCTTGAAGAAGGCCATAAAAACCGAAGAGGCCCTAAGACACCCTCACCCCTCCGTTTTGGATGCCTTCCAACAGTTGAAAGACATCTTACTGTCTAGTCCCGTTCTCATCAGCCCAGACTACACACAGCCATTCATTCTGCAGACAGACGCCTCCGAACAGGGTCTAGGGGCTGTCCTGTCGCAGAAAGACCCCAATGGAGACGAACGTCCCATCCTGTACTTGAGCAGAAAACTGTTCCCTCGGGAAAAGAACTACGCCGTGGTGGAGAAGGAGGCCCTAGCCATCAAATGGGCTGTGGACAGCCTCCGTTATTACCTCGAGGGCAGAGAATTCATTCTGTATACCGACCATGCCCCACTGGAATGGATGGCTCGTAACAAGGGGCACAACGAGAGGGTCCTGCGTTGGTTCCTTTCCCTACAGCCCTTCAGGTTCCGTACTCTGCACAGGAAAGGCGCTGATCAAGCGAACGCTGACTATCTTTCCCGTTATCCTTGTCAGCCCCCCCGATCAAGAAGGACAGCTAGGGGAAGGGGATGTGATGGGACCACGGCGCCGCCAGCGCCGATACCACGGCTCCCAGCCCGATCACCACCACCATTCCCTGTTGCCCGGACAACCAAAACAACCAGGACTCCACCCCTTTCTTTTTTCCTACAGGAACCAATCACAACACAGAACCCACAGGAAGAACATCCCCGCGACCCCGGAAGTTCCTCCCCCTTTCCGGAGGCGGACCACAGAAAAGCAGGAAGAACAGACAACACGGCGTTGAAGCAGGAAGACTCGTGGCAGGAGACGGCGTGCGACGAACCCCCGGAGAAGAGAGACGAACCCGAACCAGGAGACGAGGTATGGACGGAGGACTGGTGGATTCCAGAGGAGGACGCTGGAGAGCGGCCGCAACTCAAGGACGGAGTTGCGGCGGGCCAAGTGAGAACCAGTTCTGCGTGTGTGTAGAATAGCCGGTGGTACGAGTGTTTGTAGATTATAGCCTGTAAATATCACCCTTGTATTATAGAGTCCCTCCCTTCCACGTTTCACCAGAGCACTGTGTAAATACGTGTGAGAGCGGCACCTTCACGTCTGTAAATAAGAACCCCTCCCCCACGTCCTGACACGGAATCACCCTCCACCCTGACCTGGCTGTTTCTTCTCCTCTCCTACCTTCTCCTCCCTTCCCTCACCTTCGTTTCAGCCCCAACACTCCGGTGAAGGAAACGGTCTCCGACCCTCCGTTTAACCGACAGTACTAACGGCCGTCATTCTATCTCTCCTTTTCCCCCCCTCCGAGGAACCACCTTCCAGGAGCGGAGCCGACGGCTGTTTCCACGTCCTACTCCGGCTTCAGTCAAGACCCACAGCAGCTCCTGGAGGCTCAGCGCGGGAAGACTTCACCCCTGGAACCCAGGAACCTGTGTTTCGTTGAGACTCTCTTTACCCCTGTGCCCTACCCTTGATAAACTGTACTATAATAAACTGCGGCTACGTGATAGCCTCCTACATACGGCCTCCACGCTTGTTATTCCGGTCCGCTCCCACCCCACGCTCACAGTCCAATACTGACTGGTACTGTAAGAGCATCCAGAAGTTTCAAAGCCAAATTAGTGCTACAATTTCCTGAAGAATCTGGGACACACTCTCCCATATTTCCTGCTGCTATAGTCTGTTGTCCCAGTTTATACAACCCAGACAATACCAGGATTAGAAGCAACTCGTGCTGCAGCACTTCCAGAACAACCAGTACCACTCATATTTCCCCCACTTCCCATGTGCGTCTGATTACGTGGGGGTGTACGTTTAGCTAACATTCCATCCAAAAGGTTGTCACTTGCATCACTGTCACTGCCTGCATTTCCCTCTCCCTCACTTGTTAGGACAGGGTATAGTCTAGCTCCCTCAATCATGTCTACTCTTTACCTCTTCTGTTGGTCATCCCCTCTCACATCTGCTTATGTACATATCACTTTCTTCATCCTCCCTTGAGATTGGTCTCCTTGTTTTACATGCACTATAGTTTCCATGCATTAAGGACTTTAAAATTGTGTAGGCCTAGGTAATGATTTCATTGCAAACAATATCCCTATCAAATGGTCAATTATTCTCAAATTGAAAGTACTGTAGCGAGGAAACATTCATTTACGTTCTTTCTCTGTGATCCTGTGCCAATTCATAAGCCAGATAATAGTAAGGTGCCCTATGTTCGTCACCATATAATGAGTTGACGTATCTTCCAGTGATGCTTCCTCGACAATCCTAGTAGGGACACCTACATCCCCTCGTATCATATCACTTATTGCTTTAAAAAGCCTCATTTGTCAATCTTCTATTTTAACAATTTCAACTCAAATCCAAATTAAACAAGTTTCAATTCAGCTGCAATCACCAATGACAGCTCAGCATCCAAAGGACAATTTCAACCCATCCCAGCCCAGCGTTACACCAACCGACCTATCCCAGCATGGCACACTCTGATGTCACTCTCACTCCTCGCAGCAGTTCACCCTCCTTCATAATCTTTCCCACACTCTCTCTCTCATTTACTTCTGTTTATACTAAAACAACAACTAACAATTGTCTGCTCTGCTAAAAGAATCCATAGAATCAATCACCCAAAGAACACACATATACAAATGAAACCTCGACCAGCGGGGAATCACTTAGATCAGTATAGTTTCCCTTCTGTGCAAAAAGGTTCACCACACTAATTACAACTCTATCTGGAATACGAAAGTTCCCTATCTGCTTTGGGCTGTCGATGACATCTCCCGACAAACTCCACAAACCTATAGCAGACAATTACAACACAGTGTCTTCTGCACCTTTGTTATATATCCCGGGATCTTAAGTCACGTCGGTACAACTTCAACAATGTCTTCAACTTCGACAACTTAACACCACATTCATACAACTTTCACAACATATCAGCCAGACATCACACAATCAGTATTGTACTGCAAGCTAAGCATAATCCTTAAAGACCAGCCGCGGACCTTGGAGGGAGTTCCGTGGGGGGAGGGGGGAAAGGCAGGGGGGGGCGTGGCAAATACCCGAATATGGATGATTGCAGGTAAGTAAACAATTAAATTTAAAATTGAATTTCGTTGCGCGCCCTGCAACGCAAAATGCAATGCAGGGCGAGCTACGAAATTCGTTTTATTAATTTACTTGTTTTCTTACCTGTAATCATACATATTCCAGTGTTTACCACCCCCACCCTGCCCCTCCCCCGCCCCGCCTGCCTGCCCCACGGAACTCCCTCCACGGGCCACGGCTGTTAAAGACACATCCGTATTGATACTCACTCCTCCACCGTCGGTTTTTCAATGCATGTCACTGGAACTCAGTCTATCCTCCACATCTTGATCCTGGATTCTAGAGTAGGGCCATGGAGGTTGGGGTCTAGACTACTCTTGGTTAGGTTCGAACTCCCTTTACTTCAAGAGCTAACCATTCGATAATACTATCAGCTGATGGATGGAGCTTGGGCGCATTCAATCATTTTATTTCCAGACCAGCAACATTTGTAGCAGCATGAGAGGTAAAGGAAGAAAACAATCACTTCGTTTACATCTCGATATAGTGTAACAAATGTGGCCACACAATAAGCCACTCAACAACTTAATCTGAGTTTAGTAAGGTTTACCTATAAATTTAGAAGCAAATTAATTTAGACTACCCTCAACATGATAATATAGAAATACAGAAAGATCAAGGTAAGGCCAAACCTCCACGGTACAGATGATCAGGAAAAAGAATTGAGTATTAAATTGCATCAGATGATTTTCCAAAGTAAGCATGAGCAAGCTAACGTTCCCTACATTACCTTAAAAGGGGCACCACTAAGCTAAGAAGCATTTGGTAAAGGTGAAAGCAGAAAGGTGTCAGCTGTCGGAGTCTTCAGTGGATGGCAGTCCAGCAATGGGTCAGGTAGTATAAAGCCACACAAGCAGAAGCACAGATCTGCTGTCTGTGGAATCTCTCGTCCCTCACTGCGTTCAGCATAAGATATCAATTGCATTAAGGGTAGATAATCCCACATGACCCTTGCTAGTGAATTTACATGGCTCCGGCACAAGTGGATACTTTCACCACCTTTCCCACATCGATAAGTTGCAACTTTGTTCATCCTTGGTCATTCCTCTCCTCTCTCATGAGAACTCGCCTCCTTGCTCATTACTGCACTTCTCCTTGCCAACTTTGTCTTCTCATACCTTGCTATCTAATGAAAATAAAACCCTTCTATGCGAACTAATGAGGCCTTATACATACCTGCAGTGGACACTAATTACAAGAAAATGCATTCTGCATTGAAGGTTAAATGCGAATTACATGTTAGACTCTAGACGTGAGCATGAATTGAACTGGTTTCTGGAGGCCCACTCTAGTCAATTTTAACAGTGCACCGGGTTATAGAATACGTGCACATTTCTACACACACAATAAATGTAACTTCTCAATACATAAATAAATTGTAAATAATTACAATGATGTAATTCTAAATGCACCTACATGAATATAATTCTTGTTACACGTATAAATGTTCAAATGTTTGTTTACACATTCACATTCCAAATTATTAACATCACAATGGGACACATTTTATTAACTTCTCCTGTCACATTAATATATAAATGTTACATAAACCTTTATTAATCACGCTCTATACACAAATACTTTATGTACTTTAAATATGCAGTACTCTACTCTCCTTAGTAACATTAATCACACAGAATATATTCGAGTGCTGACTACTCGTGATTATGATGCACTCCTACATATCTCAAATGGGACCTAGGATTATACTTCACCAAGCATTCAGCTGAGGGGCGTATAGGTTAAGTGTGTCTACAGCTTCTTCATAGTGTAGGCTTTTGAGGGCCTAAAAAGGACTGAGGATGGAACTGGAGAAGTGTGGCTCACTGGTTAGAGGCGGCAGACCCGTAAGCAGAGAACGGCCCGGGACCAGGGTTCGATTCCCGACGCGGCAGGGTCGTGGACCAGGGTCAGCGGACTCGATAATTCTCGCCTCGGTGCCTACTCTAGTCAGAAACCACACTCGGCAACTCTGGGCATCAGCTTGCCTCATCTTCACAACGGCCCCCCCAGACCGCCGGGGATGCTTGGTCGCACCTTAGAGATACCCATCAGGGACCATCTCTCAGGGTGAGCCAGGACGGGTTCCCCAGCGGTCGAAGCGTGGAGATACTCCTCCGGGAGTCGATTCCTAGCGCTATATAAACCCACAATTAAATTAAATTAAATTAAACTCCTCTCTCACCCCTGTCCCACTTCCTCACCCTCTCAATACCATATTCTGACCTTCTAAAAGCTGACTACAACTTGCTTCTACGAGACCAACATTCTTAACCTCCCCATGGGTTACCTAACAGCATCCTCTCCTGTCGGTTGTACCTCACTGACTTTTAGTGTTTTTTTTTTTATATTTCTTTTTATTGATATAAACAAAAATAAAGACATATCAGGTGCAATACAGTCAGTCACAGTAGCAAGATGGGCAATTTCAAATATCAGGATACATAGGAAAGGACACAGACGCTAGCAATCAAGTACAATGATATCACTTAATACAGTGCACGACCGAATCAAAGCATTACAGACCACCGGGACCGCCCACTCAGTAAGTCAGGATATTCGAGCATGTAATGCCCCCGCATATACTAGTCTGATCAGAATAGACATATGAAACTACAAGAGGGATTACGTAGACCCCAGCGCTAAGAACCAGTTCGACATGCAGCGGTTTTAATGGTAGATACACCCCCAGCGTCACAGCCCTCAGTCCCCGCCCACCGACAGATCAGGATAATAAAGCTTGTATTGCACCCATATACGCAAAATCACCAGGATATATTGTAAACATAAAAATTATCAGAAAAAAAGCAGGATATTCGACTATACTAAGAACTCAAATAAACCGCCCAAGCGCATATTACCCCGAAAAACGAGAAATACGATCAGGATAAACGACAAAAATATACTCGGCATGGCCTAAAATAAACTACACTAAACATAAACCCCATCCCCCCACCCTGCACCCCTGCATTGGCTTTGCCCGTCCCCAACTAGCAGCATGCCTGTCGCCCCAAAACAAAACTAACTATTCTAAAAGAAGAAAATGGAAGAGGGCCTTGGTACGGGCTCCCGGTCCCCTCCCCCCCTCACAGTCCAGTGTCCCCTCGTCAAACAAATCTAATCATCAATCATTATAATACAGAGACGAAGGGGGATTATAATTCGCCTGCCTCTCCTCTCGCATATTACACATAAAAGGATGAGATCCCATACCACCACCGAGTCACAAAGTACAAGAGATATCGCGTACAGCTCAGCCTTGGCCTGACCGATCAGGAGCATGAACACTTCCCTTCCCATCCACAGCGATGTCAGGATAGTCCAAGTACAGTTCTGATATGTTAAGGTCCACCAGAGATGGCAAAGCATGTCTGACCCCATGCTCTTCACAGTTCCACTGTACCGACAGGAAGACCAGACGTCCCAGTCGAGGGATTGAAACAGGCTCCGGGAGCAAAGAGAGAATCACATTCACACACCCAAAGCCAGGGAATCCGCTGTCCTTAGACTCCCACCCCTCTCATTCCACAGGATCCCCGACGTCTGGTAGTGAATCCATAGCGAACCCAAAGACCCCCATGTCACCTCACAAATCAACGGGGTCCGCACTTTGTAATCCACTCCCGGGCGCGATACTCTCCAGTGTAACATCCAGGGCTTGCATTTTCATGCCCACGGAGGAGTGAAGACTCACAATAGCCGGCAGTACAGCACTCAGCGTTGGTCTCGTAGCACCACACTCAGTATGCACCGTCATCTTCACTGTCACAGCCCCCTCAGACAGGATATTTGGCTCCGACACACTCACTTGGGCATCTGAAGTCACTGTGGTGAAGCGGGATAGGGCAGCACATGAAGCACTTGAGGACGCCATGTCATGTATTGCATCCATTCACATGAAGCAGCTCCCAAAGGCAAGATCTTCCAACCACCCCTATTTAACGACCGAACTCAGGAATGACCGGGACACCACAGGCCATCTCCGGTAAACCCTCGTTCCGTTTGGGCAAAGTTTCAGTCAGCCTCCGTACCTTCCAATGACGGAATCGATGGGTAAAAGCACTGCGGGATAGTCAGGGTAACAGTGCCCCGCTGGGTTGTTGCTGCTATTATTTATTTGAGGTCTACCATTGAAATCGGCAAATCTCAGCTCACTTCCGAACCAACCGGGACTGCTCGATCTCTCATGGCCGATGTTGTTCAACTTGCCCCCGGCCTTTCAATTACTCAAGGCCCCGGTTCCAACTCCGGTACAGGCCGCAAACTTTACGTCGATCTTTCTCCGTCATCAGAGCTGGTAGATCACTCGGGATCACAAGGTCGGGCATCCCTTCGTCTCATCTATGCGAGGACACGGCATAGGCGCAGGATATATGGCAGGATCTTGTGGGAGGAGAAGGAGGTCGACGGAGCCGGGAGCCTAGGCGGCCATCTTGGTCGCCAGCCTGGCTCCTCCCCTGAGTGGGATTATTTTTGATATCTCCCTCTGCTGATATCCCCCTGATTATCCTTTCACTGTTCCATCTCTCATCCTGGGTCGTTCCCATGCACCCACTACCATTGTGTCTAATGACACCATGGTAGTGGGTCCATGGGGCAATACACCATTACCGTTCCTGGGTGGCCTCCATACATACACTGAAGTGGTGCCTTTGGTTACTCTTGGGTTCTGTCATTTCTTCTGAGTGGATCGTATATATATATCACAGTGATGTGCTCAGATATCTTCGAGTTGCACCATTGCTTCTCCTGGGTGGACTCCATAGACCCCCCATTTTTGTGTCTCTAGTTATCCTTGGGTTGTGTCATCACTTCTTCACTGTGGGCTCTACATGTCCAGTGCTGTGGTGTCTGTAGCCAAGCATGAATTGCACCATTACTGCTACTGTGGTGTCTATTGTCCCTTACAACCAGATAACAGTAAATGTTATATCACGTGTTTAAAATACCACATTGCAAATTTAAAACTCTTTGAGTTCAATAGTCCCCACCAGTCTCGCTATGCTGTCAGCGGTGGTTGGTGTCAGTCATCACTTAATCCTGATTATGAAAGGTGATATATATGTGATAAAGTGCAGTTGCAAAAAGTGCAGCCAATGTTATCCTCTTGTGTTCACGATTGAAGAAGGGTGATTCCATCATGAAGGGGTGCGTATGCCTTGGCAGACCTCGTGGGTACGCTGTGGAGCCCCCTTTTCTCCACTTTCAGCAGGAATTTGACAAAATGATAGGTTAGCTGAGGGTCCCGCGATAGTAGCAGGCCAGCACTGCCTGCCTTCGCGAGCGTATTCCTCTTTGGTTAAAGGGGGTTTTCAATAATTGTCTCCTTTCACCCTTTACTGCTTTACAGGTGCAGACTAAGTGGAGGAGGTCTTCCTTCCCGGCCCTACACAGACGACAGGTGCCAGGAAGGCTTTCTCGTACCCAGGGAGGAAGATGCACTTTTGCGGGTAGCTGACTCATTCATTATTTTAAAAATTGCACCTTGACAGTAGCTGGATATCCGGAGATAAAGTATTTTTGTGGTGCAAGGTTTTTACAGTTATTTAATGTCATCCATTCATGTGCTCTCTTTGATAACGAGGCCTTATCCTCAATGACGGAGCAGATTATAAGGTCTTCCAGACCATCTACTTGAATATCTGATTACTGGTGGGCATGTCACAACGTTGTGTGAACCCTGTGACTTCCAGTGGTTCTTGTAGACAGGCCCTTGCCGGCAACAAATCGCGATCCTGCAGCTCCTTCCATAGCAAGTGGTTCAGTGTATGTGGCTGTGCTTTTCTGATCTTGTTGCAGCATATTAAGGTTGCCCCACGCCTTGCTAACGATTGTTTTAGCAACCTGAATTCTAGCCTAATCTCCGCCGGTGAGGTGAGACGTCAGAGTGAGAGGATGATTCTATAGGCACGTACCATTATATTGTCCGAGACTCTGGTGTCCCGTCCTCTTAGCAATGCACTTCCAAGTGAGATTGTCGGTATACGTTTTGCTCATGCTACATCAAGTAGGGGCATTATAGAGGGCCCGGACAGTTTTTTCCTTATGTTTTTAAGAGTTACAGCCAGCGCCAACCCTTTTATTTGTATCACCTCTTTCTGGACTACAAAGGAGCTCTTATTATCAATGATGAGCCCTAGGTATTTATATGCATCCATACTTTCTTATCAGGGTGTCTCCCCAGAACCATGAGTGTGTTCATGTTATCTTCTTGTTGTACACCCAGGTCTTGGTTTTTGCCAAGGTTGATGGTCAGACCATTGGCCAGGGAATAGGCCTTTATAGTGTCTAGCACCCGCTGCAGCCCCACCTGAGTGCCGCAGACCAGAACCACGTCATCATCTTCATAGAGGAAGCTGGATATTGCTGTACCCCTAATTTTGGAGCATGGGAATTGCAGGATTGCAGTAGCTCTGCCCGATCTGCCAGAAAGAGACTGAAAAGCATCGGAGCCAGAATATACCCCTGCTTTAGACCGTGGGTAGTTGGAATTTTCCTGTAGAGTGGCGTTCCCGAACCTAGCTTGACCTGCACCCATGTGTCCTTATAGAGCATGATTAGCATGTACAGCAGGCCTTGATGTTTTTTCCAGCTTGCTAACTTATGCCACAGCCTTTCCCAGTCAACATTATCAAAGTCCACTTTGAAATCAATATAACAGAAAAATTATGGGGGCAGATTTATGTTAACTGGCGCATCCCCAGGGATGCGCCAGTTAACATGCGCCACAGTGCGCCACTGCTCCGCCACCCATGGTGCGCCGCATTTATGATGCGGCGCACCATGTTGCAAGGCAGTGAGGATGCGTGACGCATCTCTCGGCGCACGGGCGGCGCATTGCAGGAGTCATGTCGCAAGTGCGACATGACTCCTGCAATGCGCCGCAGCCACCTATCCAATGAATTGTGCGTCACCCTTACGCCTGCTTCATGCAGGCGTAAGGAATTGACGTAGAAAGTGGCTGAGTGAAATCTCATAGATTTCACTCAGCCACTTTTAGGAGGCGTTCCTGCGCAGGAAGGCCCCCCCCCTGCGCAGGAACGCCTCCTTATGGCGCAGGGGTTTCCAACGTGACGCATCTCCTAGATGCGTCACGTTGTAAATAGGGCGCATTGTTTGCGCCGCCGTTGCGTCACATTACGTGACGCAATTGCGGCGCAAGGAGGCGCAAGAGCCTCATAAATCTGCCCCATGGTGTTTTGGTACCTCGGGCAGCATCTGTTAGGAGAGAGATGGCCAGGATGTTTGTTGTTGTGTCAACGTTTTTGAGAATCCTGTTTGATTGAATGGGATGATGCTGTTTCTGGAGATCCATAATGATAGATCCTCAAACAGGCTCCCGTCAAAATACTTGGCCTCCTTATTGATAAGAGCGATTAAGTGATAATTAGGTGGGGATGATCTGGTGCCACCCTTGAAGGTTGGTGATATGACCGAGCCTCGCCACAAGGCAGTCAGGGTGCCAGTGCTCCTGATCTGTGAAAATACTGGGCCAGATTTTCTGCCCAAAGAGCTGGGTTGTGTTAAAACATAAAACACCACCAGAGGAACGCTATTGGGGCCTAGTGATCTTCCCTCCGCCCTTTGGCTATCTTCCTTATGATGTTATCTGTGTCCACCTCATTGGACTCTTCAGTTGATATTGAGACTACCTTTTCCTGAGAGTCCTGCTGTGGGCTGTCTATCTTTCGGCAGTTGAAATGTTCTTTCACAAAATGTACCTAGGTGACCTCAGAGATGTAGGAATCAGTGCCTTCGTGGTCAGGTCGGAGGAGGTGGTGGATGGAGGCCCAGAATCTAGTGCTGTAGTTGCATTTTAAATCTGTGCATGGCTTGGCCCAAAGTTTGTTGTCCGGTGCTCTTTTTATGGCCTATTTCAATTTTTTATCTGAGTGTTATGATATCTTAAAGCCACAAGGGCGGTCAGGTTGCACAGTCTTTTCTATAGGATTCACATCATCATTTACTGTGATTTTTAGCTGCTTCACTCTGATTTTTTGTGTTGTGTCCTTTCTCTTCGTGAAGGTTTTGCAAGAAAGCTTAGGTTTAATTGCTTTTGTGTACATTTCCTGAAGTGTATCTATAAAAGACTCCCACATAGATGCTGCGTTGCCATTTGCACCCGGGGTTTCTGAAGGATGTCCACCTCAGCTGCTGGCAGTTGCATGAGGATGGCCGGCGTGGACTTGATTCATTTGTAGTTGATAGTGTAAGCTGGGTCCATTGTCTCCCCAATGTGTTTTAGAATAGATATGTTTGTAGAGAAGGATACCTCCTGCATCAGGTGGTCACTGGAAGTTCTGTCTCTAATTTGGTATGTGTGAACATATTAGAATAGCGGGAGAGTCACAAAAGTGTAGTCCAGAGTTGTGCTGGTTCTGTTAGAATGATAGGTGGCAGCCAGTGGATTGTGGACTGTGAATCTGCCATTCAGTGCCCTGAAGCTTAAGTGTTCAAGAATGTCCAGCAGGCGACTTCCGGTTTTGTTTGGTAGGTGCAGATTGACATCCCAGGAGATGACAATGTGTGTGGAGCTGTCCCCTTCTGTAACCTTCGTTAGTTCCTACACTAATTTCCTGCAGTCCTTTGGCTTGCTCTTTGGGTGGACATAGGTATTGATGAAGACTACATTGACTGCTGTATTATTGATTGGTATGGTGAATTTCGTTACGCTCATACCGGAAGTTTTGACGTCCAGGGCCGTTGCAGAAGCTATGATTGTTATTGAGATGTAGGCAGGCCGCCCGAGAGGTGACCGTATTTCACCCATTTCACAGCTAGGACAAAGAAGTTTGCAAAACCTTGAATGGGAACAGGTTCGGCCATCCAGGTCTCCTGCAGGAGGATATCATCGAATAACCTCAGATAATTGTGTAGATCCGGATCAGTTAGCTTTGTGTTGAGACCGTTTATATTTCAAGAGCACATGCGACATGCGTACGGTGGCGGGTGGGGTGGGGGGAATCTACCGCCCACCCCATTGGAGGTACTCCTAGTGATATAGACTTGAGAATTGTCCCAGGTGGTTGACCGAGCAATATGTCTAGCAGGCTTTCAGCTCGAGGCTTAATGCTGGTCGTGGCTGGCTGTTTACCAACCCATTGTGGGTTTGTTGGAATGTGAGCCTGCCCTTCCTCCTGCTTATCCTTTTTCCCCTCCTCCTGAGAGGCTTGGTGGACCGTTCCGTTTGGTCTTGCTGTTGAGTTAAAGAGAGGGTATACTCTCTTTTTGTCTTCAAGTTTTTTATTCCGTCCCTTTCTTCTTTGTGTCTGTCTTAATTTCGCAATATTTTGTGTGCTCCCGGCCCCGTTTTGCCTAGATTAGGGAGCAGTTATGTCTGCCGGACAATCTAAGGTTGTGTCATCTGGAGTTGTGCTGGGGCCGCCCCGTCTGTGTTTGGTGCATTCCCTGAGGTTGTCACTGACAGTTGAGCTAGATTTACATGCCCGCTGAAACCTTCAGTGGTCGATGGAAGGCTAGTGTTGTCCATGGGAGTGGTTAGATTGTGGTCTGAAGGTTTCACCCCAGTTTGTTGGTCCACCCGTGCTGTTTGATTTTGTCTGAAGGCAGTTATGAAGATGTAAGAAATGGGGTTACCCAAATCTCCAAGGGGGTAGCATGGAACCAAGCGGGCAGGCCAAACTTCGGAGGACATGTGAAGCACTCACGCAGTACCCACAGGCAACACACCAGGCACACCACAAAAGAGGCAGGACACCAGTTTGAGTTGGAAAATTAAGAAGTTTAGTATCTCCAACCTGCAAGGCAAAAATGCATCAACAGTGGTATCATAACACGGCACCAACTGGCTACAGATCCAAGTGTATCAAGGGGGATTATTTACATGGGAAGTAAGGACTGAGTCTGTAAGTCCATGGCTGAAACAAAGAAGAATGTTTACATTGCCATTAAACCTGGGGTCACAATGGCGGGGCCAACTCAGGCTCTCATCCTTAGCAGTTTAACTCCAACCCAGCCCCTGTAAAGGAAAACCTCATGGCATCACAGTAAATCCCAACAGACAGGAACACCTGTAATAAATAGTTCAAGTTCAAGTTCGGTATTTGTGTAGCGCACTACTCACCCAGAGGGTCTCAAGGCGCTTGAGGGAGGGTGGGTGCATTACTTATCGAATAGCCAGGTTTTTAGTTGCTTTCTAAAGGACGGGTGGTTCTGTGTAAGTCTGAGGTGAGTGGGGAGAGAATTCCAGGTTTTGGCCGCTAAGTAGGAAAAGGATCTTCCTCCCATGGTGGATCTGTGGATGCGCGGGATTGTGGCGAGGGCTTGATTGGATGATCGTAGTTGGCGGGTGGGTGTGTAGAAGGACAGTCGTGTGTTGAGGCATTCGGGTCCTAGGTCGTAGAGGGCCTTGTGTGCGTGGGTAAGGAGACGGAACGTTATTCTCTTGTTGACGGGGAGCCAGTGGAGATCCTTCAAGTGACCGGAAATGTGAGCATGACGGGGGATGTCCAGTATGAGTCTGGCTGAGGCGTTTTGGATGCGTTGGAGTTTTTTCTGTAGTTTGGTTGTGGTACCGGCGTAAAGGGTATTTCCATAATCTAATCGACTGGTGACCAGTGCGTGGGTGACTGTCTTTCTTGTTTCGGTGGGGATCCAACGGAAGATTTTTTTGAGCATGCGTAGGATGTTGAAGCATGAAGATGAGACGGCGTTGACTTGTCTGGTCATCGAGAGGGAGGAGTCTAGGATGAAGCCCAGGTTACGTGCGTGATCTGTAGGTATGGGTGCTGTACCCAGGGCCGGTAGCCACCATGAGTCGTCCCAGGCAGAGGGGGATGATCCTAAGATGAGGACTTCCGTTTTGTCCGAGTTAAGTTTTAAACGGCTGTTCTTCATCCATTCGGCTACTTCTTTCATTCCTTCGTGTAGATTGGTTTTGGCGGTGTTTGGGTCTTTGGTGAGGGAGAGGATCAGCTGGGTGTCATCTGCGTAGGAGATGATGTTGAGATTGTGTTGGCGCGCGATGGATGCGAGGGGACTCATGTATACGTTGAAGAGGGTGGGGCTGAGTGAAGAACCTTGTGGTACACCACAGATGACGTCTGTGGCCTCTGATTTGAACGGGGGGAGGCGGACTATCTGGGTTCTTCCGGCGAGGAACGAGATGATCCAATCCAAGGCTTTACCTTGTATTCCGACGTTGCTGAGGCGTTGTATGAGGGTGCTATGACAAACTGTGTCGAAGGCGGCGGAGAGGTCGAGTAGTATGAGGGCAACTGTTTCTCCGTTGTCCAGTAGCGTTCGGATGTCGTCTGTAGCTGCGATGAGGGCAGTTTTGGTGCTGTGTTTGGCTCGAAAGCCGGACTGTGAAGGGTCGAGGGAATTGTTGGATTCAAGGAAGGCAGCGAGCTGACTATTGACGGCTTTCTCAATGACTTTGGCAGGGAATGGGAGAAGTGAGATGGGGCGGTAGTTCTTAAGTTCAGAGGGGTCTGCTGTGGGTTTCTTCAGAAGGGCGCTGAGCTCGGCATGTTTCCAGCTTTCCGGGAAAGTAGCGGAATTGAATGAACAGTTGATGACATCGCGGAGATGGGGTGCGATGATGGAGTCAGCTTTGTTGAAGATGTGGTGGGGACATGGGTCGGTTGGCGATCCTGAGTGAATGGAGTTCATCAGGCGGATGGTGTCTTTAGTGGTGATTGGGTTCCAGGCGAAAAGGTTGTGAGAGTGCTGTTTTGGTTCGGAGGTGGGTGGAGTGGGCTGTTCATCAGACTGGTTTTCAAAGCTGTTATGTATGTCGGCGATTTTGTTGTGGAAGAAAGATGATAAGGAGTCGCAGAGGTCTTGGGAGGGAGTGATGTCGTTGGTGCCGGCGGTGGGGTTGGTAAATTCTTTGACGATGTTGAATAGTTCCTTGCTGTTGAGGGCGTTGTTGTCGAGTCGATCCTTGAATGCTGATTTCTTGGTGGATCTGATCAGTTGGTGGTGTTTGCGGGTGGCGTCCTTGAAGGTGGTCAGATTGTCAGAGGTTGGGTTTTTTCTCCATGTTTTCTCGAGGGTACGACATAACTTCTTGGATTTCTTAAGGTCATCGTTGAACCAGGGGGCCTTTTTGCTGCCTTGTTTGATCTGATGGTTTTTCAAGGGTGCTAATTCGTCAGCGCTGTGGGTGATCCATTGTGTGAGTTTGGCGGCAGCTTGGTTTGGGTCCGATGATATGGTAGGAGGGTTTTGGATTAGTGAAGTGAAGAGTTGGTCGGTAGTGATTTTGTTCCAGTTTCTTCGAGGAATAGGTTGAGGGGGTTGTGGGTCGTGGTTTTTTTGTAGCTGAAGTGAACGCAGCTGTGGTCCGTCCAATGGAGAGCTGTGGCGTGATCGAAGGAGATGTGTTTGCTGGAGGTGAAAATAGGGTCGAGCGTGTGTCCGGCAAGGTGGGTGGGGGTGTTAACAAGTTGTTTGAGTCCGAGATTGGCCAGGTTGTCCAGAAGGGTGGTGGTGTTGTTGTCGTTATTCTTTTCCAGGTGGAAGTTGAGGTCTCCCACTAGAATGTAGTTCTCGGAGGTGAGGGTATGTGGGCTGATGAAGTCGGTGATTTCTTCGTTGAATTGTGTGAGGGTTCCTGGAGGTCTGTAGATGAGGGTGCCTCTAATTGTGGTCCTGGGGTCGGTGTGGATCTGGAAATGAAGGTGTTCGGCGGACGCGAGGTTAACGTCGGAGCTGGTCGTGATTCGGATGGTGTTCTTATGGACGATGGCGATGCCTCCTCCTGTTTGGTTGGTGCGGTCTTTTCGGATGATATTGTATGCGTCTGGAATGGCTATGGCGATGTCGGGCGCTGATGATGCGTTCATCCAGGTTTCTGTGAGGAAGGCGACGTCCGGTGATGTGGTGTCGAGAAGGTCCCAGAGTTCAGTGGCGTGTTTGTGGACCGAGCGGGTGTTCAGCGGGATGCACTTCAGGTGGTTGGGGTCGGAGCAGTGTTTTGAGGCGGAGGAATTGGTGTGGGTCCTGATGCAGGTGAACTTGCATGGCTGGCATGCGAAAGGTCCGTGGGTGTGTCCGGGGGTAGCTGCGCAGCATTGTGGAGAGCGTCCGGGGTTAAGGGCAAGGAGAGTAGTGGCGTCATAAGTATGGGATATAAAATAAGCAATGGGATATAACCAGGGGCCTGGAATGACACGTCAGGCCAGCACCGGAGCAGGACACCTGCAGTAAAAGGGCACATCAACATTAGATATCGGTCTCATCACCTTAGGCCAGGGAGATGACCATCTCATCAGGGTAGTAGGCACCTTGTATGCAATTGAACCTTAGGCATACATCTTACGCTGTGACATTAGGCATTTAACCATAAGCATTTCAAACACTGGCACATTATTCCTGAGCAATACCCTGGCATCTAACACATTGTGCACCTCACCAGTGCGTACATTAGGCTCACTTAAGCAGGTATATAACATCCGCAGGGGCCCACAACCTTAGTTGTCTAACAGCCTGGAATCAGCGTAGGATCACCTAGTAGGCGTGTAACATCAACATACACTAGTAACAGGTCACAACCATTCATGGGCAGGGATAATCAAGCACTTCCTCTAACCCGATCACTGTGCAGGAATGCACATTTCATTAAGGCAACCTACAGGTCTCCTCAGGCGAATAACACTTCCCTAGAGGGGCCTACCCATTCCATCAAAGGGACAAACAAAGTTCCTTAGTCAGCAATAACTTCTCAGTTGGCCAGAATAACCAGGGGCATTAACACTAGGCCAATATACACCCTAGCATGACTTCCTGGGACAACACAATAGGTCAAGGATCCCTCCCCAGCTGGGGCTTACTCCTCCTTCAGCCCAGTCTATAGGGGCTTAATTCAGGCTCTTGCCCAGTCCAGGACGTCTCAACAGGACGCTTAGGGTCAACGGGGCCCTCGCAACAGTCACCCCAAGAGAAGGGGAGGGGGGCCAGGCACCGACCACCTGCCTCGAGGCCCTCCCCTCTGTACTCCTGCAGCCGGCAGCAACACACGGGGCACTCTGCGGTTCTGAGGCGGAGGGGGGCAGGCACCGGCAATGTGCCTCGAGGCCCCCCCCTTTCCGCGGCGTCACTCGGGCCCCTCCTCCTCACGGGGGCCCGGGGGGTTCAACACGGCCTCTGGGCGGCAAGATCGGGGCTCCCTCGTCCTCACGGGAGCCCCGCAGGCACTCTGCTCCTCCGGCCGGCTTCTTTACGGGAGGCGGGGCTGGCACTGACAGTGTGCCCCGGCCCCGCCTATTTCACCAGCCCCTCACTCAGGGTCACAGACCGGCGGGGTGGCCTCCCACTCCGGTCGCTCCCGATCGGGGCTCCCCCTTGACCACGGGGGCCCCGCAACGGTACTTCACCCAGGTCCCCCTCCCTCACGGGGACCCAGGGCTTCGCGTCGGCTCCTCTTCTCTGGCTGCCGGCCGGCAGCCAATCCCTGCGCGGCCTTCCAGGGGCATGGCCGCGCAGGCCAATCCGTGCGCGGCGTTGGCGGGGGCGGGCTGATGACTCGGCCGGGCCACCGTCACGTGATGGGGGACCTGACGGCCTCAGGGCCTAGCGTGGCCCTCACCTCACATCGGCGGCCCTCTCCTGGCACCGGGGGCCGCCGCGATGATGCCCACAGCAGTGGGTGGGTCCCTCAAACGCCGGGCCGCGGCGGTGAGATCGGCGACAACGAGGCGCAATCTCCAAGCAGCGCCACAGTCTCCTCGGCGGCAGTAATGGGTAGGCTCCCTTTTTAATTAATTAATTATATTAGCGCGCCAAAACGAGGGTAGGCTCCTCCAGCTCGATTCCCCTCACAGTGCCCTCAGGCCACACGGCGCGATTCTCCTCAGCAGATGGCGCTATTCACAGCGCACTGCTCCTCCCTCTGCCCACACAACTTCGGCGCTTCCATCACACAGCGCTAGGCAGGCAGTGCCTCACCGCGTCAGGGCTTCCACAAGGGGCCACATCTTCCTTGGGGGGATCAACCTCCCCAAAACAGCGCTATTGCAGCACAGCACCTGGCAGTGATGGAGCGAGTTTCAGAAATGCATTCATTTCAGCTCGTGAAGTTATACTTCCATAATTAATTAATAAAATTAATGATGATGTGTGTTATGTGTTTACTAAACCAACCTAGAATAAAGTTGCATTCATGAATATACGGGTTTAACATTATGTGCTCTATGTACGTTTGAAAAAAAAAATTTACTAAACCTTGTTTGTTTGTCTATTGTCTTATTAATCGCGACTGTTTAAATAATGGCATCTGCTTATTTTATGTACGCTTTTGTCTATGTGGTGTCTATTCTAATGCACTTTCTAAAATAATACGTTAATAAATACATTTCTTTGAAAAACAAGCTGGCCTTGTTATTTCATGAGTTTAGGTTACCAATAGCAGATCTTTTCGCCACAGTGGCTTAATTAATCGTAGGGTTTGTTAAGGTGTGATGAATTTGTTCTACTGCAGTTGTATATAAATGTATATAATTTGTGAATAGGTTAATTAGGTCACATGATTCAGTTGGTCAAAATATGTCATGTTAGTTTATGGGCTTGTGAATAATTTTTGGTGAGTATTGTGAAGTTGGGTAGCGTTGCTTATGGCATATTTCCTATAGGCCGCTGGATCAATTTCCTGGTAGCAGAGATATGGTTGCTATGGTAACCAACATGCTACATGGTAGTTACACAGGATCGATGTCTAACATATGTTGAGTTTGTTCACTTGCGTTACATGTAGTCGAAAGGTTTTTTCCTGCAGTGTGAAAAATCCTAGTTGTACCGGTACAGAGTGGTGTGACGAGAAGTGAAGTTACACAGTGCATTTGATCTGTTTCAGAATAGTGGTATTATTTTATATCACAAGTGTTGTGGTCGTACAACACGTGTTAAGGATATAGGTGTGCTAGATTCAATGAATGGATAGTGAGGATTATCTATGAAATTTTGGCTTTGAGTATAGGGACAGAGAGCCCGTTCTAAAACTCACTGTGAAGAGAGTAATAGAATATATTCGAGCTTGTGTGAAGGGTAGGATAACGTCATTTATTTTGCTGGCGGTTCTGGATTTCTGAGGCTGGTTAAAGTCCTGCCAGGATTTCACGTATGTGTAATTCAGGGTAACTTTCTGTTTGAAAGTGCGTAAATGATTCTGTAATTCCGTTCGAGTTAAACTTTGAATTGCTACTTTATGTGCATTCAGAGGGAAATGAGTTTGTTATTATCTGTTTGAAGGGTAGAGTAAGAGTTTACTTTATTGGCAAATGTATATTCTGTGAGAATAGCATCGTCTATTCCACGTAAAAGAATTCTTGCATGTCTGTAAAAACTGTCACTTTATTTTAGAGAAACAGACAAATGGTTTGTTCTTTTTGTCGTTATTAATTGAGTTTCATTGAAAAAGGCGTTCTTAAAATGGCGCTGTGAAAAGTTTTTGTGAAGGAGGGGTGAGCACTGGGAGTGAGACGCGAGAAACCGCAGCAGCTGTGTACGTCACGCGTCCGCGCTGTGATTGGGTAACATACGTCACAGCTAGTACTCTGATTGGCTCACGTGACTTTGACGAGCTAGACGCTGATTGGCTTTTGCGGAAAGCTCTGTTCTTACTGGTTGAGCAAGGTGGTGACGTAGCTCGAACCTCATTGGTCTGTTGGTGTCTTTCGCGCACGGATTGGCTGGAGTTGCGGAACAACCAGGAAATATTTACGAACGTTTTCAACTAAGCGGATTTGATTTAAAAATGAGTTATTTTTACAAGAAAGTTGAGAAAAAGCCCACGTTGTTTCAAAGATTTTAAATTTTTATTTCACCCGATAAGAAAATTGAAACGCGAGGTGGAAAATTACTTCATAAGTACAAAACACCTGCAGCGTATATGGAAGGTGAATATGGTTATCATACCTGCCTATGGTTTGATGTTTGGAAATATTACACTAAAGATGACGGAGTTTTAGTTTGGCCGGAAGATGTTTCATTTAACATGAGGATTTTGAGAAACTTAAGAGAAAAAATGACAGCTCTTGTTCCAAAGCCTAGACCGACACAATTTGAAGCATTAGTTGAATGGGAGGATGAGATGTTTCAACTTAAGAAGGAAGCAAATGGTTTAATTAGACCTCCTAAAACATCGATTTACAAACGAGAAACACATGAAGATAGAATGCGTGTGTGGAGACAGGCAGACATGTGTGAGGGTCTTTATGTAATAAGAGAAATGGTTTCTGGAATACCAGGTGAAAAGAGTACTCAAAAGAAAAATAACGCTGTTGTAGAAAGTGAATCGGAAGATGCAGTTTTAGAAGAAATGTATGCCACAAATAAAAAGCAGGCCCCATTAAAACCAGCTTGTTCATGGTCCACTCCGATGGTTTCTCCTAGGACCACACCGAGTGCACCTCCTTTAAATGAAGAATCACCCAGATTGTACCCGAATAATTGTGAATCTTTTGAAACTCCTTCTAGTGTCTATGATGAGAGTAGAAATTTTCCTGAAACCCCAATGGGAAGGGAAGCTCCGAGAAATTCAATGGGAGCTGGGAGAGATGAGGAAGTTGCAAATACATCAGACTATTTACGATCAAAAGAGGAATTAATTCGGCAGTTGTCAAAGGGCATGGAAGCGGTGACAGTTCCAGTAACGATTGGTCCTGTTCAGCCTGTTTTTGATAAAGGAGAAATTAAACAACCAGGTTTGAAAATTCCATTAAATGCAGAAATTGAGAAAGTGGCTGAAAAGTTTTATTCGGATTTAACTGAAATACATCGTGAGAAAACAAAAATGCCTGATTTAACTTTTAATCAAGGTTCTTTAAATGGAACACCAATGGGTGCAGAATCTGATGCTGAAACTTCAGAAAAGGCAGAGTCTAATTCAAAACTTGATGTTGCAAAATTAAAAGCAGATTTAGAGGAGTTAATAATTGGCATAATTGGTCCTGATAGTTTGAAGTATTATCGAGATGATGAACTCCTGTTCATCAGCAAAAACATTCAATGGAAAACAAAAAATAAATATGATCAGTTGGAAGAATTAGCTACAGAGTTGGATTTTGATTTGAGTAAACAGAAACATTTTGGAAAACATTACAGATTAGATTTTACTGAGAAAGACATTGCGAATTTCAATACGATGGGAAGAATCATGCACATAAAAGAGCTGATTGTGAACATCAAAAGGTTAGGTGATCTGAGTAAATGGAGAGTGAAATGGACCAAAAAGAAGGAAGACGAAAGGTTAGAAAAACTATCTAGACAGCTTCCAATGAGGGAAATTGCTGGTGGTGGATATGTTCATGTCCCATGGTCAAGATATTCTGCTTTTTACAAATGATTTTCCTCGGCTGAGGGAGAAGCCTGTGGAATGGTATCGGCAGGTAGACAGATTTATCAAAGTTTCGAAAGTTCTGTGGATTGATCTGGATGGATTTTTTGACATAGTTGTCCCATCAGATCTTTGGACAGAATGTAAAATTGCTGTGAGTTGGCCAAAAGTGGAACCGGAGCGAAATAAAGAGACAGGTGCTCCAGCATCAGAGGTCATGGATCTGTATGACAAAGTGATTTACTGGTTGAAAAAGAAAATTGCCCCAAAAGAAGTTGATTGGGTAAAAATAGACAGAACGAACCAGGAACCAAAGGAGTCAGTTCATTCATTCTATGAAAGGTTACTACGGGTTTTTAAGCAGTACAGTGGCTATGAAAAATTAGATGAAAAAGATATGAGTCACTTTATTTACAGATTTGTTTATGGTCTTAGACCAGAAATTGGAGAAATGATCAGGAATAATATTGTCGGATGGCAGTCAAATTCAGTTGATGATATTTTGAGAAAGGCAAAATACTGCAGTGATGAATTGGAAGTAAAACAAAAGAAATTAAAGGAGAAGGCAATGTGGGCACAAGTGAAGGTGGCTGAACATCAAATTGCAAGCCTTGAGAATAAAAATGTAAATTTTGTTCAGAATCAGAATCAAAATCAGGGTCAGGGAAAGTTTAAAAATAATTTTAACAAGCCAAAATTTAATGTCAACATTGAGGAGTTAAAACAGAAATTACCTTGCTTTAATTGCAGGGAAATTGGACACTGGAAACGCGAGTGTAAAAACACGCCCAGAAATTTTAAAAATACATCATTAAATCCACAGATGCAGAGTGATGTGGATCTGCAGCAACAGCTACAGTGACAGTTAAACGACTTGAGTCTTCAGCAACAGCTACAGCGACAGTTAGTCCAACAGCAGAGTCAGATTCCACAGCCTCCTTTTTCAAACTGCGGGGGTGGTCAGAGGTTTAATTCAAACACTGGATTCAGCGGAGGTGATCAGGTAATAAGAGCTCAAAGGCCAAATGTGCAAAATGCATCAGGACAATTATTGATAACAGGAGACCAAGGAAGCGATTCTGATGACTGCTTCTGACGGTGCCCGAGAGAGGGGGAAGAGTGTGTAATTGGAGCCACTCTTGAGGTTGACCAGTCTGGTCCATATGTAAATGGAAAAGTGAATGATGTAGAAATCACTTTTCTTGTGGACACTGGTGCTACCCGTTGAAAACCTGCCTCTCTCTGGGGATACCATCCAAGTAGTCGGTGTAAGTAATCAGCAAATTAAAACAGATCTGACGGAACCTGTTAAGGTAGAAATTGGTAATTTTAAAGATAAACACAGATTTGTAGTTTGCAACAGCAGTCCTGTAAACTTATTGGGAAGAGATATATTATGCAAGATGAATTGCAGAATATATTGCTCACCAGAAGGAATTGAATTACAAACAATGGAGGAAGATGGGCTGTACAGATTAACAATGTTAATGGTTGAAGCAGAAGAAGCAGGACTATTTCCTGTATTTGATAAAGAAAATTTGCCTGATGAATTAAAAGAGACAGTCAAAGCTGAAATTTGGGATTTAACAGGAAACGAGATGGGTTTGATGAGACATGTGGATCCAGTCAAAATCACAGTGAAGCAGGGAATAGATTTTCCAAACATTCCACAGTACAAAATGAAAGCTGAAACAATTGAGGGTGTTATTCCTGTGATTGAGAAATTCATTAAACAAGGTGTTTTGAAAGAAATTGAGAGCAGTCCTTGTAATTCACCGATTATGGGGATCAAAAAGCCAAACGGAACATATAGAATTGTTCAGGATTTGAGAAAGGTTAACCAAATTGTTGTTCCTTGTTGTCCAGTTGTTCCGAATCCTGCAGTCATTCTTTATCAGATTCCACATGATGCAGAATGGTATACTGTCATTGATCTTTGCAATGCGTTCTTTACTGTTCCATTGCATCCAGAGAGTCAGGAAATCTTTGCGTTCAGGTTCCAGAGTAGGACCTTAGCATGGTGCAGAATTCCTCAAGGGTATACAGAGAGTCCTTCTATCTTTAATGAGCTGTTAAAGAAATCTTTGGAAAATCTAGATTTACCAGATCGATCAACCCTGGTACAGTATATTGACGACCTCTTGGTGGCAGCAAAAACAAGAGAAAACTGTTTTACAGATACGATTACTCTTTTGAATCATTTGGCAGATGAGGGACATAAAGTGTCTCCTGCAAAATTGCAGTTTTGTAAACAGGAAGTAAAATACCTTGGTCATAGAATTGCAAAAGGAGTCAGACAGGTGACTACTGAGAGAATTAAAATGATTCAGGGAATGCAACCTCCAAAAACGCAAAGACAGGTCAGAATGTTTCTGGGAATGGTTGGTTACTGTCGTCAATGGATTAGTGGATTTTCAGTAATTGCGAAACCACTGCAGAGACTGACAAAATCAGACATAAAAGATCCAATTGTCCTTACTGAAACTGAGTTGGAGGCTTTTGAAAAATTAAAAAGAAGTTTGTGTGAAGCTCCAGCTCTGGGCATGCCAGATTATGAGAAAAACTTTGAGCTATATTGCAGTGAAAGAGAGGGATGTGCATTGTCTGTGTTGATTCAGAGACACGGAAATTTAAGGAAACCTATTGCTTACTTCTCAGCAGTCCTTGATCCAGTTGCAAAGGCTTTACCAGGATGTTTAAAAGCAGTTGCAGCAACTAGTGTGAGTCTGGTGCAAAGTGAAGGAATCATAATGGGATTTCCTGTGAAGGTCTATGTACCTCATTCAGTTGAGATTCTCCTTACAAGGAGCAAAACTCAACACCTGACTAGCAATAGACTCACGAAGTATGAGAAAACTATTCTAGGATCAGATAATGTTTCAATAGCAAGATGTGTGAATCTAAATCCTTCCACATTGTTGCCTGATGGTACTGTAACAGAAATTGGAGATGAAATTGATGCAGATCATGATTGCTTGGATGTTTTGGAATACTGTACCAAGCCAAGGCAGGACATTAAAGATGTACCTTTGCCTGTTTCAGATCATGTTTGCTTTGTAGATGGTTCCTGTCTGAGATCAGAAGGAGGCGTTTTAAGGGCAGCCTATTCAGTCTGCACAGTTGCAGATGTTGTGGAAGCATCATGTCTTGAAGGAATTCGTTCAGCACAGGTGGCTGAATTGATTGCTTTAATTCGTGCATGTGAAAGAGCAAAGGATTTGAGAATTACCATAATAACGGATAGCCAGTATGGGTATGGAGTTGTGCATGACTATGGACAACTCTGGTCTCAGAGAGGCTACATGACATCAGCAGGTTCACCAATCAGAAACGCAAAATTTATCAAAAGATTGATTGATGGCATACAGTTGCCAAAGGAAATTGCAGTAGTAAAATGTGCTGCTCATCAGAAAGGTGAGGATTTTATCACCAAAGGAAATGCTTACGCAGATGAAATTGCTAAATATTGTGCAAGAAACAATTTTGCACTTAATCAGGAGAAAAATGATGACTATGCTTTGAATTCACTAATGCTAACATCAATAGTTGAAACATGGCAGGAAGTTAAAGATTAGCAGAATGAAGCTGATGATGATGAGAAAAACACATGGTTGAGAGCAGAATGTAGACAGCGAGATGAGGATGGAGTTTGGACCTACAAAGATGGCAGGGTAGTTTTACCAAATTGCATGATTGCTGACATGGCCAGAATGTACCATGGCCCAGGTCATATTGGAAGAGATTCAATGATTAGGTTTTTCAAAGAAACTTGGTTTAATACCAAATTTAGAACGATTGCAGAATCTCTCTGTCAGAGGTGTTTGACTTGCCAACAAATGAACCCAAACAGAAAGACGGTTGTGGGAACGGGAACCATAGGACGGGAGGGTGGTCCTTTCACAAGGTTACAGATGGATTTCATTGAAATGCCCAAACACAACAGGCTACAATATGTTTTGGTGATTGTCTGTTTGTTTTCAAGATGGGTAGAAGCATTCCCCACACGTCACAGTGATTCAATTACTGTAGCAAAACTGCTTTTGAGAGAGATTATACCAAGATACAGATTCCCTGTGACTATTGAGAGTGATAGAGGAGGTCATTTTGATAACAAACTGTTGAAATTAATTTGTGAAGCATTACACATTGAGCAGAAGTTGCACTGTGCATACAGACCAGAAGCATCTGGAGTTGTGGAGCAAATAAATGGAACAATCGAGAATAGAATAGGGAAAATGTGTCTAGCTACAGGTATAAAATGGACAGATGCTCTTCCACTTGTTTTGATGACCCTAAGGAGTACACCAGATAAAAAGACAGGTTTGAGTCCTCATGATATTCTCATGGGCAGAGTCATGAGACAACATTTATACCAGTAGCAAAACTGTTGAGTATTAATGACAGTGCAATTTTGGAATACTGTAAGAAGCTGTCTGACGTCGTGACTACTGTGTCCAATCAGGTGGGAACTGAAGTACAGTCAAGAGACAAAGTGCAAACGCATGATCTGAGACCTGGAGATTGGGTGAGAACAAAAGTTCACCGGAGAAGGAACTGTTTAGTGCCGAGGTGGCAGAAACCGAGACAGGTGATACTTGTGACAACAAATGCAGTAAAGTGTAGAGGAATAAAAAGGTGGATTCATCCTAGTCATACTATTCCTATACCAACACCTGAAAACTCTGATGAAGAAAGTGATACAACAGATGATTCAGATTCTGAAGAAGAAGCTGAAGAAAATCCAGATACTGAAGATCGACAGGAAGGTCGACATCTGGAAAGTGCATCTGTGAATGGAGATTTGACTGAAAAAGATTTAGAAGTCATTGTGGTGGACTCTGAGGATGATGAAGATCTGCTAGAAGGAGAAATAGCAGAAGAATGTGAAAAGGAAGCGGAAGAAGCAGAAGAGTCTGATCAAGTTCAGAAACAAGACCAGGAGAGTATTGAAAAGCAGAAAAGAAGCTCTGAAAGCAGGAACAAGAAATCTGAACCTGGGAGGTTGAAGGTAATTGAAGAAGAAAACTAATTGCCAAGTACCAGTTGTGAAAGTAGAGTTCCTAACGGAGTGAGGCTGCCGAGTAGAGAAGTATCTGAGTCAAGAATTGAAGTTTCTGACAGTGATTCTGGAGAAAGTGATGACAATTCTCAATTAGGGAGATTGAGAAAGAGATCTTGGAGAACTGAATTGAATGTGACTGAGCCAAAGAAGAAATTACCAAGAAAAGGTGATAACTGGCCAGATGAAAACGGAGGTCTGAGATTCAGATTGATAAACAGGTCAAAAGAACAGGTGAATGAAATAACTAGTCAGGGAGACCCTGAAAATAAAGCAGAGGTAGGAAAGAAAATAGAAGTTGTCTCTAGAAAAACAAAGAGAGTTTTAAGGACAAACCAAAAATATAAGTCTCCTGAGTGGGCTTATATCATCATTCCACCTGTAGTTGAGATACATAGTAGCAGTCAGGAAGAAATTGAGGACAATAGTGACAATGATTGAAGTACTAATCTGTTAGAATTTAGGTTTCTGTTTTTGGCATAAGGCTGAAGAAATTGTGTTAGGTGACACAAGGTCGAAGAAATTGTGTTTAGTTGGTAAATAGCTTGTGACGCAAGGTCGAAGAAAAGTTGTTAGAGGGTTTTGAAAAAAAAATAATAATTTAAAAAGGGGGGTGTTTAAATTTTAGGTTTTACCTTTAGACATATTTTAAATTTTTGTTTTCTTTTTCTGAGATAAGGCTAGTAAAAATGCCTGTTGTTCTGAAGCATAGTACCTCGAAATGTTCCATTCTTAAAAATTGCTGTAAGATGACTCTGATGTGTATGCTCATGTTAATTCTGCTCTGGTTAGTTTTAGCTGTCATCTTTCATTTCGGGATCGATAAGGAGATGTACAAAGTCAATATGACAAGCAAAGCTTCAGTTAGTCAAGACAAACATAGTGCAACAAACAATGCTAACAAAGTTATCGATCACAGACCAGAGGCTCATCAAGACAGGTCTGTTGGTGATTTTTCTAGCAATACATTTTCAAGGCTATTGGGAGAGTATGTTAAGGTTATGGGTGTCAAAGATTGTTACATTTGTGTAAAGTTACCTGCTTCTGTTTCTGAGGGAGTGACATACAATATGCTTCCTCTTACGTGTGGCATGACCTGCAGTGTGATAGCTAGCTTATTTTATCAGACTGGTCGTTTAGAGTATTACTACTCCAATTACGATGAGATTTTTGCTAACCTGAAAATTGAGAAAGCTTTAAATAAACACAAACAAGCTAAACAGATGAGGGAATTCTTTTTATTTACTAATGAACTTACCTATGAGTATGCTTACAGAAATAATCTAACCTGCAAATTGAGAGCTAAGGAAAAGACTTTCCTGAACCTAGTTGAGGAGAGAAAGGCAATCTATAAAAGGAATGAGATGGTCAAACAGACCAAATCCAAGTTTTGGCAGACGGAGGATGAAAAATTTGAAGGCAAATCTTTTGACAATGTTGCAATTCACATAGACAAACCAATTAGTGGTAAGCTTTGCATTAGAAGAGATAATATACTTTTTGACAATTATTTTGTGGGTGCTAGCAATTGTGAGGACACTTACCAAATCATGGGGGGTTGGGGATTCAAAGGTGGTAAAGACCCAATTTTTCCTGGAATTTATTTTGTTTGCGGAGACAAAGCCTATTATAACCTCCCAGACCATTGGTATGGGACGTGTTTTGTTGGTCTTGTTTTTCCAAAGATATTTCATGTTGACAGAAATACAGAGGGCTCATTTGAAATTAGTAATCATGTAAATAGGTATAAAAGAGAGAGTTTCTCAGAAATTTTGGGAGACATTTTTGAGGCAGTGATACCTTTAGTGGGTATTACCCTGAATGCAGGTAGAATCAGGAAATTGTCCACAATAGTTGACAGATTGTCAACTGACACAGCTGGTGGTTTCCAATTAGTGGATACCGAGGTCATTGCAATTAGATCGATGGTAATGCAAAACCGTCTTGCCCTGGACATACTCCTAGCAAAAGAGGGAGGAGTCTGTGGCATTTTGCATGTCCAACACTGCTGTACGTATATCCCAGACGAAAGTAGAAATGTTGAAATGTACATTAAAAACATCACAGAGATGCATTCGGAAATAGTTCCCTTAGAAGAAAATGATTTTTCAGATCGTCTTTCCAAAAGATTTCAGGCTATCAAAACCTGGTTTCAAGAGATTGGTGGTTCAGTTCTTGGCAAGATTCTAACACCTTTGTTTGTAATAATTTTTGTGATAGTTTTGTTGAAGATTAGTTACATGTTATATAAGAGGAAAAAGTACATGAAGGAAAAGAGAAGAATTTACAAAATCAGAAAGGAACAGGAGAGGGAGGTAGAGCTGGAGGAGTTTCGTAGAGCTCAATATGATAGTTGCAAAGATACAGCTGAAACAAGTCTTTAGAAATACTAACACAGTGAAATCAAATCATGTTCATCGTAGATAAAACTTGTTAAATTTTGGGTGTGGTGTGGTGATTTGGAAATCACCATATGAGGGAGTTGATGGAGCGAGTTTCAGAAATGCATTCATTTCAGCTCGTGAAGTTATACTTCCATAATTAATTAATAAAATTAATGATGATGTGTGTTATGTGTTTACTAAACCAACATAGAATAAAGTTGCATTCATGAATATACGGGTTTAACATTGTGCTCTATGTTGCAGCAAGTACGTTTAAAAAAAAATAATTTACTAAACCTTGTTTGTTTGTCTATTGTCTTATTAATCGCGACTGTTTAACTAATGGCATGTGCTTATTTTATGTACGCTTTTGTCTATGTGGTGTCTTTTTATTTTATACAGGTATGCGGAGAATCCTGCTGGACTAAATGAAGAATGGTAGATACAAATGCTGCTTTATTTGTTTGCATCTGCTAGGTAATATAGACTAATGGGTTAATTATTAACAATGATGGGTGGGTAACAGAACGAACTATATTTCTTGCATTAATTATTCTTTTATGTTTGTTTAAACACTAGTTAACGTGAAAGCGTTTTTGAGGCCTAGTGCATTCGTGATTGAGAAATATTCTGCTCTGAGAAAGCAAGAGTCCAAATGAGGTCGAATTTCCCTGCCAAACTTTTGACGTGATGAAAAATGAAACGTGATGAGCTGACTGTTCTTTAGTCAAGCAAGGCCAAGTCCAGGAACCGGCAGAGGAGAATGACAAGTCGAGGAAGTTATAAACCCTGTTATTATAATGTTGCAAACTGGAGGAAGCCTCGCAATTCGAAAAGCAAAGGACAATGGACTCTAAGAAAGAGACTGAACTAAGGTTCTAAAGAATGCAGTGACATGATGGCCTGTCACTTGACAGCCAATCAGACTCTGACTTGAGCAGAAACATATACGTTTTCTTAGATTAGTTTAGCGTAGAAAGGTATAAAAACTCTTCCCCCGGGGAAGAGGCTGCTGCTTCTTGCTGACCTTTAGATGGGTGTGTCGTGCTGATGAACTTCTCTTGGAGCACATAAAGACTTTTACCTTTTATTCTTTTATGTAGCAAGTGTAGCCAGAATTTAGAATTTTAAATGATGCCAAACTGCTATTTTCTATTTGAATTAGGTTTTTGAATTTCATTTAAAACTATCATTACCTTTTTGCAAAAGCTTTAATAAAAATGCTCTAAATAAAGATTCTAATGCACTTTCTAAAATAATACGTTAATAAATACATTTCTTTGAAAAACAAGCTGGCCTTGTTATTTCATGAGTTTAGGTTACCAATAGCAGATCTTTTCGCCACAGTGGCTTAATTAATCGTAGGGTTTGTTAAGGTGTGATGAATTTGTTCTACTGCAGTTGTATATAAATGTATATAATTTGTGAATAGGTTAATTAGGTCACATGATTCAGTTGGTCAAAATATGTCATGTTAGTTTATGGGCTTGTGAATAATTTTTGGTGAGTATTGTGAAGTTGGGTAGCGTTGCTTATGGCATATTTCCTATAGGCCGCTGGATCAGCAGCACACCTCACAGGGGGGCGAACAGTTCCACAGTCAGCCTCAGGGGCACACTCCTCACCTCCTGGGCGCTTCTTCACGCAGTGCTGGCGTGGTACCCGGTCCAAACAGCGTCAGTGACCTGGGTAGGGGCCCTCCCTTGTCAGGGGCCTGGGGGACAGCAGAGGGGAGGGTTTTAGGGGTGCAGGGCCCAGCTCACAGGCCCATGTGGCGGTAGCACCTCGCAGCAGGTCCCCTCTCTTTCTTATCCCAGCTCTGACTGACTCTCTGGTGGCACAACCCCCTTACTTATACCCTCCTCCCAGGCAGTGCCAGAACCTTCTAGAATGTTGGCAAAGCTGGCCTAAACTGGCTCAAGGGGAGGGGTTGAGCACCCTGGGTGTCAGGCTTTCCCTCCAAAAGCTAGGGGTATCTGGGTAATAATAACTAGACCGCTGACCTATGGCAGTCCAGTGGCAAAATCCATGGCCATGGCATCCATTTTAAACACAGTACATTTTAGTCAGGTGCATTTCTAAAATGGGGGAAATTTACAAGTGCTCACAACATTACATGACATTACATTTTAACACAGGGCAACTCCTACCACACATGGCCTATACAGGTTTATTACCATGGGGGAGACATCCTAGACAAGGGGGTCAAAAGCGAAACATTTTGGAGGAAAAGGCCAAGTCCAACAGAAGACATTCAGCATTGTAGGAAGGGTTGACAGCATATCGACGATATTGGTACAGGGACAGTTTATTTGGGCGAATGTGGTGACCGACTGAACCTGTTTGATCAGGGAGTTTAGTTCCCCTAGTTTATCATCAATCCCGGCCACAAGATGGCCAGGGTGTTAAAAAGTGAAAGCTGAATGTCCATTTTGTTCGATTCGTATTGTAATGCCTCCACAGATAGCTATTCTATGTTCAGGAGGGACTCCCATACAGACAAAGACGGTGAGATTGTGGTGACACTTCTTCCTGTTAAAGTGGCGGCTTAGCAGCTTAGCATAACAGAAAAATGCGGGATGGGTGGGACGATTTTTTTAATTATTTTTTATCGAGTTTATGACTGGCGAAACAGATGTTTGATGGTGCAAGGTGTGCCTGGTGCGCAAACAGCACCCGACCAGTCGGGCCACTTCCACAAACTGGGCCAGAGCCCTCACTGCTGCTTTGCCTGCCCCGCCTGAGGAACAGAGGACACCAGCAAGGAGGCAGCATGGAGGCAGCTAGGCCCGTAGTAGAAGGAAGAAGGTTGCGGCTCATTGGTGCTATGTGCTGTAGGTGAGCGGTATGGGCCAGGTAGGTTGTGGCAGCACAAGGACCTCTGTGAGCCCCCCAGCCACTCGCTGCTCACTAGCCCGATGCCAGAAGCTGGCGCCCACTGATGCAGGAGTCTGGGGGTCTTACACCCGCCAACCTCCGGAGGCACTGCCTGCCGCCTGCCTGCTTGCCTGAATCTTGACCTAGGCCAATGTTAATGGCAATGGCAGTTGGCCACTGTAGCGGCTCTGCAACCCTCACAGTCCTCGCAATGTAGCTCGGTTCCGGCCTCACGTCTCACATCCTCACGTCCTACGGCTCTCGCAACTGACCACTCAGCAGAATGAAAAAATATACTTCAGGGGTGACACGATTTTGTTTAGGTAGCAGATGGAATGCGGACAGACTTGAATGAGCTGCGGAACCCATTCTACAACAGTGTGTGTATAAGGTACAGCTGATTCGGAAGATATAATCTGTATTGGATATGAATCAAGTAAAACAAGGCATTTGAGTAATTGAGGACTGGATATCTCTTCACTGCTTGAAATAAAGATTTTACAGTTAAGGAGGTATTTCTAGTATATAAACAAAAAAGAATATCTCCCCTACAAATGTGTCTAGAAATACTGCCTCTTAAGAAATGTCCTGAGTTTTACACAGGGCTCATCCACAAGAAGGTAAACAGACAAAATATCGACTTCAAAATATCGAATGGACAAAATATCGACTTCAAAATATAGAATGGACAAAATATCAAATGGACAGAATATAGTCATCAAAAATATCGTTTTTAAGGTAAGTAATGTAATATCGAATTTGAAAATATAGAAAGTCAAAATATCGAAGTATATAATATAGGTTATTAAAATTATCGAATTTGTATTGATATCACATTTTTTATAGTGTTTTTTATGTTATTATATGTATGAAAAGTGTGTATTTATGTTATAATTTATTTTAAATAATGAATTTTATATTATTTAATTTTTGCGTAATTTAATTCTGTAGCGTGTTGTGGGTTTATAGGGGAATAGGGTGGGAAGTAATTTAATTATAATTAATTAAATATGTACATTTATTTATTGGTATTTATTTTGAATTAATTGTTAATTAATTTTTATTTGGTAATTAATTAAATTTTAATTGCCAATTAATTTTATTTAATTGATTAATTGATAATTATGTCAATTTTAATAATTTACTTTCTGTAGCGGGTTGTGGGTTTATAGGGGAATAGGGTGGGAAGTAATTTAATTATAATTAATTAAATAATTTAATTTATTTATTGTTTTTTTTATTAATTAATTGTTAATTAGTTTTGAATTGCTAATTACTTAATTGTTAATTTGTAATTAATTTGTATTAATAGGTAACTAATTGTAATAATAAATGTTAATTTGTATTTTTAATTGATTAATTAGTATTTACTTTCCCTACTGTTGCACTCACTGGAGTGGAAATAGTAATTTTTACCCCTACGCTATCCAACGCTTTCCCTACTGTTGCACTCACTGGAGTGGGAATAGTAGTTTTTACCCCTACGCTATCCAACACTTTCCCTACTGTTGCACTCACTGGAGTGGGAATAGTAACTTTTACCCCTACGCTATCCAACGCTTTCCCTACTGTTGCACTCACTGGAGTGGGACTAGTAATTTTTCCCCCTACGCTATCCAACACTTTCCCTACTGTTGCACTCACTGGAGTGGGACTAGTAATTTTTACCCCTACGCTATCCAACGCCTTCCCTACTGTTGCACTCTCTGGAGTGGGAATAGTAATTTTTACCCCTACGCTATCCAACGCTTTCCCTACTGTTGCACTCTCTGGAGTGGGAATAGTAATTTTTACCCCTACGCTATCCAACGCTTTCCCTACTGTTGCACTCTCTGGAGTGGGAATAGTCATTTTTACCCCTACGCTATCCAACGCTTTCCCTACTGTTGCACTCACTGGAGTGGGAATAGTCATTTTTACCCCTACGCTATCCAGCGCTTTCCCTACTGTTGCACTCTCTGGAGTGGGAATAGTAATTTTTACCCCTACGCTATCCAACGCTTTCCCTACTGTTACACTCTCTGGAGTGGGAATAGTAATTTTTACCCCTACGCTATCCAACGCTTTCCCTACTGTTGCACTCACTGGAGTGGGAATAGTCATTTTTACCCCTACGCTATCCAGCGCTTTCCCTACTGTTGCACTCATTGGAGTGGGAATAGTAATTTTTACCCCTACGCTATCCAGCGCTTTCCCTACTGTTGCACTCATTGGAGTGGGAATAGTAATTTTTACCCCTACGCTATCCAACGCTTTCCCTGCTGTTGCACTCACTGGAGTGGGAATGGTAATTTTTACACTCCTGCTATCCTACGGTAATAATATTGTATATTTTTTAGTAATATTATGTTAATATATATATGTTTTAACAAATAAAATTGTCTTTTTTTTATAACTTAAATTAATTATTTAATAATTCTAAGGGTATTTAAGTATTATTAAGTATATTTTAGTTATTTATTTTTTATATTTTTTAATTTTACATTATTTTTAAGAAATTCGATATTTTTACAAAGTATATATTTTTAAACGATATTTTGGAGTCGATATTTTTGTACTTACCTGTTTGTAGATAGGAAGTCGATATTTTGTCTGTCGATATTTTGGCATCGATATTTTTAGTAGTCTATATTTTGTCCCTCGATATTATGTCAGTGATCCCCACAAGAACTCTATAATTAAGTTCCCAATCAGATTTTACAGCATGAACACACAGAAAAAGACAACATTTGCACTGCAGAGAATTAAGCAAAGGAGAGGATGGCCAAGTAGCCAAAAAGAAGTGTTGTGGACATGCTACAGTTCTGACATTGTGGCAATTTGTCCAGTTTTGAAACTGGGGTTTGATCAGCAGAAAATACTTCGGAGGACATATTTGGTTCCAATAAAGCTCAGTAAATTAGGCCTTGCGGAGAACGAAGTATGCTGGAAATGTGTATTGGAGGAGAAACTCTGCACCATCCATTGTTCTATGGTCCATCCATGGGTCCATTCAAGCAACCGCGGCCCGTGCAGGTAAGAGCAGTAGAGCAGTAGGGCTGGGTGGGGGAGGGGGACAGCGGGGATTTCGACAGACGACCACAAGGGAAAATGTATTATTTATTTCAACTTCCCTCATGGGCGTCTGTCGAAAGTCCCACCCCACCCGGCCCCACCACTCTTACCTGCACGGGCCGCGGCTGCACTCATGGAAGAAACTGGGAGTGTTACCTGAGGGTGGATTGAACATTGCTTTTTTAATAGAATATCCTATGTTAATGGTATACAACCAGGCATGAAAAGTTGGCTTGTGAAAGGTTTGATGATTGGACTAACGATAATTCTGTGAGTGTGGAAGAGTAAATATAAGTCAGATGTGTTGGTTTGGATACATGAACTGTTCAACTAGCATGAGTGGAAAATATGTTCTGCAAAGCACAAGATCATCTTGATAAATTAACCTGCATCCTGGGAAATGTCGTAGATTTATATTCTGCTACTTACAAAATTACAAATGTCAGAGAGGCGGACTGGTGTTTTTTTTTCTTCGACCTCCTCTATTTTCAACCTTTCTTTTTACACAACTTTCTTTAAGCATAGTCGTTTAAGGCATCTCAGGTTTTTTTTTGACATGTTGTACTGCCCATAGAATGTGTGTATGGTATTTTCAGAATGACTCTATTTTGTGTTATGTTATAATGGATACTGATAACATGTATTTAGCAAAAGTAAATCACATGAATGCTTAAAATAAACCTAAATAAGTTAGGTAGATCCAGAAGAACTTGTATACAAAGGCACACAGATTGCACGACCCTACAGAAAGGTATTTTGCATTAAAAATAAATCATAAATCACGCAGTACTCTGACAAGAACCCACTGTAGAGCACAATGTGAAGGAAACTGGACATACTGCTAGAGGTCAATGCTGGTGATGCTTATGGAGCGTTGGCACCGCCTGGAGGCTTCACGTCTTTGCTGGATGCTCTATGTGAGATGCCTGGGTTTAGTCAAGGAAGCAACATATCCCATGATGAAGTCACAGGACTCATGAGGTTTGCGATTGGTAATGGTAGTTTTAAAATCATGGTATAAGTTCCTAACAGACAATTGATATACATTGTTGCTTCGGCCAGGATCTTATTGCCAAGAAAACTTTGGACACTGCTTGTAATCGCCATTGGAGTTGATGAAAGACTGAACTGGATACAGAGTAGCATTCTTAGGAACACAATTGTATTTGTAATCTTCAAAACTAAAGCACAGTTTCTGGAACAGTCCTATAAGGATTATGAACTCATATTTCTACAGCTTTTTATTCAGCGTGGGGAAAGGAAACTATTCTTTTACCTTCACAGACTCAGATTATTTTTCTTTAACACACATATTGTTGTATTACAGTACTGAAGCAGTTTGGGGAAGGGATTAAATGTTGCCTGGTCAACTCTATAATCCTAATGTGTTATTGCTGTATTGCAATTTATGAACATATCATCTTGAAAATAATTTAAATAACAGAGAGTGTTCTTATAAAAGAGGATACAGTTTTCTAAAGTAAAAAAGGACAAAAGCTCGAGATATTGTTGACATCCATTAAATAAATAATAATTGTGTTTCAGCTCAACGAAGACTCAAAAGTTTCATAAAGCTTAGAAAGTTGGAAACAGATATTCTTAAGATATATCATATGCAATTAATGTGTTTGGATGCTGTATCAAGGGTGACCAAATATTAAAGGGCTCTTATATTTAAATATCAATGCTCTTACAATTGAAGGCAGTGCCCAGATGAATGCCTTGACCGAGTGGCAACATATACTGTCTCTGTTTTCTCCCATAATCTATTCCCCTTTCCTCGGATCTATTTATAAACAACATATCTTTCTGTGTACAGTAGGTAGTGGATTCAGAGAGGTGTTGTTATATATATATAGATCACTCCACTTTGAACTGAACGTCAGGGTTAGTGCTTCCTGACAGTTTGGTCTGAAACCTACTTACCAAGCCATTTATGATCTGCCTACATGTGGCTCAAACGAGATGCACAGCGGTGCCTGCAGCACAAAGGCATAAATAGTTAGATTTGGGGCTATAGAGCCACGACTCAAGGAGTGAAGCAATTCGAGCATTCCATCCTTTACACCTGGGCATACCCATCCCACTTAAGTAAATACACTAAAGTATTTAGAAAAGTGATCGATGCAATGCTTGATATAATCTCAGCCACTGGTAAATAATCAGGACTGCATCCCAGTCCATCATTATTTTGCACACCATGCCACCTCAGTTTGAACCCATTCATATTCAAATCAGACTTGACCCTGCTCCAATGGGAACAGTCCAGCCCAAACTGCCAGGCTAAGTCTCCCCTCAACCAGAACACATGTAACCCATGACCGGTTTCAGCTAAATTAGGGCTCATCAGTAGGGCATAACTTGTCTTTAGTGACATAGTGTGCTCAAGACCCATGTCTGGGCATACCCGTCCCACTTAGGGCAACACACTAAAGTATACACAAAGTGTTGGATGGAATGCTTGAATTAATTTAATCCACTTGTCACAGTCCATCGTTATTTTCTACACCATGCCACCTTAGATTGGACTCAGACAAATGCAAATTAGTCTTCACCCTGCTCCAATGGGAACTGTCCAGCCCGAACTGCTAGGACCGGAACACAAGCAACCCAGGACCAGTTTCTCCCTAATAAGGGGTCATCAAACAGGTATAGCTGGTTCCAGTGACACAGTGTGCACACGATCCATGTCTGGGCATACCTGTCCCACTTAGGGCGACACACTAAAGTATACAATTAAGTAATGGATGGAATGCTTGCATTAATCTTAACCATGGGTATTTACTTGGGAAGCATTCCAGTTCATTGTTATATTGCACATCATGCTACCTCAGTCTGGAACCAGTCAAATTTCTCGCGTTTATACACATATGTCTATATGCCACAACCCAACATCTGGATGAGTTAGACAGGCAGGTTGCTGCAGTCCTGAACTAGGGCACTGAAATCCGGCATCTCAAGTGCAAGATGACAGAATTGGGTTTCCGGTCCTGTAGGGACAACAACCCTCTTCGTGGAATACAGGAGTTCATAAAAAAAAGGAACATGATACCGTTCTTGCAGGTCTTCTTGCTCAAACATTTGTATATACAATTTACTGAGGCATTAGAGTTCCAAAATGTGCATAGAGTTTGGCAGAGATAGGAACAGAGCTACAGCAAAAACCAAGGGACAACATCACATGTCTCCTTAGACACCAGCAAAGAAGGATGGAGGCCCTTATTTACATGGTGGACTGATGCTACATGTTATCACAGACCTTTCTCACAACACTTCTATAAAGAGGAGGAAGTTCTTATCACTAGGTCCATCACTGCGACAAAATGGCGTTATGTTTGGCCTGCTGGAACCAGCGATCATGCTTCGAATAATAAATTACCATGCTCTTTAATTTGAAGATCATGAAGAACTAGCAGACTTTCTGGATTCCTCGGATGTGGCACCAATGGCGTTCGCCTATTCCCAGACTGGTAGGGATCTACAGATCTACAGCACTAAACCAGATGTCCGGCTAATGGGCAGATCCCACCTTCCTTTTCCAAAATGTTCCATTCGTATCATAGAGCCTCTCACAGGGATGGCCTCAAGCAAGAGTTGGAGGTGTTGACCCACGAAAGGAACAAGTTACGTTCTCCGCTCAAAGACTAAGCCTGAGACCAGGGGGACTATTGGAGGAGTGTTAAATGCAGCTGAAGGTTTATATCCTTTCTTTTGAGCTTCAAGTTGTTGTGTATCCTTATAAAGGATAGGCCAATGGGCATTTGATCTAATAAGGATCTATTACTGCAAATGATCAATCCAAGCAAAAACCTAGGTCTGGTGAGTGTAATGGTTGGAAACCTCTCCTCCGTATGACTAATGAAGATCACATTGAAATTGTAATGAGATAAGCTGTGCCATTTCCAGACACTATTGGATTGACTGCGGGTGGGACAGTCCCCTCTGTTTGATCTCCCACTCACTGGCTCGATTGAGTCACACCCTGAGATAGTTGTCCGTTCGTAAGCACCAGGCACCTCCCTCAAGGCAAAGAGTAGAGTTAGTTTGTATTATTTAGGGACTAGGTTCCATTAGTTGCAATCCCAGCCCATGCTCCACTCTCTCTCTCTCGAGATCATCCTTCCCCAACCCAGCAGTTCCAGAGGTCTGCAGAGCTCTTATCCAAACTACACGTTTCAGCACCTAATATATGACAGCCCAGAGAACTTGCAGTAACGCAGAATGCTACAATAGTGTGTTGTTTTATTTTCTTAAATATGCTTTTGCCTAAATATACAGTCAGAAGAACCCTTCATCTCTCTTTGGCTCATAGACACCCGAAATCTGTATCACTGAAAATACTTCCTATGAATGTGAATGAATTATCGCATTTAATAAGAGTAAAAATATCCTACAGTATTTACATCACCAAAAGGCACACATAGCCCTGGTACATGAGAAGCATCTCCCACCGCATCAAGCAGAGAGGGGATTGTGTGGCCGGGGTAGTAAGCAGTTGTAGCACGAATCAGGAGACCACCACCCAAGCTCACGACCCTGAGCTCGCCAGGAAACGTGACATGCCAATACTCATTTATATATCCCTACCCCACAAGATGCTTAAAACATGGACCAATACAGTAGGCAACTATGTTTGCCTGAAACTAAAACTGATGGACCAAACTCTGATAATAGACTTCGTATACATCCCTAAAGATAAGTCCTCTTCCTGGCATGGATTGCTGACTGGATTTGGCAGGAAGAGGAGTGTTATGTTCGAAGACTGGAGCCTTGCTCTTACACTACCCTGGACTGGGCTGGGCACATCAGCAAAAGTAACGCAAATGAAAGAGCGCTGCTAAAGGACACTGGGTGATTACTCATTATAAAGATGCATGGTATACTGAACACCCTAGCACCAAGGGATATTAGTCTCTGTCACTGGTACATTGTCGTGTATTTCTATAGGTTCTGAATCGATCCCCCTATTCCTGACCCTATTCTGGTTAAACTACCTAGCTAGTTAACTAACAGTCAGCCCATGAGGCAAGAAATCCCCCATGATGCAGATACCGTTATCTGACGCAGTCACACTACGGCACAGGAACGTGTTATCTGATTAGGTCATAACGCTTGAGATCTAATTAGACAAGCGACATTCCTCCAGCCCCTGATAAGGCATACGACGTTCTCATAACAAATCAAACCTATGACAACCTGGATAATCCGTGCGGCCATTGTTTTGATTTCACAGAGAACTTTAGTAAAGAATGTGCTAACGAGCAAGTCGTATGACATCTTTATTGACGTACCTATGTCCATCCTTACGTCAATCCCGGCACCTTTAAGGTATAAATATTGCCGACCTTGCCCTATGCAAACACACGCGTGGTGACAAGACGGAGCCGCCATACTTGCCGAAGCCGAGAGCAGAAGCAGACCCCGCAGGCAGCAGCCCCGCCTTCCTGATGCGCTGAGAGACGCGCTGCTATCTCAAGCCGAGAGACCCAGCACCGGCGTTTCTGGGCAGCCCTCGCAGGCAGCCTGGAATATCGAGAGCAGAGAAAGAGATACCATTCCTCATTCATCCTAAATTCCAGATACAGAACTGAATAACCCCTCCTAGAGAATTCTTTAGTTATTCACTTGGCAAAAACAAACTTAACTTAAACTGTAACTTTCTATTCCCGCCCACGTATTAGACTTAGGTCAGGTACACGGGGTAGGCGTATTTAGAAACACCAGTTGAGCACGTTTAGTCAAATGTATATGTGTATGTAAATATATTTTAATCATTTTAAAACATCATATGGCTCAGAAACCATATCAATGTTTTTACAGTATTATTTTATACTATTGCTTTTAATGTATGCACTTTACTTAACTATAAGTATTGCAATAATATCGATCCATTTCTCTTGTACGAGAAAAGAGACTGATCAATAAATAACACCTTTTATTGAACACGCCCGTCTCTTCCTTTTCTCTACATTCTGATGAGACTAAGAATGCACGTACTGACTGAGTAAAATAAATGCCTTATGCTCACACGACTCTTGAGATTGACTCTTGATTAGGGGAGAGCAAAGTTGTCATGTTCTATGGTTGTCAGAAACTAAATCCCTTCTTGTCTAATCAGGGGAGTTAATCCTTCCTTGAACATTCGAGAAAGTTTCTAGCGAACTCTGAGCTTAGCTGGCAAACCCAAAAATTAAGTCTAGCATCGACAGTAGTAGACCTAGTTAACGTCTGGCCTAGGCCTTTACTGCTGTAGGTACTATTCCAATGCGCAGAGCCTATTGGGAAAATAGGAGCTACACTACATGGCGCCCAACGCGTTTGGAAAGGGCGATAAAACTAACGTAAGACATTTAGAGTAACTCAGTCGTGCTTTCTCACTCAGACCCCTTTTCCCAAATACTCCAAAGACGTCTGGAGTGGGTGAAAGGTTATAATATCCTCCAAAACCTCGCAGGAGGGAACTCCTATGTATGGTTCTTGGTCTAGTCAACGTTGAAGGATAAACAGTGTTCCAAAATATTGTGCATCTAATCTCTGTTTCCATAAAGAAACCTGATCTGCAAATAAACATAATACCATCCTGTCAGCAAAATGGACAGCGATGAAGAACGAGAGGTTACTAGATTAGCTACTGAAATAGCAGATGCTGATGCTACCATGCAAGCAGCAGACGCGGATATAATACTCATTCCGGTCGCCAAAAGGAGATCTATAACCTTAAAACTTATAGAAAATGGACTGACACCTAGAGGTGGCACAGTCATATTCGTAATCGAGGCACACGAATATCGGCAGACAGAGGTATACTATACATGGATACATTTTCCAGCAGCTAATACTATAACAAAGTACTTCCACTATTACAAAGTAGAGGAACCTCCTAATGAGTACACTCCTTTCGAGGAGGTGGAAGTACCACTCAAATTCCAAGAGCATTTGCTCTTATTTGATGGCGCCCTAAAACATAATAATCACATTACAAGGCTCGGTCCTTTAGGAAGACCAGGAGCAACGTGGCCGGTCCTAGCCGGATACACACCATATCCAGACATCGAAAGAATGCCTGCAGCAGAGCTGTTAATACAGCTAAAACAACTACTAAAAATTCACAGACAATTAGTTCAGTATGTAATGCGGACTTCAACAATTCAGCCAGCGATTAAACTTCCACAGCTGACCCCTCACCAGGGGAACACAAATAAAATTACACCACAGAACATCCAATCCTGCCTAGGTAAAGTTCCAGCTAAACGGGAACAAATACCATTCTGGTTGGCACAGAAAATTACCCAAATAGAGGCGGTGTTTCCTGACACCACCCCATTAGAAAAACACAGGATTCTGACTATATGTCTCCCAATGGGAATCGCACCACACATTGAGGACTGTGACACTTGGGGTACAGTCTTTGCTTCCATCTACACAAAAACGCACGGTGTTCCATCCATTTCGGTAATACCAGATGTGCTAAAACAAATTCAAGATGAATACGGTCCAGAACCTGCTTTAACTCTTGGTATGAAATTACTAAAAGACTTCAAGCAGGTCTCGGCTATATTACTAGCCAACATAAAGGGTGAAGCAGCAAACGTGGCGATCCGCCAGAGGTTAAAAGAGACAGATATAGCAGACCAACCAGCTGAAATTGCCAGAATCATAGAAAAATCCTATGAAGAACTAGGCAGAGATAGTCTAGGTGGAATACCAGTAAAACCGCAACTGACTACAAGTCCAGAAAAAATGTTTTTTAATAATAATAATAATTCACCAAAAAAGAACTGGGATGGGAACAAACAATCCAATCCCAAAGAAAAGAAATTCCAGTCCAGAGGAAGGTCTCCTAGGCGAAGAGAGAAATCTCCAAACCCGAGACAAAGGTCACCCCAGAGTGAACCCTCTGGGAATAGATATAACCTTAGAAATAGGGATAATATTAAAAAACCTGATAGATATCAAGACATTGATACACGTCCCTCTCAATCTTTTCAGAATTCCTCGCAGAAATCGGAAAGAAGAGGACGATCAGAAGAGCACGCCAAGTCCAAAGACAAGGAACCTGCTCAACTGAAAAAGAAATCACAATTTCCAAAAAAGAAGGTAGCCAGTATCAAGGTAGTTAACAATGCCGAGAATACTGAGGACACAACTGAAAAACGGAGAGTGGGCTCAGACAATGCTAGACAGCGCAGCAGAGGTGAGCATAGCTCGCAAAGTCCTTATGAATCATCTGGAGACAGTGGACACGAATGAATACCTTCAAGTGGAAACTGCAGATACCAGAGTTAGCAAGCCCCACAAAATATACGAGATAACATTACGTATAGAGGGAGATAAGACTAGGAAAATAAGGGGACTATTTTGGGATAACCTCTCAAAGGGTTATGACATCCTTTTAGCTGAAAAAGACTGGCCACCAGAATTTGTCAGGGAGTGCCCTCATGGCGAAGAAGTAATTATGCCTGCCTTCTCGAATCAAATCCCGATTCATAAAAAATACACACTTGCTAGAAAGTGGGCAGTGGCCTTAGCACCTGCTTTATATAAAAATCATGTAGGATGGGATGAGGATTCTCCTCCTCACAAAGTCCAGTTAAAATCACAACCAACTGCACAAAGGCAGTACCCAATTAAGCAAGAAGCTAAAAAACAAGTAAATGAAATACTAGATCAGCTAGAATACCAGGGGGTGATTGAAACTTGCACCTCACAAATGAACAATCCTTTGTTTCCGGTCTCCAAACCAGACAATTCATATCGTCTAGTTTTGGATTACCGACACCTTAACACATGTTGCAAAACTTTTGCAGTGCAAAACTCACACAGTGCTGCACTAATGAATAACATAGTGCGCAAAAAATACAAAACTACCTTGGACATCTCCAACGGATTCTTTTGTCAAAACATAGCACCAGAGAGCAGATATTTAACAGCTTTCTCAGTAAATGGCACTCAAAAACAATTCTGTCGGTTAGCCCAGGGGTACAAGAACAGCCCGGGGGTATTCTCAGCGAGAGTAACAGAATTACTACAACAATATGATGATGAAGCATTATCTTATGTCGATGACATTTACTTAACAGATGATGACTTGGAAACTCACTTGAAAAGAGTGAACACCATAATACTTGGTTTCGCTGCAGAGGCTTACAAATTCAACTTCAAAAAATCCAGAATTGCCCATCTGAAAATCCAGTACGGAGGATATGAATTATCAAGTATTGCCTGGTTGACAGTCTTTTAAGAACTAGAAGAATTGGAAAATCTAAAATATGAAAAGACGTATCCTCTGCCAATCGACATTCTGCCTCTACGACATTACGCCTGTGTAATCTATACAGACGGACATGCTCAACCCTCCGTTTGAGGAGAACATGCATACAATCCCACATGTGAGATCACAAAAGAAGTGTGGCGCGGAGGTAAACTAAGACCTCTATTAACAAAATCACACTCAGTAGAAACAAATTCAGAACTGCAAACTGAAATAATAGCTTTGAAAATGGCGCTAGATAATGCGGATCGCGAATTCCCGACACTTATAGTGTCAGATTCATATTTCTGCATCAAAGCATATAACAAGGATTTGCAGACATGGATTCAGAACGGTTACAAAGATGACACAGATGCACCAATAAAGCAGAGACTTCTCTGGGAACAAGTAGCTCTTTTGAAGAAAGAACTACCAAAGACTCACGTGACTCACTCACTGAGTCATCAACGTGATGGCGTTCACGTTGTGGGGAATTCATTGGCTGAGACAGCCGCAGCGGCAGCCACTAAATCGGCTCCCGTAGATCGAAAAAAGCATACATTAAAATACATTGACGGTGAAACATTGCTGGCGGTGAAAACGTCATCAAAAGGCGACTGCTCAGCGTTACCGATCAACTATCCACTCAATTATTCATACACAATCGATGCAAACTCCGTCCCTTTTGCTCGAATCCCTGGAGTGGGGGATAGAGTGATTCCAAACATGGACAGGAGAAACTTGTTAATCGCAGACGCACACATGGGCGAGGGTCACAGACACCTTAAATTAAAAGATTCTCTGGAAGATTTACAATCACGGTACTGGTGGCCAGGCATGAGCCTCCATCTTACCATCTTTGTAAAAAACTGCCCAAACTGCAACAGAGATCGCAGTGGGGAGAGAAGCAGTTTAATACCTCGTCGTATCAAGGCAGATAATATTACCAGCAAAAAGAATGGCTTGCGATTAACATATACAGGCTAGTTCCCACTTATAATGTAGATCCACAGCACTCAGCTGACGTCCGGACTGTTATACAAGATTTGCGAGTCTAAATGGCATATACGCTAAGAGCATGCTACGTTCGACCATTTTTTTCTTTTTCTCAGGCAATCCAGCCTGGGGGGGGAAAGAATGGCCAAATGAGCACAGCCCAGCGGGAATCTTCTCACTTCCTTCCTGAGGGTATGGGATGGTGTAAAGAAAAAACCAAGACAGAAAGCAATCTATAATAGAAAGGATATTAGGTTCGGGAGCTGGGTGGGTCAAACATCTAATAAGTGTCCAACGTAGTCTAAATAACTTGCCAAGAAATTCTCTGAAGGGATTCAGTCCGTACGAATTATTATTCGGAACTAGGATGTTGATCTCTGACCTTGATAGTCAGACTTCAGTGGTAACAGAAAAAAGCTTTGATGTCAAAGACCGTTTGGCTATTTTGCAGGACTTAAACAAAACAAGAAAAGACCTGAGCAACATACAGTTGAAACAACAGCCAACAACCACTGAAGAATCACCACCTGTCCCAGCAAGACCTGTCTGGATTCCAAAAGTCGGGGATCTAGTCAGGGAGAAGATCGCGGTAAAGAAGGAATTTGGGCCTTCTTACAGAAAAGCAGTTCCTGTCTTGTCTGTCAACGGGACAAGATCAGTTGTACTACCGCCACTTGCTGGAAAAAAGGAGAACCGAGTTGTATCCATCGACCTGGTAAAACCACAACATGTGGCCGATAACAAACAGTAGGCCAAGTGGACTCCCAATAAGTAGCAGAACACCAAGGTTTGCTACCAGTACAGAGGTCCTAACAAAGAGGCTCATCACATTCGAAACGCCTACAGAAGAACAACAAGGACTATGCAACAATGCAATAGAACTTAGACCTCTGAAATCCCAAATAAAGACATTTAGCAGAGACACACCAATCTATACTGAAGTACCAAGTGAAAATGCAAAAAACAAAAATCCTGAACCAATTGGAACAATTGACAGAACTGCATCCGGTTACTTCATCAACTTCGATGATTCCTCTGAAGGCTTCAGCGAACAAAAGACACAGCCATCATCAAAATCCTTTAAAGACAAAGCGAAGGAACTTTTGAAACAACTAAAAGAAACATATCTGATTTCTCCATGGATTGAATTTTGGGTGGGTTTTGGTGCATTTATCCTCATACTTTGGCTCATCATGGTATTTACTTTGGGACGCTTCATTGAGGGAAAATATGCTAAAATGGACACAGCAAGTCAGAACATCAACTTGGTCCTCAAACCACACACATCTTCACACGTCGAGAAACGAGAACTTTCTTCAGAACTTTCTTCAGCCAACTTCACAGCAATTCCAATACCTGGTGGGGTAGCCTGGGACAACACTGACTATGAAATTTATGGTCTGGTCGAGATCCTGAAATATCCACACCAAATTAAGATCTCTTTGAGTGACTTTGCAAAACCAAACTCATTTGCTGATGATTGGGACTTTGAAAGTATAAACAATATGATGTCTGACTTAGTAATGTCTGCTAAATTTACAAAACATGATTATTTGCAAGGTTCTACAAATTATGATAGTATGTATTGCTATAACCACTATGGTAACCATTTCTTGCATAAATCTGCACAACCTAGAAATGTTTTAAATTTTAATCAATGGGAACATTGTGCTACACCTCCAAAAGGGAGCTCTAGAACCGTTTATGACAAATATTCATACTTTCAAGGTTTTAACACTAGTAATGCTGAAACATTTTATTATAAATTGTCAAACAAGACAGGGACCAAAACCATGATAACCAACACAAAATTGATTTATTCTGATTCATTCTTTGAAAAAATGAATACTTTTGGATTCGATTATTGGGACAAAAATGTTGATTTGAAAAGTGTTTGGGGTACAAAAGAATGGCAAGTACAGGGTATAGAAGCTTTGTTTAGAGCCTGCATGATCCCAGAACAAATGATATTTTTAAATGACACTGTTCAACAAACCACCTGTCTTGGCTTAGCCAAAATCAAAGATTTAAATAACCCGTCTATTCCAAAGCCAACAATGTTTAGCAATAACTCTGATACAGATGAAGAAATAGACATAAACCATATACTTAACCAAAACAGAACACATCCTGATTGGAAACAATGGTTGATCTGGCCCACAGATACAAATAACTGTCAAGATAGATTCCTGAATAAAACACAGGGTTTCAAAATGACCAGGCCAGACCCTAGATATCCCCAAAGACATCACCCAGGGATAATAACAACCTACAGTGTGGGCAAATTATGCCTTCAATGGCTACAGTCTTCCACACTGCCTGAAATTAAGCAACACCTAACTTTACTTACTGATGGTGCTGACTTGCGTGATTTCATAATGGGACCACGCAAACAGCGTCAAAAGCGTTTCATAGCAGCCTCTGTATATGCAGCATACAATTAGGCCTGGAAGGTTACTCAAATTGAAACAGCAGAGAGAATACGTGAAATTGATCGTATTAATTTGGAAAAATCACTTTCTGTAGTGGACAATGGGTTAATGACTCTGTCCTCCAGAATTTTTTCATTGGACAGCATTGTGTCTTCAGCAATCGATATATTATCGCAAGACTTACTGTTATTACAACATGGTCAGAGAAAAACCAAAGGTGGTGATGGACAGAGCGTTGACAGTACAAACACTCCCCCCAGTCAACTGATCTGGGTTTAATCCATCACCGTTCTTTAGCTCACTCCGCCACCCCAGTTCAGACATGGCCATATGCAAATCAGTCTGACCCTGTGCCTCATGGGAACAGTCCAGCCCGAACTGCCAAGCCATGTCTTCCCTGGACCAGAATCAAGCTTCCCAGGACCGGTTTCTGGCATTACAGCCTTCTTCAGCCGGGCTTGCTTGACTCCAGTGGCAAAGTGAGCAAGGGACTCACGTCTGAGCATACCCTGCCAACTTAGGGCGAACAAAGAAAAACCAAAGGTGGTGATGGACAGAGCGTTGACAGTACAAACACTCCCCCCAGTCAACTGATCTGGGTTTAATCCATCACCGTTCTTTAGCTCACTCCGCCACCCCAGTTCAGACATGGCCATATGCAAATCAGTCTGACCATGTGCCTCATGGGAACAGTCCAGCCTGAACTGCCAAGCCATGTCTTCCCTGGACCAGAATCAAGCTTCCCAGGACCGGTTTCTGGCATTACAGCCGTCTTCAGCCGGGCTTGCTTGACTCCAGTGGCAAAGTGAGCAAGGGACTCACGTCTGAGCATACCCTGCCAACTTAGGGCGAACAAAGAAAAACCAAAGGTGGTGATGGACAGAGCGTTGACAGTACAAACACTCCCCCCAGTCAACTGATCTGGGTTTAATCCATCACCGTTCTTTAGCTCACTCCGCCACCCCAGTTCAGACATGGCCATATGCAAATCAGTCTGACCCTGTGCCTCATGGGAACAGTCCAGCCCGAACTGCCAAGCCATGTCTTCCCTGGACCAGAATCAAGCTTCCCAGGACCGGTTTCTGGCATTACAGCCGTCTTCAGCCGGGCTTGCTTGACTCCAGTGGCAAAGTGAGCAAGGGACTCACGTCTGAGCATACCCTGCCAACTTAGGGCGAACAAAGAAAAACCAAAGGTGGTGATGGACAGAGCGTTGACAGTACAAACACTCCCCCCAGTCAACTGATCTGGGTTTAATCCATCACCGTTCTTTAGCTCACTCCGCCACCCCAGTTCAGACATGGCCATATGCAAATCAGTCTGACCCTGTGCCTCATGGGAACAGTCCAGCCCGAACTGCCAAGCCATGTCTTCCCTGGACCAGAATCAAGCTTCCCAGGACCGGTTTCTGGCATTACAGCCGTCTTCAGCCGGGCTTGCTTGACTCCAGTGGCAAAGTGAGCAAGGGACTCACGTCTGAGCATACCCTGCCAACTTAGGGCGAACAAAGAAAAACCAAAGGTGGTGATGGACAGAGCGTTGACAGTACAAACACTCCCCCCAGTCAACTGATCTGGGTTTAATCCATCACCGTTCTTTAGCTCACTCCGCCACCCCAGTTCAGACATGGCCATATGCAAATCAGTCTGACCCTGTGCCTCATGGGAACAGTCCAGCCCGAACTGCCAAGCCATGTCTTCCCTGGACCAGAATCAAGCTTCCCAGGACCGGTTTCTGGCATTACAGCCGTCTTCAGCCGGGCTTGCTTGACTCCAGTGGCAAAGTGAGCAAGGGACTCACGTCTGAGCATACCCTGCCAACTTAGGGCGAACAAAGAAAAACCAAAGGTGGTGATGGACAGAGCGTTGACAGTACAAACACTCCCCCCAGTCAACTGATCTGGGTTTAATCTATCACCGTTCTTTAGCTCACTCCGCCACCCCAGTTCAGACATGGCCATATGCAAATCAGTCTGACCCTGTGCCTCATGGGAACAGTCCAGCCCGAACTGCCAAGCCATGTCTTCCCTGGACCAGAATCAAGCTTCCCAGGACCGGTTTCTGGCATTACAGCCGTCTTCAGCCGGGCTTGCTTGACTCCAGTGGCAAAGTGAGCAAGGGACTCACGTCTGAGCATACCCTGCCAACTTAGGGCGAACAAAGAAAAACCAAAGGTGGTGATGGACAGAGCGTTGACAGTACAAACACTCCCCCCAGTCAACTGATCTGGGTTTAATCCATCACCGTTCTTTAGCTCACTCCGCCACCCCAGTTCAGACATGGCCATATGCAAATCAGTCTGACCCTGTGCCTCATGGGAACAGTCCAGCCCGAACTGCCAAGCCATGTCTTCCCTGGACCAGAATCAAGCTTCCCAGGACCGGTTTCTGGCATTACAGCCGTCTTCAGCCGGGCTTGCTTGACTCCAGTGGCAAAGTGAGCAAGGGACTCACGTCTGAGCATACCCTGCCAACTTAGGGCGAACAAAGAAAAACCAAAGGTGGTGATGGACAGAGCGTTGACAGTACAAACACTCCCCCCAGTCAACTGATCTGGGTTTAATCCATCACCGTTCTTTAGCTCACTCCGCCACCCCAGTTCAGACATGGCCATATGCAAATCAGTCTGACCCTGTGCCTCATGGGAACAGTCCAGCCCGAACTGCCAAGCCATGTCTTCCCTGGACCAGAATCAAGCTTCCCAGGACCGGTTTCTGGCATTACAGCCGTCTTCAGCCGGGCTTGCTTGACTCCAGTGGCAAAGTGAGCAAGGGACTCACGTCTGAGCATACCCTGCCAACTTAGGGCGAACAAAGAAAAACCAAAGGTGGTGATGGACAGAGCGTTGACAGTACAAACACTCCCCCCAGTCAACTGATCTGGGTTTAATCCATCACCGTTCTTTAGCTCACTCCGCCACCCCAGTTCAGACATGGCCATATGCAAATCAGTCTGACCCTGTGCCTCATGGGAACAGTCCAGCCCGAACTGCCAAGCCATGTCTTCCCTGGACCAGAATCAAGCTTCCCAGGACCGGTTTCTGGCATTACAGCCGTCTTCAGCCGGGCTTGCTTGACTCCAGTGGCAAAGTGAGCAAGGGACTCACGTCTGAGCATACCCTGCCAACTTAGGGCGAACAAAGAAAAACCAAGGGTGGTGATGGACAGAGCGTTGACAGTACAAACACTCCCCCCAGTCAACTGATCTGGGTTTAATCCATCACCGTTCTTTAGCTCACTCCGCCACCCCAGTTCAGACATGGCCATATGCAAATCAGTCTGACCCTGTGCCTCATGGGAACAGTCCAGCCCGAACTGCCAAGCCATGTCTTCCCTGGACCAGAATCAAGCTTCCCAGGACCTGTTTCTGGCATTACAGCCGTCTTCAGCCGGGCTTGCTTGACTCCAGTGGCAAAGTGAGCAAGGGACTCACGTCTGAGCATACCCTGCCAACTTAGGGCGAACAAAGAAAAACCAAAGGTGGTGATGGACAGAGCGTTGACAGTACAAACACTCCCCCCAGTCAACTGATCTGGGTTTAATCCATCACCGTTCTTTAGCTCACTCCGCCACCCCAGTTCAGACATGGCCATATGCAAATCAGTCTGACCCTGTGCCTCATGGGAACAGTCCAGCCCGAACTGCCAAGCCATGTCTTCCCTGGACCAGAATCAAGCTTCCCAGGACCGGTTTCTGGCATTACAGCCGTCTTCAGCCGGGCTTGCTTGACTCCAGTGGCAAAGTGAGCAAGGGACTCACGTCTGAGCATACCCTGCCAACTTAGGGCGAACAAAGAAAAACCAAAGGTGGTGATGGACAGAGCGTTGACAGTACAAACACTCCCCCCAGTCAACTGATCTGGGTTTAATCCATCACCAATCTTTAGCTCACTCCGCCACCCCAGTTCAGACATGGCCATATGCAAATCAGTCTGACCCTGTGCCTCATGGGAACAGTCCAGCCCGAACTGCCAAGCCATGTCTTCCCTGGACCAGAATCAAGCTTCCCAGGACCGGTTTCTGGCATTACAGCCGTCTTCAGCCGGGCTTGCTTGACTCCAGTGGCAAAGTGAGCAAGGGACTCACGTCTGAGCATACCCTGCCAACTTAGGGCGAACAAAGAAAAACCAAAGGTGGTGATGGACAGAGCGTTGACAGTACAAACACTCCCCCCAGTCAACTGATCTGGGTTTAATCCATCACCGTTCTTTAGCTCACTCCGCCACCCCAGTTCAGACATGGCCATATGCAAATCAGTCTGACCCTGTGCCTCATGGGAACAGTCCAGCCCGAACTGCCAAGCCATGTCTTCCCTGGACCAGAATCAAGCTTCCCAGGACCGGTTTCTGGCATTACAGCCGTCTTCAGCCGGGCTTGCTTGACTCCAGTGGCAAAGTGAGCAAGGGACTCACGTCTGAGCATACCCTGCCAACTTAGGGCGAACAAAGAAAAACCAAAGGTGGTGATGGACAGAGCGTTGACAGTACAAACACTCCCCCCAGTCAACTGATCTGGGTTTAATCCATCACCGTTCTTTAGCTCACTCCGCCACCCCAGTTCAGACATGGCCATATGCAAATCAGTCTGACCCTGTGCCTCATGGGAACAGTCCAGCCCGAACTGCCAAGCCATGTCTTCCCTGGACCAGAATCAAGCTTCCCAGGACCGGTTTCTGGCATTACAGCCGTCTTCAGCCGGGCTTGCTTGACTCCAGTGGCAAAGTGAGCAAGGGACTCACGTCTGAGCATACCCTGCCAACTTAGGGCGAACAAAGAAAAACCAAAGGTGGTGATGGACAGAGCGTTGACAGTACAAACACTCCCCCCAGTCAACTGATCTGGGTTTAATCCATCACCGTTCTTTAGCTCACTCCGCCACCCCAGTTCAGACATGGCCATATGCAAATCAGTCTGACCCTGTGCCTCATGGGAACAGTCCAGCCCGAACTGCCAAGCCATGTCTTCCCTGGACCAGAATCAAGCTTCCCAGGACCGGTTTCTGGCATTACAGCCGTCTTCAGCCGGGCTTGCTTGACTCCAGTGGCAAAGTGAGCAAGGGACTCACGTCTGAGCATACCCTGCCAACTTAGGGCGAACAAAGAAAAACCAAAGGTGGTGATGGACAGAGCGTTGACAGTACAAACACTCCCCCCAGTCAACTGATCTGGGTTTAATCCATCACTGTTCTTTAGCTCACTCCGCCACCCCAGTTCAGACATGGCCATATGCAAATCAGTCTGACCCTGTGCCTCATGGGAACAGTCCAGCCCGAACTGCCAAGCCATGTCTTCCCTGGACCAGAATCAAGCTTCCCAGGACCGGTTTCTGGCATTACAGCCGTCTTCAGCCGGGCTTGCTTGACTCCAGTGGCAAAGTGAGCAAGGGACTCAAGTCTGAGCATACCCTGCCAACTTAGGGCGAACAAAGAAAAACCAAAGGTGGTGATGGACAGAGCGTTGACAGTACAAACACTCCCCCCAGTCAACTGATCTGGGTTTAATCCATCACCGTTCTTTAGCTCACTCCGCCACCCCAGTTCAGACATGGCCATATGCAAATCAGTCTGACCCTGTGCCTCATGGGAACAGTCCAGCCCGAACTGCCAAGCCATGTCTTCCCTGGACCAGAATCAAGCTTCCCAGGACCGGTTTCTGGCATTACAGCCGTCTTCAGCCGGGCTTGCTTGACTCCAGTGGCAAAGTGAGCAAGGGACTCACGTCTGAGCATACCCTGCCAACTTAGGGCGAACAAAGAAAAACCAAAGGTGGTGATGGACAGAGCGTTGACAGTACAAACACTCCCCCCAGTCAACTGATCTGGGTTTAATCCATCACCGTTCTTTAGCTCACTCCGCCACCCCAGTTCAGACATGGCCATATGCAAATCAGTCTGACCCTGTGCCTCATGGGAACAGTCCAGCCCGAACTGCCAAGCCATGTCTTCCCTGGACCAGAATCAAGCTTCCCAGGACCGGTTTCTGGCATTACAGCCGTCTTCAGCCGGGCTTGCTTGACTCCAGTGGCAAAGTGAGCAAGGGACTCACGTCTGAGCATACCCTGCCAACTTAGGGCGAACAAAGAAAAACCAAAGGTGGTGATGGACAGAGCGTTGACAGTACAAACACTCCCCCCAGTCAACTGATCTGGGTTTAATCCATCACCGTTCTTTAGCTCACTCCGCCACCCCAGTTCAGACATGGCCATATGCAAATCAGTCTGACCCTGTGCCTCATGGGAACAGTCCAGCCCGAACTGCCAAGCCATGTCTTCCCTGGACCAGAATCAAGCTTCCCAGGACCGGTTTCTGGCATTACAGACGTCTTCAGCCGGGCTTGCTTGACTCCAGTGGCAAAGTGAGCAAGGGACTCACGTCTGAGCATACCCTGCCAACTTAGGGCGAACAAAGAAAAACCAAAGGTGGTGATGGACAGAGCGTTGACAGTACAAACACTCCCCCCAGTCAACTGATCTGGGTTTAATCCATCACCGTTCTTTTGCTCACTCCGCCACCCCAGTTCAGACATGGCCATATGCAAATCAGTCTGACCCTGTGCCTCATGGGAACAGTTCAGCCCGAACTGCCAAGCCATGTCTTCCCTGGACCAGAATCAAGCTTCCCAGGACCGGTTTCTGGCATTACAGCCGTCTTCAGCCGGGCTTGCTTGACTCCAGTGGCAAAGTGAGCAAGGGACTCACGTCTGAGCATACCCTGCCAACTTAGGGCGAACAAAGAAAAACCAAAGGTGGTGATGGACAGAGCGTTGACAGTACAAACACTCCCCCCAGTCAACTGATCTGGGTTTAATCCATCACCGTTCTTTAGCTCACTCCGCCACCCCAGTTCAGACATGGCCATATGCAAATCAGTCTGACCCTGTGCCTCATGGGAACAGTCCAGCCCGAACTGCCAAGCCATGTCTTCCCTGGACCAGAATCAAGCTTCCCAGGACCGGTTTCTGGCATTACAGCCGTCTTCAGCCGGGCTTGCTTGACTCCAGTGGCAAAGTGAGCAAGGGACTCACGTCTGAGCATACCCTGCCAACTTAGGGCGAACAAAGAAAAACCAAAGGTGGTGATGGACAGAGCGTTGACAGTACAAACACTCCCCCCAGTCAACTGATCTGGGTTTAATCCATCACCGTTCTTTAGCTCACTCCGCCACCCCAGTTCAGACATGGCCATATGCAAATCAGTCTGACCCTGTGCCTCATGGGAACAGTCCAGCCCGAACTGCCAAGCCATGTCTTCCCTGGACCAGAATCAAGCTTCCCAGGACCGGTTTCTGGCATTACAGCCGTCTTCAGCCGGGCTTGCTTGACTCCAGTGGCAAAGTGAGCAAGGGACTCAAGTCTGAGCATACCCTGCCAACTTAGGGCGAACAAAGAAAAACCAAAGGTGGTGATGGACAGAGCGTTGACAGTACAAACACTCCCCCCAGTCAACTGATCTGGGTTTAATCCATCACCGTTCTTTAGCTCACTCCGCCACCCCAGTTCAGACATGGCCATATGCAAATCAGTCTGACCCTGTGCCTCATGGGAACAGTCCAGCCCGAACTGCCAAGCCATGTCTTCCCTGGACCAGAATCAAGCTTCCCAGGACCGGTTTCTGGCATTACAGCCGTCTTCAGCCGGGCTTGCTTGACTCCAGTGGCAAAGTGAGCAAGGGACTCACGTCTGAGCATACCCTGCCAACTTAGGGCGAACAAAGAAAAACCAAAGGTGGTGATGGACAGAGCGTTGACAGTACAAACACTCCCCCCAGTCAACTGATCTGGGTTTAATCCATCACCGTTCTTTAGCTCACTCCGCCACCCCAGTTCAGACATGGCCATATGCAAATCAGTCTGACCCTGTGCCTCATGGGAACAGTCCAGCCCGAACTGCCAAGCCATGTCTTCCCTGGACCAGAATCAAGCTTCCCAGGACCGGTTTCTGGCATTACAGCCGTCTTCAGCCGGGCTTGCTTGACTCCAGTGGCAAAGTGATGGATTAAACCCAGATCAGTTGACTGGGGGGAGTGTTTGTACTGTCAACGCTCTGTCCATCACCACCTTTGGTTTTTCTTTGTTCGCCCTAAGTTGGCAGGGTATGCTCAGACGTGAGTCCCTTGCTCACTTTGCCACTGGAGTCAAGCAAGCCCGGCTGAAGACGGCTGTAATGCCAGAAACCGGTCCTGGGAAGCTTGATTCTGGTCCAGGGAAGACATGGCTTGGCAGTTCGGGCTGGACTGTTCCCATGAGGCACAGGGTCAGACTGATTTGCATATGGCCATGTCTGAACTGGGGTGGCGGAGTGAGCTAAAGAACGGTGATGGATTAAACCCAGCTCAGTTGTTCTGATTTGCATAAGGCCATGTCTGAACTGGGGTGGCGGAGTGAGCTAAAGAACGGTGATGGATTAAACCCAGATCAGTTGACTGGGGGTGAGTGTTTGTATTGTCAACGCTCCGTCCATCACCACCTTTGGTTTTTCTTTGTTCGCCCTAAGTTGGCAGGGTATGCTCAGACGTGAGTCCCTTGCTCACTTTGCCACTGGAGTCAAGCAAGCCCGGCTGAAGACGGCTGTAAGGCCAGAAACCGGTCCTGGGAAGCTTGATTCTGGTCCAGGGAAGACATGGCTTGGCAGTTCGGGCTGGACTGTTCCCATGAGGCACAGGGTCAGACTGATTTGCATAAGGCCATGTCTGAACTGGGGTGGCGGAGTGAGCTAAAGAACGGTGATGGATTAAACCCAGATCAGTTGACTGGGGGTGAGTGTTTGTATTGTCAACGCTCCGTCCATCACCACCTTTGGTTTTTCTTTGTTCGCCCTAAGTTGGCAGGGTATGCTCAGACGTGAGTCCCTTGCTCACTTTGCCACTGGAGTCAAGCAAGCCCGGCTGAAGACGGCTGTAAGGCCAGAAACCGGTCCTGGGAAGCTTGATTCTGGTCCAGGGAAGACATGGCTTGGCAGTTCGGGCTGGACTGTTCCCATGAGGCACAGGGTCAGACTGATTTGCATAAGGCCATGTCTGAACTGGGGTGGCGGAGTGAGCTAAAGAACGGTGATGGATTAAACCCAGATCAGTTGACTGGGGGTGAGTGTTTGTATTGTCAACGCTCCGTCCATCACCACCTTTGGTTTTTCTTTGTTCGCCCTAAGTTGGCAGGGTATGCTCAGACGTGAGTCCCTTGCTCACTTTGCCACTGGAGTCAAGCAAGCCCGGCTGAAGACGGCTGTAAGGCCAGAAACCGGTCCTGGGAAGCTTGATTCTGGTCCAGGGAAGACATGGCTTGGCAGTTCGGGCTGGACTGTTCCCATGAGGCACAGGGTCAGACTGATTTGCATAAGGCCATGTCTGAACTGGGGTGGCGGAGTGAGCTAAAGAACGGTGATGGATTAAACCCAGATCAGTTGACTGGGGGTGAGTGTTTGTATTGTCAACGCTCCGTCCATCACCACCTTTGGTTTTTCTTTGTTCGCCCTAAGTTGGCAGGGTATGCTCAGACGTGAGTCCCTTGCTCACTTTGCCACTGGAGTCAAGCAAGCCCGGCTGAAGACGGCTGTAAGGCCAGAAACCGGTCCTGGGAAGCTTGATTCTGGTCCAGGGAAGACATGGCTTGGCAGTTCGGGCTGGACTGTTCCCATGAGGCACAGGGTCAGACTGATTTGCATAAGGCCATGTCTGAACTGGGGTGGCGGAGTGAGCTAAAGAACGGTGATGGATTAAACCCAGATCAGTTGACTGGGGGTGAGTGTTTGTATTGTCAACGCTCCGTCCATCACCACCTTTGGTTTTTCTTTGTTCGCCCTAAGTTGGCAGGGTATGCTCAGACGTGAGTCCCTTGCTCACTTTGCCACTGGAGTCAAGCAAGCCCGGCTGAAGACGGCTGTAAGGCCAGAAACCGGTCCTGGGAAGCTTGATTCTGGTCCAGGGAAGACATGGCTTGGCAGTTCGGGCTGGACTGTTCCCATGAGGCACAGGGTCAGACTGATTTGCATAAGGCCATGTCTGAACTGGGGTGGCGGAGTGAGCTAAAGAACGGTGATGGATTAAACCCAGATCAGTTGACTGGGGGTGAGTGTTTGTATTGTCAACGCTCCGTCCATCACCACCTTTGGTTTTTCTTTGTTCGCCCTAAGTTGGCAGGGTATGCTCAGACGTGAGTCCCTTGCTCACTTTGCCACTGGAGTCAAGCAAGCCCGGCTGAAGACGGCTGTAAGGCCAGAAACCGGTCCTGGGAAGCTTGATTCTGGTCCAGGGAAGACATGGCTTGGCAGTTCGGGCTGGACTGTTCCCATGAGGCACAGGGTCAGACTGATTTGCATAAGGCCATGTCTGAACTGGGGTGGCGGAGTGAGCTAAAGAACGGTGATGGATTAAACCCAGATCAGTTGACTGGGGGTGAGTGTTTGTATTGTCAACGCTCCGTCCATCACCACCTTTGGTTTTTCTTTGTTCGCCCTAAGTTGGCAGGGTATGCTCAGACGTGAGTCCCTTGCTCACTTTGCCACTGGAGTCAAGCAAGCCCGGCTGAAGACGGCTGTAAGGCCAGAAACCGGTCCTGGGAAGCTTGATTCTGGTCCAGGGAAGACATGGCTTGGCAGTTCGGGCTGGACTGTTCCCATGAGGCACAGGGTCAGACTGATTTGCATAAGGCCATGTCTGAACTGGGGTGGCGGAGTGAGCTAAAGAACGGTGATGGATTAAACCCAGATCAGTTGACTGGGGGTGAGTGTTTGTATTGTCAACGCTCCGTCCATCACCACCTTTGGTTTTTCTTTGTTCGCCCTAAGTTGGCAGGGTATGCTCAGACGTGAGTCCCTTGCTCACTTTGCCACTGGAGTCAAGCAAGCCCGGCTGAAGACGGCTGTAAGGCCAGAAACCGGTCCTGGGAAGCTTGATTCTGGTCCAGGGAAGACATGGCTTGGCAGTTCGGGCTGGACTGTTCCCATGAGGCACAGGGTCAGACTGATTTGCATAAGGCCATGTCTGAACTGGGGTGGCGGAGTGAGCTAAAGAACGGTGATGGATTAAACCCAGATCAGTTGACTGGGGGTGAGTGTTTGTATTGTCAACGCTCCGTCCATCACCACCTTTGGTTTTTCTTTGTTCGCCCTAAGTTGGCAGGGTATGCTCAGACGTGAGTCCCTTGCTCACTTTGCCACTGGAGTCAAGCAAGCCCGGCTGAAGACGGCTGTAAGGCCAGAAACCGGTCCTGGGAAGCTTGATTCTGGTCCAGGGAAGACATGGCTTGGCAGTTCGGGCTGGACTGTTCCCATGAGGCACAGGGTCAGACTGATTTGCATAAGGCCATGTCTGAACTGGGGTGGCGGAGTGAGCTAAAGAACGGTGATGGATTAAACCCAGATCAGTTGACTGGGGGTGAGTGTTTGTATTGTCAACGCTCCGTCCATCACCACCTTTGGTTTTTCTTTGTTCGCCCTAAGTTGGCAGGGTATGCTCAGACGTGAGTCCCTTGCTCACTTTGCCACTGGAGTCAAGCAAGCCCGGCTGAAGACGGCTGTAAGGCCAGAAACCGGTCCTGGGAAGCTTGATTCTGGTCCAGGGAAGACATGGCTTGGCAGTTCGGGCTGGACTGTTCCCATGAGGCACAGGGTCAGACTGATTTGCATAAGGCCATGTCTGAACTGGGGTGGCGGAGTGAGCTAAAGAACGGTGATGGATTAAACCCAGATCAGTTGACTGGGGGTGAGTGTTTGTATTGTCAACGCTCCGTCCATCACCACCTTTGGTTTTTCTTTGTTCGCCCTAAGTTGGCAGGGTATGCTCAGACGTGAGTCCCTTGCTCACTTTGCCACTGGAGTCAAGCAAGCCCGGCTGAAGACGGCTGTAAGGCCAGAAACCGGTCCTGGGAAGCTTGATTCTGGTCCAGGGAAGACATGGCTTGGCAGTTCGGGCTGGACTGTTCCCATGAGGCACAGGGTCAGACTGATTTGCATAAGGCCATGTCTGAACTGGGGTGGCGGAGTGAGCTAAAGAACGGTGATGGATTAAACCCAGATCAGTTGACTGGGGGTGAGTGTTTGTATTGTCAACGCTCCGTCCATCACCACCTTTGGTTTTTCTTTGTTCGCCCTAAGTTGGCAGGGTATGCTCAGACGTGAGTCCCTTGCTCACTTTGCCACTGGAGTCAAGCAAGCCCGGCTGAAGACGGCTGTAAGGCCAGAAACCGGTCCTGGGAAGCTTGATTCTGGTCCAGGGAAGACATGGCTTGGCAGTTCGGGCTGGACTGTTCCCATGAGGCACAGGGTCAGACTGATTTGCATAAGGCCATGTCTGAACTGGGGTGGCGGAGTGAGCTAAAGAACGGTGATGGATTAAACCCAGATCAGTTGACTGGGGGTGAGTGTTTGTATTGTCAACGCTCCGTCCATCACCACCTTTGGTTTTTCTTTGTTCGCCCTAAGTTGGCAGGGTATGCTCAGACGTGAGTCCCTTGCTCACTTTGCCACTGGAGTCAAGCAAGCCCGGCTGAAGACGGCTGTAAGGCCAGAAACCGGTCCTGGGAAGCTTGATTCTGGTCCAGGGAAGACATGGCTTGGCAGTTCGGGCTGGACTGTTCCCATGAGGCACAGGGTCAGACTGATTTGCATAAGGCCATGTCTGAACTGGGGTGGCGGAGTGAGCTAAAGAACGGTGATGGATTAAACCCAGATCAGTTGACTGGGGGTGAGTGTTTGTATTGTCAACGCTCCGTCCATCACCACCTTTGGTTTTTCATTACAACATGGTCAGTCACAATTGCGTTCTATCGTACAGCTTGGCTGGACGTTACAAAATCTGCGTTCAGGCTATGTGCCTTGGCGTTTAATCAACACTACGTCACTATTCCAAATCTTTAACCTTACTGATAGACAAATCGGTATGGCGCAGAAGGGTGCTGATTATACAATCTTGAGCATTGAAAAACTAGAAAGATTACCGTTGACAATGTCAGAACGACCTGTCAGTGAATGGATAATCCACGGAATCATAAATATTCCAATCTCAACCTTCAGGTTTCAATACTGCCAAAAATATATACAGGCTGGCATGTACGAGAAATTGGGAAAGGGGTACCTTAAAACAACTTGGAACCTGCCCTATTCACATGCATGTGTCAGTAACAAAGGACAGAAAGTGTTTCTTAGTGGCAACAATTGTGCTATGTCACTAAGCGGCACGCTTCTGTGTAACGGTATTAGTTTGCACGGAGCCTGTGAAGGGAATTCATACAACCTTTCATGTCACCAGCAAGGCGCACCTGCAACTGAAATAGAACCATTCTTTCAAAGACTCTATAATGGGAGTTACATTCTTATTGTAGACCGCAGATGTTGTAGTCTTATGCCCGGGACTCCTTATCTCGTCACTACGACGGCGAAGGTCAAGTGCTGTGGACGTTCTTTGTTCCCCAGCTCCTTTCCAGACAGGGAGGCAAGGGCATGGCCCGGTTTGAAAATTACTTCTATTCGAATAGACACTTTAAGCAGAATGAAAACAGTGCTTCTTCAGACGCCTACAAGGCTCACGTCATCAAAAGAAATGTATGATCTACAAGTCGCAAGGACGACTGCAGAGATACATACATTATTATCAACCAATTCCCCCGTACATTTCGCGGAAATCCTGAGCGAAATCTTAAATATTTCTGATACCACAGGGGTCTCAAAGGTATTTAAGACAGTATTTTCGATGGCATTAACACCATTCAAAGCCATACTGGGTATTTTTCCAGATTTCGTCCATTCGATTTTTGGCGGACTTCCCCTGATCCTAGGACTAATTGCAGGAATCCTATTCCTAGTCCTTATTTTTCGATATGGCAACCCATGTCACAGATCAAACTCTCGCGACAATGGAAGATACGATCCTAGCCATTGGATACCGGGACCGGATATCAAAAATCCTGGGACTCTCCCGGCTTAGAGACCTGAACATGACTTGGTTTCTATCATTTCGACCAATGTGGCAAAGGTGTGTTTTACCTGTACTAAGGTGTCTGCTATGCGGAGAAGAATGCGTGTTAGACACCTGTCTGACACTACAATCGGATGCGCCGGTGGATGCAGATACACTGCTGGTTCCTACCAAGGTTCACGCTTTGTGCTGCCCTCAAAGGCTGCCAATTCTGATGACGGCATTCCTGGAATCTTCACCACTGCGATTGAAGGGTAGTGAAGTTCAAGATGAAAGCAGCATCGAACAGGTACGACCTTCTGTCAGCAATGCAAATCAGAATGTCAATGCAGACAATCATGCGCATGAATGCATGGTTACCCCTATTTCCGACTTAGTGGAACTTTCCCATGAAGCTGTTGACAGTTTTTTCGAAAGCCTGAATGATATGATGTTCTCTCCGGAACAGAAATAGAGACTTTTGAGTAAACTCGCACACGGCGTTCCCTGAATCCGGCCTTCAACTTAAAAAATAAAGTCACATGAACAATTACAATCCAGTTCACGGACAGCAACTTTTTTCAGCAAGCCCTTAAAATATTTTTCTATATATTTTTTCCCCGGGACACTGACCTTCTGCTTAAAGTAAGAAACTATTCCTAGAGAACTAAGATTTCTATTTTTTTAGATACTTTATAGACTTTATATAGACTTTAGCTGCCCGCTGGTATGTTCACAATATATTTTATGTGATGAAATGGTTTCGACTTTTTTTCTGTATAGCCATATTAAGAGCCATTTCATGTGTATTTCTCATATACCAACAAGCAATAATGCATAACAATGCGTGTTTACTTTTGCATTTAATTCATAGCTTAAGTGCATACAATATATATGACTGCAATTTTTCAGTATATTTGAAAATTTCAAAATGCATTTATGTATTTTGGGGTGGTAAGGTATACACTATACTCTATAGTATGTTGTACTATGTTATACTATGCATAGATTAGTAGATATGACCATAGTTAGCGTGGAGTGGGTGTCGTGTATTTCTATAGGTTCTGAATCGATCCCCCTATTCCTGACCCTATTCTGGTTAAACTACCTAGCTAGTTAACTAACAGTCAGCCCATGAGGCAAGAAATCCCCCATGATGCAGATACCGTTATCTGACGCAGTCACACTACGGCACAGGAACGTGTTATCTGATTAGGTCATAACGCTTGAGATCTAATTAGACAAGCGACATTCCTCCAGCCCCTGATAAGGCATACGACGTTCTCATAACAAATCAAACCTATGACAACCTGGATAATCCGTGCGGCCATTGTTTTGATTTCACAGAGAACTTTAGTAAAGAATGTGCTAACGAGCAAGTCGTATGACATCTTTATTGACGTACCTATGTCCATCCTTACGTCAATCCCGGCACCTTTAAGGTATAAATATTGCCGACCTTGCCCTATGCAAACACACGCGTGGTGACAAGACGGAGCCGCCATACTTGCCGAAGCCGAGAGCAGAAGCAGACCCCGCAGGCAGCAGCCCCGCCTTCCTGACGCGCTGAGAGACGCGCTGCTATCTCAAGCCGAGAGACCCAGCACCGGCGTTTCTGGGCAGCCCTCGCAGGCAGCCTGGAATATCGAGAGCAGAGAAAGAGATACCATTCCTCATTCATCCTAAATTCCAGGTACAGAACTGAATAACCCCTCCTAGAGAATTCTTTAGTTATTCACTTGGCAAAAACAAACTTAACTTAAACTGTAACTTTCTATTCCCGCCCACGTATTAGACTTAGGTCAGGTACACGGGGTAGGCGTATTTAGAAACACCAGTTGAGCACGTTTAGTCAAATGTATATGTGTATGTAAATATATTTTAATCATTTTAAAACATCATATGGCTCAGAAACCATATCAATGTTTTTACAGTATTATTTTATACTATTGCTTTTAATGTATGCACTTTACTTAACTATAAGTATTGCAATAATATCGATCCATTTCTCTTGTACGAGAAAAGAGACTGATCAATAAATAACACCTTTTATTGAACACGCCCGTCTCTTCCTTTTCTCTACATTCTGATGAGACTAAGAATGCACGTACTGACTGAGTAAAATAAATGCCTTATGCTCACACGACTCTTGAGATTGACTCTTGATTAGGGGAGAGCAAAGTTGTCATGTTCTATGGTTGTCAGAAACTAAATCCCTTCTTGTCTAATCAGGGGAGTTAATCCTTCCTTGAACATTCGAGAAAGTTTCTAGCGAACTCTGAGCTTAGCTGGCAAACCCAAAAATTAAGTCTAGCATCGACAGTAGTAGACCTAGTTAACGTCTGGCCTAGGCCTTTATTGCTGTAGGTACTATTCCAATGCGCAGAGCCTATTGGGAAAATAGGAGCTACACTACAACATGACACTTCTTTTCACATGCCTCGGTTCCCGTTCTGTACTGAAATTCTTGCAGGGGGGCTCTGTGATGATGACTCGGTTATATTAGACATATACTTGGGCCACAGACTTCTACCACTCTCCATGTGGGGGCGCAGGCTTCCAATTACAGTTTCCCAGAGGAGAAATATACGGTGAACTAGCGTTTTGATTCCTATAGGCCTGAAAATGAACAAGTGCAGGACCACAAACAGTATGGACAGCAGGGAAGCTACAAAGGGGGAGGGGGCTCTCATAAGGGATTCAGCCCTATCAGGAAAGAGGCCCTGATGGAACGAAATAGGCTTGAGGGGGTTATCACCGCCCGATGCTCTACCCCATATCTGCTGCTAGGGCTACAGGCAGAGACATTCACACAGAACTCGCACTTCAGCATAGCGGCTGAAAAGGCTCTGGAGACACTACGAGCAAGGAGAAACGGACGGGCATGTGCTGGCATTTCAGCTGCAACAAAGAAAGGTAAAACTGGCAATTCCCGTTCTTCAGAATAATGAGGGGGAATTTCGGATCCAACCGGAGGATATTACAGAGACATTTGCCTCTTACAATAAGGCATTATATGAGGCAACTCCTGGTGACTCATCAGAGGCAAAAGATGAATTCTTAGCCTCCATTAATATCCCCCACATTACAGATGAGGTCAGGCAGATGTTACAAGGAGAGATTTCTACTGATGAAATCAACAAAGCCATAGCCAGTCGTTCTATGTGTTTGTAAATCGCCAGGGGAGGTGGCTTTGTTGGCGAATGCTACAAAACATTCCTCATAGGTTGCCCCAATGTTACTTCAGGCTTTTGCAGAAGCCGACACAGCAGAGTCCCTGAGCCTCTGTAGTATCCTCGTCCACGGAAACCTGTTACAAGTAAATGTAGAGTTCTTGCGAAGTTTATTTCTGTAAAGAATAAGCGTCACCTCACCATCACAAAGCCAGCTCAACTGACACAATTTTATTTTAATTATCAACATTCCAGCAATTACCTCGTCACATTCCATAGAACCTTCTTACACTGGAATGCTACATTCATTTCCCCTTTTAAAAAAACCAACAAACAAAACAACAACAAAAGAGGACAAACAAATAAAATGGATAACATGGAACCAAAAAGAATACTGATAAAATAATGTATATAGATCTTGTCTTGCAAAATAAATTATCTATTTCTAAACATGTTTTTAAAACTTTGCCAAGAGGGTAGTACAGTCATACTTAAAGAATAAATATACGAGTAGTAAGAAAAAGTCATAAAAGTTTGAATTGTTTTAGCAAACAGCTACCACCAATCTAAGTTTGAGCAGCTGATTTGTTTGCTTCTTGGAACGTCTCAATTTTGATCCTCCTGATAAAAAGAACATCTAGAACTGTTCCCATCCACACTACTTCTCTCTCAGGATGTGAGACCATTAAGGTTAGCACCACTCCTACTTTTGACCTCTCATCCCACATTCCACCAATTACGTCCATTGACCCTGACAGCATTACCACAAACTTTGTCATTCACAACTGGACAACTATATTTCACTCCACCTTTCTTAACATCCAAACCCTTCTTGATGCGAACTGCATCACCTACTTCAAAATTAGCCTCACCCACCATTACGATTGTCAAAAATTTCCTTCTGCGTGGGCATAGTCTCAACTACATTCTCCTTGTTTTCATACTCCAATGACACACCAAACTTTACCATTTACTAATCCAATTTGGGAACATGTTAGTAGCAGGCTTCCTACCCCTCAATAACTCAAACAGATATACATGAGTAGAACTCTGAGGACTGGTGTGCTAAAACCATAACATGGATCGTACAGCATTCAACACAACACACCTGTTAGCAATAGCCCGATGAATACACTGAACCAAAACTCGATTCATGCGCTCAACTTGACCATTGCATTGGGAATTATATAACGAGGTTCCCAAATGTTTGACATACCTACATCTTAGAAATCCTTTTACTTCCTCATTGACAAATTGCATACCTTTTTGACTGACACCACAAATTCTGGAAACCCTTCACGCATGAAAATGTATTTCATAAATTCAATCACTACATTGGCATTAGGCTCTGATACAAATTTTACCTCAGGCCACTTAGACAAAAAATCAACCAGAACCAATGCAAAATGCGATGGACTTGGTAAAGCATTGAAAGGTCCAACTAGGTCAATCTCAACCTTCTCCCAGGCCCTGGATGGACATTCAGTAGGCTGCAACGGGGACTTCCTCACCACCAAATTCTTCTCAGAAGTGGCACAAATAGCACACTCACCAAACAAAATAACTTCTTTGTCCATAGAGGACCACCAGAATGTTTGTCTGAGATGATGTTTAGTAAAGGTGCATCCTAAGTGCCCCTCTTGTGCTACCTTAATAAGCTTATATTTCAACCCACCAGGAGGTACTAACTTCTCTACCCTTACCCACATACCATCTTCCACTGACAATTCATCACAAACCTATCAAAATGTTTGACATGGACTCTCAAGTAATCCCTCAGAGGGCCACCCTTTAGATACATACTTCATAATTTGTTTCAGATTCTCATCAGCAAGGACTTCTGACCTCCACTCCAACTCCGAAACTGCACACATGTCCTCCAAATCACGTCCTGCAATCAAACAAATATCATCACATGTATCTTCCTCATCTTCCACACACTCCCCTTTTGACAGAGACCTAAACCGGTAGTCGAATCTCGCATTCTTCACTTCCTGAATGTGGATTATTTCAAAATGATATTATAATAGTTTTGTTGACAGTCTGGCAATGTAAGGAATCTGGGGCTAGGTGTAGGTAAATCTTTTTTACTGATTCTAAAATACCGAATTGTACCGATTCGGTATTTTAGAAGCGGTAAATTAGATGTAGATGTAGGTAATAATTTGGTATTTTTTACCAAATCGGTATTTACCGATTCGGTATTTGCCATTGATTCCTATGGGCCTGGAGGCCCATAGGATCGAATGTTAATTATCGAATCGGTAATTACCGATTCGGTAAATACCGAAAAATTCAAGGGTGGCAGGGTGTCACTTTGACACCCTGTTGCACCTCTGATTAGTGCTTGTGTGGCACACATACATGCCCTAAGGGCATGTATGTGTGCCATATGGCACAGGTGTAAATGCACATATTTGCATTTACATAGGAATTCGTTATTTACCACCAACTAATAGTTGGTGGTAAATAACAAATCCTTAAAGCCCTGTAGCACTGTTTACAGTGCTACCTACATCTCAAAACACAGATTCAGTAAATTTACCGAATCGGTAAAATTACAGATTCGGTAACATTACCGATTCGGTAAATTTACCGAATCTGTGTTTTGAGATGCCCTACATCTCAGTATCCAAATACCGGTCGGTAACGGCTGAAAATCGGTATTTTCGGCCGTTTACCGACCGGTATTTGGAAACCTACATCTGGCCCCTGGTCTTTGATTTTGTCACAGCTCAATATTGTAACCAAAGGTTTGTGATCAGCTTTAATAGTGAACCTTGTTTTCCACACGTATGGTTTAAATTTTTGTATGGCCCACCACAGGCCTCCAATTCTTTCTCAATGGTGGAGAAATGAATCTCTGAATTTCTCAGTGTTCTAGAGGCATACCCAATTGTGTTTTGAAAACTACCATTACACTGCATGAGCACTGCCCCAGACCATGATTACTCGCATCTACAGTAATGCAACATGGCAACCTGGGATCAAAAGGTATGAAACAAGCATCCTGGGACCAGTTGTAGGGTATCACCCTTCAATAAATGCCAGTTTACAAAGAAATGTAAAGAGAATAGATTGATGGATTTAGACCCAGATCTCTGTACTGGAGTGAATGTTTGACATTGTTCGGCATTCTGTCGATCAATTGTACTTTTTGCATCAGATAACAACGGCGTCCTGTTTTAAGGACTATACGGTTTAACAACAACAACCCATCCCAAAAAGGCAGCCACTTCGACATTACGCCCCATGAGCTGGAACGCAAGGCACTCTGGCAGTGGACCGCAATCGACACTGGCGCTGCCGTCGACTGGAACACAGGATGCGTCTGGTCAGACATCGAGCCTCACGAACACCACTACTGCTTGTCGCGCACTTGCGATACCTGCTGTGCACACGGCAATAACAACTGGCAAAGATCAACCAGCATGGGTGCATTCATCCCCCAGTAAAAATGTCAACTGTTAAAAAACCAAAAGATTTGCGGTTGTGATAGCTACTGGAGAAAGTCAAACTTTGTGTCACTCGTGGGTACTTGAGCAGCTCCTCTTCTCGTCATCAACAAATGCTGTGATATCCTTGTCCAAGGAAAAATGATACAAGTAGGTGTAGAGGTGGAGTGAAGTTTAATTCATGAATATCTGCCACAGAACAAGAGTCATCTCACTATCACAAAGCCAGGTCAACTGACAGAATTTTACAAATATCTACATTCCAGTAATGACCTCACCACATTCCACAGAATGCTTATCAAGCTTCTTACACTGGAATATTACATTCTCCTTTCTAATAAGGCAGTTATAACTCTGGTACCCAAAGAAGGGAAGAACCACCAGGACTAGGGAAACTTTAGACCGATATCACTCATTAATATAGAAGCAAATTTCTATCTGCCATACTGCGCAAGATAATACCATCTTTCTCGTTCCTCCTTCTAAAGAGGTCAATGTCCCAGGTCATTCTTCAAAATCATATGAGGACGCTTGCACATCTTCTGTGGGATACTATGCACCTGGCAGTAGAAGTTCTGGGCATATCTCTCAAAAACCGAAAGGCTCCCATTTCCTTTTCAAGGTACCGGACAGATTTGGCCTGGGCTAATCCTTTACCTCTAAAGTGCCATGGTTGTATCAAAACACAACAGCACAGATTGACTACAGTGATTATGTGTCCCACTGTCTGGAGATATTCTGTGGCACAAGACAGTGATGCCCAGTATCCCACTCCTCCTCCTCTTGGCTTTAAAACCACTACTTATTGCCATCAGAGCCTCCTAACATCTTACGGGGATATCCTCCAAGACAGGGGTACAGATGTACTTCTTCTATGTATCTGGTATATTAGTGATTGTCATGAACCCAGGAGCCTCTATCTCTCCATTCATAACCTTGCTGGACAGTTTTTCCAGATTCTCAGGTTATACGTTTAATTGGAGTAAGTGTAAGGTCATGCCCTGTCCTTAATAACCATGAGAGCTTGTAAAAAATGGTACAACATAAAATGGTTCTCCAAAGGGATTAAATATCTGGGGATTTTTTAAACAGATACCTACTGTTAGACCTGTCAGCCTTTTGGTGGTCCCTCCTATTAATTATTTATTTATTTTGTCCCCTTTTTGCCCCTCAACCTCTTTATTTTTTATGTCCACTGGACTTTTTAGGTGTTGACCTAGGGGTTAGGTGCTCTTTGCCCTCATAGTCTTCTTCCTGAGGCCTAGGTGCCTCCCTGTCTGAAATTACAAGACCCACAAAATGGTGTCCTGCCAACTGCCAACTGCTACCTCAGAGCTTGGGCCATTGGGTAACCAGAGGGGCTCCAGAACTTTCTGGTCCACTCTAGACCCACTGGCCCTAGGCTATATATAGTGGAATGTTGTGCGGCCATTTTGTGTGGAGTACTGGTGTGAGAGGAAGTCAGCTGGAGTCCAGGCTGTGGAGTGAGGAGGTGGGCGCTCAGTAAGGAGTTTGACAGTCCCCTGGGGCTGCTCTCTTTGTTGTCTGACACCCCCCCTCAGCTATAGATCTGACCCGGCGGAACCGTACCCTGAAAAGACTACAGGTTGCGAACTGAAGAGAAACTGCCAGGTGGAGGTGGAGAGGTCAACCTCCAGTAGGGAAGTAAGAAGCCTCTTCGTAATACGTCCCCCAGCAGTGGAAGCGGAGGGCTGACACAATCCTTAATTGGCTGTGGGCTTTGAAACGATGACCGGAGGTGCCCTCCCCTCACCTATCTCCTTACCGGGACTTTGCTGCATTATCCTAGCCCGGCATCTGTGTGGTCTGAGGCGGCGAGTCTGTGGGGGCTCGGAGCCGAAGGGGTGCCGCATTGTGAGGACGAGTCTGACAGCGCCTCATGAAGTGAGCCAGGTGAGGAGGTGGCGGACGCGCAGGGAGACGGGCTCCTGAGACGCTAGCTGCGGAGGAGCGGGCCGTCATCAGGCCGGTGCTCGGAGGTCTCCTGACAGGGGCAAACCGCAGTGTGGGAGAGCGGAGCCGGAAAGAGAGAGAGAGGCGGGGAGGAGGCGTGACCGGGAGGCGTGTGGCAAGCGAACTGCGCAGGGGCGGAGGTACTTGACTGCCGGGTGCTCAGCTACGAAGCTGGGGCCGACTCCTGCGTGTTGTGCCGCCCTGTGTGGAAGCCTCCTCAGAGGGAAGCCCTTGCCCTGTCCTCCGCCTCTCACAGAGACGTTCGAGGAGGGAAACGCTCGGGTGCAGAGCGTATTGACGGGTACCAAGAGACGGGTTCTTTTCCCCTGCTTGATCCCCTCGTACTGTCACGTAATTACCCCCCGAGTGTCTACCGTAACCCCTGAAACCGCCTTACAGCAGCGAGATCAACCACTATAAAGTAAGCGTGGTGGTGGGGGGGAGTGAAGGAAGTTGTTGACATTACCGTGGGGAGCCTTCAACATTTAACGAGGGCTGGTGAGTCACAGAGAACTGGGGAATCGGCTCAAACGGTGTCAGAAAAGGAAGCGAAGTGAATTATTTCAGCACAAAAACATCCTTGAATAGGGGGAACCAAATCAATATCAGAGTGGCAACAACCGTGTAATTGTGGAACCAGGAGGGAGGTGAACTAGACAAGGAAAGTTGTAATCAGACTGGAATGATGTCATACCTAACTAATTCAATGTGAGATTTTTATGTAACTGAAGTCAGAGGTTCCTTTTTGTTGAATCTGGTAATAGCAACATACTAATGGACAGTAATAACTTACTCTTCTCGATATGAAGGATTAGAATAAGAAATGGAGGGAATGTAAATTGTTCATACCCGGGTGGATTGAAAACTGAAGCAGAAAGGTCTTAATAATACCACCCGAGTGGAGTTAAAATAGTGATCCACAGAGTCCAGAATGATTTTGCTGAATAGTAAAACAAGTAATGTAAATGCACTGTATGAATTGTAAATGTGGTCCTAGAGGCGACTAAAAGAAAAACAAGAAACTACCGTAAGAGAGTATAAAGCTTTTCTACTTTTATAAAAATTAAGGTGTAGTGTCATTTTTGGATGGATGGACACTGAGTTACTGAGTGGGTGAGACGCAAGCTTAACACATGTACCTTTGAGATAGGCCTTCCCACTCCGAGCCAAGCTACCCTATGTGAATTGGTAACCCCAGGTCCAACACCTACTCACAATGCCTGAGGTCAATTTCTGTCTTCTAATAGTCAACAGCCAGAATTATTTCCTGAAATGGTCTCATCTTACATTGCCACTATAGGGTAAGGTGCAGTCAATTAAAATGGGGACAATGCCATGATTCAGTTATGTTATTGGAACTATATTACCTGTATTGAAGCTTAAATCACTATTTGAACTTTATGACTCTGATATTAATAAGGTTTATATAAGAAACTTGTAGGTCATGTCTAAATATGAGCAAATTTAGGAGGTTTACGTACCGCCCACACAGGCACTTACTACCTAGAACTATCTGTCTAAACTCTCAGAACGGCTACTAATCACTCGGGATCAGCCACTTAGGTATTTATAAGGAAAGAAACACTATCAAGTGACATAAGTTTGGATATCCTATACAGACACAAACACACATCCCTGCTGTGTAACATAGATAACCATAAAATTATAATCATGCTATCCATATAAAAGAGAGCTTCTGACTTCCTCAAGGTCGATATTTGGGCCCATACCTACACACCATTGTGGAACACAACAGAAAGTACAGGGGGGGTACAGGATATATCGGAAGATGTGGGACTTGAACGGTGTTGGACAACTTGAGCATCTAATAGATAATGACATATTAAAAATATTTCTGAACCTGGGTACTGAATTTGGGCTTTAAAGATAATGGACATAGATGCAATTAAACCATTGTTTGAGAAACAGACTTAAGAGAGACCCTGTGAACATGCCAGCTTCCCCTGTCTTGAAGCTAGCATCCCCGTCCCAGTTCAATGCACTTGCACTACCGCCAGACCAGCCAGCTGAAACTGGAACAGCATCACTGACAAGGACTGGAGCGTTGCTCTTAACATTCACTGACCTGAAAACAGCAACAGCCTCCCCAAAGTCATCAAGAATTCAACAATTTAATAAACTTCTGCACCCATAAAAAAAGTCACTTACCTGCAGGCCGGTCGCCGCCTCTCGGTCCACTTCGGTCGACTCCAGAAGCAGGAAGCACACAGGTACCCAGACTTCCATAGCCAATCACAAAGCTGCTGTCTAGCAGCGCCGTGATTGGTCTGGGCAATACAGCCGGGTGAAAAACATGCTAAGTACGCATGACTATTTGGCCGGCCCAAGACGTCTGGCCAAGCTGTCATGCACACTTAAGAGAGGCCCCACCACTCCTTCCCCTGCTCGTCTGAAAGCCCAGCCACGCCCGCACCTAAAATGTAAACCAGCTGAGCCAGGACGGAAATATAAAATTAGAATAACATTACATTATTATCAGTTTATTTTTCCTTTTTGAACTGCTCACAGAGGAGTGGGGCGGCCCTCTTCCGCCTCAGTGAAGGATCCGCCGCTGGGCTTGACTAACACATGCTCAGCGCCAGGATATCCTCCCGGGAGATAGTGCACTCTACAAATCTGCGTAACATAAACCTATGGGAAGCACAAAGGAGTTGTCTCAAGGATAAATGGTCTCTTGATATAACACTTTTACTCTGCCCAACACCCTGGAAGGGCTCAGAGGTTATTGGCATAAGGCGCTAGAACTAGAATACTCGCAGGAACACTGGGCGACTCTCAGTTCAGCACATGATCCTTTACTTAGGGAGGCTAGGTTAAAGTTCTCTTACTTTAATCTATTGCACAATTGGTATTGGTCTCCGACCCAACTGCAGAAAGCTGCTCTGTTACCATATGAAACAGGTTATGTCATTAGAATATGGAATTGTGTTAAACTACACACTAAATGGGCTTCAATATAGCAAACGTTGTCTGATTCAGAGGGCCAAACGATATTCCCCAGATTCAAATTGGCATTCATGTTGGATGGTCCAGCCCAACAAAGCATAAACGCAGGTGGTTAGCGGCAGCACTAGCCATTGCAACAACACGCATTTTGAGACATTCAAGAGCACATGCCCTCCTTGCACACCAGGATAGCTTGTTGAATTAGCTAAAGTTGCCAACTGCTACTGATTATATACAAAACTAATGACCAAATGGAGTTCTTTTAATTCATTTGGGAACCATTTCTACACCCATGGGCAGTACTGAGGTAAAGGGCCAGAGATTATTCAGGTTCTTGAGCGGTTATACTGCAGATCATAATATGCAGTGTTCCCAGAAGTACTCGGGTAACATCGCGCAGTAAGGTTTATGGATATGAAAGGCTTGGTATGACCCTGGCCACTGCAATTTTACTATTCTGCAGCCGCAGCTTTTTTACAGATTTGCCCCATTTGTTATTAAAAAAATTGCCCACCTGTGTTCGCATGCAGTGGAAGTCTCTTCGCAAAGGTTAACTGGTCATCTTTCAGTTGCTTATTTCTGTATTTGGTTGTTGTACTGGGACTAATGAGATGAATTATTTTCCCAGACAATATTATCATATGTAAAAATTACAAAATAATGAAGTAGTACTATGAAAGATTGTGCTGCATTATGCCATATAATTTGCCTTTTCCTGTCGCATAATTTAGTCAATCTTGCCGCATAATTTGGTGCTCCCCTGACGCATAATTTCAGTGGCCCTAGTTATGACGTTACATTATGTAGCGATGCACCGGATGTGGTGTAATGTTATGCTAAAGGTGGAATACCCTGAGGACAATAAGCATCGGATGGGGAAAACTAAAAGACAAATATCTACCACGTTGTGTTGGAGGTGTCGGTGTGGGTAGAATAAGAGGGATAAGATGAGATTGTTGAAACAGTAGACAAGAGAAAAATATTAAGCTCTCTAGACAATAGTGTGTACCTTCAGATATATGATTTTCATGGGTTGTTCACTTAGATTCCTACTACTAGGATTATTGGAGATCACGTACTATATTGTGACTTGAAACTTTACAAAACTGTAATAAAAACATACACCGGCTCTAGGTTGTTGCCTTCGACTATGTTTTCTGACCATGAACAATCCAGAAATGGCCAAGTGTTGTGTGTTTGTGGGAGTGTCCCAACCAAGGACAGCAATGAACTTGCTGAACTCACTGTTAACATTGATATCAATGCCTCCGTTTACCACCACCCGTGCTTTGGGGTCGTTGTAGAGAGCCATTACCATCTTCATGTAATTGGGACCAAGCCCAAATTTCTCCAAGCATTGGTCTAGGTATGGCCATGACACCCTATCGAAAGCTTTTTCTGCGTCTAAGGCTATCATGACAGCTGCGTTGCTGCTTTTGGAGGAGTGGTTAATTATGTGGCATAGTAGCCTTGTGTTGTCGTGTGACATACGGTTTTTAAGGTAGCCTACTTGAGAGCTGTGTATAAGCTTAGGTAGGTATGCATTGATTCTGGTTGTTAGTATTTTTGCGTAGATTTTACAGTCTACGTTTATGAGTGAGATTGGTCTAAAATTCTTTGCCAGGTTTGTGTCTTTACCTTCCTTTGGTATAACTATTATGTTTGCTTCCGCCATTGACTGTGTCATGCGTCCATTCTGGACACATTTCGTGAATACTTCTTGCATGGTTGGTTTGAGGATGTGTAGGTACTGTTTGTAAAATCCGACCGTGAAGCCGTCTGGCCCTGGTGCCTTGTTGTCTTTCAGGCTCGCCGTGGCTTTCCCTATCTCGTCCTCCGTTATGGTCAGATCGAGGATGTTTCGTTCCTTTTCTGATAGCATTGGTGTAGATATGCTGCCTAGTAATTGTTTCCCCCCATCGTCTTTTAGTGTCTCGTCTCTTGTGTATAGTCCCTCATAGAAGTCTCTGAAGACTTCCAAAATTTCCTTGTTTGCGGTCTGTGACTTGTTGTGACCGTCTGTGATTGCCCCGATCGAGTGCTGTTTCTGTCTCCCCTTTAGGTAGGATGCTAGGTTTTTTCCTGCTTTGTTTGCTGTGCACAGGTTAATAGATTTGTATTTTTTGATCCAGGTCCCTGCTCTTTCGCTCAGTATTCTGTTGAGTTCATACTTCCGTTTAGTTAGGCTTGTGAGGGGCATCAGAAATACTCCATCTAGGCAGGGGGACCAGACAAGGGTGCCCGCTCTCACCAGCGCTATTCCTGCTAGCGATAGAACCATTATTAACCATGATCAGGAATAATAAAGACATAGCAGGAATACCGGTAGAGGAAGAAACCTTTAAGCTAGCGGCATATGCAGACGACATACTAATAGTCACAGAGGACCCGGAGAGATCCATCAAAGCGCTGATGGACACAATAGAACAATACGCCCAGGTCTCGGGGTACAAACTGAATAGGGACAAATCCGAATGCAAACCACTGAACGTACACACAACAAAAACAGTGCTAGGCACGTCCGGCCTAACATGGCAGCAGAAGCCCATAAAATACCTAGGCCTCCTCTTCGAGAGGGAGCTGAAAGCCACACTATAACATAACGAGCAAGCCACTCTTCAGAAAATTAAAGAAAGAGTAGAAGGGTGGTCTCCCAAATTCACAACATGGTGGGGAAGAGTGGAAACTATTAAAATGATGCTGACACCAATGGTCAATTACATGCTGGGCATGCTGCCCCTACTGAATACGGAAGACTTCCACAAAAAACTTGACAAAATGCTGAACAGCTTTCTGTGGAGGGGGAAGAAGCCCAGAATAGCCCTAGACAAGCTTAGACTGTCAAAAAACCTGGAAGGCCTCAACTTAACAAATTTCAAAAGATTCCAGGTGGCATGCATAGCAAGACAGGGGCTCCACTGGCTCGACCCGAGACCGGACTACACCCCCGCGTGGCTCTCGCTAGAGCGGGGATTACTAAAAGGTATGAACCCGGTCACTCTTCTCACCGCTACCAGACACCCGGCGATCAAGGACAACCCCGTTCTAAAGAATACAAAAAAAGCACTCCTAAGCGTGGACAAACTGATGGCAATAAGCATAAAGAAAAGTAGATTCGAGTCCATCTGGCACAACCCCACGATTAAGTATAGAGATAAAACTTTGAACATGCCCTCTTGGTATAGACATGGAGTCTCCACCACCAACGACCTTCAGAAACAAGGCACGCACCTCACCTTTGATACACTTTTTTTTTTTTTTTTTTTTTTTTTGGTGCAAGACCTTTATTTCACATTGTCATAGAGTTAATATACACTTACTTCGCCTACAACCTGACGAGGCCGGCACTACTTTTGTTGGTGACATCAAACGTAGTTCTGTTCATACACAGCCCATCAGCCGACAACCTGAGGTCCGGCGGCGTGTCGATGTTTTTACTTTCAAGTGTGCAATCAGACAATGAGTTACGCTGTTACTGTGACGCTTATGGTCTCACAATTTGTTCTGTTTTTTCCTTAAAGTAGCAACCCCCGGAACCTGGAGGAACACTTCAACCCAACCCCCAAAAAAACACATACAGCACTGCATCACAGCGTTCTTCCCCCTCCATCGCTTCACCAAGCAATCCCCCTTGCTAGCATTTGGTCAGTGGCAATTCAGCTCTGCCTGCGGTTCCCCATCTGCCTCAATCGTTGCCAGGTATTGTCTAAAGGGCTCCCAATAGTCTCTGGGGCGCGAACCCGCTGGCAACTCCTCTTCGTATGTGGCTAGTGTGTCACAGCAATACGCCAAGTCCTCCAACCAGTTTTTAACCCTAGGTTTTAATTTACTGCTCCAGTGTAGCGACACTCTCCTTTTCGCCATGAGTAATGCGATCACGCACAGTCTCCGCCTCTGCGCTTTCAGCTGTGGCACCAACCCTAGCAGACATACCTTGGCCGTGCATGGCAGCGCTGCACCCAGCATGTCGTTAATGGCTTAGATCACCTGCACCCAATATCGTGCCACCAAGTGACAGTGCCATGCTAAGTGCATAAAGTCAGCATTGTCCTGCCCACACCTTACGCAGTTGGAGTCATCCCTCAAGCCATACCTGTGCAGCCTGTGAGGTGTGTGATACACTTGATGCAAGTATTTATAGTGTATGAGTCTCAGATTGCCATTTGGTGTCAGCATTCCCGTCATAACACAGGATGCCTCCCACTCCATATCCGTGAGCGTATCCCCTATGGCAGCGCACCATCTCTCCTGGGCCCGTGCAGTGGTACTCCCAATGTGTGCCTGCGCGCTGCTGTAGAGTCTAGAAACCAAGTGTGAGGCGGAGGGAGATGTAAGAACCATTTGTAGAGGGGCCAGTGTCGGTGGCTCGTCCGGGAATATCGGGTAATACTCCTTCACCGCCCGTTGTAGTCTATAGTAGTTGAAGCTAAAGAGCAGTGTCGGGTTCTTAATGTAGGTCAGCTCGCGCAGCGTTACGAACTTCCCGTCCTTGTATAGATCGCCCCACCTATCTATGCCAGCTCGCATTAGCAGGTCCATACCGACTTGCTCCTGAGTTACAGTAATGGCTGGATGGTGAGCTAGTGGGAGTGCGGGTGCGTAAAGCGGCGTGTTGTGCGCTAACTTGCCTAGCAATTTCCATGCGTCAAGTGTGGCATTAACCGGATTGATATCATGTGCATGTAATCGTGGTCTGCTGTGGGGCAGAATGCTTGTCAGCGGGATCGGGTCTGCGTCCCCCTTTTCCACCGCTACGTGTGTTAGAAAGGGTATCTCATGGAACCAGTAGTGCGCGAATTGCGCCTGGGCGCAGAGATAGTAGAGGTAAATATCTGGAACCTTAAATCCACCCTGAGCGTATGGCAGTGTCATTGTTCGTAGGTCTATCCTGGCCTGTTTTCCCGCCCATATCAAGGACAGCATGAGCGATTTTATATTACGGAACACCTCTGCGGGGGGTTTAATAGGTATATTGTTGAACAGGTACAGGAATTTTGGTAGCAGTACCATTTTCACTATAGCAAGTCTGTCAGCTAAGGACAGTGGCAGTCCAACCCATCTTTTAATTTTATCTTCCAGCGAGGATATGGCTCTCCCGTAATTAGTGCGGATAACCAATTCCGGGTCCCTGTGGAACCACACTCCTAGATATCTAGTCGGCTCGTCTTGCCACCCCAGGGGATAGTCCAGTGCGGTAGGCTTAGTACCGTCAGTTAGTGCCAGCACTAGGGATTTGGACCAATTAATTTGCAGTCCTGAATATTGACCATATTTAATATATTCCCGCAATAGCGGGTTGAGATGTTGGTCAGGGTTCTTAACATATAGGACCATGTCATCAGCGTATAAAGATATGTGTATGGGTCGCGTTGGAAGCTGAATGGCCGAATGATGGTAATGCTGCCTGATCTTGCACGCCAATGGCTCGAGCACAAGGGCAAATAACATTGGCGAGAGCGGACACCCCTGTCTGGTGCCGCGTTCAATAGGAATTGGGCCAGAGAGGTGCTTATTGATCCGAATTCGCACAGTGAGATTCGTGTATAACATGGTGATCCAGCCTGTAAATAGTGGTGGGAATCCCATTCGAATCAATACCGCGTGGAGGAAGGGCCAGTCAATGGTGTCAAAAGCCTTGGCTGCGTCCAGGAGGACCGCCACCGCCTTTATGTCCGGGGCCAGGTAGTGTGCCAGTGCAAACAGGGTTCGGGTATTATGCGTGGTTGATCTGTCCGGGATGAACCCAGACTGGTCAGGCCTCATCAGCAGCGGCATGAGTGGTTTCAGCCTGTCCGCCAGTAGGCTCGCCAGTATTTTAGTGTCCACATTGATGAGCGAGAGAGGGCGATAAGAGTCGCATTGTTCCTCGTCCTTCCCAGGCTTCAACACGGCAATTAGGAGCGCCTCTCTCATTGAAGCCGGTAGCGTCTGCGCTTCATGCGAGGCTTCATAGAGTCCCACCAGGTGGGGTGCGAGGATGTCTGCGTAAGCTTTGTAAAATTCGATCACAAAGCCGTCCGGCCCTGGGACTTTGCCATTAGGGAGACGTCGAATGGTGTCTATAACCTCCTGTGTTGTGATAGGGCGCGCCAAGTATTCCCTGTGTCCGTCAGCCAACCATGCTATTTCTACGTCCGCCATATAAGCCAGCAGGTCCTCTTGCGGTATGACTGGTCGTGCCTCATACAGCGCCCCATATGTACCCATGAACTCCCCCACGATAGTCTGTATGTCATGTGCGCGTTCGCCAGTCGTGGTTTGTATCCTCTCAACGTGCTGTGGTGCCCTGCCCTTGCAGATCTTCTCAGCCAGAGCCCTTCCAGGTCTGCCCCCCTCGCCGTATCTCCTGGCCGTCGTCCGTTTAAAAATGTATTTCAGCTCATCTGCCGCAAATTTGTGGTGCTCTGATAAGAGGGCCCTGATGTCTCCCAGCAGTGCAGCATCCCCCGTGTGTGTGTATCGCTGTTCTAGCTCTTGTATTTCCTCCTCCCGCCTCTGTAATTGGTGTCGTATGTCCCTCAGTATGCCAGAAGTTGTGCTTATGCACACACCCCGGATAGTTGCTTTGAATGCTTCCCACAGGAGGCAAGGATCCTCCGTCGTAGGTGAGTTTAGTTCAAAGTAGTCTGTGATCGCTTTCTGGACTGTATCTGCATATATTGGATCTCTCAGTGCTTGTGTGTTAAATCTCCATACATACGGCGGCGGGACATAGTGAGGGATGTGTAGCTTTAATAGCACAGGGCTATGGTCTGATAGTGTTCTGGGGGGGTGCTTGACATCTTTCACCCATGTCAGTGTGTCCTGCGTGCCTAGCCAGAAATCTAACCTGGACCAGCTGTTATTAGCCGCATTTATGTGTGTTGCCTGATAGTCCCCAGGGTGTGCTATCCTTCACACGTCAACCAGGTGCAAGTCTGACATCGCTTCTAGCAGCATCGCCCTCGCCTTTACATGTGGTTCCAGGGTATGCAGTGTTCTATCAAGCCCATCTGTAAGCGTGACATTGAAGTCTCCCCCCCACAGTATATTGTCTGCGCTAACATCCGCTAGTGTGTGCCACACGTTTTTGTAGAAATTGGAGTCATCTATATTCGGGCCATATACATTCACTAGTGCAATCTGCTGTTGTCTCACCTTGCCCACCACCATCACGTACCTGCCCTCCATGTCTTTGCGTGTGTCCGTGATCTGAAAGTGGGTCCCTTTTTTTATCAGAATACTAACGCCCCTTGAAAAGGTTGAATAGTTGGAGCTAGTGATCGACTCCGCCCACCTACTCCCCAGCTTCGATGTGTTATTGGGTGCCATGTGCGTTTCTTGTAGGAAGGCCACATCTACATTATTTCTATCTAAGTACGCAAACATGTGTCGTATCTTTTTTGGATTTCCCAGGCCTCGTACGTTCCACGTGATAAAGTTCAGCGTACTAGGGCGCGTCATCTCTGAGTTTCTGGCTGCCGAGTCAGTGCGTTAGTGTGAGGTATAGTGACCGTTTTGCAGGTTTGCAGCTCTGAGCTGTGTGTGTGCCATATTCCACCTACAGGGAGCATAGTAAGTATCACATCATTACAAGCAATGGATGAAGTCGCAACGCCTCTCAGACACAGTGCATATACTCGAACATTCCCCAACTTCCCTCTCCCCCCCCCTCCCACTTCAGCACCCAAACTTTGCCAAAGCCATCCCCGTAGGAACTTCAAAACAATTTCAAAACTTGATTTGGGGTACACCCGCGTGGGGGTGTCGCCAAGAGCACACGTCTCCATCCACATAGTGGACGTGGACGGGTGCGGAGTTCAGTTGCATATGTAACAGAGTTTGTCCCTCACCATCCCCCCTTTCGACACGTTAGGGTGAGGTAGCAACCACCTTCATAAACGGTCTAACCATGTTCTGTATAGCGTTAGGCAGTGCGCTCTAATTCACCCCCGGCGTCTCACCAACGGAGGATTCCACTCAGTACAGGAGTGCTGTTCCATCAGTTCAAAGGCTATGTGTCTCTAGTATTGCTAGCCATAGGTTACGTACAGTTATTTGGCATCTTGCGGTGCAATATCTACTCACTGTTCAACCGTCTTGCTGGTACCCGTTGCAACCAAGGGAGATCGTCTTTCACTTACAGTAGCTCAACACAATCTGGTGCTCGCCATGTGCAGCCAGTCTAAGCTCAATCATCCAACTTGCTCGCGATAGCCCACCAGCGAGGCCATCAGTCGTTGTCGCTCAGTCTGTCTCCCCTGTCCCGCTCTTTGCGGCGTTTGCCGAGTTTCTTGACATACTCTTGTGCGGCTTGCACCGTCGGGAGTATCACCGGTTTACCCTCTGCAAGAATTCTGAGTTTTGCGGGGTATAGCATTGCATACCCTATTCCCATGTCCCGGAGTTTCTGCTTGACGGAGGCGAATTCCTTCCGCGCCATTTGCACCGCCATGGTGTGGTCGGGATAGAACTCCAGGGTATTACCCTGATACGTGACAGTGCCTTTTTCTCGTGCGAGTCGTAGTACGGTGTCTCTGTCACGGTAATTGAGGATGCGGGTGATGATCATCCTGGGAGCGGCCCCCGGCTTTGGGGTGGGCGCCAAGGAGCGATGTGCGCGCTCGATCAGGAAGACCTTTGAGAAGCTCTCCGCGCCGAATATGTCTTTCAACATCTCCTCCACGTACGACTCCATCTTGCCAGTGTTGGTCGTCTCCGGCAGGCCCGAAATGCGCACATTATTGCGGCGTGACCTGGCTTCTTGATCTTCCACCTTCGCTTTCAGGGTTTCCAGCGTCTTTGCCATGGTGCCGCATGTTTTCGACGTGTCCCTGGAGAGATCCTCGACCGTCGATATCCGTTGTTCTGCTTCCACTAGTCGTTCCTCGTGGTTCTCCATTTTCGCCGTCATGGCGTCCACTCTCAGGACGACCGCGTCCATATTGGTGCTCACCTCCTACAGGCTCTGCTGGATGGCACGTAGTACCGATTCCATGTTGGCACCGCCTTCCTGGTCTTGATCCCCTTCCGCGTCTGTAGCGGGCGTGGTTTTTGGCGTTTGCTTCCTGGATTCAAAGGGTAGTTTCGATAAATTTTTATCCGGCTTCCCCATGCCGCAGGAGGCCACAGTCGGACTGCTGGTGTGCTGCGCTGGACTGGTTGCGGCCGGGGGCACTATTGTTGTTCGTTTGCGCCTCGGCGGATAGCCCTGTGTCCCTGCCGCCGCAGATTTATTCATTTGGCCCCTCCCTACTCATTCTGCCATCAGGAGTCGTGTCTGCGATTGTCGCCGTAGCCTTGCATGTACAGCCTGTTGCGCTGTGCCAGGGACTGTAGCGCTGCTTCCGTGCCGTCTTTGTCGCCTTCACTGAAGAGGGAAGTGCCGGGCAGCCCCGCAAGGTGCAGTTCCGTGTGGTACTCTGCGTGTGCTGAGGGCCCTCGTGACGGGGCCGCGTCCCTGCATCGTCTGCTTGTCGCCCATCCGGCAGTAAGTACCGATGAAATGTACCTGTTGCGCTGTGTGTGCACTGCGGCGCTTGCCCCTCAATGGTGTACGCTGTTGCATCAGGAGGAGTGTCCCTTCCGCCTTCACCCCTCCAGCCGTCCCCTCCAGCCGACTGCCGCACACCTGAGCCGCAGCCCGCTTCTTGAATACTCACTCAGGGTCACTGGAGGCTCGCAGCACCGCTCGCAGCCCCTCCGTCTATGCGTGTCACCGCGGCCGCCATTTTGTGGACCGTGGAACGCATCTCCGTCGCTGGGCCGGCACCGCTTACGGGGGCTTCCAAGGCTTTGTCCCGGGCAGCGCTGTGCCACCGCTTCATCAGGGTGGCGTTGTAGCGGCTTACCAGTCGTAGTTAGGGGCTGTTAGCACTTGTTCGACTCGGAGCCCCGAGTCGCGGTCGCCGCCATCTTGGGTCGCCGGTCATTCCACTTCAGTAATCGCCGTTTTCCTCCCTATGTCTCCTCGCCACAGCGCTGTAATTTCAGCGTCTCATCACTACCACCTTCCGATTGCCATATCTCTGTTCGTGGCGGGCAACAGAGCAGTATCGGGAGTGTTGGGGTCGCTTTTCCCTCACCCGTCCGGCGGAGCTGACTTACACGCCAGCCATTCCGCAGTGCGCCCTCTAGCGCCCCCACCTTTGATACACTTAGGGCAGAGCATAACCTACAGAGCATAGAACTTTACAACTTCCTGAAGATCAAGGTAGCAATAAGGAAGGCAAACCTTAACGGTCTAACACCATCACTCATACAACACGCCGCCAAACTAAACTCACTAGGCCACCAAGTAGCACACCTCTACAAATCCCTAAGCCCCAAATCCACCAAACTCAAAAACAAAATCACAAATTTTTGGGAAACAATAGCGGGGAGGGTGCTAAGTGAGGACGAGAAAGCAGAGCTATGGAGATCCATCTCTAGGAAAAAGGTAACGGCAACGCTAAACCAGACCAAATTCTGGCTAGTACATAAAGCCTACTGGACACCAGCCCGTCTAGCAGGCATGGGGATTAGAGAGAGCGACACATGCTGGAACTGCGACAAGGGGAAGGGAGACCTGGAACACCTACTGTTTAACTGCTCTAAGGTTAGAGAGTTCTGGGAAAAAACCGAAGCACTAATTAACGAGATCACAGGGATATCCATGCACATAGACTTCCACAGCCTGGTACTGGGTTTTACTTCCCCAGCAATCATGACTACAGAAGACCGCGACCTTATTGACCTACTGCTGACTGCGGCAGTCAAAATGGTCCTCAGTAACTGGAAAGACACAGCAAAAGCCACGCCAAAAGCATGGTTTAACTGGATCACCTACCTACGAGGGGCCGACAACATCACAGCGACATACTCACCGAAAACACACAGGCAGTCGAATATGTGGGGCTCCCTAGACAACTACCTAGCATCGCATAAACCGCCATAAGGACAAAGCCAGACAAGCAGGGAAGCGACCCACATAGCCAGTCTCTGTGCGCACAACAAGAATGTAACATGCATTGCTCCCTTTCTATCTCTCTCTATCTCCTTCCCTCCGGGGCGTGGACCAAGGATGACAACCGAGCAACGCAAAGGGGCGGCAACCAAACTTGGTAGACTGGCAATCGGGCAATCGGACTAACGCCAATAAGACTGGAAGCTGGCAGCGATCCGAACCCCCTTTCTCTTCCTTTCCTTCCTCTTCCTTTCACCCATGTATATTGTATGCTCCATGTAAATATATATTTTTCTACAATAAAAAAAATTACGGAAATAAATTTAAAAAAAACATTGATATCAATGCAAAACATACTTTTTTCGGATGGCTGCAGCTACCATCATCGATGCCATTCATGACACAAACTTTGCAAAAGTATTACAAGTTAACCCTATCCTCCTTCCTGTGCGTGCTTGCACTCATGCATAGGGCTCAACAAAGTCTCTCAGGTACGTTGGTTACTTCCGTCCCTAGTCACCTGTGACTGAGGACACATAGAAGTCAGGAAAGGGGCCATGTACCCCTGGCAGGAAGGTATAGCCCTCATCATCAAGATGGCAGTGGTGTCATGCATCACTGAGACCCAAAGTCCCAACAAATGAGGCCAGAAGGTTTGTGTTAAGCAGATTTCATGGCAGAGGTCCAGCAGGATCGAGGAGCACTACCTTTTTCTGACCACATTAGAAACTAGTTAAGATCTAAGCAAATAATTTCATCATGAGAAGTTGGACACTAAAAGAAAGGTCACTGGAATTATGTGGCAGCGTAGCACCAAATTATGTGGCAGAGTTGACTAAATGATGTTACAAGAAAAGGCAAATTATGCTGCGTCATGTGGTACATTCAGTGGCAACATTTTAAAAATGTTTTATTTTAACCCACATTAATGCTGTTTAGATACAAGTGTTGCCTTGTTAGTGACAGTTTACCACCTGATGACAACAATCAGCAACTAAAGGGTGACCAGTTAACCTTTGCATAGGGCCTGCCACTGCAAGGCACTTCGTTGACTATCTTTTGATCAATTTGAAATAGAAACAAGGTAACATTTTGTTGAACTGTGCAAATTATGTAGCAGTTGTTGAAACATGTAGCAACTGTAATAAAGCCATAATCATTCAAAAAACAAAGTGGCAGAAGAACAACATAATCCCAGTGACCAAAGTCAAAGGAGGCAGAAACAGGGTGGGAAAGTTGGGGGATTGGATGGAGAGCGTTAGGGAATCCTACCTCCCTAAAGGGGGAATCTGTAGCCTGGATCCAAAAGAAATGGAGCCAGAACAGTGCGTGAACAAGATTGATGCACACATAGGTCTGAGGTGGCACAGCCCCTGCCAGCAGGCTGTAAAAGAAGATGGTATTTGGAAGCAGCACGACCCTGGGGCACCAAGGCTGCCCTGCAGGAGCTCTGGGGATCCCCTTTGTCCCACATGTCACTGTTCTCAGAGCTGGAGGCCATTGTGCCATCCACAGTACTTCTCTGAGGTGACAGGGTCGATGGTGGCAGCACACTGGCCTCATCCGAACCATACAAAGGTTTTTCCAGGTGAAACAGTGCTGTCATATTTCATGTTCTTCAGGGGCATCCAGTGATACTGACAGAATGTCTTAAAAAAAGGAAAAAGTACTGAAACGATTAATCAAGTGAAGACAATTATAAACAATACAGTACAGCAGGCAACTAACCCGCTGGATACCAGTTAGAAGTTGCAACTGATTAGTAGTATCAACTGATGTTAATTCTGACATTCTTTACTAATAGCCCTGGAAGGATGATGCAAAGTCTATTTAGTTTCCCAAGTTTCTTAAAGGAAGTTTCGGCTTTGTGGACCCATCATATCAAGGGATCAGCCTCTGTGCTTCTTGTAATTAAAAGGGGAAGAGGAATCAGATATGTGGATGTCGAACATTAGTTCCTACAGCAGATGTCAAGTGAGGCCACGTTTTGCAAGTATGTTGGAACTTTGTTCCAGGAGACCCCATGGATGGTTCAAATAAATTTAAAAATACAACATTATCCAGGCTCCAGTGCTAAATTCAATTTGGCAATGAGGTCCGACTGCAGATACTAGCAGTGTGGGAGTTAAACCCATCATTGAAGAATTCTATTTTTTATTCTCTTGTGAGGTATGTTTTGCTTGCTTAACAGCCATACATCACACCCTTCAAATCTCTGTTTGATGACTGTTTTTATTGGATTTGGAATTTAACCTGATCAATTAGTCACTGCCTTGATTTGCAACGTCTGCCCACTTTATTGTTAACCCTCTGAACCCACACCCATAATGTCTCCAGCGTGTTAGAGACAGCAGCTCTCACTCTATATCATCTCTCGCGCTGGCCTCCTAATTTCATCCATTTGCCTTTCGTGCAGAAATCTCTTCATTACGATGCTACCTCAGAGGCCCAGCAACTGAAATGCATTCTCTTCCTTCTTTGCTACATTGGTTTTCTTCAACTTTATTCTAACCATTCGCCATCTAGTGGAATTGGTTGGTATTTTTCACATCGGATTCTGCAAACATCTATTAAACGCCTTAAAAACAGCATTTCTCCATGTCGCAAACTACAGTGATTCAAACTTCTTTCTGGTGCACTATTGTGCAGATTAAATCCCAGTGATAAGCATACTTTAGCTGAACACTGTTATATTTTTTTGGGAAACCTTAATATTTGTGTATCACATCAGGAGCATTTAATAAAACGTTCTTTCAAGTCACAGGGGGTATTAAGGAAAACCACATTTTTACTGTCCTTTATTTAGTGCCTATGTGGATGGAAGAAGAGACGGCAGTATCAATCAGTACAGTCAGCGGCTCCTCCTCCCATGTTTTTAGCACAAGCTGGTCCACCCGCAGTTGAATTCCTTAGAGGCCAATGATGGTTTGAACTTCAGAGCTTCAAGTAAAAAAGCCCTTCAAATTATTGCATTAGGGAAAGAAGTCCAACATGTTTTCAAGTTTATCCAATAGTTACAGGGCGAGGCAATGCACAGATTGAGAATACTTATGTAGAAGCCAAGAAAAGACTAGAAACATATTTTGGAAAGCAGGTCAACATTGTCATGCAGAGACTTTCATTTTACACACAGTCCCAGAAAAGTCATGAAACAGTAGAGGCATTTATCACCAGACTACATTAGTTATGTCAGAAGAATGTGATTTTGGAAACATGATGGATCAAATGATTAGAGATCAATAAAATTGTTCGATGCAAAAACAAAAGGATGCAGGAAACGTTGTGAGCTGCATGTAGGCCAACATTAAAAGAAGCAAAATGAAATAGCAAAAATAGTAGAAGATTCACACTCATGCATGAGAGAAACTTAACACATTGATGCAAAGAAATGTGATGAAGTAAATGCTGTAGAAAAGAAACAGAACACAACAACACCTTTCAAAAATCAAGATATAAGGGAAAATAACTACATGGAAAGATCTAAAGATAAACTGAACAAATCTCACATCAAACCTGCATATAGAGGATGCTACAGCTATGGTAGTATGCCACATATGGCTGGTTTCAAAAGCTGTTTTGTGAGGGATAAAGAATGTTGGAAATGTGGCAGGAAAGGACATTTATTAGGAGTGTGCAAGGGTGGATACAAATCTAGAGTGGATTGCATGGAGGAGGAACAAGAAAGAGTGTTGTGCATCAAAAGTAAATAAGACTTGTGCAAGAATAGGCCAAAAGCTATGTTCTTAGTGCATGGTGCACTCATTGAATTGATGGTTGATCCTGGATCAATGAATACTATAGTTTGGCACTGTTTAATTGACGGAGTATGGCCGCATGTCTCTCTACAGTCCAGTGACATACTGCCAAAGGGTTATGGAGGGGAAGATATGCACATTTTAGGATTTGTTGATTCAACATTTTGAGTCAATAGTCAGGAGACAGCAGGAAAGACATATGTATCTCACAATGGTCCAGCCATATTGGGTTGGGCTCAGCAGTATGATTTGCACATTGTACTTAATCTCAGATCTAATTCTCATGTTTTAGTTATCCAGGGTAACAAGGAAATAGATGCAGTGTTAAACAAGTTTTCAGATGTCTTCAAAGAGAAAATTGACTGACTTCAATCAATCAATCCATCAGAACAATGTGTAAAGCGCGCTACTCACCCGGAAGGGTCTCAAGGCGCTGGGGGGGGGGGGGGGGGGAGGGGGAGGCTCCGTTACTACTCGAAAAGCCAGGTCTTGAGTTGCTTCCTGAAGGAGAGATGGTCCTGGGTCAGCCGTAGGTGGTGGGGAGGGAGTTCCATGTCTTGGCCGCCAGGTAGGAGAAGGATCTTCCTCCGGCGGTGGCTCTGCGGATGCGTGGTACGGTGGCAAGGGCGCGGCTGGTCAATCGCAGCTGGCGAGTGGGCGTGTAGAAAGTGAGGCGGTTGTTGAGGTATTTGGGGCCCAGGTCGTGGAGAGCTTTGTGTGCGTGGGTGAGGAGTCTGAACGTGATCCTCTTGCTGACGGGGAGCCAGTGCAGGTCTCTCAGGTGGGCGGAGATGTGGTTGTGGCGGGGGATGTCCAGGACGAGTCGTGCGGAGGCGTTCTGTATGCGTTGAAGTCTTTTCTGTAGTTTGGCAGTGGTTCCCGCGTAGAGGGTGTTCCCGTAGTCCATTCGGCTGGTGACGAGTGCCTGGGTGACCGTCTTCCTGGTTTCGGTGGGGATCCATCGGAAGATCTTACGGAGCATGCGCAGGGTGTTGAAGCAGGATGACGATACTATATTGTCAAGAACAGGGGTCCTTAGAGTAACAAACCAATGGAGGAAAAAATAAATATAAACCAATTGGAAATATATTTAGGGGAATTGTCCAGCCGGACGATTTATTTCCCTGATACAAAAATAATACTAAAACCAATAGAACACTGGGTGTGATAGAAGCGGGGCACCGTCCGGTGTCCGACTAACACACTGAAAAGACATACAACATACACAATAACAGGCAATAGCAAGACATCTGATTGGAGTAAGACATACACCAGACAATCTAAAGTATACACATATGCAAGAAAAATTATATACACATTTGATGCATTTAGTGTAATGTGTCGACGACGTTTCGAACCATACTTAATAAAGGTTCATCCTCAGGACAGAGGGTAATTGCCTTAAAGTTACACATTTGCGAATATATCACTGGTAGGGAGGTAAATACCATGTAAAAAGAAAGGAGACATAAAAAGATAGAGACATGTCATTAAAACATTGCCAAAACTGCGTGCATAGATTGCATGACTCATACCATGCCAAGGTGCAGCCGGCAACGAGATGTGGATCATGCAGAATATAGGCAGTGGAGAACAGTAACGAGGAACAAGGCTAGTGGCGCCGAGTGTCTATGGTCCAGAAAGTGACTGTGGCTGGTGCAAAAAAATAGGCACATACGGAGTGAAGTGGCAGCAAACTGACGTGCCAAACAAACAGTGCACTCTGACATTGTGTGTCAAATGTGAGGATGCGCTTATGTGAGGATGCGCTTACCAATAGTGTGGCACTCTGAAAGGAAAATTCCTTAAACTTGATAGTTTTGCATAAAAGCAGATGCCAAAATAGATCTAGTGGGAAGATAAATAATTACACTGTAGTAGCGAAAAGTACTTCCCAATTTGAAGTTATGCAAGAAAATGCTCATACCGTAAAAGAGTGCCCTCGGTACTAGGGTCTGTGGAGGGAAGGGCGACATGTGATTGATTATAGCAATAGAATCGAAGTGAGCGTAAACAACACATGTTGCGGGAAGTGTATCTTACCCGAAAAAGATGGTCACGGTACCATGGTCTGAAAGAAAGAACACGGGCGGCATAAGTGCCAATGGTGTCATCAACCTTACTTCTAATAAGTATACAAGTTGCCCGGGCCGATCTTACCTGGTAATACAGGAAGCAAGGCCTCAATGGGGGTTCTTGCTTGCACCGGTGATCAGCGCGGCGTCTCCGTGCAATGCGGGACGCGATGTGGAGTTCAGGGAAGTCACATGGGCAAGGGGACCAATGGGGTTGCGCCGAAACTTGGCGGCCATTTTGGATAGGGAAAATGAACCCATGGCGCGGTGTAGTGACGCCGGTGGTCGCGTGAAGACTAAGGCACAGCTATGATGCGTCAGCCGGGTGTCGGCCATCTTAGAGTGGCACCCGGCCCATTAAACAATATATCATGTAATAACTAAGTGAGTGATAACAAAAACGAGTGATAATAAAATTCGAGTGGAGGGCGGAGAATTGCATGCCAGTGAGTCACGTTCACTCAGGACATACCACAACGCTAATTTTCATAATAAATGAATTTCTAGCACATTTCTTACATTTTTCCTTTTTCCACGTGCACCAAATTAGGTGAAGAAATTATTCAGAACCATTTTATGCAATTATGTTTCGGGCTTCAGTTAGAATCCATGCAGAGGGAGAAACAGTTTGTGTTAAATCAGAGAAGTCCAATCCTCAGTCCGATTCAACCCTGTATGAAGACTTTTGGTCTTCAAAATCCATCTCAGTTCCTCTTTGTTCATGAGTTGTTGCAGGTTACCGCCGCGGCTCGGGAGTTTTACCAGGCAAATGATAGTCCATTTGAAATCCATTTCTGTATGGGATTGTTCTGTGAAGTGCTGTACCAGGGGAGCATTCGCAGTTCTACATCGTATCCTGCTTCGATGTTGGCACATCCTTGTTCGTGCCTTTTGTGTAGTTTGTCCGATATAGATCATGGAGCATGGGCAAAACAAAGCATAAATCGCATTGGAGCTATTACAGTTTGTGAATTCTCTACGCTCGTATTTCATATCTCTGTAAACAAACTCTTTGCCTTCTATAGTACTCTCACACATTGAACAATTACCACATCTTACATGTCCAGTGAGCTTTGGCAAACCCCATAATGTGTCAATTGTGGTCATTTCTGCAGGAGCGGGTAGTGCTGCCCGCACCAAATGATCTTTTAAGTTCTTGGCCTTCTTGAATGCAAACATCGGTTTCTCCAGTTGCAATTGATCAGCATTCAGCACAGCCCAATGTTTTTTAATGCTTTTGGTAAGGGGGTTGGATATCGGAGAGAAGGTTGTTACACATACCAAACGGTTCTGTGTTTTTTTTGGTTTTGATTCCAACAGAACTTCCCTCGGACAAAACCATGCTCTTTTTAATGATGTTTTGATTAATCTGCGGGGGTAACCGCGGGTGCTAAGTTTAGCGCTGAGTAGATGGGCCTCTTTGAAGTAATCTTCTTTTAAATAACAATTTCTTCTGAGCCTTAGAAATTGTGAGAAGGGTAAGGAATCACGGAGCGCTCTAGGATGATTACTCTGGTAGCTTAGTAAGGTATTGCGCTCAGTGGGTTTCCTATAAAGGCTAGTGATGAGGACGCCTTCTTTCTCCTGTATGTTTAAATCTAGGAAGGGAATACTAGCCCTGCTCTTGGTAAGAGTGTAGGTGAGGCCGCTACAATTAGAATTGAGCCAGTGTAGAAATGGGGGAAGTAGATCCTCACTATCTGTCCAAATCATGAAAATGTCATCTATATACCTTTTCCATAGGGCAATGCCACTATGGAAAGGGTTAGACGGGATCAATATGCGCTCGCATTCAAGGCTATCCATATACAGCACTGCCAGGTTCGGTGCGAAGACAGCCCCCATAGATGTACCCTTGATCTGGCCATAGTACTGGCCATCGAACAAAAAGTAATTCTTCGTGAGGCAGATTTCCAGTAGTTGGAGAATAAAAAGTGTAGGTATGAAATGGGGACTAGGGCGGTTGTTGAGAACTTTTTCAATGACCAACATTGAGTCATTTTGAGGAATATTTGTGTATAGTGACTCCACGTCCAGAGTGCAAAGCACATTGGACGTGGGGTCAAATGGATGTTCCTCTATCATGTTAATCATATGGGTACTGTCACGTATGTAACATTGAGTGGCTGGTACGAAATCCTTGATAAAAAAAGTCCACAAACAGTCCCAAGGGCTCTAGAACTGACCCACAGCCAGAGACAATGGGTCTGCCCGGGGGATGTTCTACACTCTTATGGACCTTCGGGAGTGTGTAAATGACCGGAGTCCGAGGAGCTCTGGAATTGAGGAAAGAATATTCCTTTTTGCTCAGGAACCCTAACTCGAGGCCTTCCTTAGTGACTTGCCGAATTAAGTTTTGGAGTTTAACATAATGTGAGGGATTGCTCAATTGGCGAAGCACCTCTGTTTTGTATGTATCAAGGTTTTGTAGTACAATTCCACCGCCTTTGTCAGCAGACTTAATAATTAAATCAGACTTTGATTTGAGGCTGAGAAGTGCATGTTTCTCCTCCAAGCTAATATTGTAAGGAATGAAAGTATGCCGCTTCTCAAGGATGGAGAGATCATGTAGGACCAGTTTCTCGAAGGTCAATATCTCAGGAGGCACCATGTTGCCTACTGGCGAGAAAGTTGAGGGGGGACGGAATGGAGTGTTAGGCGTGAGAACTGGTTTGGGATGGAGTAGGAAGAAAGCATGTAGTCTCAACTTCCTAAAAAATCTTAGTAGCTCCGTCTGGACGTCCAAATAGTTGGGACGTATCGTCGGGACAAATGAGAGGCCCTTGGTTAATAACGACAATTCGGTGTTGGAAAGGGGGTGTGATGTGAGGAAAATGGGTAATGGCAACGGGTTAGCCGGATCTGCTGGATTAGGCATTGTGTTTGCATAAATGGCAAATTGCTGATCTACCATTGATAGTGTTGGCGTCTGGTGTTCCTTTCGCCTGACGGGTAGGGCCCTCGTGGTGCTGGCTTGGGTTTCCCCCTCTTGGGGGGATCGGATTGGCCTCTGGATAAAAAAGGAGCTCTATTGGAGGGGCCAGGAGCTCCACCTTGGTCAGAGCTATCGGATGACTCTGCCGAGGTGTCTGAAAACCCAACTAGAGTCTGTCGTCTATTGTAGCGGCCCCACGGTTTTTGGTTTTGATTCTGCGGGCCACTGTAGGTACGGTTGGTGTAAAAATCTTTGACTAAATATGGATAGGCTCTTTCTTGCGAAAAGTTTTTAATATCTTTTCTAACTTTGGTTGTTTTTTTGTTCAACTCAATTCTGTGAAAGTCGCTTACAGTTTTTGCTATATCCTCTAATAATCTAGTGCAATCAGGTACAGGACATTTCTCTTTTAGTTGTGTTTCCAGATCTACTATTTCCAATCCTAGTTTTTTCAGCTCCTCTGAAGCAATATCGATGCCTAGTGCCATCCACTGTCTGGAGCAACCGGTGCTGATATAGCTGAACCCTGTGGTATACTTCGGGTTATCAGTAAACACGCCAGGTATGTTGCGAACCTGCAACCCAAGCGGAATAATATTGGCTTTGAGGTATTGAGCCAGAAGAAGTATCATCAGTTCTAACCTTACTACCTTCTTTTTAATTTTTTCAAGTTGATCACCTAATGGAACATTGAGTGTGCTGGGGCTTTCAGGATTGTCTGTAAGTAAGGACGGGCCATCTAGAAGTTTTTTGAAGTATTCCTCGTTATATAAGGGCGTGTGGTCTGACATGCCCTAAAAGAGTTAAGGGAAAATATAAAAGAGATTGAGAGTGGAAAGACTAACAAGGGACAGTAACCCGCTTCAAGGAAGGGGTAGGGGAGCGAACCCTTGCAACCAGTTGGTTGCGCTACGTACTATTTTAGAGGAACAAGGGGACCCAAGGCGCAATGAGCTAAGGACCATGGGTAGGTGCTATATTGTCAAGAACAGGGGTCCTTAGAGTAAGAAACCAATGGAGGAAAAAATAAATATAAACCAATTGGAAATATATTTAGGGGAATTGTCCAGCCGGACGATTTATTTCCCTGATACAAAAATAATACTAAAACCAATAGAACACTGGGTGTGATAGAAGCGGGGCACCGTCCGGTGTCCGACTAACACACTGAAAAGACATACAACATACACAATAACAGGCAATAGCAAGACATCTGATTGGAGTAAGACATACACCAGACAATCTAAAGTATACACATATGCAAGAAAAATTATATACACATTTGATGCATTTAGTGTAATGTGTCGACGACGTTTCGAACCATACTTAATAAAGGTTCATCCTCAGGACAGAGGGTAATTGCCTTAAAGTTACACATTTGCGAATATATCACTGGTAGGGAGGTAAATACCATGTAAAAAGAAAGGAGACATAAAAAGATAGAGACATGTCATTAAAACATTGCCAAAACTGCGTGCATAGATTGCATGACTCATACCATGCCAAGGTGCAGCCGGCAACGAGATGTGAATCATGCAGAATATAGGCAGTGGAGAACAGTAACGAGGAACAAGGCTAGTGGCGCCGAGTGTCTATGGTCCAGAAAGTGACTGTGGCTGGTGCAAAAAAATAGGCACATACGGAGTGAAGTGGCAGCAAACTGACGTGCCAAACAAACAGTGCACTCTGACATTGTGTGTCAAATGTGAGGATGCGCTTATGTGAGGATGCGCTTACCAATAGTGTGGCACTCTGAGTGAACGTGACTCACTGGCATGCAATTCTCCGCCCTCCACTCGAATTTTATTATCACTCGTTTTTGTTATCACTCACTTAGTTATTACATGATATATTGTTTAATGGGCCGGGTGCCACTCTAAGATGGCCGACACCCGGCTGACGCATCATAGCTGTGCCTTAGTCTTCACGCGACCACCGGCGTCACTACACCGCGCCATGGGTTCATTTTCCCTATCCAAAATGGCCGCCAAGTTTCGGCGCAACCCCATTGGTCCCCTTGCCCATGTGACTTCCCTGAACTCCACATCGCGTCCCGCATTGCACGGAGACGCCGCGCTGATCACCGGTGCAAGCAAGAACCCCCATTGAGGCCTTGCTTCCTGTATTACCAGGTAAGATCGGCCCGGGCAACTTGTATACTTGTTAGAAGTAAGGTTGATGACACCATTGGCACTTATGCCGCCCGTGTTCTTTCTTTCAGACCATGGTACCGTGACCATCTTTTTCGGGTAAGATACACTTCCCGCAACATGTGTTGTTTACGCTCACTTCGATTCTATTGCTATAATCAATCACATGTCGCCCTTCCCTCCACAGACCCTAGTACCGAGGGCACTCTTTTACGGTATGAGCATTTTCTTGCATAACTTCAAATTGGGAAGTACTTTTCGCTACTACAGTGTAATTATTTATCTTCCCACTAGATCTATTTTGACATCTGCTTTTATGCAAAACTGTCAAGTTTAAGGAATTTTCCTTTCAGAGTGCCACACTATTGGTAAGCGCATCCTCACATAAGCGCATCCTCACATTTGACACACAATGTCAGAGTGCACTGTTTGTTTGGCACGTCAGTTTGCTGCCACTTCACTCCGTATGTGCCTATTTTTTTGCACCAGCCACAGTCACTTTCTGGACCATAGACACTCGGCGCCACTAGCCTTGTTCCTCGTTACTGTTCTCCACTGCCTATATTCTGCATGATCCACATCTCGTTGCCGGCTGCACCTTGGCATGGTATGAGTCATGCAATCTATGCACGCTGTTTTGGCAATGTTTTAATGACATGTCTCTATCTTTTTATGTCTCCTTTCTTTTTACATGGTATTTACCTCCCTACCAGTGATATATTCGCAAATGTGTAACTTTAAGGCAATTACCCTCTGTCCTGAGGATGAACCTTTATTAAGTATGGTTCGAAACGTCGTCGACACATTACACTAAATGCATCAAATGTGTATATAATTTTTCTTGCATATGTGTATACTTTAGATTGTCTGGTGTATGTCTTACTCCAATCAGATGTCTTGCTATTGCCTGTTATTGTGTATGTTGTATGTCTTTTCAGTGTGTTAGTCGGACACCGGACGGTGCCCCGCTTCTATCACACCCAGTGTTCTATTGGTTTTAGTATTATTTTTGTATCAGGGAAATAAATCGTCCGGCTGGACAATTCCCCTAAATATATTTCCAATTGGTTTATATTTATTTTTTCCTCCATTGGTTTGTTACTCTAAGGACCCCTGTTCTTGACAATATAGCACCTACCCATGGTCCTTAGCTCATTGCGCCTTGGGTCCCCTTGTTCCTCTAAAATAGTACGTAGCGCAACCAACTGGTTGCAAGGGTTCGCTCCCCTACCCCTTCCTTGAAGCGGGTTACTGTCCCTTGTTAGTCTTTCCACTCTCAATCTCTTTTATATTTTCCCTTAACTCTTTTAGGGCATGTCAGACCACACGCCCTTATATAACGAGGAATACTTCAAAAAACTTCTAGATGGCCCGTCCTTACTTACAGACAATCCTGAAAGCCCCAGCACACTCAATGTTCCATTAGGTGATCAACTTGAAAAAATTAAAAAGAAGGTAGTAAGGTTAGAACTGATGATACTTCTTCTGGCTCAATACCTCAAAGCCAATATTATTCCGCTTGGGTTGCAGGTTCGCAACATACCTGGCGTGTTTACTGATAACCCGAAGTATACCACAGGGTTCAGCTATATCAGCACCGGTTGCTCCAGACAGTGGATGGCACTAGGCATCGATATTGCTTCAGAGGAGCTGAAAAAACTAGGATTGGAAATAGTAGATCTGGAAACACAACTAAAAGAGAAATGTCCTGTACCTGATTGCACTAAATTATTAGAGGATATAGCAAAAACTGTAAGCGACTTTCACAGAATTGAGTTGAACAAAAAAACAACCAAAGTTAGAAAAGATATTAAAAACTTTTCGCAAGAAAGAGCCTATCCATATTTAGTCAAAGATTTTTACACCAACCGTACCTACAGTGGCCCGCAGAATCAAAACCAAAAACCGTGGGGCCGCTACAATAGACGACAGACTCTAGTTGGGTTTTCAGACACCTCGGCAGAGTCATCCGATAGCTCTGACCAAGGTGGAGCTCCTGGCCCCTCCAATAGAGCTCCTTTTTTATCCAGAGGCCAATCCGATCCCCCCAAGAGGGGGAAACCCAAGCCAGCCCCACGAGGGCCCTACCCGTCAGGCGAAAGGAACACCAGACGCCAACACTATCAATGGTAGATCAGCAATTTGCCATTTATGCAAACACAATGCCTAATCCAGCAGATCCGGCTAACCCGTTGCCATTACCCATTTTTAACCTCACATCACACCCCCTTTCCAACACCGAATTGTCGTTATTAACCAAGGGCCTCTCATTTGTCCCGACGATACGTCCCAACTATTTGGACGTCCAGACGGAGCTACTAAGATTTTTTAGGAAGTTGAGACTACATGCTTTCTTCCTACTCCATCCCAAACCAGTTCTCACGCCTAACACTCCATTCCGTCCCCCCTCAACTTTCTCGCCAGTAGGCAACATGGTGCCTCCTGAGATATTGACCTTCGAGAAACTGGTCCTACATGATCTCTCCATCCTTGAGAAGCGGCATACTTTCATTCCTTACAATATTAGCTTGGAGGAGAAACATGCACTTCTCAGCCTCAAATCAAAGTCTGATTTAATTATTAAGTCTGCTGACAAAGGCGGTGGAATTGTACTACAAAACCTTGATACATACAAAACAGAGGTGCTTCGCCAATTGAGCAATCCCTCACATTATGTTAAACTCCAGAGGAACCCAATAGTTGAGATTCAAAACTTAATTCGGCAAGTCACTAAGGAAGGCCTCGAGTTAGGGTTCCTGAGCAAAAAGGAATATTCTTTCCTCAATGCCAGAGCTCCTCGGACTCCGGTCATTTACACACTCCCGAAGGTCCATAAGAGTGTAGAACATCCCCCGGGCAGACCCATTGTCTCTGGCTGTGGGTCAGTTCTAGAGCCCTTGGGACTGTTTGTGGACTTTTTTATCAAGGATTTTGTACCAGCCACTCAATGTTACATACGTGACAGTACCCATATGATTAACATGATAGAGGAACATCCATTTGACCCCACGTCCAATGTGCTTTGCACTCTGGACGTGGAGTCACTATACACAAATATTCCTCAAAATGACTCAATGTTGGTCATTGAAAAAGTTCTCAACAACCGCCCTAGTCCCCATTTCATACCTACACTTTTTATTCTCCAACTACTGGAAATCTGCCTCACGAAGAATTACTTTTTGTTCGATGGCCAGTACTATGGCCAGATCAAGGGTACATCTATGGGGGCTGTCTTCGCACCGAACCTGGCAGTGCTGTATATGGATAGCCTTGAATGCGAGCGCATATTGATCCCGTCTAACCCTTTCCATAGTGGCATTGCCCTATGGAAAAGGTATATAGATGACATTTCCATGATTTGGACAGATAGTGAGGATCTACTTCCCCCATTTCTACACTGGCTCAATTCTAATTGTAGCGGCCTCACCTACACTCTTACCAAGAGCAGGGCTAGTATTCCCTTCCTAGATTTAAACATACAGGAGAAAGAAGGCGTCCTCATCACTAGCCTTTATAGGAAACCCACTGAGCGCAATACCTTACTAAGCTACCAGAGTAATCATCCTAGAGCGCTCCGTGATTCCTTACCCTTCTCACAATTTCTAAGGCTCAGAAGAAATTGTTATTTAAAAGAAGATTACTTCAAAGAGGCCCATCTACTCAGCGCTAAACTTAGCACCCGCGGTTACCCCCGCAGATTAATCAAAACATCATTAAAAAGAGCATGGTTTTGTCCGAGGGAAGTTCTGTTGGAATCAAAACCAAAAAAAACACAGAACCGTTTGGTATGTGTAACAACCTTCTCTCCGATATCCAACCCCCTTACCAAAAGCATTAAAAAACATTGGGCTGTGCTGAATGCTGATCAATTGCAACTGGAGAAACCGATGTTTGCATTCAAGAAGGCCAAGAACTTAAAAGATCATTTGGTGCGGGCAGCACTACCCGCTCCTGCAGAAATGACCACAATTGACACATTATGGGGTTTGCCAAAGCTCACTGGACATGTAAGATGTGGTAATTGTTCAATGTGTGAGAGTACTATAGAAGGCAAAGAGTTTGTTTACAGAGATATGAAATACGAGCGTAGAGAATTCACAAACTGTAATAGCTCCAATGCGATTTAGGCTTTGTTTTGCCCATGCTCCATGATCTATATCGGACAAACTACACAAAAGGCACGAACAAGGATGTGCCAACATCGAAGCAGGATACGATGTAGAACTGCGAATGCTCCCCTGGTACAGCACTTCACAGAACAATCCCATACAGAAATGGATTTCAAATGGACTATCATTTGCCTGGTAAAACTCCCGAGCCGCGGCGGTAACCTGCAACAACTCATGAACAAAGAGGAACTGAGATGGATTTTGAAGACCAAAAGTCTTCATACAGGGTTGAATCGGACTGAGGATTGGACTTCTCTGATTTAACACAAACTGTTTCTCCCTCTGCATGGATTATAACTGAAGCCCGAAACATAATTGCATAAAATGGTTCTGAATAATTTCTTCACCTAATTTGGTGCACGTGGAAAAAGGAAAAATGTAAGAAATGTGCTAGAAATTCATTTATTATGAAAATTAGCGTTGTGGTATGTCCTGAGTGAACGTGACTCACTGGCATGCAATTCTCCGCCCTCCACTCGAATTTTATTATCACTCGTTTTTGTTATCACTCACTTAGTTATTACATGATATATTGTTTAATGGGCCGGGTGCCACTCTAAGATGGCCGACACCCGGCTGACGCATCATAGCTGTGCCTTAGTCTTCACGCGACCACCGGCGTCACTACACCGCGCCATGGGTTCATTTTCCCTATCCAAAATAGCCGCCAAGTTTCGGCGCAACCCCATTGGTCCCCTTGCCCATGTGACTTCCCTGAACTCCACATCGCGTCCCGCATTGCACGGAGACGCCGCGCTGATCACCGGTGCAAGCAAGAACCCCCATTGAGGCCTTGCTTCCTGTATTACCAGGTAAGATCGGCCCGGGCAACTTGTATACTTGTTAGAAGTAAGGTTGATGACACCATTGGCACTTATGCCGCCCGTGTTCTTTCTTTCAGACCATGGTACCGTGACCATCTTTTTCGGGTAAGATACACTTCCCGCAACATGTGTTGTTTACGCTCACTTCGATTCTATTGCTATAATCAATCACATGTCGCCCTTCCCTCCACAGACCCTAGTACCGAGGGCACTCTTTTACGGTATGAGCATTTTCTTGCATAACTTCAAATTGGGAAGTACTTTTCGCTACTACAGTGTAATTATTTATCTTCCCACTAGATCTATTTTGGCATCTGCTTTTATGCAAAACTATCAAGTTTAAGGAATTTTCCTTTCAGAGTGCCACACTATTGGTAAGCGCATCCTCACATAAGCGCATCCTCACATTTGACACACAATGTCAGAGTGCACTGTTTGTTTGGCACGTCAGTTTGCTGCCACTTCACTCCGTATGTGCCTATTTTTTTGCACCAGCCACAGTCACTTTCTGGACCATAGACACTCGGCGCCACTAGCCTTGTTCCTCGTTACTGTTCTCCACTGCCTATATTCTGCATGATCCACATCTCGTTGCCGGCTGCACCTTGGCATGGTATGAGTCATGCAATCTATGCACGCAGTTTTGGCAATGTTTTAATGACATGTCTCTATCTTTTTATGTCTCCTTTCTTTTTACATGGTATTTACCTCCCTACCAGTGATATATTCGCAAATGTGTAACTTTAAGGCAATTACCCTCTGTCCTGAGGATGAACCTTTATTAAGTATGGTTCGAAACGTCGTCGACACATTACACTAAATGCATCAAATATGTATATAATTTTTCTTGCATATGTGTATACTTTAGATTGTCTGGTGTATGTCTTACTCCAATCAGATGTCTTGCTATTGCCTGTTATTGTGTATGTTGTATGTCTTTTCAGTGTGTTAGTCGGACACCGGACGGTGCCCCGCTTCTATCACACCCAGTGTTCTATTGGTTTTAGTATTATTTTTGTATCAGGGAAATAAATCGTCCGGCTGGACAATTCCCCTAAATATATTTCCAATTGGTTTATATTTATTTTTTCCTCCATTGGTTTGTTACTCTAAGGACCCCTGTTCTTGACAATATAGTACCTACCCATGGTCCTTAGCTCATTGCGCCTTGGGTCCCCTTGTTCCTCTAAAATAGCAGGATGACGATACGGCGTTGACTTGTCTGGTCATTGCGAGGGCGGAGTCCAGGATGAAGCCCAGGTTTCGTGCGTGGTCCGTTGGCTTGGGGGTGGTGCCCAGGGCAGGGGGCCACCAGGAGTCGTCCCAGGCGGAGGGGGATGATCCCAGGATGAGGACTTCCGTCTTGTCTGAGTTCAGTTTCAGGCGGCTGTTCTTCATCCATTCGGCGACGTCCTTCATTCCCTCGTGTAGGCTGGCTCTGGCGTTGGCGGGGTCATTGGTGAGGGAGAGGATCAGCTGGGTGTCGTCGGCGTATGAGATGATGTTAAGGTTGTGTTGGCGTGCGATGGCTGCGAGGGGGCTCATGTAGACGTTGAAGAGGGTGGGGCTGAGCGAGGATCCTTCAGGTACGCCGCAGATGACTTCGGTGGCCGCGGATCAGAACGGGGGGAGGCGGACTCTCTGGGTTCTTCCGGCGAGGAACGAGGTGATCCACTTCAGTGCTTTCCCTTGGATTCCGATGTTGCTGAGGCGCTGTATTAGAGTGCGGTGGCAGACTGTGTCGAATGCTGCAGAGAGGTCCAGGAGGATGAGGGCAGCTGTTTCCCCGTTGTCAAGCAGGGATCTGATGTCGTCGGTGGCTGCGATGAGGGCGGTCTCGGTGCTGTGGTTGGCTCGGAAACCGGACTGTGAGGGGTCGAGGGATCCGTTTGTCTTGAGGAAGGTTGTGAGCTGTATGTTGACGGTCTTCTCGATGACTTTGGCAGGAAAAGGGAGGAGCGAGATGGGGCGGAAGTTCTTGAGGTCGGTGGGGTCCGCTGTCGGTTTCTTCAGGAGGGCGCTGAGCTCGGCATGCTTCCAGCTCTCCGGGAAGGTGGCGGTGTTGAAGGAGACGTTGATGATGTTCCGGAGTTGGGGTGCGATGATGGAGCCGGCCTTGTTGAAGAGGTGGTGGGGGCAGGGGTCGGTAGGGGATCCGGAGTGGATGGTGTTCATCGTGCGGGTGATGTCTTTGGTGCTGACCGGGGTCCAGTTGCAGAGGGTGGTGGTGGGGGGCGTTGTTTCGGTGGTTGGGTGCGTGGTTGGTGCGTCGAAGCTGTTGTGTATGTCGGCGATCTTGCGGTGGAAGAAGGAGGCGAGTGAGTCGCAGAGGTCTTGCGAGGGGTGATGTCGTTGTTTCTGGCGCTGGGGTTGGAGAGCTCTTTGACGATGCTGAAGAGTTCCTTGTTGTTGTCCAGGCGTTCTTTGAATGGTGTCCTTTTGGTGGTGCGGATCAGCTGGTGGTGTGTGCGGGTGGCGTTCTTGAGGGCGGTCATGTTTTCTGTGGTCTGGTCGTGGCGCCAGGCTTTTTCGAGGGTGCAGCAGTTTTTCTTGGATGTTTTGAGTTCGTTGGTGAACCACGAGGCTTTTTTGCTGCCGTGTCTGCTGGGAGGGTTCTTTAGTGGTGCGAGGTCGTCGGCGCAGTTGATGAGCCACTGTGTGAAGATGCGGGCTGCTTCCTTGGGGTCCGTAGTGTTGGTGGGAGGGTTCTGGCTGAGGGAGGTGGTGAGCTGGTCGGCGGTGATCTTGCTCCAGCTCCTGCGGGGAACCTGTTGCGGGTTGTGGTGGGTCGTGGTTCTCTTGAAGCTGAAGTGGACGCAGCTGTGATCGGTCCAGTGAAGTCCGGTGGAGTGGCTGAAGGCGATGTGCTTGCTGGAGGAGAAGACGGGGTCAAGCGTGTGGCCGGCGTAGAGGGTGGGGGTGTTCACCAGTTGCTTGAGTCCGAGGTTGGTGAGGTTGTCCAGCAGGGGAGTGGTGTTGCTGTCGTCGTTGTTCTCCAGGTGGAAGTTGAGGTCCCCTAGGAGGATGTAGTCAGAGGAGGCGAGGGCGTGCGGACTGATGAAGTCTGCGATGGCTTCGCTGAATTGTGTGCGTGGTCCCGGGGGTCTGTAGATCAGAGTGCCTCTGAGGGTGGTCTTGGGGTCGGTGTGTTTCTGGAAGTGGAGGTGCTCGGCGGCGGTGAGGGTGTCGTCGGAGTTGGTCGTGATGCGGATGGTGTTCCTGTGGACGATGGCGATGCCTCCTCCGGTCTGGTTGACGCGGTCCTTCCGGATGATCTTCTATCCGTCCGGGATGGCTATGGCGATGTCGGGTGCTGAGGAGGCGTTCATCCATGTTTCCGTGAGGAAGGCGACGTCTGGAGATGTTGAGTCGAGCAGGTTCCAGAGTTCGAAGGCGTGTCTGTGGACGGAGCAGGTGTTGAGCAGGATGCACTTGAGGTGGTTGTTGCCGGTGCCTGGCCTTTCGGGTGCGGTGATGGTCCGGAGGCAGGTGAACTTGCAGGCTTGGCAGGTGAAGGGTCCGTGGGTGCGTTTCGGTGTGGCTCGGTAGCAGGCGGGGTTCCGGTCGGGTTTGAGTGTGTTGAGGGTGGCGGCGTCGTACGTCCATCGTGTTGGCTGGCATCTTCAGGGGCCAGGGGTCCTGGCGCTGGGCGCGGTCCAGGCGCGGACGGGCGCAGACGGGCTGAAGGCGCGGCGCGCCCGCTGCGCACGTCCGCTGTGCGGTCGCTGCGCGGTCTCCATAAGTGCGAGGGGGAGGAGGGGTCAGCTGGGAGGCAGGAGGGCAGGCTGCCAATGGGCACGGGGGGGCTGGGCCGCAGGGGGGGTCAGTGGCGGGAAAAAATGGCGGGGGTCAGCGGCGGGAAAAGCGGTGGCGCGCGGTCAGGGGGCCCGTTACGTTCATGAAACCAAATTAAAGTAGGGAGTGATACCAGTAAGGCTTAGTTTCTGGAAAGTTTCCATCGTAGTCTGGGAAGAAGTGAAGAAAATGTTAGTGGATGTGCAGAATTAGGGCATCACAGAGCCTGCTGAAGCCTCATAGTGGCTAACTCCAGTGGTTATAACAAAAAAGGGGTTGGCTGTTTAAGATTTTGTGTTGACTTGGAGTTTGAACCAGTGCATAGTGATGGATAGTTTTCCTTTGCCGAGTATATCAGAATTGATCTTTTTACTCAATTAGGTTTACAATCTGATTATCAATAGATTAAATTACACTCCAAGTTAACAACTTTCACTGCTTTCATGACAATGGACGAGGTGTTTCAATTTACAAGACTTCCTTTAGGCTTGGCATAAGTTTCCAGTGTATTCTAATGTATGATGAGTATTTGATTTAAAAACATGTCAAATGTTTGTTGTTTTTCAGGATGATTTTCTAATTTGTGGTGTCACAGAGGAGGAACATAATGGTACTTTGGTGAAAGTACTACATATACTAAGGGAAGCTTGTTTGAAACTTCGCAAAGAGAATTGTCAGTTCCTGGTAATCAAAATCTAGTATCTTGGATACCCCATTACTGGCCAAGTTGTGAAGCCAAAGGAAGAGCTAGTAAAATCCAATAGATTGGCAGAAGCTCCTTACGGAAAAGACCAATTATATTCTTTCATGTGCTTAATAGAATATTATGCAAAATGTGTCCACAATTATTCTGAGAAAACAGAACCTTTAAGAGAATTATTAAGAAAAGAAAAGGGGGTTTTATGGGGAGAGAAACATGTGAAAGCATTTGAAAACATAAAAAAAGAAATTGCAAATTCACAGATTTTAACACCATTTGATCCCAAGGGCACATGCATATTAACTGCTGTTGCTAGTGCTCATGGATCATGGGTAGTCTTGTCACAGACCAAAGGTGGAATTGAACATCCAGTGGCCTTTGCTTCTAGATCTTTGAGTCTTACTAAAGGCAATTATACGGCTATTGAGCATGAAGCATTAGCAGCTGCACGGCAAGCCAAATATTTCCATATGTATCTATGGGGAATAGGATTTACATTACATACTGACTACAAACCTTTAATCAAGGTTTTACAAACAACGGGCTGACAGAGTCTGTGCTAGATTATTTAGATTTGCTTCTCACTTACAAGAATTTCATACAAAGTAGAGTATGTAGCTGGATGGGAAAATGTGCAAGCCTATTGCTTGTCTAAATTGCCCCTTAGCGTTGTGAGCAGTGGTTAACCAAAGTATAAGGACACCGAATGTGTAAATTCCAATGTTGAAGATGATTGGAAGGAGAGAGAAGTGCTATTTTAAATGAGGAGTGGGAGCAAGCTACATTGTCTGATGCCTTTTTTCGGAATTTGGCAAGCAGTATTCATGTACGGTGGAAAAGAGAAGAATATGTGGGTGCCGCATTGTGTAGCTACATGAACCTACAAAGTGAATTAAGCATGGGTGGACACATTTCTCAATTATGATCGCTGAAAAATATGTCCCACCTTAGGGTTTGAAAAACAATTGATTAAACTTGTCCATGAGGGACACTTAGGGCAATCACTTACCATAAGACACTTAAAAGACAAGTTTTGGTGGGCAGGCATTGATAATGATGTAAAACAAGGAACCGAAAGATGTGAAATACATAGAGAGAGTGAGAATCGTTTGAAAGTTGATGGTGAGGAAATGGGTTCCTTAAATTGTGCTGAAGTGCCATGGTCCAAAGGGTGCATAGCTTTCATAGATCCCTCGGATTATTTATGCAAGTCTCAGCACTTTGCGATAGTACTGGTTGATGTAGTCTCGAGATGGTTAGCTTTTGAATTTGTAAGGAACATTACAAATGAGAATGTTTTCAAAGTATTCAATAAAGTATTATGAAAGAGGGATGCCCAGGATTAATTGTCATAATTAATGGTACTCGGCTTACATCCACACTGATGCAAGTATTTTTTAAAGCTCATCGGAATAAACCAGTTTGCACCTCCTTATATAATCCCCAAGGTAATGGCATAGTTGAGAGGGCCAACCAACTAGTCAAAGAAGCCACACAAAAGGCAGTGAAGAGCATGGAGAGAGTGGGAGAGGATGTGGACAAAACAGTGTGGGTATACAACACAACTGTGAATGGTGTCACAGGTGTGTTACCGTCTGTGAGGATGAGAGGTAGAGAACCCAACATCAAACTGACCCTGAACTGGATGAAGGAATGTGAAACTAAAAATGAAGCATATGAGGGCATGAAAGGAAAGAATATTGGGGAAGAGGATTATGTCAAAATCAAGTTGGGAAGCAAGTGAGATGGCATTAATACATTTTCAAATCCCATGGAATTGAGAAGTGTACATAATTGGCATGTTGTTTTAAAGAATGGCTAAGGTTGGATTGGAAGAAGAGATGCCTTGTACTGCAAAAAAAGAGTGTGGAAAGTCGTTGCAAAGAAAGAGAGAATGACAAGAATGCCTGGGGATACATGTTGATGGATGATGCACGGACGGTTAACCAGAAAGCATTGGACTAGATCACCAAGCAATAGCACAAAGAGTGAATGAAACGGCAGGAGGAGATAGCGTTAGGACATTGGAAATAGTATTGTTAATTCACGCTGTTGTTAATTACCCTGGTGAAGGCCACAGAGAACCTCGCACAACAGTTAGGTATCATGACTATATTATGAATTAATCCCACCAATGTTTTCTGTTTCTGGATTAACATTGTGTATGTTTATTATACTTGTATTTTTTTTTCTTTTTCATGGTTTCTTTTCATTGGTAAAAGAGGGGATGTGTTATATGGTAACTGTTAGACCTGGCATCCTTCGTGTGGTTTTCCCCCTAACATTTTCCCTTCAGATCTCCTGTTTTTGCTGACTTCATTTTTGCTGGCCTTAGGACTCTGCACACTTGATTACTGCTAATCAGTGCTAAAGTGCTTGTGCGCTCTCTCTTTAAAACATGATAACGTTGGCTTATACCCAATGGCCATATTTAATTTACTTGTAAGAGCCTAATAAAGTGGCACTACCTGTGCCCAGGGCCTGAAATTAAATGCTACTAGTGGGACTGCAGCACTGATTGTACCACCTATTTAAATGGCACTTTAAACATGTCTCAGAGCTTCCATTGCAGCCTCTGTGTGTGTGCAGTTTTGAACTGCCTGTGAGGAAATAGGGTGTATTATATGATGTGGCTGTGTAACAACACATGTAATGCACTTCGGTTCAGTAGGTTTTATCTGGAAAACCCTCAGCTCAACCCTCAGTAGCTATGTGTCGGAGGGAAGGTCGGAAACAGAAGCGAGGAGGCCGTATGGGGTGAATATTGTAGGGTTTTATTAAGGATATGCAGTAGTCCAGAGTAGCGGGTAATGCACTAAGGCTAACAAAATAACAGTCCAGTGTCACAAAAATCAATCTCGGGAGTGATCTCCAGTGTCCACTCTCAGGGTTGTCGTCAGGTGGAAACAGCTCTGGTGGAACAGGTGATTCCTGATACTTCAATTGTGTGCAGTCTTTCCCAGAGTACCGGAAGCACTCAAAAGAAAGAAAAGAAAATAGCGGTCACTGACCCTATCTGGAACATAGCCTTGACCTAATCCGTCACCACACCAAGTGCAAGGTTTGGGACTCTTCAGTGGGGGGGTGCAGGGTAATACGTGAGGGTTCTTTTGTTAGTAATTATAGGAACGGGTGCAAGAGTAGTGGCCCTCAGACCAGGTCTTGGGGTCTTCCGGATCCTCGTTGGGGATTCCTTTGGCGGTTCCTCGTCGCAATAGGGAGTCCTTGGCTCTGCCGGCGTCTGCTTCTTTCTCCTCCGTCTCCTCCTCAGATGGCGCGCTGACGAACTCCACTTCCAGGTTTTTCTGCTGGTCTTGACCTTTGTTCTCGTTCTTCCATTGGTTAGGCCGCTGAGTCCTGCCACTTCCGGGAACGACTTCCGGGTCATGTACGTTATACTATGGGGCAGGGAAAAGATTCCTGGTTATTGGACTGTCCGTACCATCGTCGTCGTCATAAAAACGGTAAGGAGACCAGCGGGACGAAATGGCATTGGGGTTTGCTTCAGTGGGTGGTGTTTCCCGTCCTTGACCCTGATCTTCCTCACATTCCCCCACCCTATCTTTCTTGTTTACAAGAAAAGGATCCGGAGGGTACCTAGATAGGAAATCTGCATTAGCTTGATCCTTTCCTTTTCGGTGGTGGACAGTGTACTGAAAGGGTTGAAGGGCGAGAAACCATCTTAAGATTCTGGGGTTATGTCCTTTGTTTTGGAAAAGCCATTCCAGGGGGGCATGGTCTGTATAGAAAAGGAACTGCCTCCCGTCAAGATAGTATCGGAGAGCTTCTACTGCCCACTTGATGGCCATCGCTTCTTTTTCGATCACCGCATAACGGGTTTCTCGGGGATATAATTTGTGGCTGATGTAAAGAATGGGCCTCTCTTGTTGTTGATCGTCTATTTGGGATCGTACCGCCCCTATACCACTGTCCGAAGCATCTGTTTGCAAAATAAAGGGCTTCTCGTAAGCAGGGTTCAACAGAAGGGGATGGGAAGTGATAAGGTGTTTTAGATGTTGGAACGACTCCTGCTCTGTGGGAGAAGGGTTTTTCAAATGTTTTTCTGTGTGTATCTCTTTGTTCAGCAGGTCTGTTAAAGGGCTGGCGATCTGTGCGAAACGGGGAATAAACCTTCTATAATAACCAAGAAGACCTAGGAAGGCCCTTAGGTCCTTCTTGGTTTTTGGGAATGGAACCTGGGAGATGGCTTTAACTTTCTCTTCTTGGGGTCTTATACATCCTTCTCCTAGTAGAAAGCCTAAATACTTTACAGATTTAGTGGCTAACCTGCTTTTGGCTGGATTGATGGTCAGACCCCCATTACCCAAAGTCTGTACTACTACTGTGAGGTGTTGGAGGTGTTCCTACCATGAATTGCTGCGGATGATTATGTCATCCAAGTAGGCTGCGGCATATTGGTTGTGGGTTTTTAACATCGCATTCATAAGCCTCTGAAAAGTTGCAGGGGCCCCATGTAATCCAAATGGCAATACTTTAAAATGGTACAGGCCTGACTGGGTACAAAAGGCTGTTTTCTCCCTATCATGCGGCTTTAATGGAACCTGCCAGTAACCCTTATAGAGATCCAGGGTGCTGATGTATTGGGCCTTCCCAGTCTCTCTATCATTACGGCGACCCTAGGGAGGGGGTAGGCATCAAACTGTGACACTTTATTCACCTCCCTAAAGTCGATGCAAAAGCGAATAGACCCATCAGGTTTAGGCACGAGTACTATAGGGAACTCCACTCGCTTTTGGATGGTTCAATGATGTTTAGTTTTAGCATTTGCTGCACCCCTTGTTCTATGGCTTCACGTCTAGCCTCTGTAAGCGAACCGTTTTCCCAGGTACAGTATGGATCTCATGCTCAACTAAATTAGTTCTACCGGGGACTAAGGAAAACACTCCTTGAATGGGCCGTAGTGTTTCTTTTAGCTCTTGTTTGAGGGTATTATCCAGTTCTGTGTCTATACTTTGCTCCATCAAGGAGGAGGATGTTTCAGCGACTAGTACAGGTAAAGGCCCTTCCCATTTCTTCAAAAGATTTATATGGTAAATTTGTGTGGCATTACCGGAAGAGTCCATAACTAGTTTATAATGTTAAAGCTCCCTCGGACAGTTGGCTGACGAACCTGGGACCCCGCACCTGCGCGCCTGAGTGGTACTAAACCTGGCAATATTTGGCAGCCACCGGCAACCCCAGAGCATGACCTAATCCCTGCTGATGAGAGGTAAATACCCCGAAACACGTGTCCAGGGATGGCGAAGAAAGCGAAGATAGCAGAGAATCGAAAGGAGATGCATCGCGGAACATGAACTATACTTACCACAGTCCGTAGGGGCAATCCCGCTGGTGTGTGAGTAGTGTGGGACCCCACCCCCAATTGTAATGTTAAAGCTCCCTCGAGCAGTTGGCTGACGAGCCTGGGACCCCGCACCTGCGCGCCTGAGTGGTACTAAACCTGGCAATATTTGGCAGCCACCGGCAACCCCAGAACATGGCCTAATCCCTGCTCATGAGGGGTAAATACACCCGAAACACGTGTCCAGGGATGGCGAAGAAAGCGAAGATAGCAGAGAATCGAAATAAGATGCATCGCGGAACACGAACTACACTTACCACAGTCCTTAGGGGCGATCCCGCTGGTGTGTGAGTAGTGTGCAACCCCACCCCCAATTGTAATGTTAAAGCTCCCTCGAGCAGTTGGCTGACGAGCCTGGGACCCCGCACCTGCGTGCCTGAGTGGTACTAAAGCTGGCGATATTTGGCAGCCACCGGCAACCCCAGAACATGGCCTAATCCCTGCTGATGAGGGGTAAATACCCCGAAACACGTGTCCAGGGATGGCAAAGAAAGCGTAGATAGCAGAGAATCGAAAGAAGATGCATCGCGGAACACGAACTACACTTACCACAGTCCTTAGGGGCGATCCCGCTGGTGTGTGAGTAGTGTGCGACCCCACCTCCAATTGTAATGTTAAAGCTCCCTCGAGCAGTTGGCTGACGAGCCAGGGACCCCGCACCTGCGCGCCTGAGTGGTACTAAACCTGGCAATATTTGGCAGCCACCGGCAACCCCAGAACATGGCCTAATCCCTGCTGATGAGGGGTAAATACCCCGAAACAGTGTCCAGGGATGGCGAAGAAAGCGAAGATAGCAGAGAATCGAAAGAAGATGCATCGCGGAACACGAACTACACTTACCACAGTCCTTAGGGGCGATCCCGCTGGTGTGTGAGTAGTGTGCGACCCCACCCCCAATTGTAATGTTAAAGCTCCCTCCAGCAGTTGGCTGACGAGCCAGGGACCCCGCACCTGCGCGCCTGAGTGGTACTAAACCTGGCAATATTTGGCAGCCACCGGCAACCCCAGAACATGGCCTAATCCCTGCTGATGAGGGGTAAATACCCCGAAACAGTGTCCAGGGATGGCGAAGAAAGCGAAGATAGCAGAGAATCGAAAGAAGATGCATCGCGGAACACGAACTACACTTACCACAGTCCTTAGGGGCGATCCCGCTGGTGTGTGAGTAGTGTGCGACCCCACCCCCAATTGTAATGTTAAAGCTCCCTCCAGCAGTTGGCTGACGAGCCAGGGACCCCGCACCTGCGCGCCTGAGTGGTACTAAACCTGGCAATATTTGGCAGCCACCGGCAACCCCAGAACATGGCCTAATCCCTGCTGATGAGGGGTAAATACCCCGAAACACGTGTCCAGGGATGGCGAAGATAGCAGAGAATCGAAAGAAGATGCATCTCGGAACACGAACTACACTTACCACAGTCCTTAGGGGCGATCCCGCTGGTGTGTGAGTAGTGTGCGACCCCACCCCCATTTGTAATGTTAAAGCTCCCTCGAGCAGGTGGCTGACGAGCCTGGGACCCCGCACCTGCGCGCCTGAGTGGTACTAAACCTGGCAATATTTGGCAGCCACCGGCAACCCCAGAACATGGCCTAATCCCTGCTGATGAGGGATAAATACCCTGAAACACGTGTCCAGGGATGGCGAAGAAAGCGAAGATAGCAGAGAATCGAAAGAAGATGCATCGCGGAACACAAACTACACTTACCACAGTCCTTAGGGGCGATCCCGCTGGTGTGTGAGTACTGTGCGACCCCACCCCCAATTATAAGTCAAAGGGGTTACCTGTTCTCTTACTCTAAAGGGTCCCTGCCATTGGCTTAACAGTTTATGTTCTGAGGTGGGTCCTAATATCAGGACCTGATTACCGCTTTGGAGGGACCTGACCTGAGTGAACCTATCATACTGCTTCTTTTGAGCATCTTGTGCTCGTTCCAGATTGGTTCTCACGATTTCTCTTACTTGATTTCGTGACATATTCCAATAAAGGTTTAGAAGTGTCAGCCTCTTCTTCCCACTCTTCTCGGGCCATATCCATAAGGGTACACGGTGGCCTTCCATACAATAACTCAAATGGAGAGTACCCTAGGCTCTTTTGTTGACTACAACGTATGGCAAACAAGGCCAATGGAAGCATATCCTCCAACTTGCGTGCTTCTAGACTCAGCAATTTCCTGAGGGTTGTTTTTAGGGTTGCATTGTACCATTCTACTAATCCGTCTGTTTGCGGATGGTAGGCAGCAGTACAGATCTGTTTGATGTTCAACTGTTGGCATACTTGTCTCATCGACTTGGAAGTGAAAGGGGTGCCCTGATCTGTAATTATTTCTTTGGGAAACCCGACACGAGAAAAGATGTCAATCATAGCTTTCGCTATCTGTGTCATATTGGGTTGTCTAAGGGCGATGGCTTCCGGGAACCTAGTAGCGTAGTCAACTAGAACAAGGACATAGCGACAACTGCTACGGGAAGGCTAGAGAGGTCCTATAATGTCTCTTCCTACCCTGGAAAAGGGTACATCTGTAATGGGTAGGGGTTGTAACGGTACTCTGGGAGGAATATAATGGCTAGTCTTTTGGCAAACTGCACATTCGCGGCAATATTTCCTGACCTGCTGGTATAAACCTGGCCAGTAGAACCTCTCTAAAATGGCCTTCTCTGTTTTGTCCACCCCAAAATGTCCCCCTAGGAGATGACTGTGGGCTAGGAATAGGACTTTTTCCTGGTAGGGAACAGGCACTAACAATTGTACAGGCATAGACCTACCCCCTTTTCTGTAAAGCAATCCCTTCTTTATAAAGAACTGGGGACCTACTTGCAGTGGGTCTTCTTATTCGGTTGCTTGTTTCCAGGCTTCCTGTAAGGTGTTGTCTTCCCTTTGAGCTGTATGAAAATTTCGGTCATGATCCCATAGAGGGACATTCTCTTGGGTCACAAGGACGGGTTTCCTGTTTTTTTTTACCTATCTTCTTTGCTTCTTACTCTTCCTATCTTTTCCCTGTTCCCACCCAGGGTCTTCTTTATGGAAGAATGGGGCCTCTTCTCTCCAGCCTGGATTTTGGTTGGGGAGTAAACTACCAATGTGGGGATAGGCTGTGCCCAAGAGTATGGGTTCCGGGAGATGGGGAAGGAGTCCTACTTTCATTTTCACGGGATCTCTGTTGGGTGAATGCTGCACATCCACATTAGTCATGGGATAGGTCTTACAGTCTCCATGAATATACTGTATATTTACAACCCTGTGGTCAGAGGGGTTACTCCTGGTATCACCTGAGGTCTCATTAAGGTTTGTCGGCTTCCCGTATCAATTAGGGCCTTTCTGGGCTCTCCATTGATAGATATCTGTCTCTGAAAAGAACAGGATCTCCTTCTGTCTGACAATAGAGGGCCCTTACATATCCTATTTCCATGGGTTCCTCTTTTTGTGGGCACACCCGAGCTATGTGCCCAAAGGCATCACAATGGAAACACTGAGGGCCTACAGGGGGAGGAGGGCGAGGTACAAGCTGTACAGGATTGGGGACAACGGTTATGGTCTCAGGTTTTCGCGGGATATGTTGTGGTCTGGGGTTTCTTATAGAATGACTAACTGGTTGTTTCCAGGCACCTTCTTCTTTTCCTTTTTATACTTCTTGGGCTCGAAAATAAGCTGAGGCTACTTCGACAGCCTTTTCTAAAGTTAGGTCTGTATGCTGTCGTACCCATTTTTGGATGGGTGGATGTAGAGAATTGAGGAACTGCTCGAGGTAGATTTTTTCTACTATGTGCTCTTTAGTTGAAGTGAAGGATTTTAGCCACCAGCAGGCAATGTCTTTTATGTGGTAACATAATGCTCTGGGATTCTATTGTGGCCCTTCTCTTATTTGCCGTAGCCGTATCCTATAGGTATCATCATTGATGCCCATACGTTCTAATATACACCTCTTTATTTCTGGATAAGGAGTGGTCCCAAGGGAGTTGGCAGCCTGGTATGCAGCCTGGAGGTTACCAGAGAGAAGGGGTCCCAGATATTGTCCCCACCTATCTTCAGGCCAAAGGTCAGCGCGAGCAAGTCTCTCAAAGTTGGACAAAAAAAATCAGGATCCTCTCCCGGAACATACTTTTGTATGACTACTGAGGGAGAAGCTGTATAACCTCGAGGCTGTCCCAGTGCTTCTGCGAGTTTTCCTATGGTAGTTTCCTGGGTTTGACCTTGTCCAGTAAGAGTTTTGTGTAATGCTTCTCTTTCGCTTTCTGCAGTCTCTAGAAACCTGGCCATAATTTTCTCCAGACGGTCCTGTCCCTCGGCCATGTTTTTAACTACGGCCTCCATTTCCTCCGATCCCACTTCTGACACCAAATGTCGGAGGGAAGGTCGGAAACAGAAGCAAGGAGGCCATAAGGGGTGAATATTGTAGGGTTTTATTAAAGATATGCAGTAGTCCAGAGTAGCGGGGAATGCGCTAAGGTTAACAAAATAACAGTCCAGTGTCACAAAAATCAATCTCGGGAGTGATCTCCAGTGTCCACTCTCAGGGGTGTCGTCAGGTGGTCAGGTGGAAACAGCTCCGGTGGAACAGGTGATTCCTGATACTTCAATTGGGTAGAGTCTTTCCCGGAGTACTGGAAGCACTCAAAAGAAAGAAAAGAAAATAGCGGTCACTGACCCTATCTGGAACATAGCCTTGACCTAATCCATCACCACACCAAGTGCGTGGTTTGGGGCTCTTCAGTGGGGGGTGCAGGGTAATACGTGAGGGTTCTTTTGTTAGTAATTATAGGAACGGGTGCAACAGTAGTGGCGTTCGTATTAAATCAGAGCACCAGCAACATCCAGAAAGCAAGGGAGATAAAAATAGCGCTATCCCCCAAAGTGTCCCAACCCGCGCCCCGCTCTCAAAATCCGCCCACAGTACCCGTCACGTACAGTGTCTGCCACAACTCTCCTTGAGTTGTGGTGGCTCGTGCGTGTCCTCCGGGCTCCACCACTCCTCGGACCAGGTCTCGGGGTCTTCCGGATCCTCGTTGGGGATTCCTTCGGCGGTTCCTCGTCGCAATAGGGAGTCCTTGGCTCTGTCGGTGTCTGCTTCTTTCTCTTCCGTCTCCTCCTCAGCTGGCGCGCTGACGAACTCCACTTCCCGCTTTTTCTGCTGGTCTTGAACTTTGTTCTCGTTCTTCCATTGGTTAGGCTGCTGAGTCACACCGCTTCTGGGAACGACTTCCAGGTCATGTACGTCATATTGTGGGCGGGGAAAAGATTCCTGGTTATTGGACTGTCCGTACCATCGTCGTCGTCATAAAGATGGTAAGGAGACCAGCGAGAAGAAATGGCATCGGGGTTTGCTTCAGTGGGTGGTGTTTCCCATCCTTGACCCTGATCTTCCTCACACTATGACAATCAGCAAGGCTTACACAGAGGAACAAATGTTAAGCATTTAAACAGCACCAAAAGAATTGCAGAAGAAATCGACACAAACTCAAGAAATCCGACACCAATTTATATAAATAGACTTTATTTGTCATAAGAATTTAGACATTAGAACTAAAAAGGTCCACCAGAGGGTTCCAGAAATATTGATTTTACAAGCAATAATAAATCAAAGCAATTTCACTCAAATGTGAGCAATCCTTGGCAAAGTCAACAAATTGGACAATTAGAATATTTTTAAGAAAACTTAGGTAAGTGTCAATGCAGTAATTTGCAAGTACTTGGGGCGACCAACTCAGGCAAGAAGCTAGTCAGGGGGACCAGCAAAGTCTTCAAGAACAGTTGCCTTCCTTAAAGAAGCAGTCCTTCAGCAGTTCCAGACACTTTATTGCAATGGATTCCAATGGAGTAGTCCTAATGCAAGGGATGAAGATGCTGAAGATCCTCTAAAGATGCTGTGGATGCGATGTGGTCGATGGGAGTCTTCCTGCAGGGATTCCTCAGTCCATGAAGATGGTGAGCGGGTCCTGTTGCAGGGTCGAGATTCAACGAAGTGTTCTCCAGTCTGGCGGAAGTCGATTCACCAGTGTCCTGCTAGGTGGCCCATTCTCACGGTTACATAACAGTCCTTCCTTGATCGATAACTTTCCTTCTGAGGGTCCCAGAAACATTCCAACAGCACTTCCAAGTTCAGCGAACTCAGATGCAACTCTGTGCGGTGGATCTTGGTCCTTGATGCTCCACGGGGGCAATGCTAGTGATTTAAAGACTTTGAGGCAACCAACTTGCTTCAGTAGGCTTCTTCAGCTCCCTGGTGGTGCTCTTAGGAAGGTAGAGCTCCAAGAGGCACTGAGGGCCTGGGCGGAAGCTCACCAGCTAGTGGTTTAATTAAGAGGAGAGGAAGATTGGATGGATGGGACTGGAGAAAATCTTCCAATTGCACCTCCAACTCTGTTGCCTTTAAAACTACTGTGTCTTTCCAGGCAGAAGTAGAAGGGAGGAGCCACACAGCCATACTGGGACTCCTTGAATATGTGTGTGTCTCTACTAGAGCATAGAAAACCCTGAGAGAAAGTAAAGAGAACCTGGAGCCTAAATCTATGGATCACGTCCTTAAAGCCAAGAGGAGGGGCAGGAAGGCTGGCATCCCAGTCTTTAAAGGTTCACAGGCACAGAAGGAACCCAAATATCAGGGGGAAGGCCTGGTGCCTGAAGAAGAGCTGACCCCTGGAAACCTGTCACATCTGGCAGAACTCCAAGGGGCATGGGGCCCATCAAGAGAGGACCTGAGCAAAGGACAAAGGGCATGTCCCACTCTAAAAGGCCTGCAACAGTTAACTGGTAAACAGGTAAAAGGGGATACCAGTGGTACCCGTAAGGTATACTAGGTGAAGGGCTTCCTGTACAGTGAGCCAAGGGACCCCAATCCAAGGGCATCCAGGAGACTGGTGGTATCTCAACAGTACAGAGAGCGCCTCTTTAGCCTGGCCCACAATATCCCTTTGGCTGGATGTTTGGGGCAGAACAAGACCTGGGTAAGGTTGGGAAAACCACTTAGACTGGCCTCAGATGTCCAAGAAGGTCAAGGAGTGTTGTCGCTCTTGTGTGACCTACCAAGCCAGTGGCAAGGCATGAGGCAAGCCAAAGGGTCCCCTTCTACCACTGCCCATGGTGGAGATACCCTTTGAGAGGGTGGTGATAGATATTGTCGGTGCACCTAGACCGAACCGCAGCTTCAATGTACAGGTTCATCCTAGTAGTAGTGAGCCATGCCAGTGGAAATCCTGTCCATGCAGTGGCTACAACCGTTCAAAGGTGAAGGGCAGATTTGTAACACTAGGATGGAGCCCTGCCCTATTGTTGAGGTAGACAGGCTGGCACGGAAAGCAGAGGGGGGAAACCTGTTGCCAAACCGGTTTCCCCCAGGGTGTGTAGACGTGAGCCACACCCGGGTGTGGGATATGGAGGTCTGATCACCAAGAGAGGGTTCTTGCCATCTTGGAAGTAGTCAGAAGGTTGCATCCTGGGATAGCCAGATGCCACACTCCACAGGAAGTGATCACCAGGTGGAAGGGAACCTGGCTATCCATTGGCTACCAACGGCACCCTGCCCTGAGGGCACTTTCCAAGCATAAATAAGGGCTCCCCTGGCAGCCAGACCTCAGATCTTGACCTACTTGGAAGGTGGACCAATGGAGTACTGCCCTGTTGCACTGAGGGACCAGCAAAGAGAGGAAGCACTGAAGAAGACTGCACCAGATGCACCTGGTGGCTATCGAAGAGAGAGACTGTGCCTGCTATATCTTGCTTAATGAGAAGCCATCTCCATAGTGCAGTCAAATCAAGAGAACTCTAAGGGCCTGTTGACTGGCCTCCTGTTAGCACCACAGGGATATAACAGTTGAAGACGCATGCTGGAGTAAGTTGGTAGCCCCAAAGTCTTCAAGTCGCTACCATCATTGCTGTACAGCACCAAGGACAAAGACCTGATGCACAGAGTTGCATCTGGGTTTGCTGAACCTGGGAGTGTTGTCGGAAAGTTGATGAGACCCTCAGAAGGGAAGTTATTGACCTAGGAAGGATTGGCCTGTGTTCATGAAGCGACTGGTTGTCGAGTAGCAACTGGACTTCGGTCAGGCTGGACAGGACTTTGTTGAATGTCAACCCTGCAAGCAGGACCCCCTCTCCATCCTCATGGATCGAGGAATCCCTTCAGGGAGACCCCTCACATCGACCGCATTGCATCCACAGCATCCTCAGAGCATCTTCAGCATCCTTCATCCCTTGCATCAGGACTACTCCATAGGAATCCATTGCAACGCGGATAAAGTTTCTGGAACTGCTGAAGGACTGCGTCTTATAGGAATGTAACTGTTCTTGAAGACCTTGCTGGTCCCCTTTGACTAGCTCCCTGTCGGAGTTGGTCACCCCAAGTACTTGTAACTGACAGCATTGACACTTACCTAAGTTTTCTTAGACAAAGTTTCTAAGTATCCAACTTGTTGACTTTGCCATGAATTGTTTGTGGTTGAGGGAAATTGGTTTGATTTATTATTGCTTGTAAAATCAATATTTCCAGAACCCACCGGTGGATCAATTTAGTTCTAGTGTCTCAATTCTTACAAAAATACAGTCTATTTTTATAAAATGCCTTCTGATTTCCCGCGTGTTGTGTCGATTTGTTCTGCAATTGTTTTGGTTCTGTTTAAATGCTTAACACATGTTCCTCTTTGTAACCTTGCTGATCAGTGCCATAGCAAGTAAGGGTAGAACTTATGGTTTTTATGACGAAACCTACTGGACCTAAAGGGGTTGGTAAGTGTATTACGCAGTGAGGTTGCACAACCACACCACATAATTCACTCTACCTCCTCACAGGCAGTTTAAAACTGCAGACACACAGAGGCTGCAATGGAAGGTCTGAGACATGTTTAAAGTGCTATTTAACCGCATGCGTGCGGCCGTTTTTCCCGCTGTGTGCGGCATTTTTGTAAATATCGCGTTACATGACGAGCTCAGCTCGTCATCAGCACACGGTAGGTAACGCTGATGACGAGCTGAGCTCGTCATCAGCATGGAAGTGGTTAAATGGGTGGTACAATCAGTGCTGCAGAACCACTAGTAGCATTTAATTTACAGTCCCAGAACACAGGTAGTGCCACTTTACTAGGGCCTTATAACTAAATTAAAAATGCTAATTGGGTATATGCCAATGCTACCATGTTTTCAGGGAGGGAGCACAAGCACTTTAACACTGGCAAGCAGTGGTAAAGTGTGCAGAGTCCTACGGGCAGCAATAAAGAAGTCAACAAAAACAGGAGGTCTGAAGGCAAAAAGTTAGGGGGAAAACAACACCAAGGATACCACGTCTAATAGTCACCATATAACACATCCCCTCTTTTACCAATGAAAAGAAACCATGAAAATGAAAAGAAAAAGATTTACGTATAATCAACATATACAAAGTTAATCCAGAAACAGAAAACGTTGGTGGGATTAATTAATAATATAGTTTGATACCTAACTGGCGTCCAATGTTCTCTGTGGCCTTCACTACGTGGATCAACAACCATGTGAAGGTACACTTCTCACTTCCATGGGATTCAAAACTATATTAACACTACCACTCTTCCTTCCCAACTTGATATTGACATAGTCACCTTCCTCAATATTCTTTCCTTTCATGCCCTCATATGCTTCATTTTTAGTTTCAGATTCCTTCATCCATTGTGGGATCAGTTTGCTTTTGGGTTTTCTACCTCTCATCTTCACAAACAGTAACACACCAGTGGCACTATTCACAGTCGTGTTATAGGCCAACACCAATTTGTCCACACCTTCTCAAACTCCTGCCCTGCTCTTCACTGCTGTTTTTATGGTTCCTTTGACTAGTCGGTTCACCCTCTCAACTATGCCATTACCTTGGGGATTATATAAGGAGGTGAGAACTTCTTGTTTCCCAACATTTTTTTAAAATACTTACCTCAGTGTGGATGTATGCCTAGTACTACTATCTATGGCAATTATTCCCCAAGCATCCCTCTCTCACGAATACTTTCTCAGTTGTAATGTTCCTTACAAATTCAACTGTTAACCATCTCCAGAATACATCAACCATTACTATCACAAAGCGCTGAGACTTGCACAAATAATCCATGGGACCTGTGAAATCTAAGCACACTTTGGTCTTTGGACCTTCAGCATCATTTAAGGAATCCTAACTACCAACTTTCAAACGTTTCTCACTCTCCCCTCACATTTCACATCTTTCTGTCCATTCTTTTACATCATTATCCATGCCTAGCCACCAAAACTTGTCCTTTAGGCATCTTATTGTAAGTGATTGTCCTAAGTGCCCCTCATGGGCAAGTTTAATCAATTTTGTTTTGACTCCTTCAGGGAGTACATATTTTTCCCCAATCATAATTGAGGTATTTGTCCACCCATGCTCAATTCACTATGTAGGTTCAAGTAGCTGCACAGTGGGACAACCACATCTTCTTTTCTTTTCCAGCATTAACAAATACTTTTTGCCAAATTCAGAAAAATTGCATCAGACTCTGCAGCTTGCTCCCAGTCTCGATTGAAATACCACTCCTCTTTCCTTCCACTACATCTTCAACATTGGCAATTTCACATTCTTGGCGATCATACTTTGGTTCACCAACGTTCACAATGCTTAGGGGTAATCTTGACAAGCAATAGGCTTGCCTATTTTCCCATTCAGTTACATACTCTACTTTGTATCAAAATTCTTGTAAGGGAGAAGCAAACCTAGCTAATCTAGCACAGACTCTGTCGGCCCCCTGGTTGTAAAATCTTGACAAAAGGTTTGCGGTCAGCACATAATGTAAATCCTATTCCCCATAAATACGTAAATAAATACTCAACTTGCCATGCAGCTGCTAATGCTGGACCAGACAGTAGAGAATTTCAATGCCTGGATCACCAACGCTGCCAACCAAGTCGCCCCCACCACGCCAGCCAAAACATGCATACACACCAAACGAACCAGCTGGTACACGCCAGAATTTAGCACATCAAAACGCAGGTGCAAACAATTAGCAAGAAAATGGTGCGCCTACAGGAACCACATTGACCGAGCAGCCTACAAATCAGCCCTCAAAATTTACCACAGCCAACTCATAGCCACAAAAAAGGAAGCCCTGACACACCAAATTGAGACCAGCACCAACCAAACCAAGGAACTCTTCACCATCGCCAGAGAGTTCACCTGCCCGGCAGCCACAAAAAATGCAATCCCTTCCTCACAGGAACTCTGTGACGCCCTCGCCGATCACTTCCACAACAAGATAGAAACTATTTACAGAAACTTTGACCCCACAACCCTCCGACCTCTTCAGCAACTCACCAACCATCTGCTCACCACATGGGAACAACTTAGCACACTGACAACAACCACCCTGATGAACTCTATCCACTCAGGAGCACCCACTGCCCCCTGCCCCATTGACTCTTCAACCTCAGAAGCAGCAAGATTAGCCACCAGCTCACCAGCATCCTCAACACTTCCATAACTACAGCCACCTATCCTGACACATGGAAACACGCAGATATTAGAACCCTCCTCTAGAAACCCTCGAAAGACCCCAGAGAGCTCCAGAACTACAGTCCCATCGCCCTCCTCCTATTCCCCACCAAATTCCTGGAGAAAGGCCCTCAACCTCCAACTCACCGATCATTTGGAAAGAAACAAAATACTGGACACATCCCAATTGGATTTCAGAGCCATTCACAACACGAGACAGCCCTAATTGCCGCAACAGACAACATCTGAGCCCTACTCAACAGAGGAGAATCAGCCACCCTCACCCTCTTTAACCTCTACCCAGACTGCTACTCCATCTCTCACTACACACCCAGCAACCGACTAAGCCAGATTGAAATCACACACGAGGTGCTCAGATGGATGGCATCCTTCCTCACAGGATGCACCCAGAGACTTCGCCTCTCTCCCTTCACCTCACAACCCAAGCACACCTTCTGCAGAGTACCTCCAGTCTCATCCCTCAGCCCAACCCTCTTCAACTTCTACATGGCACCACTCGCATACATTACAGCTCACACTGCATCAATATCATTTCCTCTGGCGATGAGACACAGCTCATCATCTCACTCCCAGAGGACCCCACCTCGATGAAGAACAATTTCCACAACTGCATGAGGAATGTTGCAACATGGGTGAAAAATAACGACCTGAAACTTAACATGAACAAAACGGAAGTCCTGATCTTTGGCAAACACTCCACCCTTTGGAATGACTCCTGGTGGCTAGCGGAGCTCGGACCTACTCCCACGCCAAAAGACCACACCCACAACATCTGCATCACCCTGGACAGCCAACTCTCCATGAAATGTTAAATCACCGATGCCTCCTCAGTCTGCTTCCACACGATCCACATGTTCTGCAAAATCTTCAGATGGCTACCCATCAGCACAAGAAAAATGGTGACGCAGGCCCTCATCACCTGCCGGCTCAACTACAACAATGCACTCTGTGTTGGCACCGCAATCAAACTCATGCAAAGATTCCAGACATTCAGAACAGAGTAGCCTGACTGATCCTTAACCTGCCAAGCACGACACACATCACTCAGCATCTAAAAGAACTCTGCTGGCTCCCCTTCGAGAAGATGTGCTATTTCAGGATTCTGACCCACACCTACAAAGCCCTACACAACCAAGGACCTGGCTACATGAATCACCACCTGATCCTCCACCAACCAGCCATAAACCTATGCTCCACACACATCACCCTTGCTCAGACACAATGGATCTGTAGCAGCCGCTCCGCAGGACGCTCCTTCTCCCACCTCGCTGCCAAAGCCTGGAACAGTCTCTCCCTCCACCTCCACACTGCACCCACGCTGACCAACTTCAAAAAGGGACTCCTGATCTGGCTCTTTGACCTGCAGCACAATGCCTGGATACCCCCCCCCCCCCCGAGGTGATTAGGTTGATTTTCAAATACTACTTGATTGATTGATTGAGTACTTTTCATTGAATGACTGCATAATTGCTTTCAGTAAGACAAAAATATCTAGAAGCAAAGGCCACTGGATGTTTGACTCCACCTTTGTTCTTTGATAAGACTGCCCCTAATCCATGTCCACTAGGATCAACAGTTAATATGCTTGTACCCTTTGGATCAAATGGGCTCAAAATCTGTGAATGTGCAATTTCATTTTTGATGTTTTCAAATGCTTTTACATGTTTCTCTCCGCAAACAAAATCCTTTCCTTTTCGTAATAATTCTCTCTTAGGTTCAGTTTTCTCAGAAAAATTGTGCATAATATTCATTTAAGCCCATGAAAGAGCATCATTTGGTCACTTCCCTGACAAGATGGAGCCAGTCTAATGGATTCCACTGGGTCTTCCTTGTGGCTTCACACCTTGGTCTGTAATGGTGTATCCAAGATTCTTGATTTCGGTTAACAGGAATTGACATTTCTTTTTCCAAAGTGTTAAACCAGCTTTCCTTAGTATTTGTAGTAATTTTACCAAAGTACCATTATGTTCCTTGTCTGTGACACCAAAAACGAGAATATCACATGGAAAAAAACTAACATTTGATGTGGTTTTTTAAAAAATGTTTTTATTATTTTTGCTCAAAACATCAGTGAGACAATCAGCTTGTACATAGTTATAGGTTACAGTAAGTTTGACTCGATCTTGACATAGATCCTCATCCTCCGCTATCTCTCCCCAGCCGTTCATATTATAAGTCACATTTTCCCCTCCCCACCCAACCCCCCTAGTCCTCTCCTGATTCCTCTTCAGAACTATCACCCTCAGGGTCAGGTATTGGTTTGCAAATATATCCCCTATAAGTGTTCCAGGCTGCCCATATTTTGGTCCACTTCCGGGGGCACCTCTGATTTACGTAGACAGTCCTCTCAGTTAGCATATTGACATCCATGTCCCTACACCAAGCCTCCAATGAGGGCAATTCAGCGGCCCCCCATTTCTGCGCTATGTTCCGTTTAGCTACCATGAGGCCCAATGTCACCCATGTTTGTCCGTGTCGTGATAAGTCATTAGGTTCCCATATGTTGAGAAGGCATCGACGTGGCTCAGGCAACAAGGAGACACTCACAGTCTGAGATATTGTGCGCCGGACCTTCCGCCAGTAATCTTTTATCAGCGGGCAATCCCACACTGAATGAAAGAAAGAGCCCTCGTCTCCACACCCCCTAAGGCAGTATGGATGGTGTGCCCTACCTATTTTGTGAAGCGTGCTCCTGGTGAGGTAGGAGCGGTGTAAGATCTTGAGTTGAACAAGCCTGAGCCTTGCCGGGATACCCACCTCCTTGGGTGAGGCTAGTGCCTCCTGCCATTCTGTCTCGTCCATGTCTCCAATGTCCATGTCTCCAATAGTCTCCAATTATATTTAAAGAGCAGCACCGCTGCCGAGAAACCCCCAAATCTATCCCAGAGTGCGAGAGCCTTGCATTCAGTATTGACTTCTCCCCCAACAACTGTTTCTCTGGTATCATGGTTTACCGCCCCCCGGGCCTGTCCAAACAATTCCACAAGCTTCTCCCAGCTATTCTAGCTGAACAGGTCACTACCGCCTCCAATTTTACACTGTTAGGCGATCTTAACCTACATTTTCATACCACCCATGATCACGTAGCCATGGAACTGATGGACGACCTAGCAGCCCTTCAGTTAGACCAACGGGTCGAAGTACCCACACATATCAAAGGTCACCTCCTGGATCCAGTCTTTAGCAACTGCACTGAACTTGTGGTCGGTCAACCAATCTGCCTCCCCTGGACAGACCACTCTCTCATTCCCTTTACATGGATCATGTGTAGATCACCACCCCCCACTCCTTTGGTCAGGAACTCCAGGAATTGGGCCAGACTACCAATTGACTCCTGGCTCCATAATCTGGCGCTTACCCGCCCACCCCATAATGAGGACCCGAGTGTAGCCAACCAGGAATATGAAGAATGGGTCACAAAATCCCTTGAAGCTACGCTCCCCCTCCGTAAAGTCACACCAAAACGGTCACATAAAACTGCTCCCTGGTTCTCAAAGGTCCTCAGAGACAAGAAACGTCTCTGTAGGAAACTGGAAGGAAGGTGGCGCTTGGATTACGCACCAGAGGTGAAAACTGAATACAGAGAGGCAATCAAAACCTACAAGAGCGATGTAAAGTCCTCCTTCCCGACTGCAGTAACAGACCCTACAGCACAGGGACAGGGGAACCCGGAGGTAGCCCCCCTCAACCTCTGGTGACATTAGATCATTTCCCTCTGCTAGACCTTGAATCCCCGGACTTACTAGCTCGCCAAGTAAAATCGGGTTCGCCAGGCAATCCAGCCCCACCAGAGATAATGTTGCTGGCAAGCCAGGCCGTGTTTCCTACTATAATGAATCTCCTGAACGCCTCCATCACCTCCTGCACCGTCCCGCCTGCCTGGAAGAAGGCCAGGGTTCGGGCTCTGCTAAAAAACCCAAATCTTGATCCAGAGGATCCTGGTAGCTATCGCCCGATCTCCCTGCTCCCCTGGGTGAGCAAGATTCTCGAGAAACATGTCAATCTCCATCTAATGGACTTTCTCGAGAATAACCAGCTGTTAGATGCCACCCAGACGGGCTTCCGACCTAAGCACGGAACAGAAACCGCTCTGTTAGCAGTCACTAAGGAGACCCGAAAGATCCTGGATCAAGGGGGCTCAGTGGCAGTGATTCTCCTTGACCTGAGTGCTGCTTTCGATACGGTCAGCCATGTCACCCTGCTGAGCTGTCTATCGGACGTCGGAATAGCAGGCAGGGCACTGCAGTGGCTCGAATCATTTCTGAGCACCAGGTCTTTAAGATCTTTGAGGGAGACACTGTCTCAACGAGCAGGCCACTGAACAGTGGGGTTCCGCAGGGCCCCTCCCTAAGCCCTGCGCTATTTAATATCTATATGAAACCACTGGCTGAGGTTGTCCATCCGTTCGGTATTAAAATCATCTCATACGCGGATACGCGCAGGAGGGTGGTCAACCATCATCAGTAGGACTAATGAAACGCCTGGGGGAAGTCAAGGGATGGATGACGACATCCTCCCTCAAACTCAATGGGGATAAAAGGGAGCTGATGCTTCTGGGACCCACACCTCTGGTACATTTCAATTCCCTCTGGCCCCCTTGCCTAGGCAACCCCTCAGCCCCCAAAGACAACATAAAGAGCTTGGGGGTATGGCTGGACAAAGCTCTCTCCTTCAACACTCAGGCTACGAAACTGTCTGCAACCTGCTTTGGTCTTCTCAGGATGCTGAGGAAAGTCCTCCCTCACCTACCTATGGAGGCCAAGCAGGTAGCCGTCCAGGGCCTGATCCAATCCCAGTTGGATTTCAGTAATGCACTGTATCTTGGTGCTCCGGAATACACAATACGAAAGCTGCAGATAGTGCAGAACTGTGCAGCCCGCGCATTGCTCCAGTTGTCCCGCAGACAATCAGCCAAACCTGGGCTGAGCAAGTTGCACTGGTTACCCGTACGACAAAGAATTGCCTTCAAGGCGATGTGCATTTCCCATCAGGCTTTTTGGCATACAGGACCAGCAATTGGCCACAAACTAATAACTCAGTACCACCCCACCAGATGTCTTCGATCAAGTCAGGCTTTTCTGGCCTCAGTGCCCAGAATAAAAAGGGCAAGAGCTGGAGGCAGGATGTTCTCCCTCAATGCCGCCAAACTTTGGAACTCCCTTCCCCTCCAACTCAGGTCCAACCCCAACCTTCTTTCCTTCCGCAAACAACTGAAAACTTTTCTGTTTAATGCTCATCATTAATCTCCTGGCAGAATCCCCTTTGGTCAGCAACTACACCTTACATTAGCGCTTGGACGCCCCTGGGCAGCAATCGCGCTTTATAAATACACATTTCATTTCATTTCATTTCATTCAATGTCAGCTGTCCATCTATCTTTTAATGTCACAGTGGGATCTGGTAGGTTATTAACCAATTTGCGATAGGTGAATGAGGTGTCGCGTTTTGGCATGAAATCTGTGAGTAGTCTATGCTCTAGGGGGGAGGCCTCAGGTATGTCTGTGTCTTGTGGTAGTACTGCTAAGAGCGCGTGGCGAATTTGTATGTAACAGAATGTTTCGGTAGGTGCAAGGTCGTATTGTTGTCTAAGCTGGTCAAATGGGATGACTGTCCCCTTGTCCCATAGGTCGCCCACTGTGGAGATACCTATGTTATCCCATTGTTCAAAGCCCCTGTTGTTCCTAAGTGTCCCCAACTGCTTTGCGTCCCAAAGCAGGGTAAGTTTGTTGATGGTCTCCTTCCACCCCAACCGCGCTTGTGCTGTGTACCACAACATGACTGTGTGTTTTGTCGGTGCCTCTAGCTTCATTGCTTGTCTTTTATTATATAGGGCCGCCAGTATATTGCCCGTGCCCAGTTGCGCCCTATCCACCATATATGCTGGATCTGCCTGAGGGGCATGTATCCATTGGTTGATAATTTTGAGGTGTGCAGCCCAGTAATACAAGTGAATGTTGGGGAGCGCAATGCCACCATCATACCAACTATGGTGTCATTTTTCTTGTGCAATGCGCGCCGGCCATAGGAACATGGACACCAACGCTGCTATTTGTTTAAAATATTTTAACGGTACCGGAAATGGCGTGTTTTCTAGCGCGTATAGAAACCGGGGCAGGGCCATCATTTTAAATAATGCTGCTTTCCCCAACAGTGTTGGAGGGAGTGATTCCCAGTGCGCCACATCTCTTCGTAAGCGCTCCAGGGGGGGGCGCCAGATTCTTGGTGAAGAAGGCTGCGGGGTCTGCCGTTATATGAATACCCAAGTATTTAAAAAAGTCCTGGGACATCGCCAGTGGACAGTTCGGGGGGAGTCGCGGCATCGGTCCCTTCAGTATGTATAAAACTGATTTAGACCAATTTATAGTATATCCGGAGACTTTCCCAAAAGTGTTGCAAATCTCAAGAAGTACTGGTATAGTGCTTTCTGGATCCGTAAGATATACCAGAATGTCATCTGCGTAGAGGGAAATTCGGTCTTCCCATCCCTCCGCCTATCTAACACCCCAAAGCAGAGGGGTCCCCCTAATCCACGCCACCAGGGGCTCCAATACCAGTGCAAAAAGAAGCAGCGATAAAGGGCATCCCTGTCGTGTCCCTCTTGTCAGCAGTACAGCGTCCGACAGGTGCCCATTCACTGCCACACATGCCATCGGGTCGGCGTAGAGGAGCCTGATCCATGTACAAAACTTTGGGCCAAAGCCCAAGTGCGATAGCGCAGCAAAAAGGTAGCTCCACTCCACCATATCAAAGGCCATTCTTGCATCAAGGGAGAGGACCGCCGATGGTTCTGATAAGGCGTGTGTCCGAGTCAACGCGCCATGCAGTCACCTGAGGTTGAGTGCTGTATTTCTATTTGGCATAAAGCCTGATTGGTCCGGATGAATTAAGTGCGGAAGGTGCTCAAGTAACCTATTTGCGAGCACTTTGGCCAGTACTTTTGCTTCCGCATTGAGTAGCGAGTTTGGGCGATAGGAGAGACACTCAGACTGCGGTTTCCCAGGCTTTGGGATGGCCACGATTGTGGCCATTCTCTGATCCAAAGGCAGTTGCCCTCTCCCCAGGATGTCAGTGAACATATTAAGTAGGTGTGGACAAATAGTGTCTGCCATAAGTTTGTATAGTTCTATCGGGATCAAGTTGGGTCCCAGTGCTTTACCCGATTGTAATGAGCTGATAGCAGCATGCAACTCCTTTGTCGTGAGATCTGCTTCAAGCTCCAAAGAAGCTTCCATCGTGAGCCCAGGCATTGCTATGTCTTTCAGAAAGCCCACTGCCTCAGCCTCTGATGTGTTCGAGGACGATGCGTACACCGCCCGGAAATGTCCAGCCAGTGTTTGTACTATGGCCTCAGGTCAGATGTGAGATGGCCCTCGGCCGTTCGCAATTGTGCCAAAGTCCTGGTGCCACGCTCCCACCTATCCAGCCAGGCCAACAACTTCCCTGCTTTATCTCCTACATCATAGATTCTGTGTCTGGTCGCAGTAAGGGCCGTCTTCGTCTCATGCCTGAGGTGTTCCCTGTACTTTTGTTGTTTTAAGTGTAGGGTGTGTGCCGAGGCGGGCGTTGGGTCAGTCATATGCTCAGTGTCAGCTGCTCTCAACTCCCGTTCTAAGGCTGCGAGGTCTTGTTGCTTCTCACGCTTGTGGCCCATGATGGAGGCTATCGCTTGTCCCCTGAGAACTGCCTTGTATGCCTTCCACAGAACATCCAGGGAGCTGACCGAGGCCACATTCTCCGTAAAGAAATACTTGGTGACCCTGCGGAGTTCCCTACGTACCTGCGGGACCTGTAAATACCCTGGATAAATAGGGTAAAGTCGCTTGTGGGAAGTGTGATGGGAAGAGTAGATCAACACAACTAGTGAATGGTCTGATACACCCCTGGGCCCAATATCAATGTTTTCTATATGCTGTAAACTGGTCTCTGAGGTCAGGAAATAATCTATCCTCGACAAACTGTTATGCACGGTGGAGTGAAATGTGTATTGTCTTGCTACTGGATGCGTATGCCTCCATACATCCACTAGTCCCAACGCTTCTGTGAAGCTCTTTAGGCGGGAGCCCCCTGGCGTCAAGGTCCTCACTGGGTGCCGGTCTACACTGACATCCATCGTGGCATTGAAATCCCCCCCCAATAAGAAGGTCACCTTCCGGCAAAGACAGCAAAAATTCACTGAGGGCCGGGAGTGCCACCGTGTGTAGCGCCGGGGGGATGTATACTGACACCACATTAATGAGCCTACCCTCCCACTGACCCTGAAGGGCAGCAAACCTCCCCTGATCGTCTTGTTTGCAGTACTATAAATGGAGAGTTTTTTCACAGCCAGCTACCCGTCCCTCTAGATCCTGATGAAAATTCGGAGTGCACCACCATCTTGAACCCCCACCTATCCATCGCCTTACATGCCGTGCCTGTAAGGTGGGTTTCCTGCAGGAGTGCTAATGTGGGAGCTTGGAGTTTCAGGGCCCATAGTACCAGCCCTCTTTTAATTTTGTCCCCTAAGCCGTGTACATTCCAAGTGAGCAGTGTGAGAGGGGCTATTGGAACCTCAGGGGTCACGTCCCGGGCGTTAGCTAGTGGGGTGTGTGTCACCATTGGAGTTGTGGGCAGCGTATGTGTGCTGTAACCCAGTCATGCCTTGCAAGGATCTGTCAGTCTGTACATACCACGCTATAGTGTCATTTCGGATGTATACTAAAACAAAGAAACAAAAAACCTTAACTACCCAGCCCCAGAGTCCCACCCTCCTCCCTGCCACCCTGTCCGACGGACTTCGAACTGCCCGCCACCCCAACATAGCAGAGTGCTCCATCCCAACCCAAAACAGTGTACTTGCGTGAAGGGGGTAAGAAGTCCGGGGAGAGTGTAACCTTCCCTATCCGGCAGGGCCCGCATCAGCCCGGTGTTCAGAATCGGCTTGTCCGCAATGTTATTTACAAACAGGTGACCATGTTACAATTCACGTTCCGCAGGTCCGGGTCATCCATTGCCGAGGTCGTCTGCATCCACCCTCTGCAAATTGTCCTCTTCGGATTGGTGATATTCTTGGCTGCTTGCTTCTTCGTTGTCGGTCCGACGGCGTTGACCTCTGTTTCCGCGACGGGGTCCCTCCATTTTCCGCCATCCCTCAAGCCAGTCGTAGGCCTCCTCTGGTGTCTCGAAGAACCACGTCTTCCTGTCTGCCACAACTCTCAGCTTTGCCTGAAATAACATTGAGTAAGGCACTTCTCTGGCTCACTGTGCCTTTTTGACCTCCAGGAAACTACGACGGCGCCGTGAGACCGCCGCAGTATAGTCTGGGAAGAAGGAGATCAAGGAGTTCTGCAGGCGAATTTGTGGGGATATTTTTGCTGTCTGTAGGATGACATCTCTGTCTCGGAAATTGAACAGGCGCGTGAGCACTGGTCTGGGGGCGCTCCTGGTTTAGGCCTTCCACCTGGTACTCTATGCGCCCGCTCCACAGAAAAGAAGATGGAGAGCCCCTTTGGCTGCAGCCTGGTCTTTATTAGGTCCTCCACATATAAATCCATCGCTTGGAGGCCCTCACTCTCCGGAATTCCTAGGATCCGTACGTTATTTCTGCGCGAGTGCCCTTCTTGGTCGTCCAGCTTCTCTGCCAGTATTTTATTCTCCGTTTCGAGTCGCGAGACTGTTTTCTGTAACGCAGCTGTGTCTACAGTCAAGGTTTTCGTGACCTGCTCAACCTCTGCAACTCTAGTTGTGATTTTTTGAAAGTCCACCCGCAGTAGGGACACATCGGCGGAGATGGAACTCACTGTGGTTTGCACGCTGGTGAGCACCGCCATTATGTCCTCCAGAGTCACTTTTTTGGAAGCGTCATCTCCTGTGGCCTTCCCCGAGGGGTCCTTCCCCTCCGGCAGCGGCGGAAAGTCTTTCCCATAGGCGTATTTATCCAGCCTGGCTTGCGCGTTTTGATTCCTGGGGCCTCTGCCCGCCATGGCGGTGTACGGGGTTGTCGGTGGGGTCCGTCGCTGGACGCCACCTGCCGCTGCGAAGTCTTTTGCGTTGCGCGGTCTTCCGGAGAATGATGGCCCTCCGTTTGCTATGGTGCACTCCCCGCAGGACCACCGGCAGATGCGTCAACGGGGGAGGAGGCGGTCTTAAGGGGATAGTGGTTAGCTGGTCATCCAGGTCTCTCCTGCCAGCGTTTATGGAGTGCTACTGAAGGGTTATTGAGCCCTCGTACCGGCGCCGGGGGGGCTGCGTTGTGGGTGCCCCTCACCAGGTGTAGTCCGTTGCTAGCGCCCCGGGGGAAGGGGGGGCCAGTGTAGGCCGAAAGTTCAAGTCCTGGTTCCCTGACAGTCAGCAATCGTGCCAGCAGGCCGGGGAAATGTTTTGCTTTTGTTTCCTTGGGGGGGGGGCACCTCCTGCAGTGTCCCCGCCGCTTGGGCCGGCCTTTTATCCTCTCTCGCAGTCCCGGTGTGGAGGGGGCCCGGAGAGCCCAATAAATCCATGCCCCGGCTCCTCCCCAACATGCAGACCTCGCTCCCTCGGTGCAGTTCCCCGGACCTCGGATTACTGTGGCCTGCGCTGCGGCTCTGCTGTCGCCTCCGTATGTGGTCGGGCCCCCCTCCGCTGTAGGTAGATGGGCACCGTCGTACCGGCCTCAACGCCTCTCCGAATTCTACCCTGGGTGTGCGCCAAAATCAAGGCCCCGGCTTCTGTAAGCAGAGCAGGCCATCTCCGCGCGTCTTCAGTGGACCTCGGTTCCCGATGTTGGGTTTCAACCGGAGCCACCTCTGCCGATGCCACTCGGTCTCCAGCTTCAGCGGGAGCCTCTGCCTTCCATAAGCACGCAGGATAAATATGCGGATTTACTTAGAAGGTCACCTCATCACCGGAGCCTTCTCAGTGTGCAGCCATCTTGCCGGATGCTAGCCACGCCCCCATTTGATGTGTTTTTAAACAAATTACTCATCATACATTGGAATACACTAGAAGTTGATACCAAGCCTAAACGAACTCTTCTAAATTGAAACACATCATCCATTGTACTGAAAGCAATGAGATTTTTTAACTTGGGGTTTAATTTAATCTGATGGTAATCAGATTTTCAGTGTAATCTGGTGAAAAATCTAGCATTATTGAATAAAAAGATAAATTCTGATATGCTCGGCAAAGGAAAACTGTCCATCACTGTTCTAGCCTCAGAATGGCTATCTGCAGTGGTTATAACAAGTCAACACAAAATCTTAAACAGCCATCCCCTTTTTTGTTATAACCACCAGAGATAGCCACTCTGAGGCTACAATAGGCATGCAGATGCCCTCATTCTGCATATCCTCTAACAATTTCGTCACTTTTTCCCTGACTATGATGGGAACTTTCCTCAAAATATGCATTACTGATATCACTCCCTCCTTCAATTTGATTTCATGCATATACCCTGTCATTGAGTCAATTCCTTGTTACCCGGGATAACTAAAATGTGTTCATTAGATCTGGGATCAAGTACAATGTGCAGATCATGCTGCTGAACCCACCCCAATAAGGCTGGACCATTGTGAGAAAGACACATCTTTCCTGCTGCCTACTGACATTTGAATGAAAATGTTGAATCAACAAATCCTAAAAATTTTCATCTCCCTCCTCTAAAACCCTTTGGCTGTATGTCATTGAGCTGTAGACAGATGTGTGGCCATACTTTGTCAAACAAACGTTGCAGAATGATAGTATATATTGATCCAGTATCAACCATCAATTCTATGAGTGCACCATTCACTTAGAAACATGCTTTTGGCCTATTGTTTTTCAAGTCTTATTTACTTTTGATGCACAATCCTCTTTCTTGTTCCTCCTCCACACATGCCACTCTAGATCTGTATCCGACTTTGCACACCCTTGCTAAATGTCCCTTCCCACCACATTTCGGACATACTTTAACCCTCACAAAACATCCTTTGAAATCTGCCATGTGAGACATACTGCGCCATCTGTAGCAACCTTTATATGCTGGTTTTTAGGGCTCGGCCTCCGCCCACGAAGTGGGAGGAGTTTCGAGCTCCTAATGTTAAAGAGAGAAAAAAAAGGATCTCTAGGGCTTTGGCGAGACACATTCCTTAGTGTGTTATGTCATCTGGCCAGTGATTCGTCTTCGCTGTGGTGTCGTTTTAATAGCCTTGAAGTGATAGGCTAAATGTCGTTTTCGTCGGGCATGTGTAGCATTTTTCGTGCGTGTGCACGCAACGAAGTACATTAATTATAATTAGGAGCTGTCAGGGTGCCTCCGTAAGTGAATCCAGATGGCCGGGCGCGTTCACCATTCAGCAGCGCTCAGCGCGCAGCTGCTGCATGCCAGGCCGGGAAAGGGCTTCATTAGTTCAAGAACAAGAGTCTGACGTTCTGTCATGGGCTGTAGAAAAGAGAATTCATTTCACAACACGTCGCCTTTCCCTGGCACATGCAAGAGTTGGTCCTAAGAGAGACCCTGTGACGTCCCTCCCCTCTTCGATCTCTCTGAACCCCTCCCCCGCAGGCTCCCTGCTGGTTTCCTCCTTAATGAAATCATCTCCAAAGAAGACTGTACGTCTGGAGTTACGGCTCCACCTCGTGATGCGCCACTTTTATATATACACGAGGGAGGGAACGCGTTTCCATAGAGAAACTATTCGAGCCCACTTCATAACAACCCGGCGAGGGGAGAGGGGGAGCGAGGAGGCACATCTAGCGCTCGGAGCCCGATGCTCGCGGTGACCGGCTGCTCCTGAGCGCCAGGAAGACGCAGAGAGGCGCTGCTCCGCGCACACTCGGCTCAGGTGAGTCCCCTCGCGCCCTGATCTCAGGTGGACGTGCGTTCGGCGCTAGGTCTCCTCGAAGCGCCGTGGAGCGGATATGCCAACAACTGATGGCAAAGTTTTTATGAGTACTTGGCGCCTTCGAACTGTCCAGTATGTACAACTTTTCATTAGTCAGACGCCGTTATAGGCAACTGGTCTGGCTCGTAAGTTGTCACTTGTTGGTTGAACGAATAGATGAACGAGCCTCGTAGAGCACTGCAAACTGGTCCTTCTGGGCGTCTGTCTCCTGGAGAGGAGTGGCATGATGGTGCCAAAACGGCAGGGCGCTGGTGGTGATTTACTTCTTGGGTGATTGCTGGGCGGGCTGGGCGAGGCGGCATCCTTTAAATGTGCCCTTCCTGTGCTAGGCTCACAGTCTTCGGTGGTTGTACTTTAACGGTGCAGCGAGTGAATCGATACACATTTAAAGGTATGTATATAAAACAGACTTGCCAAAAAGGACTACGGGGCATCATTTCGACTTCTAAATCCTAATACTTTGAGCATCCTCCATGCACTTGTTAGCTGAGGAAGAGACATTGCAATTGGTGAAGAGGCATAGTCTAGGTATGTTACTGGCTGCAGTTCCTGAGTCGTAGTCTCGGCTCCCTGCTTTAGGACACTGTGTGATCTTAAGTGGATCCACCTCCCCGTGCTTCATTTCTCATGCCCGTTCTAATGGAGAATGTAACGTAGGTATTAATAGAGGACACGGCCCCGTGGGATATCTTTGCGCCCTTGACATACAACGGATACGTTTTGTTACTCTTTTTATCGACCCTGGAAGTATGAAAGGCGGCGCGGATTTGAGCAAGCCTACGGGGTCAGATACCGACCCTTGCAGTGGATGCAGACGTCCACAGAGCAGACAGACCCCTACCTGGGCAATCAGAAGACGGAGGAACGGCCGTCAGTCACTGTAAATTACCGAACTAGACCTGCCCATATTCAAGGCTTGACTTTAGGAATGTTGACTTGACTTACGTACGCCGAGCGCTTTCACGAGTACCTTGTCGCCTCATATATTTAAGCCGCAATTCCCCCGTCCAACCCTTCTGGAATGCCAGTGAGTTGAGTAATTCGTAATAAGGTGCGTAATTGCAAATGAGAGCGTGGATGCTATAGCACCTCCGTGTGAACGGAATCAATACTAAGCGCTAACTGGCTTGGTTTCAAAGATGGTTGGAAGGCTGGGAAATTGGGGGTTTTACGTGTGGCAAAGGAGTATATCAACTAGTGATATAAATATAATACATACAGTGAGTGAGGGGTTCCAGCCTGGGCTCCGAGGGTAGCCACGTCTTCCCTGTCTGACCACATTGCTTGATCCTTGGAAGATTTCTCTTTGTCTGTGTGTCTGGACTGGCACAGTCGCCAGTTCTTGGAGCTCTTAGGAACGGGCTAAATGCTGATGTGAAGCATATGGGAAGGGAAATGCGTGAAACACGGCTCGTTCAGACGGTGTGTGTTGGACGTTAGCTGTCTGGAGTGCGCTCAAGCGCAAATGATACGAAAACACACGCATCTCCTGCTCAGGTAGAGGGCCCTGACCCCGTGGGCGTGGAAGCGGAGGAAGGGGCGTCGATGCTGGAGGACTTTACAAAAGGAGGAGCAATATGAGACCCGCCAAGAGACGGAGCCCTTGCACGCTGATAGAAGTAAATACACAGTGAAGCAACACAGGCCGCACGCACGCACACTCTCTAACTCTCGCAGACACATTCTCTCTCACATTTACATGTGAGTTCAATACAGTAATACACAGGGACATATCACAATAACACAAGCCCCTGCTGCGCTAGAGGTGGGGTGGGCGACCCTTCAGCGGGCCCCCCTATTCAGCCACATGCCGATAAATATACAAGACGCAAGAGACTCGGGCCCCTCGTCACATTCTGCAGGGGCACCATACGGAACTCCTACCCGCCTTTCACAATTCCAATCCACAACACAAGTGCACAAGTTCTTGCTGCTGAATTTTGAAAAGGCACGTGAAGTGGGAATCAGAGTGCAGAATCAGAGTGCAGTTTGAGAGTGCAGAATGCAGTTTGAGAGTTGAGACTGCAGTTTGAGAGTTGAGAGTGCAGATTGAGAGTGCAGAGTGCAGTTTGAGAGTGCAGAATCAGAGTGCAGTTTGAGAGTGCAGTTTGAGAGTGCAGTTTGAGAGTGCAGTTTGAGAGTGCAGTTTGAGAGAGCAGTTTGAGAGAGCAGTTTGAGAGTGCAGTTTGAGTGCAGTTTGAGAGTGCAGAGTGCAGATTGAGAGTGCAGTTTGAGAGTGCAGATTGAGAGTGCAGATTGCAGATTGAGAGTTGAGAGTGCACGTTTAGAGTGCACATTGAGAGTTGAGAGTGCAGTTGGAGAGTTGAGAGTGCAGTTTCAGAGTTGAGAGTGCAGTTACAGAGTGCAGCATGAGAGTTGTGAGTGCAGTTTGAGAGTTGAGAGTGCAGTTTGAGAGTGCAGTTTGAGAGTGCAGTTTGAGAGTGCAGTTTGAGAGTGCAGAGTGCAGATTGAGAGTGCAGAGTGCAGTTTGAGAGTTGAGAGTGCAGATTGAGAGTGCAGATTGAGAGTGCAGATTGAGAGTGCAGATTGAGAGTGCAGTTTGAGAGCAGTTATAGAGTGCAGTTATAGAGTGCAGTTTGAGAGTGCAGATTGAGAGTTGAGAGTGCAGATTGAGAGTGCAGTTTGAGAGTGCAGATTGAGAGTGCAGATTGAGAGTGCAGTTTGAGAGTGCAGAATCAGAGTGCAGATTGCAGTTTGAGAGTGCAGTTTGAGAGTGCAGTTTGAGAGTGCAGAGTGCAGTTTGAGAGTGGAGAGTGCAGATTGAGAGTGCAGATTGAGAGTGCAGTTTGAGAGTGCAGAGTGGCAGTGAGTGCAGACTGAGTGCAGAGTGACAGTGAGTGCAGACTGAGTGCAGAGTGACAGTGAGTGCAGAGTGACAGTGAGTGCAGAGTGACAGTGAGTGCAGAGTGACAGTGAGTGCAGAGTGAGTGCAGAGTGAGTGCAGAGTGAGTGCAGAGTGAGTGCAGAGTGACAGTGAGTGCAGAGTGACAGTGAGTGCAGAGTGGCAGTGAGTGCAGAGTGGCAATGAGTGCAGAGTGGCAGTGAGTGCAGAGTGGCAGTGAGTGCAGAGTGGCAGTGAGTGCAGAGTGACAGTGAGTGCAGAGTGACAGTGAGTGCAGAGTGACAGTGAGTGCAGAGTGACAGTGAGTGCAGAGTGAGTGCAGAGTGACAGTGAGTGCAGAGTGAGTGCAGAGTGACAGTGAGTGCAGAGTGAGTGCAGAGTGACAGTGAGTGCAGAGTGACAGTGAGTGCAGATTGACAGTGAGTGCAGAGTGACAGTGAGTGCAGAGTGACAGTGAGTGCAGATTGACAGTGAGTGCAGAGTGACTGTAGAGTGCAGAGTGACAGTGAGTGCAGAGTGACAGTGAGTGCAGAGTGACAGTGAGTGCAGAGTGACAGTGAGTGCAGAGTGACAGTGAGTGCAGAGTGACAGCAGAGTGACAGTGAGTGCAGAGTGACAGTGAGTGCAGAGTGACAGTGAGTGCAGAGTGACAGTGAGTGCAGAGTGACAGCAGAGTGACAGTGAGTGCAGAGTGACAGCAGAGTGACAGTGAGTGCAGAGTGACAGTGAGTGCAGAGTGACAGTGAGTGCAGAGTGACAGTGAGTGCAGAGTGACAGTGAGTGCAGAGTGACTGTAGCGTGAGTGCAGAGTGACAGTGAGTGCAGAGTGAGTGCAGAGTGACAGTGAGTGCAGAGTGAGTGCAGAGTGACAGTGAGTGCAGATTGACAGTGAGTGCAGAGTGACTGTAGAGTGCAGAGTGACAGTGAGTGCAGAGTGACAGTGAGTGCAGAGTGACAGTGAGTGCAGAGTGACAATGAGTGCAGAGTGACAGCAGAGTGACAGTGAGTGCAGAGTGACAGTGAGTGCAGAGTGACAGCAGAGTGACAGTGAGTGCAGAGTGACAGTGAGTGCAGAGTGACAGTGAGTGCAGAGTGACAGCAGAGTGACAGTGAGTGCAGAGTGACAGTGAGTGCAGAGTGACAGTGAGTGCAGAGTGACAGTGAGTGCAGAGTGACTGTAGCGTGAGTGCAGAGTGACAGTGAGTGCAGAGTGAGTGCAGAGTGACAGTGAGTGCAGAGTGAGTGCAGAGTGACAGTGAGTGCAGAGTGACAGTGAGTGCAGAGTGACAGTGAGTGCAGAGTGACAGTGAGTGCAGAGTGACAGTGAGTGCAGAGTGACAGTGAGTGCAGAGTGACAGTGAGTGCAGAGTGACAGTGATTGCAGAGTGACAGTAGAGTGCAGAGTGACAGCAGAGTGACAGTGAGTGCAGAGTGACAGTGAGTGCAGAGTGACAGCAGAGTGACAGTGAGTGCAGAGTGACAGCAGAGTGACAGTGAGTGCAGAGTGACAGTGAGTGCAGAGTGACAGTGAGTGCAGAGTGACAGTGAGTGCAGAGTGACAGTGAGTGCAGAGTGACTGTAGCGTGAGTGCAGAGTGACAGTGAGTGCAGAGTGAGTGCAGAGTGACAGTGAGTGCAGAGTGAGTGCAGAGTGACAGTGAGTGCAGAGTGACAGTGAGTGCAGAGGGACAGTGAGTGCAGAGTGACAGTGAGTGCAGAGTGACAGTGAGTGCAGAGTGACAGCAGAGTGACAGTGAGTGCAGAGTGACAGTGAGTGCAGAGTGACAGTGAGTGCAGAGTGACAGTGATTGCAGAGTGACAGTAGAGTGCAGAGTGACAGCAGAGTGACAGTGAGTGCAGAGTGACAGTGAGTGCAGAGTGACAGCAGAGTGACAGTGAGTGCAGAGTGACAGCAGAGTGACAGTGAGTGCAGAGTGACAGTGAGTGCAGAGTGACAGTGAGTGCAGAGTGACAGTGAGTGCAGAGTGACTGCAGAGACAGTGTGTCAGGGTGCACATTGTGAGAGTGTGCAGAATGAGTGTGCAGGGTAAACAGTGTGTGACTATGCAGGGTGACATTGGGAGTGTGCGGGTGAGCAGTGTGTGAATGTGTAGGGGCAGTGTGTGAGTGTGCAGAAAACACCACACACACATACACCACACACACATAACGCACACACAAACCACACACCTCAGTCTCTCAACACCACACACTTGTCACCACTCAACACAACACACTCACCACCACACTCACTCCCCAGGCTCACCCCCACAGACTCACCACCACACACTCACCAGCACACAGAAAACAACACACACAACAACACACCCCCAGCCGTCAATGAATGCTTTCACCATGCACAAACACCAACAACCATCTTCCATCTGTGCACGCTTTTACCAAGCACACACCCACCAGCCGTCAGTGCACCCTTCCACCAGGCACACACACCTCCAGCCGGCAGTGCACTTTTCCACCAAGCAATCGCAGTATGGTACACTTTACTTTTAAACATATTCATATAAAGCACAGCATGCCACCATTGGTAAAATTACAATTCAACCAACATACTTCCACTACACACCACATGCACACACTCCATAACACATGGCAAAAAGACATTGGCATTTACAATGCCATTAGCTCAAACTCAAATAAATCCGAGCCCGATTGCATTTCTAATGCTTGTTTACTTTTAGCCATGAAGATCTTTACCCTTGTATCTTGACTCTTGAAAGGCGCCGTTATGTTCTGTTTCTTTTCTACAGCGTTAACTTCATCACTTTCCTTTGCACCAATGTGTTATATTTCCGTCATGCATGAGTCTGATTCTTCCACTATTTTTGCAATATCAATTGCTTCTTTTAATGTTGCGCTACATGCAGCTCATAACCTTTCCTTCATCCTTTTGTTTTTGCATTGAACTATTAATTGATCTCTGATCATTTGGTCTATCATGTTTCCAAATTCACATATGATGGCTAACTCATTCTAAGAAAGAACAGGCCCGCACCCAAAAAAATCTTAGTACCCTTGAGGGACCCCAAACCAACACCCGTCTCCACTCTCACTTACCTCTTTCATCTCAGCCCGGCAAACCGCTCCGACTGCTCCTTCCCTGTAAAAACCACACAACAAAGAACTTCTGATGGGAAAGCAAGGCGGGCCTACAGATGCTAGCGGCCAATCATGGCGAGAGGAGGAGAATCAAGAAAAGACAGGACTGGGGGCGAGGGAAAGGGGGCAGCACCCGGAAGATGTCGGAAAAGAGAGCATGGACCCAAATTGCATAAAAAGAGAAAAGGACCAGCCCCGTACCTCGGAGGCCATCGGAGGCACAGAGTGGGGAAACAGACAGAGGAGTCTGACTCCCGCTGCAGAAGAACAGAGGACAGCGTGTGAAGACGATGAGTCTCCAGAAACTTGGAGTGAAGAGTGGTGGTCACCCTGAGACGCGTGACTCCACCTCCGCAACTCAGGAGAGTTACGGCTTTCCCGGGACGTGATTGGGAAGGGAAGGGAGGCTTCATGGGCAGTGCAGGGAAGGTGAAAGAAGGACAGGGAAGAACTGAGACAGGCAGGGATTAGGGGGCAGGAAAAAACAATATCCCAACCATGGGAACAGTAGAGTTCAGAAGAGACACAAGCCTGCCTAGTGATTTATAGTTTTGGACCATTTCCTTTTCTAGAGTTCTTTTCATTTTTTTGTATTTGTGGAGAAAGGTTACCATAAAAGAAACCTGATGAGAATGAGGTTTGAGATCGGGCTCAATAGAAAGCCCAATCAACCAAAAGAGATAGGGAGAGTATTTAAGGAGAAACTTGCAAGAGGGGTGCAGTCAGTTAGTGTAGAAACCACAAAGAAAGAGGACAGTGAAACAGGTGGAGTATAATCACACACTTTATTTTTTGCTTTCCTTGCACACCTCCAGCCCCCTTCTTCCCCAAAGACTCAGAAGTAAAACATGAGGTCTATCAAACGAGTACCTAACAACTAAAGAGAGAAGGAGGTAAGTGAAGAGTAGAAGAGCTTTTCCATAACATACCTGGGTGTGGTGACGGTCCCTATCCCTCTCAACCAAAATACCCCTGACCTCTTCATTACCTCGCCCTACTTGTCTTTTCTCCTGGCAACCCGGGGACGACACACCACTGAAGCCCGGACCTAGAACCAAAAGAAAAAGGGAACAACGAAAGAAGAATACCAGTGAAAGGAGAAGAATTCAAAGACCAAAACCGGCGACCCCAAATTAAGTTGTCCCCCCACCTCCCTGTGAATTACTTTTTGCATTATTCTCCCAAATAAAACGCCAAGATTGAGAAGCACATCCGGCCTCCTAGATTTGTTTTTCACCCATCCCTCACACTCATGTAGTCTCGTGATAAGCTGATCTACTGTTTCAATACTTTTCTTAGACTGCGTGTAAAATCTATGTCTCATCATAACTATGTTGACCTGCTTTCCAAAATATCTTTTGGTCTTTTCTTGGCTTCTACACAAGTGTTCTCAACCTGTGCATTGCCTGGTCCTGTAACTATTGGAATAATCATGAAAACATGTTGACCTTCTTTTCCTAATGCATTAATTGGAAGGTCTCTTTTCCTTAAAGCTCTGAAGTGCAAACCATCAATGGCCTCTAAGGAATTCAGTCATTCATCTGTGGGTGGACCAGCTTGTGCTAAAACATGGGAGGAAGAGCCACTGACTGTACTCATTGATACTTTCCGGCCTTCTCTTCCATCCTGATAGGCGCTTAAAAAATTGACAGTAAAAATGTGGTTTTCCTTAATACTCCCTGTGACTTGAAAGAATGTTTTGTTAAATGTTACTGATGTGATACAGAAATATCAAGGTTTCCACAAAAATATGACAGTGTTCAGATAAAGTATGCTTATTACTGTGATTTAATCTGCACTATGGTACACCCGAAAAAAGTTTGGGAATCACTGTAGTTTTTGCCACATAGAAAAATGCTTTTATGGGAGATGTGGCAGAATCCAATTTTAAAAATACCACCTACTTCCACTAGATGGCATTTGGTCACAATAAATTGGAAGAAGAGACTAAAGTTGCTAAAATGTCCAAATGAAACTCAAATAGATGAAACTAGGAGGCCGAGAAACGGTGAGAACAGCAGTCTCTGACACGCTAGAGACATTATGGGTGCGGGCTCATGGGGTGCGGTTTAAACTGCAAGTCCAATACAAACAGCCATCAAACAGAGATTTGAATGGTGTGATGTATGGCTGTTAAGCAAGCAAAAACATACCTCACAGGAAAATGAAAAATAGAATTCTTCAGTGATGGGTTTAACTCCCACACTGCTAGTATCTGCAGCAGGCGCTCGCTGCCAAATTGAAATAGGCACTGGAGCCTGGATACTGTTGTATTTTGAAGTTTATTTGCACCATCCATGGGGCCTCCTGCAACAAAGTACCAGCATACTTGCAAAACGTGGCCTCACTTGACATCTGCAGTAGGAACTAATGTTCCACATCCGCACATCTGATTCCTCAAATGTAGAACGCACAGTATCCCTAACTTAAAGCCGAACCTTCATTTACGAAAACTTCGGAAACTAAATAGACTTTGCCTCATCCTTCCAGGGATATTATTAAAGATTGTCAGAATTAACATCAGTTGATACTACTAATCAATTGTAACTTCTAACTGATATCCAGTATGTTATTTTCCTTCTGTACTATATTGTTTATATTTGTCATCATTTGATTAACAGTTTCAGTATTTTATCCTTTTTTAAGACGTTCTGTCAGTATCACTGGATGTCCCTGAAGAACATGAAATATGGCAGAACTGTTTCAGCTCGAAACATCTTAGTGTCACCATCGACCTCGTCACCCCAGAGAAGTACTGTGGATGGCACAGTGGCCTTCAGCGTGGTGAACAATGACATGCAGGCTAGAGGGGATCCCCTGAGCCCCTACAGGGCAGCCTTGGTGCCCAGGATTGTGCTGCTTCCAAATACCATTTACTTCCCGCAGTAGGGACACATCGGCGGAGATGGAACTCACCGTGGTTTGCACGCTGGTGAGCACCGCCATTATGTCCTCCAGAGTCACTTTTTTGGAAGCGTCATCTCCTGTGGCCTTCCCCGAGGGGTCCTTCCCCTCCGGCAGCGGCGGAAAGTCTTTCCCATAGGCGTATTTATCCAGCCTGGCTTGCGCGTTTTGATTCCTGGGGCCTCTGCCCGCCATGGCGGTGTACGGGGTTGTCGGTGGGGTCCGTCGCTGGACGCCACCTGCCGCTGCGAAGTCTTTTGCGTTGCGCGGTCTTCCGGAGAATGATGGCCCTCCGTTTGCTATGGTGCACTCCCCGCAGGACCACCGGCAGATGCGTCAACGGGGGAGGAGGCGGTCTTAAGGGGATAGTGGTTAGCTGGTCATCCAGGTCTCTCCTGCCAGCGTTTATGGAGTGCTACTGAAGGGTTATTGAGCCCTCGTACCGGCGCCGGGGGGCTGCGTTGTGGGTGCCCCTCACCAGGTGTAGTCCGTTGCTAGCGCCCCGGGGGAAGGGGGGGCCAGTGTAGGCCGAAAGTTCAAGTCCTGGTTCCCTGACAGTCAGCAATCGTGCCAGCAGGCCGGGGAAATGTTTTGCTTTTGTTTCCTTGGGGGGGGCACCTCCCGCAGTGTCCCCGCCGCTCGGGCCGGCCTTTTATCCTCTCTCGCAGTCCCGGTGTGGAGGGGGCCCGGAGAGCCCAATAAATCCATGCCCCGGCTCCTCCCCAACATGCAGACCTCGCTCCCTCGGTGCAGTTCCCCGGACCTCGGATTACTGTGGCCTGCGCTGCGGCTCTGCTGTCGCCTCCGTATGTGGTCGGGCCCCCCTCCGCTGTAGGTAGATGGGCACCGTCGTACCGGCCTCAACGCCTCTCCGAATTCTACCCTGGGTGTGCGCCAAAATCAAGGCCCCGGCTTCTGTAAGCAGAGCAGGCCATCTCCGCGCGTCTTCAGTGGACCTCGGTTCCCGATGTTGGGTTTCAACCGGAGCCACCTCTGCCGATGCCACTCGGTCTCCAGCTTCAGCGGGAGCCTCTGCCTTCCATAAGCACGCAGGATAAATATGCGGATTTACTTAGAAGGTCACCTCATCACCGGAGCCTTCTCAGTGTGCAGCCATCTTGCCGGCTGCTAGCCACGCCCCCATTTGATGTGTTTTTAAACAAATTACTCATCATACATTGGAATACACTAGAAGTTGATACCAAGCCTAAACGAAGTCTTCTAAATTGAAACACATCATCCATTGTAATGAAAGCAGTGAGATTTTTTAACTTGGGGTTTAATTTAATCTGATGGTAATCAGATTTTCAGTGTAATCTGGTGAAAAATCTAGCATTATTGAATAAAAAGATAAATTCTGATATGCTCGGCAAAGGAAAACTGTCCATCACTGTTCTAGCCTCAGAATGGCTATCTGCAGTGGTTATAACAAGTCAACACAAAATCTTAAACAGCCATCCCCTTTTTTGTTATAACCACCAGAGATAGCCACTCTGAGGCTACAATAGGCATGCAGATGCCCTCATTCTGCATATCCTCTAACAATTTCGTCACTTTTTCCCTGACTATGATGGGAACTTTCCTCAAAATATGCATTACTGATATCACTCCCTCCTTCAATTTGATTTCATGCATATACCCTGTCATTGAGTCAATTCCTTGTTACCCGGGATAACTAAAATGTGTTCATTAGATCTGGGATCAAGTACAATGTGCAGATCATGCTGCTGAACCCACCCCAATAAGGCTGGACCATTGTGAGAAAGACACATCTTTCCTGCTGCCTACTGACATTTGAATGAAAATGTTGAATCAACAAATCCTAAAAATTTTCATCTCCCTCCTCTAAAACCCTTTGGCTGTATGTCATTGAGCTGTAGACAGATGTGTGGCCATACTTTGTCAAACAAACGTTGCAGAATGATAGTATATATTGATCCAGTATCAACCATCAATTCTATGAGTGCACCATTCACTTAGAAACATGCTTTTGGCCTATTGTTTTTCAAGTCTTATTTACTTTTGATGCACAATCCTCTTTCTTGTTCCTCCTCCACACATGCCACTCTAGATCTGTATCCGACCTTGCACACCCTTGCTAAATGTCCCTTCCCACCACATTTCGGACATACTTTAACCCTCACAAAACATCCTTTGAAATCTGCCATGTGAGACATACTGCTCCATCTGTAGCAACCTTTATATGCTGGTTTTTAGGGCTCGGCCTCCGCCCACGAAGTGGGAGGAGTTTCGAGCTCCTAATGTTAAAGAGAGAAAAAAAAGGATCTCTAGGGCTTTGGCGAGACACATTCCTTAGTGTGTTATGTCATCTGGCCAGTGATTCGTCTTCGCTGTGGTGTCGTTTTAATAGCCTTGAAGTGATAGGCTAAATGTCGTTTTCGTCGGGCATGTGTAGCATTTTTCGTGCGTGTGCACGCAACGAAGTACATTAATTATAATTAGGAGCTGTCAGGGTGCCTCCGTAAGTGAATCCAGATGGCCGGGCGCGTTCACCATTCAGCAGCGCTCAGCGCGCAGCTGCTGCATGCCAGGCCGGGAAAGGGCTTCATTAGTTCAAGAACAAGAGTCTGACGTTCTGTCATGGGCTGTAGAAAAGAGAATTCATTTCACAACACGTCGCCTTTCCCTGGCACATGCAAGAGTTGGTCCTAAGAGAGACCCTGTGACGTCCCTCCCCTCTTCGATCTCTCTGAACCCCTCCCCCGCAGGCTCCCTGCTGGTTTCCTCCTTAATGAAATCATCTCCAAAGAAGACTGTACGTCTGGAGTTACGGCTCCACCTCGTGATGCGCCACTTTTATATATACACGAGGGAGGGAACGCGTTTCCATAGAGAAACTATTCGAGCCCACTTCATAACAACCCGGCGAGGGGAGAGGGGGAGCGAGGAGGCACATCTAGCGCTCGGAGCCCGATGCTCGCGGTGACCGGCTGCTCCTGAGCGCCAGGAAGATGCAGAGAGGCGCTGCTCCGCGCACACTCGGCTCAGGTGAGTCCCCGCGCGCCCTGATCTCAGGTGGACGTGCGTTCGGCGCTAGGTCTCCTCGAAGCGCCGTGGAGCGGATATGCCAACAACTGATGGCAAAGTTTTTATGAGTACTTGGCGCCTTCGAACTGTCCAGTATGTACAACTTTTCATTAGTCAGACGCCGTTATAGGCAACTGGTCTGGCTCGTAAGTTGTCACTTGTTGGTTGAACGAATAGATGAACGAGCCTCGTAGAGCACTGCAAACTGGTCCTTCTGGGCGTCTGTCTCCTGGAGAGGAGTGGCATGATGGTGCCAAAACGGCAGGGCGCTGGTGGTGATTTACTTCTTGGGTGATTGCTGGGCGGGCTGGGCGAGGCGGCATCCTTTAAATGTGCCCTTCCTGTGCTAGGCTCACAGTCTTCGGTGGTTGTACTTTAACGGTGCAGCGAGTGAATCGATACACATTTAAAGGTATGTATATAAAACAGACTTGCCAAAAAGGACTACGGGGCATCATTTCGACTTCTAAATCCTAATACTTTGAGCATCCTCCATGCACTTGTTAGCTGAGGAAGAGACATTGCAATTGGTGAAGAGGCATAGTCTAGGTATGTTACTGGCTGCAGTTCCTGAGTCGTAGTCTCGGCTCCCTGCTTTAGGACACTGTGTGATCTTAAGTGGATCCACCTCCCCGTGCTTCATTTCTCATGCCCGTTCTAATGGAGAATGTAACGTAGGTATTAATAGAGGACACGGCCCCGTGGGATATCTTTGCGCCCTTGACATACAACGGATACGTTTTGTTACTCTTTTTATCGACCCTGGAAGTAGGAAAGGCGGCGCGGATTTGAGCAAGCCTACGGGGTCAGATACCGACCCTTGCAGTGGATGCAGACGTCCACAGAGCAGACAGACCCCTACCTGGGCAATCAGAAGACGGAGGAACGGCCGTCAGTCACTGTAAATTACCGAACTAGACCTGCCCATATTCAAGGCTTGACTTTAGGAATGTTGACTTGACTTACGTACGCCGAGCGCTTTCACGAGTACCTTGTCGCCTCATATATTTAAGCCGCAATTCCCCCGTCCAACCCTTCTGGAATGCCAGTGAGTTGAGTAATTCGTAATAAGGTGCGTAATTGCAAATGAGAGCGTGGATGCTATAGCACCTCCGTGTGAACGGAATCAATACTAAGCGCTAACTGGCTTGGTTTCAAGGCTGGTTGGAAGGCTGGGAAATTGGGGGTTTTACGTGTGGCAAAGGAGTATATCAACTAGTGATATAAATATAATACATACAGTGAGTGAGGGGTTCCAGCCTGGGCTCCGAGGGTAGCCACGTCTTCCCTGTCTGACCACATTGCTTGATCCTTGGAAGATTTCTCTTTGTCTGTGTGTCTGGACTGGCACAGTCGCCAGTTCTTGGAGCTCTTAGGAACGGGCTAAATGCTGATGTGAAGCATATGGGAAGGGAAATGCGTGAAACACGGCTCGTTCAGACGGTGTGTGTTGGACGTTAGCTGTCTGGAGTGCGCTCAAGCGCAAATGATACGAAAACACACGCATCTCCTGCTCAGGTAGAGGGCCCTGACCCCGTGGGCGTGGAAGCGGAGGAAGGGGCGTCGATGCTGGAGGACTTTACAAAAGGAGGAGCAATATGAGACCCGCCAAGAGACGGAGCCCTTGCACGCTGATAGAAGTAAATACACAGTGAAGCAACACAGGCCGCACGCACGCACACTCTCTAACTCTCGCAGACACATTCTCTCTCACATTTACATGTGAGTTCAATACAGTAATACACAGGGACATATCACAATAACACAAGCCCCTGCTGCGCTAGAGGTGGGGTGGGCGACCCTTCAGCGGGCCCCCCTATTCAGCCACATGCCGATAAATATACAAGACGCAAGAGACTCGGGCCCCTCGTCACATTCTGCAAGGGCACCATACGGAACTCCTACCCGCCTTTCACAATTCCAATCCACAACACAAGTGCACAAGTTCTTGCTGCTGAATTTTGAAAAGGCACGTGAAGTGGGAATCAGAGTGCAGAATCAGAGTGCAGTTTGAGAGTGCAGAATGCAGTTTGAGAGTTGAGACTGCAGTTTGAGAGTTGAGAGTGCAGATTGAGAGTGCAGAGTGCAGTTTGAGAGTGCAGAATCAGAGTGCAGTTTGAGAGTGCAGTTTGAGAGTGCAGTTTGAGAGTGCAGTTTGAGAGTGCAGTTTGAGAGTGCAGTTTGAGAGAGCAGTTTGAGAGAGCAGTTTGAGAGTGCAGTTTGAGTGCAGTTTGAGAGTGCAGAGTGCAGATTGAGAGTGCAGTTTGAGAGTGCAGATTGAGAGTGCAGATTGCAGATTGAGAGTTGAGAGTGCACGTTGAGAGTGCACATTGAGAGTTGAGAGTGCAGTTTGAGAGTTGAGAGTGCAGTTTCAGAGTTGAGAGTGCAGTTACAGAGTGCAGCATGAGAGTTGTGAGTGCAGTTTGAGAGTTGAGAGTGCAGTTTGAGAGTGCAGTTTGAGAGTGCAGTTTGAGAGTGCAGAGTGCAGATTGAGAGTGCAGAGTGCAGTTTGAGAGTTGAGAGTGCAGATTGAGAGTGCAGATTGAGAGTGCAGATTGAGAGTGCAGATTGAGAGTGCAGATTGAGAGTGCAGATTGAGAGTGCAGTTTGAGAGCAGTTATAGAGTGCAGTTATAGAGTGCAGTTTGAGAGTGCAGAATCAGAGTGCAGATTGCAGTTTGAGAGTGCAGTTTGAGAGTGCAGTTTGAGAGTGCAGAGTGCAGTTTGAGAGTGGAGAGTGCAGATTGAGAGTGCAGATTGAGAGTGCAGTTTGAGAGTGCAGAGTGGCAGTGAGTGCAGACTGAGTGCAGAGTGACAGTGAGTGCAGACTGAGTGCAGAGTGACAGTGAGTGCAGACTGAGTGCAGAGTGACAGTGAGTGCAGACTGAGTGCAGAGTGACAGTGAGTGCAGAGTGACAGTGAGTGCAGAGTGACAGTGAGTGCAGAGTGACAGTGAGTGCAGAGTGAGTGCAGAGTGAGTGCAGAGTGAGTGCAGAGTGACAGTGAGTGCAGAGTGACAGTGAGTGCAGAGTGGCAGTGAGTGCAGAGTGGCAATGAGTGCAGAGTGGCAGTGAGTGCAGAGTGGCAGTGAGTGCAGAGTGGCAGTGAGTGCAGAGTGACAGTGAGTGCAGAGTGACAGTGAGTGCAGAGTGACAGTGAGTGCAGAGTGAGTGCAGAGTGACAGTGAGTGCAAAGTGAGTGCAGAGTGACAGTGAGTGCAGAGTGAGTGCAGAGTGACAGTGAGTGCAGAGTGACAGTGAGTGCAGATTGACAATGAGTGCAGAGTGACAGTGAGTGCAGATTGACAGTGAGTGCAGAGTGACTGTAGAGTGCAGAGTGACAGTGAGTGCAGAGTGACAGTGAGTGCAGAGTGACAGTGAGTGCAGAGTGACAGTGAGTGCAGAGTGACAGTGAGTGCAGAGTGACAGCAGAGTGACAGTGAGTGCAGAGTGACAGTGAGTGCAGAGTGACAGCAGAGTGACAGTGAGTGCAGAGTGACAGTGAGTGCAGAGTGACAGCAGAGTGACAGTGAGTGCAGAGTGACAGTGAGTGCAGAGTGACAGTGAGTGCAGAGTGACAGTGAGTGCAGAGTGACAGTGAGTGCAGAGTGACTGTAGCGTGAGTGCAGAGTGACAGTGAGTGCAGAGTGACAGTGAGTGCAGAGTGAGTGCAGAGTGACAGTGAGTGCAGATTGACAGTGAGTGCAGAGTGTCTGTAGAGTGCAGAGTGACAGGGAGTGCAGAGTGACAGTGAGTGCAGAGTGACAGTGAGTGCAGAGTGACAGTGAGTGCAGAGTGACAATGAGTGCAGAGTGACAGCAGAGTGACTGAGTGCAGAGTGACAGTGAGTGCAGAGTGACAGGAGAGTGACAGTGAGTGCAGAGTGACAGTGAGTGCAGAGTGACAGTGAGTGCAGAGTGACAGCAGAGTGACAGTGAGTGCAGAGTGACAGTGAGTGCAGAGTGACAGTGAGTGCAGAGTGACAGTGAGTGCAGAGTGACTGTAGCGTGAGTGCAGAGTGACAGTGAGTGCAGAGTGAGTGCAGAGTGACAGTGAGTGCAGAGTGAGTGCAGAGTGACAGTGAGTGCAGAGTGACAGTGAGTGCAGAGTGACAGTGAGTGCAGAGTGACAGCAGAGTGACAGTGAGTGCAGAGTGACAGTGAGTGCAGAGTGACAGTGAGTGCAGAGTGACAGTGATTGCAGAGTGACAGTAGAGTGCAGAGTGACAGCAGAGTGACAGTGAGTGCAGAGTGACAGTGAGTGCAGAGTGACAGCAGAGTGACAGTGAGTGCAGAGTGACAGCAGAGTGACAGTGAGTGCAGAGTGACAGTGAGTGCAGAGTGACAGTGAGTGCAGAGTGACAGTGAGTGCAGAGTGACTGCAGAGACAGTGTGTCAGGGTGCACATTGTGTGAGTGTGCAGAATGAGTGTGCAGGGTAAACAGTGTGTGACTATGCAGGGTGACATTGGGAGTGTGCGGGTGAGCAGTGTGTGAATGTGTAGGGGCAGTGTGTGAGTGTGCAGAAAACACCACACACACATACACCACACACACATAACGCACACACAAACCACACACCTCAGTCTCTCAACACCACACACTTGTCACCACTCAACACAACACACTCACCACCACACTCACTCCCCAGGCTCACCCCCACAGACTCACCACCACACACTCACCAGCACACAGAAAACAACACACACAACAACACCCCCCCAGCCGTCAATGAATGCTTTCACCATGCACAAACACCAACAACCATCATCCATCTGTGCACGCTTTTACCAAGCACACACCCACCAGCCGTCAGTGCACCCTTCCACCAGGCACACACACCTCCAGCCGGCAGTGCACTTTTCCACCAAGCAATCGCAGTATGGTACACTTTACTTTTAAACATATTCATATAAAGCACAGCATGCCACCATTGGTAAAACTACAATTCAACCAACATACTTCCACTACACACCACATGCACACACTCCATAACACATGGCAAAAAGACATTGGCATTTACAATGCCATTAGCTCAAACTCAAATAAATCCGAGCCCGATTGCATTTCTAATGCTTGTTTACTTTTAGCCATGAAGATCTTTACCCTTGTCTCTTGACTCTTGAAAGGCGCCGTTATGTTCTGTTTCTTTTCTACAGCGTTAACTTCATCACTTTCCTTTGCACCAATGTGTTATATTTCCGTCATGCATGAGTCTGATTCTTCCACTATTTTTGCAATATCAATTGCTTCTTTTAATGTTGCGCTACATGCAGCTCATAACCTTTCCTTCATCCTTTTGTTTTTGCATTGAACTATTAATTGATCTCTGATCATTTGGTCTATCATGTTTCCAAATTCACATATGATGGCTAACTCATTCTAAGAAAGAACAGGCCCGCACCCAAAAAAATCTTAGTACCCTTGAGGGACCCCAAACCAACACCCGTCTCCACTCTCACTTACCTCTTTCATCTCAGCCCGGCAAACCGCTCCGACTGCTCCTTCCCTGTAAAAACCACACAACAAAGAACTTCTGATGGGAAAGGAAGGCAGATCTACAGATGCTAGCGGCCAATCATGGCGAGAGGAGGAGAATCAAGAAAAGACAGGACTGGGGGCGAGGGAAAGGGGGCAGCACCCGGAAGATGTCGGAAAAGAGAGCATGGACCCAAATTGCATAAAAAGAGAAAAGGACCAGCCCCGTACCTCGGAGGCCATCGGAGGCACAGAGTGGGGAAACAGACAGAGGAGTCTGACTCCCGCTGCAGAAGAACAGAGGACAGCGTGTGAAGACGATGAGTCTCCAGAAACTTGGAGTGAAGAGTGGTGGTCACCCTGAGACGCGTGACTCCACCTCCGCAACTCAGGAGAGTTACGGCTTTCCCGGGACGTGATTGGGAAGGGAAGGGAGGCTTCATGGGCAGTGCAGGGAAGGTGAAAGAAGGACAGGGAAGAACTGAGACAGGCAGGGATTAGGGGGCAGGAAAAAACAATATCCCAACCATGGGAACAGTAGAGTTCAGAAGAGACACAAGCCTGCCTAGTGATTTATAGTTTTGGACCATTTCCTTTTCTAGAGTTCTTTTCATTTTTTTGTATTTGTGGAGAAATGTTACCATAAAAGAAACCTGATGAGAATGAGGTTTGAGATCGGGCTCAATAGAAAGCCCAATCAACCAAAAGAGATAGGGAGAGTATTTAAGGAGAAACTTGCAAGAGGGGTGCAGTCAGTTAGTGTAGAATCCACAAAGAAAGAGGACAGTGAAACAGGTGGAGTATAATCACACACTTTATTTTTTGCTTTCCTTGCACACCTCCAGCCCCCTTCTTCCCCAAAGACTCAGAAGTAAAACATGAGGTCTATCAAACGAGTACCTAACAACTAAAGAGAGAAGGAGGTAAGTGAAGAGTAGAAGAGCTTTTCCATAACATACCTGGGTGTGGTGACGGTCCCTATCCCTCTCAACCAAAATACCCCTGACCTCTTCATTACCTCGCCCTCCTTGTCTTTTCTCCTGGCAACCCGGCGGGGACGACACACCACTGAAGCCCGGACCTAGAACCAAAAGAAAAAGGGAACAACAAAAGAAGAATACCAGTGAAAGGAGAAGAATTCAAAGACCAAAACCGGCGACCCCAAATTAAGTTGTCCCCCCACCTCCCTGTGAATTACTTTTTGCATTATTCTCCCAAATAAAACGCCAAGATTGAGAAGCACATCCGGCCTCCTAGATTTGTTTTTCACCCATCCCTCACACTCATGTAGTCTCGTGATAAGCTGATCTACTGTTTCAATACTTTTCTTAGACTGCGTGTAAAATCTATGTCTCATCATAACTATGTTGACCTGCTTTCCAAAATATCTTTTGGTCTTTTCTTGGCTTCTACACAAGTGTTCTCAACCTGTGCATTGCCTGGTCCTGGAACTATTGGAATAATCATGAAAACATGTTGACCTTCTTTTCCTAATGCATTGATTGGAAGGTCTCTTTTCCTTAAAGCTCTGAAGTGCAAACCATCAATGGCCTCTAAGGAATTCAGTCATTCATCTGTGGGTGGACCAGCTTGTGCTAAAACATGGGAGGAAGAGCCACTGACTGTACTCATTGATACTTTCCGGCCTTCTCTTCCATCCTGATAGGCGCTTAAAAAATTGACAGTAAAAATGTGGTTTTCCTTAATACTCCCTGTGACTTGAAAGAATGTTTTGTTAAATGTTACTGATGTGATACAGAAATATCAAGGTTTCCACAAAAATATGACAGTGTTCAGATAAAGTATGCTTATTACTGTGATTTAATCTGCACTATGGTACACCCGAAAAAAGTTTGGGAATCACTGTAGTTTTTGCCACATAGAAAAATGCTTTTATGGGAGATGTGGCAGAATCCAATTTTAAAAATACCACCTACTTCCACTAGATGGCATTTGGTCACAATAAATTGGAAGAAGAGACTTTAGTTGCTAAAATGTCCAAATGAAACTCAAATAGATGAAACTAGGAGGCCGAGAAACGGTGAGAACAGCAGTCTCTGACACGCTAGAGACATTATGGGTGCGGGCTCATGGGGTGCGGTTTAAACTGCAAGTCCAATACAAACAGCCATCAAACAGAGATTTGAATGGTGTGATGTATGGCTGTTAAGCAAGCAAAAACATACCTCACAGGACAATGAAAAATAGAATTCTTCAGTGATGGGTTTAACTCCCACACTGCTAGTATCTGCAGCAGGCGCTCGCTGCCAAATTGAAATAGGCACTGGAGCCTGGATACTGTTGTATTTTGAAGTTTATTTGCACCATCCATGGGGCCTCCTGCAACAAAGTACCAGCATACTTGCAAAACGTGGCCTCACCTGACATCTGCAGTAGGAACTAATGTTCCACATCCGCACATCTGATTCCTCAAATGTAGAACGCACAGTATCCCAAACTTAAAGCCGAACCTTCATTTACGAAAACTTCGGAAACTAAATAGACTTTGCCTCATCCTTCCAGGGCTATTATTAAAGATTGTCAGAATTAACATCAGTTGATACTACTAATCAATTGTAACTTCTAACTGATATCCAGCATGTTATTTTCCTTCTGTACTATATTGTTTATATTTGTCATCATTTGATTAACAGTTTCAGTATTTTATCCTTTTTTAAGACGTTCTGTCAGTATCACTGGATGTCCCTGAAGAACATGAAATATGGCAGAACTGTTTCAGCTCGAAACATCTTAGTGTCACCATCGACCTCGTCACCCCAGAGAAGTACTGTGGATGGCACAGTGGCCTTCAGCGTGGAGAACAATGACATGCAGGCTAGAGGGGATCCCCTGAGCCCCTACAGGGCAGCCTTGGTGCCCAGGATTGTGCTGCTTCCAAATACCATTTACTCTTACAGCCTGCCAGTCCACTGCTGGCAGAGGCTGTGCCACCTCAGACCTGTGTGTGCATCTCAGACAATCTTGTTCACTTACTGTTCTGGCTCCATTTCTTTTGGATCCAGGCTACAGATTCTCACTTTAGGGAGGTAGGATTCTCTAACATTATCCACCCAAGCCCTTACATTTCCCACCCTGTTTCTGCCTCCTTTGACTTTGGTCATTGGGATCATGTGATTCTGCTGCCACTGTGTTTTTTTGCATACTTATGGATTTACTACACTTGCCACATATTTCACACCTGCTACATAATTTGCACAGTTCAACAAAATGTATTTTAATTTAAATTGATCAAAAGTTAGTAAATGAAGTGCCTTGTAGTGGCAAGCCCCATGCAAAGGTAACTGGTCACTCTTTAGTTGCTGATTGTTGTCGCCAGGTGTTAAACTGTCACTAACAAGGCAAAACGTGTATCTAAACAGTATTAATGTGTGTTAAGATTACAAAATTGTTAAATGTTGCTATTCATGTGCCACATGACTCGGAATAATTTGCCTTTTCTTGCCACATACTTTAGGCACCTCTGCCACATAATGTGGTGCTACGTTACCACATACTCCCAGTGACCTTCCCTTAGTGTGCCAACTTCCCATGATCGAATTCTTTGCTTAGATCATGACTATTTTCTAATGTGGTCAGAAAAAGCTAGTGCTCCTCGGTCCTGCTGGACCTCTGCCATGAAATCTGCTAGAGTACACGATAGACATAACCAAGAAAAAAAATTTAGTTTGGAAAAACTGCCCTCACTCACATACCGAAGTATGTGACATGCTTCATCATAGGGCCTGCTACAAACGCCCTGGTGTAGCCACATCCAGGGCGGAGCATTAGGGAGGGGAAAAAAATAAATTCCACACTACAAGACGTACAACCACATAATATCAACACATATGAATGACACAAATGAGGTGAAAAGCATGTGCAAAACACCCAGTGACTGGAACTGATAGTGCGACAAAAAAGGTGCAGTATGCGAAAGTGATTAAAACTGGTTAACGGTGCCAATGAAAAGAATTACTTTATTACACACAATTAGTTACCCATACTAGGATTAAAAATAAGAAAAGGCTAGGAAATGTCTTGTTGAGAAATTGAGGTTCCTCAAGACTTCCCTCCTACCACTGCTGAGGTCAACATGTTTCGATCGCTGGAAATGCGCCTCTAAAGGTCACTCCGGTCTTCGTCAGGACTGTCGCAATGATCAGTACCACTGTTGGCCTTTCCGTAATCCGGTTAAAGGCCCCTCGGAGGAGAGTAGGTCAGTCGTATCCGTACTCTTCCAAATCTTTCTAATTCAAAAGTAGAGGCTGATCTTCGCGTTGTTCCATTATACACAGGTATATGGGACAGGGCTGGCCCAGAGAACGATTGTGTTCTTAGGGAGACCCACCTGGCGGACACCTGGTCGGGCTCGTGAAATTCATGAACTCGTAAAAGTTTTCCCGCATTATTGGGATCGGCCTGACATGTTTACTGGGTGTTTTGCACATGCTTTTCACCTCATTTGTGTCATTCGTATGTGTTGATATTATGTGGTTGTACGTCTTGCAGTGTGGAATTAATTTTTTTCCCCTCCCTAATGCTCCGCCCTGGATGTGGCTACACCAGGGCGTTTGTAGCAGGCCCTATGATGAAGCATGTCACATACTTCGGTATGTGAGTGAGGGCAGTTTTTCAAAACTGAGAAATTTTTCTTGGTTATGTCTATCGTGTACTCTATATACCCCTTTAGTGTAATCATTTGATCCGGTTTGGGGGCCTGGGGTATTGGAGTCTAAACAGGAACGGTCCTCTCCCATTCCTTGTGTTAAGTATGAAATCTGCTAAACACAAACATTCTGGCACCACTGCCATCGTGATGCCAGGGGCTATACCTTCCTGCCAGGGGTACATGGCCCCTTTCCGGACATCCATGTTTCCTCTATATCTACAATACTTCTACATGCCTGGGGTCTGTCGGACCAGGTCCCATTGGGCTACATGTCTGATGGGGCCGCCTGCATTTTTCGATCCTCTGGTGGCTTAGCGCCTGGTAGTTGACTCAACAGCCATACCAGGAGTTCTTGTTGGATGGTTGGATGCAATTCTTCCACAACAAGGTGGGGTCCGTAGATGAGAAGCATATGGTACAGTGACAAAGGGCTCTGTCGAGGCCTGGAAACATCCAGGTCTGCAGGGTCCTCTACCTGAAGCCCCTAGGGTTTCGATAAACTATTTCCTGTATTAAAAAAACACTAGTGAGAAACTTTTGCTACAAAAGACTCAAACAAATTAAGATTCTCTTGATCAGAAATACATTTAGTGCATGTATTTTTTGCATATGTATTTAAACATTTAAACAAAAATTATATTTGTTCATTGCTTTGATAACATGTAAGAGAAAATATCATGTGTACAATTTTCATGAAAAACAAGTATTAATAAAAAACCCAATGCATTTCGGGTTCAACTGAACACTTCTTCAGGGGTCAATGAAAACTTAATATTTTTAAATGTTTTCTTCACGACTTTGAGTTCTGTCGATGGGCCCTACAATGAAAAACATTTAGAAGACTAAATGTAATATTAAATGACTAAATATGCTAACTTCAAACAAGTGCATGCCAACAGAGTGTGAATTAGCACAAAATTTGAAAAGTAAAAAAAAGTGAAGATAGTCCAAGACTACAGAATAGATTCGCAACCGTGAGATGTAAAGATTAGAGAGTCCCCTAGTGTTTGACTGGAGTTTTTTTGAAAAAATATATGTGAAGCGTGCAGTTCACCCTATGTGAAATGGTAGCGAGTTTGACCAATATGGGTATTCATGATAAAGATGTGACGATACTCAAAAAACAATCGTGCTCAATGCGGTATATCCGGTTCGCAAGTGGAAATATGTGATGACACAATTAGCAAATTAAAACTGTGCCACACTGCTTGCCTCGGAATCCTAAAATACACTGGTTCACTGCGCTAATCTTATCCATGTAAGTGTTCCTTTAAAAATAAGGGATAGGTGCCTGCCCGGTCCACCGTTGGTATAAAACTAGAATACAAAATCATACGAAGAGAAAATTACCATCTGGTATGAACCCTCGGGTCTCACTGATACTGTATTACCCTGTTAGAGACTAACCTGCACGCCAGTCTGTCCGTATATGGCGTGTAATGGTAGCTAGTGGTCCCGAATTGAATTCGGCATCTCAGCTCGAAACTGTGCCTTAAAAAGAAATGGAATTCCCATTGGAAAAAGCTCACCTCACGTGTGAAAACAAAAAGCTGCTGACCCTGAATATCGCCGTTCTCATACCTCGATACGCCATGTGTGTACGCCAGCACCCTTCACTATTGCCATCCAGTATCCATGACGAAATCCTTCCGCGTGCCGGTAAAAGAGGCCGCGTTTTCAATTAACTTTATTTAACTGGAGTAAAGACACATTGAAATCAGTTCGACGCGTGTCCTCTTTACGTCAGTGTCCTTCCGGTGTAAACATCCGGAAGTGCCAGGAATGTGTTTACGTGTGTTTAACTATTAATTAATGCGAGAAAAACGTATCCTCCTAAAAAACGAACTGATCATTGATGAAAGATATAGGAACAAGAAAAAAGGAGAAAAGGAAAAAAAGGAAATGTGCTAATCCTTTACAATGGTTTCATAGATAATACAATACAAATTATGCGCATGGCAATATAAGTGTGTTTCACTCTTGGTTGAAGCTTGAGAGATTGAATCAGGACTCTGAATGTCAAAAGACACAATGTGCAACAATCATCAATTCTATAGAGGTAGATCAAGCATTATTACAGATAACACAGTAACTCATATTGATCGTTTAAACCCCCCGGATTCATGGTCCCCAAAAACTTGTTCCAAAAGGTTTCCCTACGAGCCAATTGTGTGTTATGATCCTTACCACTAATTGATTCTACCTTTACTAAAACTGTAAATGGAATTTGTGGGATATTATGTGTTTCATGAATCCAATGTGTGGCTAAACTTGATGAGGTGTGTCGATTACGTATTGTACTTTTGTGTTCTATCATTCTGGTTTTCACCTTTCTGGATGTCCTCCCCACATATACCAGTCCGCATGGGCAACGGATGGCATATATGACTCCTGTGGTATTGCAATCAGCATTGTGTCGTAGTTTTATCATTTTTCCAGTTCTAGGGTGCGGAAATTGATTGCCCACTATCACGTTGCCACGTTGACCACAAATATGGCATTTGCTCATACCCTTATACCTGCTTGGCGTGGATGGTCGTTTGTTTTTCAGTAGTTCTCTCAAATTTTTCGAGCGAGTATGTGTAAAAATAGGAATATTCCTAAAAAGATTTGCAAAGTCCGGTTAATTTGCTATGATGTCCCATTGTTGTCGAATAATCTTTTTAATCATTGCTGCTTGCTGGGATTGTTTCAAGATGAACACCATACGTTCCGTTGAAGGTTTGCTTGATTTCTTTAACCCCTCCCATGCTGGTGACGAACCCCAGCCGCCACGCCCCACGGTGGGCGTGTGTGGATGACGGCTGGGGTTCGTCACGGCCCCGCCCTGTTCTTTTGTTTACCGCACAGCGGTAAAATCGCGGCCGCAGCGAAGGGGTTAATAGGTTAGCTCTATCCAATTCAACCACCTCCTTGTGTGCTTTCTCCAATATTTATTCGGGCTAACCACGTTTATAACGTTCAATTTGTTCATTCATTAGGTCATCACATTGCTTTTGGTCCGAAGAAATTCGCTTGATGCGTATCAACTGTGATTTGGGTAAGTGGTCTTTCAATGACTTAGGATGAGCGCTGGTGTAATGCAAAGCATTGTTTACATCTGTTGGTTTTCGAAATACCGTTGTCGAAATGCCTTCAGTAGATTTGTAAATCTCTATGTCCAAAAACTGAATGTGATCCTCTTGTATATTGTGTGTAAATTTTATCCTTGGATTCTTGGAGTTGATTTCCTGTAGACATTCTTCTAATTTAGATCTACTACCCTTCCAAATAATGAGGATGTCGTCAATAAATCTCAGGAATAGAAGTGTGTGTACATTCCAATTTGGGTTCCCTAGGATATGTTCTTCTTCGAAATGGGCCATGAAAGTATTTGCGTATGACGGTGCTCCCGGAAAGCCCATGGAAGTACCTGTGCGTTGCAAGTAGTGATGATTTTTCCAAGAGAAGTAACTATGATAAAGTGAAAAGTGTAGAAGTTCCAGTAACAATACGCACAAGTCCTGATCGGGTCCGAGTTCAACAAGCTCCACTCCATAGCTTCCATTCCCTCCATGTGGGCGATTGATGTGTATAATGCTACTACGTCAATAGTACATAGTAGTGTATCTGCTTCTACCAATTGACTCACTTCTCTTAATTTAAGAAGACAATCAGTCGTGTCCTTGATGTAAGTTGTCCAATTTTGTACCAGAGGTTGCATGTGATGGTCAATAAAACGCCCGATAGGTTCATGAATCGATCCACATCCTGCCACGATGGGACGAAACGGGGGGTCTGTGGGATGCTTGTGAATTTTAGGTAACATGTAAATGTGAGGTATTTGCGGTGATGTAGGTAACAGGTATTTCCTGGTGTTGACATTGATAAGCCCTTTTTCCTCAGCTTTTAGAACGATTTCTTCTAAAAGTTTACTAAATTCACTTTTGGGATCACGGTCTAATCTGATGTATGTGTCCGTGTCTTGAACATGCTGATCCACATTCTGGTCATAGAATTCGGTATCCATTATTACCAGGGCTCCGCCCTTGTCCGCCAGTTGAAAGGTGATTTCGATGTCCTGTCTCAAATCATTGAGGATTCTCATTTCTTTCTTTGATAACTTGGTGTGTTTCGATTTCATGTATACTACTTTCTCAAAATCCTTCTTGACCAGAGTCTCAAAATTATCCAGTGTCTTATGGGAGATGGGAGACATGAACTTGCTCCTGGGTTTGAAAGTTTCACGCAACTGGGAATCTTCATTGGTATTGATGGTGGAAAAAAACCACTTCAAGCGTAGCTTTCTCAGAAATTTAAACAAAGCTATTTCCGTTTCCAATCCATTGGAATCATATGTGGGAACAAAGGACGTACCTTTATTCAGAACGTTTTCTTCCTTGGTCGTTAGGGTTCTCTTAGATATATTCACCACTAAGTTACTCGTTTGACAGATCGTTGTGGTCGACCGCTTTCCACAGTTTTTTTTGTAGTTTTGTCCCCTCCTGACTCGTTTCTTTTTTGTTGTTCCATGGACTTGTCTGGTGGGAGATTCGACGATTGGCCCTCCGCTAAAAAAGACGGTTTGTCAACCCTCGAGGTACCTTGTTCTGAGGTTACGCTGCTAGCTTGTAGACTGCTCGTTGGTGCTGGTGGTCTTTGTAATGTCAGATCTTCATCTTGTACTACGCTCTCCTCAGAAGATGTGTTCCTTGTGTTTCTGGTAAAGAATCTCTTTTTAGCATATGCCTCTGCCCAAGTGTAGACCTTGTCCAACTTGTAATAGATCGTATCTCTACGAAATGTTCTGATTGTGCGATCATGCACTTCTTTTGCATGATTGTCCAGCCTTGCGTTGATGTCCTCCAAGACTTTGCTCCAATCTTCTGCCGGCAAGTTCAACGAGATTTTCTCCTTCAATTTGTGAATGTCCTCCTTTAAATCATTTAGAATACTGGATAGCTCCTCTATGATAAGCAAAATTAAATCTAAAGAACAGTTGTTGAAAATTGCATACCACTTGGTCATAAAAGTTTTGTTGAATTTAAACAACATAGGTTTGAGTGCAATACGCAATCCTCTCGGTATCCTTTTGACTTTATGGTATTCAATTAAAGTGGTAGCATGAAGGCGCGGATTCACTTCTCAGTGCATTGTGCATTCCAATTGTTTAAGCATTTGTGTGGTAGTGCCCGCCGAAGTACTGAAAGATCGTACTTCCTCAATCAGTGAATACATGGATTCTGCTTCATCAGTACTGTAAGCTTTGGTTTCTGCCTGGTTCAATGTTAAATCAGCTATATCTTTAAAGGATGCCATTATGTAATGAGTAATGTTTTTGGGTGCTGGTCTGGTGTGGGACGTAAGATAAACCGCTCTGTGAGTGTGAGACCTGCACACCGACTGAATCTATAGTACTCAAATGTTGCACAAATTTTAAACAATAAGGGATTACCCTGCTACGGGTAGTGCCCCCAACCCACTATGTTAAACAGCTCTGTCAAGGCCTGGAAACATCCACGTCTGCAGGGTCCTCTACCTGAAGCCCCTAGGGTTTCGATAAACTATTTCCTGTATTCAAAAAACATTAGTGAGAAACTTTTGCTACAAAAGACTCAAACAAATTAAGATTCTCTTGATCAGAAATACATTTAGTGCATGTATTTTTTGCATATGTTTTTAAACATTTAAACAAAAATTATATTTGTTCATTGCTTTGATAACATGCAAGAGAAAATATCATGTGTACCATTTTCATGAAAAACAAGTATTAATATAAAAACCAATGCATTTCTGGTTCAACTGAACCCTTCTTCAGGGGTCAATGAAAACTTAATATTTTTAAATGTTTTCTTCACGACTTTGAGTTCTGTCGATGGGCCCTACAATGAAAAACATTTAGAAGACTAAATGTAAGATTAAATGACTAAAGATGCTAGCTTCAAACAAGTGCATGCCAACAGAGTGTAGGATTAGCACAAAATTTGAAAAGTAAAAAAAAGTGAATATAGTCCAAGACTACAGAATAGATTTGCAACCGTGAGATGTAAAGATTAGAGAGTCCCCTAGTGTTTGACTGGAGTTTTTTGGAAAAAATATATGTGAAGCGTGCAGTTCACCCTATGTGAAGTGGTAGCGAGTTTGACCAATATGGGTACTCACTGATAAAGACGTGACGATACTCAAAAAACAATCGTGATCAATGCGGTATATCCGGTTCGTAAGTGGAAATCTGTGATGACCCAATTAGTTAATTAAAACTGTGCCACACTGCTTGCCTCGGAATCCTAAAACACACAGGTTCACTGCGCTAATCTTACCCATGTGAGTGTTCCTTTAAACAATAAGGGATAGGTGCCTGCACGGTCCACCGTTGGTATAAAACTAAAATACAAAATCATACGAAGAGAAAATTACCATCTGGTATGAACCCTCGGGTCTCACTCATACTGTATTACCCTGTTAGAGACTAACCTGCATGCCAGTCCGTCCGTATATATGGCGTGTAATGGTAGCTAGTGGTCCCGAATTGAATTCGGCATCTCAGCTCGAAACTGTGCCTTAAAAAGAAATGGAATTCCCATTGGAAAAAGCTCGCCTCACGTGTAAAAACAAAAAGCTGCTGACCCTGAATATCGCAGTTCTCATACCTCGATACACCATGTGTGTACGCCAGCACTCTTCACTATTGCCTTCCGGTATCCATGACGGAATCCTTCCGCGTGCCGGTAAAAGAGGCCGCGTTTTCAATTAAATTTATTTAACAGGAGGAAAGATACATTGAAATCAGTTCGACACGTGTCCTCTTTACGTCAGTGTCCTTCCGGTGTAAACATCCGGAAGTGCCAGGAATGTGTTTACGTGTGTTTAACTATTAATTAATGCGAGAAAAACGTATGCTCCTAAAAAACAAACTGATCATTGACGAAAGATATAGGAACAAGAAACAGAAGAAAAGGAAAAAAGGAAATGTGCTAATCCTTTACAATAGTTTCATAGATAAAATTTACACACAATGTACAAGAGGATCGCATTCAGCTTTTGGACATAGAGATTTACAAATCTACTGAAGGCATTTCGACAACGGTATTTCGAAAACCAACAGATGTAAACAATGCTTTGCATTACACCAGCGCTCAACCTAAGTCATTGAAAGACCACTTACCCAAATCACAGTTGATACGCATCAAGCGAATTTTTTTGGACCGAAATCAATGTGATGACCTAATGAATGAACAAATTGAACGTTCTAAACAACGTGGTTATCCCGAAGAAATATTGGAGAAAGCACACAAGGAGGTGGCTGAATTGGATAGAGCTGACCTATTAAAGAAATCAAGCAAACCTTCAACGGAACGTATGGCGTTCATATTGAAAGAATCCCAGCAAGCAGCAATGATTAAAAAGATTATTCGACAACGATGGGACATCATGGCAAATTAACCGGACTTTGCAAATCTTTTTAGGAATATTCCTATTTTTGCACATACTCGCTCGAAAAATTTGAGAGAACTACTGAAAAACAAACGACCATCCACGCCAAGCGGGTATAAGGATATGAGCAAATGCCATAATTGTGGTCAATGTGGCAACGTGATAGTGGGCAATCAATTTCCGCACCCCAGAACTGGAAAAATGATAAAACTACGACACAATGCTGATTGCAATAACACAGGACTCATATATGCCATCCGTTGTCCATGCGGATTGGTATATGTGGGGAGGACATCCAGAAAGGTGAAAACCAGAATGATAGAACACAAAAGCACAATACGTAATCGACACACCTCATCAAGTTTAGCCAAACATTGGATTCATGAAACACATAATATCCCACAAATTCGATTTACAGTTTTAGAAAAGGTAGAATCAATTAGTGGTAAGGATCATAACACACAAATGGCTCGTAGAGAAACCTTTTGGATCAAGTTTTTGGGGACCATGAATCCGGGGGGTTTAAACGATCAATATGAGTTACTGTGTTATCTGTAATAATGCTTGATCTACCTCTATAGAATTGATGATTGTTGCACATTGTGTCTTGACATTCAGAGTCCTGATTCAATCTCTCAAGCTTCAACCAAGAGTAAAACACACTTATTTTGCCTCGCGCATAATTTGTATTGTATTATCTATGAAACCATTGTTAAGGATTTGCACATTTCCTTTTTTCCTTTTCTCCTTTTTTCTTGTTCCTATATCTTTCATCAATGATCAGTTCGTTTTTTAGGAGGATACGTTTTTCTCGCATTAATTAATAGGTAAACACACATAAACACATTCCTGGCACTTCCAGATGTTTACACCGGAAGGACACTGACGTAAAGAGGACACGCGTCAAACTGATTTCAATGTGTCTTTACTCCCGTTAAATAAAGTTAATTGAAAACGCGGCCTCTTTTACCGGCACGCAGAAGGATTCCATCATGGATACCGGAAGGCAATAGTGAAGGGTGCTGGCGTACACACATGGCGTATCGAGGTATGAGAACGGCGATATTCAGGGTCAGCAGCTTTTTGTTTTCACACGTGAGGTGAGCTTTTTCCAATGGGAAATCCATTTCTTTTTAAGGCACAGTTTCGAGCTGAGATGCCGAATTCAATTCGGGACCACTAGCTACCATTACACGCCATATACGGACAGACTGGCATGCAGGTTAGTCTCTAACAGGGTAATACAGTATCAGTGAGACCCGAGGGTTCATACCAGATGGTAATTTTCTCTTCGTATGATTTTGTATTGTAGTTTTATACCAACGGTGGACCGGGCAGGCACCTATCCCTTATTTTTAAAGGAACACTCACATGGGTAAGATTAGCGCAGTGAACCTGTGTGTTTTAGGATTCTGAGGCAAGCAGTGTGGCACAGTTTTAATTTGCTAATTGTGTCATCACAGATTTCCACTTACAAACCGGATATACCGCATTGAGCACAATTGTTTTTTGAGTATCGTCACATCTTTATCAGTGAGTACCCATATTGGTCAAACTCGCTACCACTTCACATAGGGTGAACTGCATGCTTCACATATATTTTTTCAAAAAAACGCGAATCTATTTTGTAGTCTTGGACTATCTTCACTTTTTTTACTTTTCAAATTTTGTGCTAATCCTACACTCTGTTGGTATGCAATTGTTTGAAGCTAGCATATTTAGTCATTTAATCTTACATTTAGTCTTCTAAATGTTTTTCATTGTAGGGCCCATCGACAGAACTCAAAGTCGTGATGAAAACATTTAAAAAATATTAAGTTTTCATTGACCCCTGAAGAAGTGTTCAGTTGAACCCGAAATGCATTGGGTTTTTTATTAATACTTGTTTTTCATGAAAATTGTACACATGATATTTTCTCTTACATGTTATCAAAGCAATGAACAAATATAATTTTTGTTTAAATGTTTAAATACGTATGCAAAAAATACATGCACTAAATGTATTTCTGATCAAGAGAATCTTAATTTGTTTGAGTCTTTTGTAGCAAAGGTTTCTCACTAATGTTTTTTGAATACAGGAAATAGTTTATCGAAACCCTAGGGACTTCTGGTAGAGGACCCTGCAGACCTGGATGTTTCCAGGCCTCGACAGAGCTGTTTAACATAGTGGGTTGGGGGCACAACCCGTAGCAGGGTAATCCCTTATTGTTTAAAATTTGTTCAACATTTGAGTACTATAGATTCAGTCGGTGTGCAGGTCTCACACTCACAGAACAGTGACAAAGGGGGCAGAGATATCGAAGTTGGCCCATAAAAACATGAATGGCTACAAGAGATTTATGTCCCCTGAACTGGTGGTACAAGTGGCAGAGTGTAAATACGTAAGAGGGACCTCAGAGGAGACATGGGCGCCGGCCACCTTTGTGCTCCAGAATCTCCAAAGAAGGCCAGAAAACTCTGGCATGCATCTGAGTTGGCTTTACAAGTACAGCAATAGACATGCATGCTACAGCATTGGCTAATCCAAAAAACTGACAGGAACTAGTTCACGACACACATTGAGGGTGTGTCAGGAGTTATTCACACGACCCTCAGAGTATGGCGAATGCATTTGCTGCCTACTACTCCTCATTTTACGGTAAAGTGCAGATTTACTTAGAGGTGTCACTTAAAGCATGCCCAGTTACTCACCGGTAATGTTCAATACCTTGAGTCCTGGTCTTCCTATTCTATTCCTTTTCCATGAGCAGCTCGCCTGCTCCACAGAACGTTTACCTAACTAAAGCCAAAATACTTTCCCATGTATGGTGCTGCCTAGGGGAAAGTAAGTCACCATAACAGCCTGAGAATACCGAAACATTTCAACATTACCAGAAACCAGGGAGGGAGTGACGGGCCCAGGAATGGAACAGAAAGACCAGGACTTGGAGTAATAAACATGAACAGTGAGTAACCGGGCATTACCTCCTAGTCTGTTTCCCCTTCCAATTCCTTATTCATAAGTCCATACCCAAGCACATGGTGAATGATACACACTGAACAAATTACAGATTATGCACAGCAGATAAAACATGAGTGCCAAAATCAGCAGATGACACTGAACTCAACACAAGACGGCAGGGGGAAACAAAACCGTGGGTTAAAGGCCCACGTAGCAGCATTACAAATGTCATGCAGAGAGGCCACCTTAAACATCTCCCAGGTTGAGAACAATACCCCAAGTTGACCGACCCTGGACAAAAGAGGGAAGAGGAAGGCAGGCGACCTCGTTAGATCACTGCACACTTTACCCAACTTTTCCCAACAAGTTTGAGTGGGCAAAAAAGGCTTGAGTCCCTTCCTAGAGTGACCATATGTAAAAAACAAGGGATCTACTTGTCTAAACTCACTGGTACTATCCAGATATATGCGAAGAGCTCTCAACACATCAGGAAACCATAGCCTCTTGGATCATTCTGGAACAACCAGAAAAACCTCTACACGGTACACCCAAATTTTCCTGAGGCTCCTAGAAATCAGGAGAAATGGGGTAAACGCAAATAGGAGCCCCTGGGACCACAAGATGGATAAAGGATCTATTGTTCATGACAACTTCAAGGGAATCAGGTTGCAAAACTGAGGGAAACAAGTCCAGCCAAGGAAGGTCGAATCTGGAGTGAATCTGTTGGAAAAGAAGAGGCGACAGATAGATAGTCACAGACGAGGGGAACACCCTGCCCAAAGAATCTGCAGGCCCATTCTCCTTCTGCGAAAGATAGACTGCAGAGAGAGAGAGAGAGAGGAGATTCCCAGGGCCAGATTGGCCGTAGCGGGCACCGAGCGATCTCCCAGAGCGCCGCACGGGTGGGGGGCCGGTTTGGGGCCCCTGGGGGCCGTTTTTGTTACAGGGCCAGTTTTGCAGCATAGCTGCAAAATCTGCCCTGTAACAAAATTGGCCCGAAAACCGGCCCTGGCAAAGAGCTCGGCGCCGAGCACTTTGCCAGGGCCGGTTTTGGTTCTCAGTCCGGCCCTAGAGATTCCTCTCGGTCCACAGACCGATCTTTCTGGAAAGGAGAAACAGAGACCAGCGCATCCCCCCCTGGTTGACAGTCTTAATGCAGAGAGAGTGGTTCTGAAGGAGAGGAGTGAACCAAAGAAGCACCTGCCACACCGCAAACAAGTACCTCCAGTTCAAGGACTGGAGAGCGCCAAACTAGAAGCACCTGCCCTGGGCCTTAGAATCCCCAAGAACCACCCCCAACCCCACCGCACTTGCATTCGTTGCCAGGACACCAAGGGAGGAGGATCAAGATAGAAGTCCTTGGACAGATTGTGAGGTGACAACCACCACTGGAGAGACTCCCGGATCTCTGGGGTCACAGAAATGAGAGCCTCATATGCCTGAGAAGCTGGATCCCAGTGGCACAGAAGATGATGCAGGAGGGGCTACAAATGGAGGCAGGCCCAGGGAAGAATGTGATCTTGCCTGACTCTCCAGCCAGAGATCGATGGACACATGAGTTTGGGACAGAACCTATGAAAGGTGATGGAACAGAGTCAATTGTTTTTTAGGAGACAGGAACACTATCCCTAGATCCAGCCGGAAGAAGGCCCTGATGAACTTTAGAGACTGAGAGGGGCTCAAAGAGGACTTCCTGTGGTTGATAAGAAACCTAAAAGACTTCAGAAGATGACAGACTTGATGCACCTCCCCGCTACCTGAGAGAAAGAAGGAGAGAAAATCAGCCAATCTTCAAGGTAAGGATATACTTGAATACCTCAAGAATGGAGAATACCTGCCGGGGGACCAAAAATTTCGTAAAAACCATTGGTGCCTATTAAAGGCCGACAGGAAGCACCTGGAACTGGGAGGGCCTTGAGCTCATCACAAAGCGCAGAAACTTCTGATCTGCCAGATGGATGGGAACATGCAGGTAGGTGTCTATCAGGTCGAGGGAGGCAAGTAAGCCCCCACACCCGATGCACCCACTGAATTATTAACTGCAAGGTCACCATCTTGAAGCAGTGATGAAGAATATGCTGATTCCCCCCCTTCAGATCCAACACAAGGTGGAAGTATGTGAGGAACCAGAAAGAGGATGGAATAATATCCCGGTCTCCACTCCAGAGGTGGAACTTCAATGATTGCTGCCTTCTCCGAAAGAAGCCAACACACTCCAACAAAGACGTCCTCTTCAAGGGGTTTCGGGGCAGAGGAGTTTCCATGAATACCCGAGCTGGACGGGAGGAAAACTCTATCCGGTAACCTGAGATCACTGTACGAACTGCCCATGCATCCGAAACACCCCAGCACTGGTGACAAAAGAAGCAAAGACGACCACCAACCAGAGGGGGTGGAAAGTCACTGCTTTGTAGAAAGAGTTGAGTAGGCAACTGCAGACTGGGACCAGGATTAGTCACCTCCAGGGGCCCCCTGGCCACCACCCCTGCCTCAAAAGGCTGGCTAGCACCCCTAGCCTAAGGAAAAGCAAAGGCACAGCGGTAGCCAAAACATTGCCGCTGGGAAAAAGGGCAAAAGAGAGCCCCCAGGTTGCTTTTTTCTGCTGACTGCCTCAACATCACTTCAAGATAGATGGCGACCCAACACCTTTAAACCGTCAAATGGCAATTTTAAGAGGACAGACTTCTGTGAAGAATCCACCTTCCGGGCCCGCATCCATATATAGCGACTCGCTGCAATGGTAGCCCAAGAAACTGCTGCAGCTGAACACATGTCATCAAATGAGATATCTGACAAGTAGCGGACCTGTAATTCCATCAGATCCAAAAGCAAGGAAGTATTCCCACCCTCATTCATCTGCAGTGCCAGGGTCTAAAATCCTTCAGAAGGGACTGAACCATATAATCTGTATAGGTGGTACCCCTGATGGAAAACTTGGAGGCAGTGTAAGACCTCTTTACTGCCCTTTCCACCTTCCTATTCACAGGGTCGAAAGGAAGGGCATCATCGAAAAGCACCATGCCCAGGAAGGTATGGCCACCCATCAAGTTGTCGACTTTAACTGATTGCAGGAATTCTTTGGAAAACCCGTCCAAAGCACCGTGTTTGGCCAGAAAATGAGGGAACGCAACCTTGTCAATCTCTTTTCATTCATGGGGCCAGCACAATGAAAAGTGCACTGAGCAAGGGCAAAGAGGCCGGATCAATTGGGAAAAAAAATAATCCTTCCACTCCTGTTCCACAGGGGTAAGCAATCCCAAATTGTCCCTGACATGAGCAGACAGAACAGAGATCTCAACTCCCTGAACAAAGTGACCATGCCTCCCCTCCTCATCGTCAGGGTGGGTCATCCATGTCCAGCAAGGCACTTGGACATGGAACCTTAGCAGGAGGATCCCCTGCTTCTCCGGCCTGTAAAGTGGCCTCAACTGCCTCATTAATGAGCAGGCATAGCACTGCCTAAGTTGGCACCCCGGCAGCACCTTCAGACGTGGACTCCATAGCCAGCACAAGAAACATAATTTGGTCGCTTCCTGCAACCCGTACGTATCTAGGCAACCCAACCCTTGCGGCACCAAAAAACTTGTGGGAGCCACGAGATACATGATGCAGAACTGCCTCATAAACTACTGCATTTGGAAGCACAGCTGCCGGGGGAAACAGAAGAACACCCAAGAGGACGCTCATCGCCCCTGAAGAATTGGTGCCCCCCCCCCACGGTGACAGAGCAGGGGATGGGACAAAAACATGGGAAAAAGACGATTCATGCCGCAACCCACGAAAAGAACCCACGCCTGCTGGTCCAGCAGGGCATTACGGTCCGAAAAGAAAACCAGAACAAGACTGATTGTGCAAGTCTGGTAGGAACGGTCAATAAGTTCATAAAAACACTTACCTCTGACCCACTAGGTATCGTACTGCAGCGCAAACGAAAAAGAACAGGCTGTCATGGGGATGTACTTCCCCCTTTATGCATGCTGGGTAGGCAGAGCTATATTGTGGAAGTATTTTGACCTAAGCTAGGTAATATGTCTGTGGAGCAGGCGAGCTGCTCATACATAAGGAAGGGGACAGGAAGACGGATGAGGAGGTGATATGTCTTCTCCGTTCGATCGCTGCAATTGAACACTGACCAACGACAATCACTGGAGGAACCACTTGCTGCATCTGAGATCAGAGAAGCTATCGCTCAGGTGTCTGGGGGCTAAAGCCTAGGTATCAATGGACTCCCTGTGCAGTTCTTTCGCTGTCAGGCTGATATCCTTACCCAGCCCTTACTGGATCGCTATATTAAAACAGAGGAATGAGGACACTCCTGGAAAACCTAGAGGAGCCCCATGTCATCAACATTTTCAAAGAAGACATACCTCTGCATCTCTGCTCATCCTATAGACCTATTTCATTGATTAACTGTGAAACCAACATATTGGCCAATGTCCTCACAACACAGCTCACTACTGTCATCACATATGTAATTCACAACAAACAGAGGGACTTTATGCCATCAACACAATCAACATGAAATAACATTTGTCAGCTACATAATGCACTGGTGGTCACTGACCAGATACGGCAACTGCTGGCTGTGCTGCTAATAGATTTTGAAAAGTAGTTTGACAGAGTGTGAAGGGCTTATATGTTCTTATTGTTCAAATACTTGTGCTTCGGGCAGAATTACTTGGCAAATGTTAAATAGTTATATGGCAGAGCATGTACTCAAGTTAACTTTACAAACGGTAGGAGTTGTTAAACTGACTGCATCTCCTATAACAAATGTAAGGCTATGTGAAACCGAACAGAAAAGTTTATCTTGAAACTCAAATAATTAATTGGGTATTACACAGATTCTAATTTCACTACCAACTAAGGGCCATATTTATAACCCAGTTTGCGTCAATCTTCTATACGCAAGGCGGTGCAAGAGCGACTCAAACCTAGTCATATTTTTGAAGCCACACAAAGCCACTTTGCGTGTCTTTGAATGGCTTCAAAAATATGGAGTAATGCAAAGCATCGCAAATCGCTGCGTTCCATTACTCTGCGCAAGAGAGGCATTCCATGGACATTGTGAGGGTGTTCCCAAGCAACTCTCATGGTTTTTAATGCATTCTCATATTTTCCAAACCTGGGTATGTGCCAAAAAGATATACCTCCCCGGGTGATGCATAATGAGGAAAAATATCCTTTTTATCCTCGTTTTTTTCCTCTTTCTATGTGTGCAGCATTCTGCAGCACATAGAAAAAAGAAAATTCCTTTCCGGATTGTTTTTGTGCAGGAAGGTGCACATTCCTGTACAAAAAAATCCTGCCTACAACTCAGGCATGCTTGCACCATGGCGCAAGGGTGCCTGCATTAGCGCTAGGCTACCAAAACGGCACCAGCGCAAGAAGAAAGGACAGGAATGTGCTGTATTGGATAGAAATGGCACCATCATGTCCTTTCACTTTGATGCAGGGTCATGAATATGGCCCTAAGAGCAAAGACAGGGGCAGATTTACAAGTCCCCTGTGCCACCAGTACGTCACTTTTTGTGACGTCCCAGTGCCGTATTTTACTGCTCGATATTTACAAGGACAGGAAAAGCCACCCAGCGTGACTTTTCCTGTCCTTGTAAATATAGCTCCTTTACACACAGCACTTTGCGTGAAAGGGGCATTCCATGGATGATGCTGTGGGTGTTCCCACGCAACTCACATGAAATAAGACACATTTCCAGATTTACAAGGAATTGTAAATCTGGAAATGTGTCTGAATGCTACACCTCCCCAGATGTGGAGTAGCAAGGCGCAACAAGTAAAATGTTTTTATTTCTCCTTGTTTTTTCCTCTTTCAATGTGTGCTGCATTCTACTGCACACATTGAAAGAGGAAAATGCCTGTAGTGATTGTTTTTGTGCAGGAAAGTGCCCCTTCCTGCACAAAACAATCTCTCCATGACGCAGGCATCCTTGCACCATGGTGCAAGGGTGCCTGCGCCAGCGCATGGCAGCTGTTTGTGCACCAGCGCGGGGGAGAGAGACATATTGTTGTAAAAATGTTGCATTCCTGCGCTTTAGAAGTGCTGCAGCCAAACGGCTTGTGTTGCCGCACTGCGGCACTTCCTAGTAAATCTGCCCCATAGTGTGTAGAGAAGCGACACTCAACCAAGTTTACAGAAGATCCGGAGCACACCACCAAGTAAAGTCCATAAATAAAGTAGTAGGACTCTGAACACACCAAGGTAGTATTAATGTGTTTAATTCCAGATTAGTTTCCATAAAATATGCAGGTTTGCATAAACAATATAGATGAGTTAAGGAAGAATGAGCAATAAAATGCTCTAACAGGTACTGGTTGAAACCTTGTTGTTGAGCTGTTGACAATGCCGTATTCTGCATATATGTGCAGTTTTTTCAACAGCCGGCACGTGTTTAATCGAAAATAACCTTTTCAAGGCTTGCTCTTGGTCTCTTAAAAAGAATAGAACGTAGTGGAAACCAATTTTATGCAAAGGTGTCTTCTTGAATTATGTGAAACCTCAAATATATATTATGAAAAATGTCCAAATATCAAATAAGGGCAGATGCACAGTAACAAGATTCAGACTGAAGCGTGGAACCACGTCCACCATGCACGGCTCGAGTCGGGGTACAATGCGGGTGGACGGCATCCCCCCACTTATTTTACCGGGTGGACCCCATACCCCCTGTCCAAAAGCTGGACTTTCAATGATGGCGTTACTTCCCCGAATGGCCTCCCCGTCGATCTCCCAAGTACAGGGCTGGCTGTCAATCTTGTGTAGCGCGCGATCAGAGCGACCCTGCCCCCATCGCCTTGTAACCTTTGTTATGTTGAACCTGGGCAGGAGCGCGTTAACACCTGATCCGTCAGTCACTGTTATGCAACATGTAACCCGCGCCAGCTGCTCTCTTAAAGCAATATGTACCTCTCTTGGTAAAATTAAAGTCACAATACAAATGTCGCCGGCTTTCTGTTTCTGGCTTAACATGCTTACTTGGTTAGATTAAGGCTAGTTTGAAGATAAACAATGGCGATACATTGCCCGAGAGCTACCGACAGCGGGGATTCCTCTCACACAACTAAACACTCACCCTCCTGTCGTCTCCAAGAGAGAACCCACCCGTATGTCCCGCACATTTCAAGGGCGGGCGCCGCACTCTCAGCTGTCCCTCTGGCCCAAATCAGCCCCAGCACCCTGGTACTTGTAAAGTTTCCTCATGTCAAACCACTCCACTTTTGGTGCAAATCGGAGCGTAACATTTATTTACTGAGGCAGCAAAACAATGGGTGATTCTTTGCACACTTTGTGGTGCTGAGAGATTCTTTGTGCTTATTGTAGCTCTACTCTACTGAGGCAGCACTTGGTGCAGTCATATGTTGCCCGATTGATCTCACCCCCAAGATGGCCCTTCTTAATGTTGTAGTAGATGATGAGGGATGTACACATGCCGAGCAGACACTACTAAGCTGGGCTTTGATAGGCACAAGAGTCAAAGCAATATATATCACCACACAAGAACAAGCATTTGCAATGCAGTAGGTCTCCTATTTGTTAAAGTTAGAGCTGTAGGGGGGGGGCGCTAGAGGGCGCACACGCAGTATGGCCACACTTGTGTGAGGCTCCTGCAGCCTGAGCTCAATATCCGGTATTTATCCTCCTTAGCCACCTTCAAACCCGATAAAAATCGGTACGATTGGTGCGCACCCCTGCATACACCATCGGTCGAAGTTTGAGAACCGGCGGACCTCGGACACGGGAGTTGGCAGCGACGGAGTGATTGCCCGGTTATGGGGGCGGAGCTTGCCTGTCCGCACGACTGGGGACAGCTGCTACGCAAGACCGCGGCGCCCACGAGGCATACAGGCCTCCAGGTGAAGGACCTGCTGGCGAGTGACTGGCTCGCAGAACTGCGACGGAGTGGGGGTGCTCGAGACGTCGGAGCGGCAATTATGTGCGCTGGCCAGTACTGAGAGATCGCCTTACCTGCTGCTCGGAAGGAGAAGTCCCCGGTGGGCATGAACTGCGGTGAGGCACTGAGGACTGCTATGTGCTATGACCGCCATTGTTACAGACGCCTGCGGGAATTGTGGGTGCTGGCACTGAGTGGAGAGGTGAGGAACTCTGACCTGCTGGGATTGTGTGGCGAGAGTAACTGAAGCGGTGCTGGGGTGCATAGCGGACCTTTGCGACCCGCCACCTGGCGTGCGACTGAATTCCTGAGAGCTGCGAGGGCCCTGAAGGTGGAGTGAGGTGGCGCCGGGTGAAACGAAGAAGGTACGAGCGGAGAGGTGCCGGTTGCGAGAGGGTGACGGAGCTCTGCCCTGCTCTCGACTGGGATTAGGGGCTGCTGCGCCATCATAGCACAGCGCGAAGTGTGCAGTGCGGTGGGATCGCACTTGTGGAACGATCGGGCGCTCACCACACGAGGGGGACTGGAGAGTGGTGTAGGCCTGGAGCCTGGCGGCAGGTCGAGAAGGCGCCTGGGCTTGGACGCACCTGAGACATTAAAGGCTTGAGTTTCGGTGCTCTGTTGGCGTGATCCCGACACTGCCTGTGGGGACATACCGGAGCAGACAATTGTGAATGCGCTGGTGGCATGTGCTGGATGGTGCTATAGCGGCACTGCATTGAACTTGCGACGGGGCCAACACTCATTGGATTGGACGCACCTGCTGGATTCGCAAATTGGGCCCCCACCTGGCGCTATCGGGTGCCTGCCTGGGGTCGACTGCGTTGCTGGCATTAGGTGAACGGAGGAGCTTGGCTCACCCTTCCTTGCACGGTTCGTTGGGTTGTGAGATACCCAATCATCACCATCGAGGGGTCCTGAGGTCCCGGAGCCACGTATGCGGAAACAACCCTGAGAGGTGGCTCTGCTCACGCACAAAGGCTCCTGCTGATCCCGAAACAGTGGGGTTGGGGAGACCTCTACAGCCACTTCAAGCCCCTATAAACGCTCTAAGATGGGCCGACAGGACAATAAGCAGCCCAAACTATCCTTTGACTCTGCACCTGCGTCGAGGAAGGTAGTACGTCCGACACCGGAATCCGGCGGAGCTCAGAGCCCATCAACGGCGGGGGCTGGCCCCAGTACAGGTGCTCCGGATATGCAGTTGATACTTCAAGAAATGAAGCAGGGATTCGCTACGGTGGTGGACAAGGTCGATCGGTTATCCTCTAGGATGGATGCTATTGCGCAGAAGATTGCTATCCATGAGGAGCGCATCGATGAAGCGGAGAGACATATCTCGAATACCGAGGACACCACTGCCTCCCATGCCACTCGACTTACAAGGATGGACAATGTCCTTAGAGTGATCGCTGTGAAGAATGAGGAGTTGGAGGTGCGCAGCAGACGCAATAACATCCGCGTGGTCGGTGTACCAGAATCTACCAACACAGGACCCATGGAGGAATATGTGGAGAAGATACTTCAGACGGCGATAGGAGCAGAGGCTTTTTCCAAACAGTTTATAGTCGAGCGGGCCCATCGTTCCTTAGGCCCGCGACCTAAACCTGGTGCCCCGCCTCGGCCGATAATTGCAAGGCTTCTAAATTATCGCGACAGAGACACTGCGCTATGTGCTGCACGGAACAATCAAAAGATGTCGTGCGGGGGTGTGGTTTTTTCCATCTACCCGGACTTCACACCCATCGTGCAGGAACAGCGACGTAAGTTTCTGGAGGTTAAAAAGAAATTACGTGCGTTGCAAATGGACTATGCATTATTGTACCCAGCGAAGCTCAGGGTGACCCATCAGGCGAAACAACATTTTTTCCTAAACCCGCAGAAGGTGGAGGATTTCATAAAAACACTGAGACGTGATCAAGGAGGACACCATAGAGACAAAGTCGGGGAAGATGAAGACGGTCCAAACATACCAGATGAGCAGTGAGATAATGTTTTAGCGGTTGTGATGCTGTCTGAGTGTCGAAGGGATCCTTCATATAATCCACGGGGGACTGCGGTAACGTACTGACAATGTGGAAGACTGAATATGCTATGGACGGGTATTGAACACTAGGTGGTAAAGTATGCCAGGCACCATCCCCTCCCCTCTTAATGCTCTGTAAGGGAGGCTCAGGTCAGAGGGCGAGGAGTAGGGGGTGGCAATGTGTGTACCTCAGATGACCCCTGTAGGGAATACCCCATTTACAATGTTCTTTGCACTGCAGCTGTTGGTTTGTTTGCTAGCGGTGGAGGGAGGGGGGAGGGATGGCGCTGCTGGCGAGTTGGGGACGCTTCAGTGGGTGGGGGGGGAGCGGGAAACTACTTGATGATGTTGCTAATGTTCTTTGCTGACCGGGATGCGACTGGTGGGGCTGGTCCTGAACTGGACCTGACGGCTTGTTGGAGGGAGGAGGTATGGCATAGCTCTTGTCGAATATGTAGGAATGCGGGGCGGGGAGGGGAGGGGGGATGTGCTGACAAAGTTGGGGTCAGTCAGCCGGGGTGGTATCACACGCAGATGGTCAAGCCCTCAGTACTCGTGGAATGGAAACTAAAATGGGGGTGCGTTGATGTTGGTATTGGGAGGGGGGGAGCGGGGGGAGCGGAGACTGTCTGACATCGTTGGGGGATGTCAGTGGGTGGTGGGGGGCTTGGGGAGCGGGTACGATGACCTTTGGTTATGGGTGCAATTAGAAATTCATTGGAAGATGTGGCGCGGTGCGACTGTACAGGGGTCTGAGCAAATAGGTGAAATGGTTGATAAAGTCATCACTAAGGATTATGGCTGAAGAAGTAGCGAACAAAATATCAGTATTGTCCTGGAATGTGCGTGGCCTCAAAGATGCCAGAAAGGGTAGGAATGTACTTGCATACTTAGATAGACACAAGGTGCAAATAGCCTTATTACAAGAGACACATATACACCCGTGCTCTGAACCCAAGTTCGCAAATAAATGGGCAATGATTAGGAAATTCTCGTCATATTCCTCATATGCTAGGGGGACCGCAGTGCTCATTAAGAAGTCACTTAAATTGCATGTGATGGGGGAGATATTAGACCCTAATGGACGCTATGTGATATTGTGGGGCAGATTGGGCACTGATACGGTCGTGATAGTGAGTTGCTATGCTCCTAATGTGGACACACCAGATTTCTTCACTACACTGTGGGGACATGTGCTGGGAGTGGGCACTACCCATATCATCTGAGGGGGTGATTTTAACGTAGCACTAGTTTCAGGAGCGGACAGGTCGGATGGCTGTGGACAGTATAACCGTCAGGCACGAGATATACTACTGGGTATAATAGAGGAAGCTGGCTTAGTGGATAGCTGGCGGTTTACTCACCCCGAGCATAGAGAAGGTACTCATTTTACGACACATGTGAACACGTGGGCTCGGCTTGATTACTGTTTTGTGTCCCGGGGACTGAGCACAGGAATGGGGCGGGTGGCACATCTGTCCAGGATGTATTCCGATCACTGCCCGGTGTTGGTGCAATTGGCTGTACCGGGACAAGATAGGGTGCATCCTCCATGGAGATTGTTCCCCTCAGTGTTACTGGATACGGTGTTCAAGTCGGAATTGGGAGAAGAAATAGCGGCCTTTTTCCCCAGAAACAAGGGCTCGGTCAACAGTGTGGAAATGATATGGGAGGCATTTATGGTCACTGTGCGTGTTTTTTGCATCTCCAAGAGCTGCGGGGTGTTGAGAGACATCCAAAGGACAATAGGGAAGTTGGAAAGAGAATTGAAAGAGCTAGAAATTGTGATGACGAGAGATTGAGATCCAGGGACACACAAGAAATTTAGGGACAAGCTTTCAGAATATGAGGAAGAGGCAGCTAGAGAGGTCAAATATAAGGGGAAACACTGGACTGCGCGTAAATACTGTGAAGGGGAACGGACGGGAAAAATACTGGCGGCGATCACAAAGAAACCGCGTTTCAGTACTAACATAATGGAGATTGTTACACCAGAGGGTGCACGTTGTCATGACACGCAGAGAATACAGGAGGAATTTTTGGCACACTATGGACAACTATATACCTCTCAACACACAGATGGAGTGCACTTAGGGAGTTTTCTAAATGATATCGCGCTCTGTTGGTTGAGTGATGTCCATACGATGTTTCTCGGCGCTCCATTAGAATTGGACGAGGTAAGAGAAGCAATTATGTCCCTGACTAATGGTAAGGCGGCGGGACTAGATGGACTGCCTGCTGAGTTCTATAAATGCTACATAGATATTATGGCACCAATTCTTAAGGAAGTCTTTGAGGAGTCTTTGGAAGTTGGGGAATTGCCGGGATCAATGAGGGAGGTAGTGATAACCTCTCTGTTGAAGCCGGGCAAGGACCCGATGGACACGGACTCGTATCGACCGTTATCCCTCATCAATTGCGATGCAAAGATACTTGCTAAGGTACTTGCAACGCGCCGAACACTGATTATGACTAAGATAGTGCTACTGGACCAAGCTGGCTTTGTACCAGGACGGGCTACAACTCATAATCTCCGGACGTTGTTTTCTCTGATTCCTACTATAGCCCCAGAGCTCCCGGTTGCTGCCGTATTTCTTGACGCTACGAAAGCGTTCGACTCCGTAGAATGGGACTACCTTTTTGCCATATTGCATAGAATGGGGTTTCCCAAAGTGTTTGTGGCATGGATAGAACTGCTTTATACTAAACCAGTTGCTAGAGTGCTTATCAATGGCGTAGTGTCACCCCAGATACCCATAACGAGGGGCACTCGACAAGGCTGCCCCCTCTCTCCATTGCTGTTCGCTATGGCCATAGAACCGCTGGCATGTCGAATACGTCAATTGCATAAGGATGGTGCTTTCAATTGCTTCCAACGTCAGATAGGGGTGTCATTATATGCAGATAACATTACGTTATATGTAAAAGATCCGCAGCTTCACCTTAATCCTATATTGCGGGAGTTCATAGTTTTCGGACGGCTATCTGGCGTGCAAATAAATTGGAAAAAATCACAATTTTTCCCGCTCACAGGTGCGGTAACGAAATTCCAGCTGGATTACCCACTTAAATGGTGTGACACTGATCTGCGCTACTTAGGTATTGTAATATCTCTTAATAAGGAGGAGACACTTAGACTTATTTATGGCGTGGCCATTACTAAGTTGGCTGACAACGTCTCCAGATGGATGGCACTACCGCTATCCATTGCGGGTAGGGCGTCGCTCATAAAAATGGTGGTGCCACCGCGCTTTCTATATCTATTTCAAAATATCCCTTATTACCCTGGAGCATATTTTTTTAAGCGGTTGAGATCGGAACTCCTCCGTTTGTTTTGGGGGGTAAACAGCCGCGGTTGCGGCGGTCTCTTCTGACACAGCCCTATGAAAAGGGGGGTTTTGATGTTCCGGACTTCGAGGTTTATTATATAAGTGCCCAGACGCAGTTTGCTTACCACTGGATGCATCATACACCTTTCATGCCGCAAATAGCGGCGGAAGATTGGGTTGCGCGCCCTCTTCCTCTCAGCGGGATGATACAAGGTACGGTAGAAACTATAGATACGCCATTCACCACGGTGACCTGCACGATAGACGCATGGCGTAGATTGGCGAAAATCCTCCACACCCCACTGTTGTATTCCCCCGTAATGCCACTCACATATCACCGCCGTTTATCGCTTCTGCAGGAGGTGGGACTTCAATTAATGTGCAAGAAGTTTAAGATAGCCACGTGGGGTGACCTGTTCCACAATGGGCAATTTCGCACTAGAGAAGAGCTGTTTCAAGAGGTGCCACCGACTCCCTTAGAGGTATTTTATTACATTAGGCTGAGACAGGGGCTGAAAGACGTGCTGACACACTTTCCGGATGAACCGGAAGTAGTCTTACCATTGCATTCTATGCTGTTGTCAGACGGCCGACATCTTGTTTCCAGATTGTACAATAACACCCGGCTACAGCGCGTAGGGGAGGAGAATCAAGCGCGCCAGTTGTGGAGTTTGGACATAGGCGATGAAATTACCGACGATCAATGGAAATATTGCCGCACTATTACTGCCAACATCTCATCTAGTTGTAGGCTCAAAATTATTCATTATAAGTTTTTACAAAGATTCTATTACACACCGGTTCGGAAACTGAGGTTCCAATTGGCGGATAATGATAGATGTGAACGATGCCATGCGGAGGGGGCGGGATTCATCCATCTGGCGTGGGAGTGTCCTGCGGTGTATGCATACTGGTCCCAGGTGCACGATGCCTTGCAGATTATGACGGAGGGAGTAATTGATAGGGACCCACTGGTTATGCTGTTGGGCTATACACTGACTATACCTAAGCCTATTCGTAGGTTTATAGATGTCGTCCTGCTGCTCGCAAAAAGGAGGGTTGCATGTCGGTGGGGTAGGGGGAGAGCCCCAAATTTTAAGGAATGGCTGGATGACGTAGTGTACTGCCAAGATCAACACAATATTTATGCTGATCTACAGCCTGTTCGGAGCAAGCCGAGAGACATCTGGGGTCCTCTACAGATGTATCCGATGAAAACTGTCGCGTCATATGAGGGGTCGGAGGATGGCGTTTCTCACTGTATAATGCTATGCACTGCTGAAGATTATAAGAAAATATAGTTGTATAAGACTAATCGACCGCACCTGTAATATTTGTTTTGTTGCTTTGGGGATTACATGTACGTACAAATGCCGAGTGTATATGACTACGGAGAAATTAAGCTTATTAATATGTTCTATTTGCTCGACTCACTGGCTCAGGAAAATGCACCAATACGTTTGACTATTGAATGTAACTAGAATGAATGTAACCAATATGTCTGTGTTTTGCTAAATAAAAACTGATAAATAAAGGTTTAAAAAAAAGTTAGAGCTGTTGGCATTGAAAATAATGTTTTTTACTTTTATTTTTTTATTTGCAGCGGAGTTATATTTGTATAGCACTATTGCCAATGGTATAAAAAAGCAAACGTAAAAAGCATTGTCATTTTCAACACCAACAGCTCTAACTTTAACAAATGCCATTTTTTTTTACCTAGCCATGTTCCCGGAGGACCTCCTTTGGCCACATATAGTACTGCATCCTGCAAAGTTGGAGTTACTGGCATTATAAATGGCAATGTTTATTTACCTAGCCATGTTGCAGGGTGCAGTACCATATGTGGCCAAAAGAGGTCCCATGGTACTGTACCTTGCAGACGATATGGCAAACCCACTACCCATAATGCATTGCATGCAAAACAGTACCACAAGTACATTCAAATTGATATGTCCATATATACAATTAGTAGCTTTGAAACATGACAAAAGAATTATATTAATTCCGGATTAGGTTGTACTATGTGTGGAGCTGATGAAGCAAAATTTATAGAAGGTCTCATATAAATGTAAGATGTGCTAGTGAGTAAAGTAACCACTGCCAGCCTAGTTTAGGACCAAGTGAGTGTCCTGCCTGAAGCCCTTTAAGAGAATAGTGCGCTGAGGCTGTAATTAAAATCTAGGGAATAGCAACTTATGTAACAGAGGGTGTCCTCATGGGAGGTTACAAGAAGAGACAAGGCAGTACTAAGGAGGGACTACTAAGCCTATTAACCAGTGAAAAGCCACCATTTACAAAGGACAGGGACAGGAGCCCGTTAAAAAGATGAACAGAAATTGGGCGGAGCTTTAAGCCCATATCCTGACTACAGCATGTCTCGAAGAGACAGCGCAAGCCCTGCCTAGGTGAGACCTAAAAAAGTAAGGAAGTTGGCCAACAAGTGTCATGATGCTGCAGAGGCAGGGACAGTATGCAAATTCCAGATAATTAAATGGATAAATTACCCAGGGGAACGTCCAACGTGGGCCCCTTGCTGACTGTGCCATTGAAACCAAGCTACACCTGACTGGAGAGCCCCAACTGTGGCGACACAGGCCTTGGGTTGCTTGTGTTCCAGTTGAGAGAATACCTGGCTTGGCAGTTCAGGCTGGACTGTTACGATTGGAGCAGGATCAAGAGGGATTTCCAATGTGAAGGTTTTAATGGAAAAAATAATAATTAACGGGTGAGTGGGTTAAGCAGATGGCTGGGGGTTTCACCATGCCACAATGTTCCCAGTTCTTGTAAAATCCACCATTATTGTGTGTGTAATGTCCTGCGAGACACGTTCTAGTGTCCCACAGGAAGCTGTCATCCCAGCCACTCCCTCGAGGGCTGGGCACGCTGCAGCCCCACACCCATCCATCACGGGGGCCATGAGTGACGTAGCCCCATCAATAAAAGGGCCCTGGTCCACGTGCTTGTGGCCAGTTACTGTTCTACCGACCCTGGTGTCCGTATCCATCATTGCCGTTATGTGGGCCTTAGGCCCAACACCACATTGGCGACGAGGCGGGTAGCCAGCCCCGCGTGCCTGCTGCTCTGCGCATCATCGTCCTTCGTGGGGGAGGAAATGAGCCCCAGCAAGCAGCACCCCCACCGAGCCATCCACGACCACTCGTGGCTGAGGTAATCTCCACGTCCAGGAAGCAACGACCGGAGACCAGGCATGTCTCATGCCCACCAGCGTTAAAGGTGAAGGAGAGGACATGTGACCCCGGTGAAGGCGAGTGCCCCGCGATGCCAACTTCGCATCCGCTGCCACGCTCACCGGTGCATCCACAAGACACAGCAACTGCCTGAGTCCGGAAAAGGGGGGGCGCCAACACCCCCACGATGATGCCGGCTCTGTACCCGCTGCTGCACCCTAATCACCGCCTCCACAAGTGAGAAGCCTGGCGCCAGCTGCTCGCAACAGCCACAAAGCCCGCGAATACAAGGGGGAACGCCGCAGCAGGTGAGGGGACCGTCATTCAGCAGCCCAGCCTGCAGGGAGCCAGAGAGTTGCACAAAGGTAGGAGAGGTCACCCCTCCACGAATGTGTGCCTCTGCCGCAACCCTATGCCATCATGACACCCACCCTGTAACGGACGGTGAGCGAGGAGCCGTGCCTGCTGAGCCTCCAGCCCCTCTCTGCACCGGCTCCTGCGCAACTCGACACACAGCCAGCGGCAGCTGAGCAGACGCGGAAAAAGGGCCCAGCAAACTCCGTGCCACCGAGCGATACCGCAAAACCCCCATGGTCACATTTGAGTCAGCCCGCCAGCCTGTGAGGGAAGAAGCAAAGACTGCTGCCGCCCGCTGTGAAGCCTGCTCCTGTGTGAGCCGGGACGCGGAGATACACATGCTGCGTGGCCCGTACTCAAAGCACCTCCGTCACCCCCAGCAAGCTGCCCAGCCCATGTGCGCCACCCCTACTGTGCCCCCCTAACTCCCTCAAAGCGATCAACACGGTCCAGAGGTAGGCACACGGCGGTAGGTTCCAGGCTGCCATCAAGCGTCTAGACCCAGCACCGGAAGCCGCCAAAGACCAGCTCCAAGCACCAACAGCTGGGGAGAAGCGTAGCAACCCAGCAGCCACTGAAATTTACCCGACAGGTGAGCTCCAGTCTGCAGCGTCAGCCTCGTGTGGCCTGCCTTCAAGAACGAGAGACTGCTACAATACTAGTCACGAGCACCAACAGCGCCATCAGGCTGCACCTCGCCCAAACTGAGCTCGACAAGACAATTGGGAATACAACCAGGGAAAGACACATACCGTCTGCAAATGTACAGGAGCAATTGCCACCAAGCGGGCACATGTTTACACCACCATCACCCTTGCATACCAAAAACTCTCCACTGAAGTGACACGTGTGGGCCATGGACAAGGAAGCCCTGCAGCATAGCCAGGAGAACGCTTCACCCGCACCCACCAGCACCTGCAGCAGCAAAGGTAACCTCCCCACATTGTAGACAAGAACCACTTGGCCCGCAGCTCTAAGAACAAAGGGACATTAACTACAGAAGCGCTGCCCAGTGGCCACCAGTGGTACTGCAGCCATCCTAACTAAGCAGCAACAAAAGATACAGAGACCTGTGTGGTGCGAAAGTGCCACAGCATTGCACTTGATGTTCATACTACCCCACCACAAGTAACTGAAAGGGGAAGTAACCAGCCAAGACAATTCATGTCTGCCTGGCACACATCCAAACACAGCCCACAGAGAGAAAAACGGCCATTACAAGAAGACACATTGCATGACCTTGAATGTCCAGCAGATTCTCTGAGGCAACCCTGCGCAGGAAGCCCCTTCAGCAATCACAGAAGATGTCCTGTCCAGCACAGCATGGTGACTAAAGCACCACCCTCTCCCCACTAGCAACAGTCAGCATGGCAGGCAAGTCAAGCGCAGGAAAGGGGCAAAAGGTACTGCTTTTCAAACCCTAGCCTGTAAAGAAGGCACAGACTCAATTGCCTGCAGTGCTCAGCACGACATGGTACTCATGTAGGAGTAGTCTCCGCATTTCTATGCCCAAGGACCCTGGCAGCAGAAGAAGGGGCACTGCCTGCCACCCCCTGCAAAACACAGGGAGAGACTGACAAGCTCCACAGAGAGCCGCCAGAAACCCAGAGTCAAATGCAAGCAGTACCATGCGTGATAGCCACCGCAAGTGAACGTGAGAGACTAGCCTGACGGCAACGTCTCGAGGTAGCTATCCTCACCTAAAGCACAATAAAGACTGGTGCAGAGCGCGCACCACAAGTGGCTGCCCAACGCCACCACCATAAAAGAGATGGCACCACTTGCTCCTCTGGATATACAGACACCGACGTGCCAGAGGAAGCACCCAAGAAGCAGACAAAGCACGCAAAGTCAGAGGTGCGCAGAAAACCGCGCTAGGGAACCTGGTAGCATGGGCAGGTGCCCGGGAGGTAAAAATATTTCCACCAAGGAACACTGCTGAACACAGGTAGGAGAGTACCCACGTCTCCACCGCCCCAGTAAAGCCCTGCAGTGGGCCGGATCCAAACACTGTGTCCTCCCTCACACTGCCTCAAGACAGAGTCTGCCGTGACCCAAGATAGGCAAGAGAGGAGTTGCACACCCCACGTGGCAAGCCCCCACAGCTACATGCGCTCCAACAACCAGCGACACACGACCGGACGTCACGTCACCCAGCAAGCAAGGAGCGCGTCGGAGCGAAGGCAGAAGTCGGTGCCATGACAGCGCCGCATCGAGGTCCAAGCACAACGTCCTCGAAGAGAAGAAGAGAGTGACAGCCCTGTCACCCCGAAAACCGGATGAACACAGGTGGGCTGAACAAACCAACAAAAGGAGAAGACCGTGGACTCACAGCAAGCCAAGAGCACACTCTGACACACCAGATAGCCACCAAGGCGGGATGACGTCCCAAGGTACATCCTCACGTATGAAGCGAACATAAGCCGCAGCAAGCGCAGACCGCGTCTCATCCCAACGCTTCCCCAGGCGACCGTCCATCCCCGAGCGTCAGCAGTCTAAGTCAAGGGGCATCCCTGCTCCTGTCCGCAGATGCCATGGGTGAAGACCAGCTCTGAGTGCCCGCCCTCACACCGCCTCAAGATGGAGTCGGCAGTGGCCCTAAAACAGGCAAGAGAGGATCCATACACTCTACGTGTCAAGCCGCCACCAAAGATCAATCTCAACAAAGCGGAGACACTGGCTGCTAAGTCCCTCCTGACATGGGAACTCTCCCAGCAAGTCACCACCACCTGTGATTCCGACTCACCACGTTGCTGGCAACTGTCATCACGCCAGTCATCAGCACATGCGTCAAACACCACTACCCGAGTACCGATGGACTAGAGTCAGACACCGTTGCCACACCAGCCGACTAAAAGAAATCCGAAGCCACCTGCGAACCTGGCCTACACCGGATCCGCGGCAGCGAGTGCAAGTCTTGGCCAAGCCTCTTCCACCCATGAGGGTTGTGCGTGCGACTAAGTAAAGGCTCCTCGGCAGTCCACACAAGCGGTCCCCAGTGTAGCCCTCCTACAGTCCCGCAGCAACCCCGACGACGGGCCTCCCCAGGCGGTAGAGCAAGAAGAGACATTGCCCCACCGACAGGTTACCGGCCACAGCCAAGCAGTTCAACAGGGACAGTCGGTCCAGCAACGCCTCTGTGCATCCTAACTTGGGAACCCATCCATGTTCATAATGCAACCCACTAAAAGGAACTGTTTAGAACTCACCACAGACCATCATCGATGTCAGCAAAGTGGAAGCCAGGCAAGACAGCAAGACATCTCATCGTCAGCGAACTGACGGTATGCAGCGGACGTCTCCGAGCCAGCGGTCGTGTCCTGAACCCCTCAGGTTAAACTATGGGTGCCCGCCGAGAAAGTTCTGCTGCAAGCTAAGTCACCAGCCTACGTCTGATGTCGTCCGGCCACCTGACTCGAGAGACTAATGGACCCTGTGATATCTAGTTAACTGTTTTATCCCCACAGGTTGAACTAACACTTTGTTTGTTCCTCAATAAAGTTGGGGAGGAATGTAATGTCCTGCGGCACCCGTTCTAGTGTCCCGCAGGAAGCTGGCATCCCAGCCACTCCCTCGAGGGCTGGGTACACTGCACCCCCACAACCATTTATTTTATTTATTTATTTATTTATTTAAAACTTATAATGCGCATCGGCTACCCGCAGTGGGTTTCCCGGCGCAAGGGATAGACTGAAGAAGAAAAAAAAGGACAACACAGCAGAGTTTTTAACAGCTAAAACTGCAATAGACTATTGAAAAAGTAGGGTTTTCAATTTTTTGCGGAAGCAAAGCATATTGGTCTCAGTCTTCAGAGCAACAGGCAAAGCATTCCAGGATTTGGGACCTAGATGGGAGAAGGATCTGCCCCCCATCTTCACCAGTTTAAATCTAGGAATGACAAAATCACAATTAGCCGAGGATCTTAAGGTACGGCTGGGCCTGTAGGATTGAACCAGACTCTGAAGGTACAGTGGAGCAGAGCCCTGTTTAATTTTAAAAAGGTAGCACAAGGCTTTAAATTTTATGCGGCTCGAAACCTTAAGCCAATGTAGATCTCGAAGAGCTTGGGTGGCCGAGGATCTCCTCGGGATGTTGCATAGGAGACGGGCCGATGAATTTTGAACGACCTGTAGTTTATTAATGGTCGCAACATCGGCACCTAGATAGAGAACGTTAGCATAGTCCAGGCGAGATGTTACTAACGCCTGGACCACGGTTCTCCTGGTGGCGTAAGGCAACATCCACAGAATTTTCTGGAGCCATCTAAGAGTAGTGAAACAGATGGCCGCCACCTTGATGGCCTGTTGCCTCAAGGTGGCATCTATGAGGAATCCAAGGTTGCGTACCACCGGGACCGGTTGAGGAAGGGGACCCATAGCACAAGGCCAGTGTTGCGGACCACAGAGGTCTTTATGTTTCCCCAAGATGACAATCTCGGTCTTGTCACCGTTTAGCTTGAGGAGATGCCTCTGCATCCACTCAGCCACTAGTGACAGACCGGTTTTCAGACCAGACACATTGTTGGCTTCAGTGCTGGAGAGGGAGAAGACAATTTGCGTGTCATCGGCGTATGAAAAAATGGTTAGCCCGGCATCCTCCACGATGGAAGCAAGAGGTTTGATGTAAACGTTAAACAACAAAGGGCTGAGAATGGACCCTTGAGGGACACCATACCCTGATGGACAAGTCGTAGATGTAGCTTTCGCAGAGAAGACCTGGAAAGTGCGCTCACTTAAAAATTAGGCAAACCAAGCCAGTGCAGGGCCAACTATTCCTAGGGACCGGAGAGAGTTCAGTAAGATGGAATGAGACACGGTATCGAACGCCGCGCTCAAATCCAAAAGGATAAGAGCAGAGGTCTCTCCGCGATCGATACCGTGCCGTAATCTCTCCGTTACCCCAAGTAGTGCAGTCTCGGTAGAATGGTGAGCGCGAAAACCGGACTGGGAGGGATGTAGAAAGCCCTAATTTTCCATAAAGGAAGTAAGTTGCGTATTCACATGCATCTCTAGCACCTTTGATAAAATAGGCAACAAGGAAATGGGTCTGAAATTAGCAAGGTTTGACATATCTGCACCGGCCTTTTTCAGAAGTGGGATCACCATTGCGTGCTTCCAGTCTTGCGGCACATGAGACTCATTTAAAGAAGCATTCAAGAGTCTCATGAGTGGTCGCCGGCATTCAAGATCTTACACTATTCAGGCAAGAGAGAAACGAGTTATCGTCAAACAGTTGCCAGTTAGTTATCACTGCCTTCGAAGACGGAGGTGCGTCCTCAACCATTAATCCCGGTTGGGGTTGATTTGCTGTCATGGGGACACTCATGGAGTTGTAAATACGCTCAACTTTGGTGATAAAGAATTCCGCAATGGAGTTGCACTGGGCTTCCTCCAGAACCGGGGGAGTCGGTGTGGTGTCTGCTCCTGTTAGTTTTTTAACAACCGCAAAAAGAGTGCAGGGACAGTTCTGAGCTTGTGTCACTGTGTTTACAGTGTACGCAGCTCTCGTAGCTTTACACTTGGAATGATATTCCTTCAAAGCTTCTTTATAAACGATCTTCCGGGAAGCCGAATAGGTGCGCCTCCATTTCCTTTCCAGAGCCTTGCAGTTAGTTCTCAAAGCCTTTAAATCGGCCGAGAACCAAGGTGCTAGACAACGATGAGATTTAGATAGTATCGGGGTGGGGGGGTAGAACAATATTTACGGCATTGGTAAGCCAAGATGATATAGCCATATTCAGTTCTCTGAGTGGGGCCTCATCATTCAGAGGACGGGTATCAAAAAGGTATTGATTAAACTTCAGGATGTCAAGTTTGCCCCATCTATGAATTAATTTGCCCTTGCCCTGTCTGTTCACCGTAAGTTGTTTAATGTCAGACAGAGCAAAGTGGACTGCGAAATGATCAGTCCACTCCAAAGGACGAGCATTCTGAGAGCAATCAAAGGGAAGATTGGAAAGGATCAGATCCAGTTGATGCCCAGCAGAATGAGTAGGGCCAGAGTTACACAACATTAAACTCAAAACCTCTAGATCGATTAAAAAGCTCTTGCTGATGGCACATGAGGAGTCTTCAAGATGTAAATTTAAGTCTCCAAGAATTGTAAAATTTGCAGCCCTAAGGAGTAGGGGGGCTAAGGAGTCGGCGAGCGAGGATATCCAAGTGTGAGCATTGCCAGGAGGGCGGTAAATCAGAAGACCGGATAAGGTAAATTGGGGATTGATTGCAAGTTTAAAGAGTGCCGCCTCACATCCAGACAAGGGGAAGGGCTCAAGTTTGCAAAAATAACAAGATTTAAAAATTATGGCAATGCCTCCGCCCTTTCCGGAGTCTCTGTCCTGTCTCAGTATAACATAGTTGTTAGGGACAGCAATAGCAATATCTGGGCCAGAGCTACCGTGAAGCCAGGTTTCCGTAAGAAACAGTGCGTCTGGCTGCTCAGCGACCAGGAAATCAAAAATATGGAATTTGTGTTTTGGGTGGGACCTACAATTAATACTCCAAAATTGGAGGATGGGGTGTGTAGGAGAGGTTATATTTGTCCTCCTTCTTCCTCTCGTTCGGACCCGTTTCATAGCCTTACAGGTAGACATTTTACCTGTGTGAAATTTACATCCTTCGCATTTAAAATTATGGGTTGGTAGGGAACATATAGAACAATGAGAAGAGAACGAGGGACATAAAGATTGCAAAGTCTCACTGGTGTACAAAAAGGTAACAGGGGGTACAGCTCGAACTGCTGATAGAGGCATAGCAGCTATGTGAGTCCCTAGGCCCGTTCTGGCGCGTTCTGGCGTGGACGGGCAGGACTCTGGCGTGACTCAGGCGCAGGGAAGGCGCGACCGCTGCGCGTCACCGCTGCACGCTGGAGGAGAGGTTTAAGAAGGGCGGGCGGGAGAAAGACGCAGGACTAGAACGCTCAATCAGGTGCCACTAGAACAGCGCGTCCACACCCAAGATGGCGCCCCCGACAGGTAACCGAGCTAGGAGCCCACTGACCCGGACCCGCAAAACAGCGGTGGTATAAACTATTATAATGCAGGTGGGGGCCAGAACAAACCCTCTAAAATCAGGGAGGAATAACCATCCATCACAGGTGCCACGAGTGACGTGACTCCGTCAATAAAAGGGCCCGGGTGCACGTGCTCGTGGCCAGTTACTGCTATACCAACCCTGGTGTCCGTGTCCATCATTGCCGTGATGTGGCCCTGAGGTGATGTGTCAGTTCAATTAACTTAGTAGCAGTGAATATATACACAAGAATTCAATGATTGAGCCAAGGAAACTCTATAACTAGAAAAATGCTACCCCATGGTCACCCTACATTTTTGTGAGACATCACTAAAGACGCTGGGCACACCGGGACTGAACATAAAAGAGAATGTGCTCCAAACTGTGAAACTTACAGCTAATGACTAACACCTGCGCTGATGCCACGGGCCACAACAGCGACACTTCAGTATTCATATATTGCGCAATGTGTAAACATTACAACACGTAAGCTGCCACTACACAGAAACACAATAGACGTAGTAACACATATATTTTGATAGGCCTCAAGGTGGCACCAGATCTTCAGCTAACGTGCATAAAAATCACTAATGTCTTATTCGGGAAATCGAGATGCGGTTCGTGAATTGGGGTTTTGGTGCTGCACTTTTCCAAATTGTTTGGCGTTTGTTACCTTGAAATGATTTGTTCTAACAGATTAAGAATGGGCTACTATTGAGAGATTGTTGGTGTGAAAACTCGATAAACATCGACCGGAAATACAGCAGGGACAAGATATTCAAGTTGAAACAATATTATTTTATTTATCTTTGCTTTTGCGGTTGCTTTTTTCTGAAATACATATAAGGAGAATTGAAGATAGTTTAAAAGGGATTTATTTAACAAATTAGTTCATGAGTTTTTTAAGTATTCACATTTGGTGATCATTATTACATTTTCAAATAGTCTAAAATTCGAAATTTCAGTAAAAGATAAAATGGCACATTTGTAAAAAATTAATTACAAATCGAATGCAAAATATGCAGCAAGTGTGTTCCATAAAAGAAAATCCCTAGTCTAAATTAAAAAAAAGATTTGGGTGAGAATGACATTTAAATTAAGCAAATTAGTTACGGTGTCAGTTTCAGAAAACCAAATGAATGTTTTCTGGTGCCAGAATAGGAATGCATAGGTGCCTTAGCACTCCGGCAGTAAAGATTTGCAGAGGTTAGAAGGGTCTTCTCAGCTCGATGTCAGCAAATAACTCTCAAGTCTGCCTTACCCTAATCTAAGTAACACATGTTATAATAATTTGACAAAAACTCCAGTTCCTCTCCTCCCGGTGAGAACCTTACTATCAGTTGTCTAATACATAACCAATTCCTATTCATTAGCTAACAGAAGGCTTCTGGAAAAGTACAGTATCTGCAGTGTGAAGAAAGAAAAAAACATCTGATGCAAAGGAACTGGGTGAATACGTAAACAGGCCTATTAGCCTTGAGTGGAGAGGTGAGGAACTCTGACCTGCTGGGATTGTGTGGCGAGAGTAACTGAAGCGGTGCTGGGGTGCATAGCGGACCTTTGCGACCCGCCACCTGGCGTGCGACTGAATTCCTGAGAGCTGCGAGGGCCCTGAAGGTGGAGTGAGGTGGCGCCGGGTGAAACGAAGAAGGTACGAGCGGAGAGGTGCCGGTTGCGAGAGGGTGACGGAGCTCTGCCCTGCTCTCGACTGGGATTAGGGGCTGCTGCGCCATCATAGCACAGCGCGAAGTGTGCAGTGCGGTGGGATCGCACTTGTGGAACGATCGGGCGCTCACCACACGAGGGGGACTGGAGAGTGGTGTAGGCCTGGAGCCTGGCGGCAGGTCGAGAAGGCGCCTGGGCTTGGACGCACCTGAGACATTAAAGGCTTGAGTTTCGGTGCTCTGTTGGCGTGATCCCGACACTGCCTGTGGGGACATACCGGAGCAGACAATTGTGAATGCGCTGGTGGCATGTGCTGGATGGTGCTATAGCGGCACTGCATTGAACTTGCGACGGGGCCAACACTCATTGGATTGGACGCACCTGCTGGATTCGCAAATTGGGCCCCCACCTGGCGCTATCGGGTGCCTGCCTGGGGTCGACTGCGTTGCTGGCATTAGGTGAACGGAGGAGCTTGGCTCACCCTTCCTTGCACGGTTCGTTGGGTTGTGAGATACCCAATCATCACCATCGAGGGGTCCTGAGGTCCCGGAGCCACGTATGCGGAAACAACCCTGAGAGGTGGCTCTGCTCACGCACAAAGGCTCCTGCTGATCCCGAAACAGTGGGGTTGGGGAGACCTCTACAGCCACTTCAAGCCCCTATAAACGCTCTAAGATGGGCCGACAGGACAATAAGCAGCCCAAACTATCCTTTGACTCTGCACCTGCGTCGAGGAAGGTAGTACGTCCGACACCGGAATCCGGCGGAGCTCAGAGCCCATCAACGGCGGGGGCTGGCCCCAGTACAGGTGCTCCGGATATGCAGTTGATACTTCAAGAAATGAAGCAGGGATTCGCTACGGTGGTGGACAAGGTCGATCGGTTATCCTCTAGGATGGATGCTATTGCGCAGAAGATTGCTATCCATGAGGAGCGCATCGATGAAGCGGAGAGACATATCTCGAATACCGAGGACACCACTGCCTCCCATGCCACTCGACTTACAAGGATGGACAATGTCCTTAGAGTGATCGCTGTGAAGAATGAGGAGTTGGAGGTGCGCAGCAGACGCAATAACATCCGCGTGGTCGGTGTACCAGAATCTACCAACACAGGACCCATGGAGGAATATGTGGAGAAGATACTTCAGACGGCGATAGGAGCAGAGGCTTTTTCCAAACAGTTTATAGTCGAGCGGGCCCATCGTTCCTTAGGCCCGCGACCTAAACCTGGTGCCCCGCCTCGGCCGATAATTGCAAGGCTTCTAAATTATCGCGACAGAGACACTGCGCTATGTGCTGCACGGAACAATCAAAAGATGTCGTGCGGGGGTGTGGTTTTTTCCATCTACCCGGACTTCACACCCATCGTGCAGGAACAGCGACGTAAGTTTCTGGAGGTTAAAAAGAAATTACGTGCGTTGCAAATGGACTATGCATTATTGTACCCAGCGAAGCTCAGGGTGACCCATCAGGCGAAACAACATTTTTTCCTAAACCCGCAGAAGGTGGAGGATTTCATAAAAACACTGAGACGTGATCAAGGAGGACACCATAGAGACAAAGTCGGGGAAGATGAAGACGGTCCAAACATACCAGATGAGCAGTGAGATAATGTTTTAGCGGTTGTGATGCTGTCTGAGTGTCGAAGGGATCCTTCATATAATCCACGGGGGACTGCGGTAACGTACTGACAATGTGGAAGACTGAATATGCTATGGACGGGTATTGAACACTAGGTGGTAAAGTATGCCAGGCACCATCCCCTCCCCTCTTAATGCTCTGTAAGGGAGGCTCAGGTCAGAGGGCGAGGAGTAGGGGGTGGCAATGTGTGTACCTCAGATGACCCCTGTAGGGAATACCCCATTTACAATGTTCTTTGCACTGCAGCTGTTGGTTTGTTTGCTAGCGGTGGAGGGAGGGGGGAGGGATGGCGCTGCTGGCGAGTTGGGGACGCTTCAGTGGGTGGGGGGGGAGCGGGAAACTACTTGATGATGTTGCTAATGTTCTTTGCTGACCGGGATGCGACTGGTGGGGCTGGTCCTGAACTGGACCTGACGGCTTGTTGGAGGGAGGAGGTATGGCATAGCTCTTGTCGAATATGTAGGAATGCGGGGCGGGGAGGGGAGGGGGGATGTGCTGACAAAGTTGGGGTCAGTCAGCCGGGGTGGTATCACACGCAGATGGTCAAGCCCTCAGTACTCGTGGAATGGAAACTAAAATGGGGGTGCGTTGATGTTGGTATTGGGAGGGGGGGAGCGGGGGGAGCGGAGACTGTCTGACATCGTTGGGGGATGTCAGTGGGTGGTGGGGGGCTTGGGGAGCGGGTACGATGACCTTTGGTTATGGGTGCAATTAGAAATTCATTGGAAGATGTGGCGCGGTGCGACTGTACAGGGGTCTGAGCAAATAGGTGAAATGGTTGATAAAGTCATCACTAAGGATTATGGCTGAAGAAGTAGCGAACAAAATATCAGTATTGTCCTGGAATGTGCGTGGCCTCAAAGATGCCAGAAAGGGTAGGAATGTACTTGCATACTTAGATAGACACAAGGTGCAAATAGCCTTATTACAAGAGACACATATACACCCGTGCTCTGAACCCAAGTTCGCAAATAAATGGGCAATGATTAGGAAATTCTCGTCATATTCCTCATATGCTAGGGGGACCGCAGTGCTCATTAAGAAGTCACTTAAATTGCATGTGATGGGGGAGATATTAGACCCTAATGGACGCTATGTGATATTGTGGGGCAGATTGGGCACTGATACGGTCGTGATAGTGAGTTGCTATGCTCCTAATGTGGACACACCAGATTTCTTCACTACACTGTGGGGACATGTGCTGGGAGTGGGCACTACCCATATCATCTGAGGGGGTGATTTTAACGTAGCACTAGTTTCAGGAGCGGACAGGTCGGATGGCTGTGGACAGTATAACCGTCAGGCACGAGATATACTACTGGGTATAATAGAGGAAGCTGGCTTAGTGGATAGCTGGCGGTTTACTCACCCCGAGCATAGAGAAGGTACTCATTTTACGACACATGTGAACACGTGGGCTCGGCTTGATTACTGTTTTGTGTCCCGGGGACTGAGCACAGGAATGGGGCGGGTGGCACATCTGTCCAGGATGTATTCCGATCACTGCCCGGTGTTGGTGCAATTGGCTGTACCGGGACAAGATAGGGTGCATCCTCCATGGAGATTGTTCCCCTCAGTGTTACTGGATACGGTGTTCAAGTCGGAATTGGGAGAAGAAATAGCGGCCTTTTTCCCCAGAAACAAGGGCTCGGTCAACAGTGTGGAAATGATATGGGAGGCATTTATGGTCACTGTGCGTGTTTTTTGCATCTCCAAGAGCTGCGGGGTGTTGAGAGACATCCAAAGGACAATAGGGAAGTTGGAAAGAGAATTGAAAGAGCTAGAAATTGTGATGACGAGAGATTGAGATCCAGGGACACACAAGAAATTTAGGGACAAGCTTTCAGAATATGAGGAAGAGGCAGCTAGAGAGGTCAAATATAAGGGGAAACACTGGACTGCGCGTAAATACTGTGAAGGGGAACGGACGGGAAAAATACTGGCGGCGATCACAAAGAAACCGCGTTTCAGTACTAACATAATGGAGATTGTTACACCAGAGGGTGCACGTTGTCATGACACGCAGAGAATACAGGAGGAATTTTTGGCACACTATGGACAACTATATACCTCTCAACACACAGATGGAGTGCACTTAGGGAGTTTTCTAAATGATATCGCGCTCTGTTGGTTGAGTGATGTCCATACGATGTTTCTCGGCGCTCCATTAGAATTGGACGAGGTAAGAGAAGCAATTATGTCCCTGACTAATGGTAAGGCGGCGGGACTAGATGGACTGCCTGCTGAGTTCTATAAATGCTACATAGATATTATGGCACCAATTCTTAAGGAAGTCTTTGAGGAGTCTTTGGAAGTTGGGGAATTGCCGGGATCAATGAGGGAGGTAGTGATAACCTCTCTGTTGAAGCCGGGCAAGGACCCGATGGACACGGACTCGTATCGACCGTTATCCCTCATCAATTGCGATGCAAAGATACTTGCTAAGGTACTTGCAACGCGCCGAACACTGATTATGACTAAGATAGTGCTACTGGACCAAGCTGGCTTTGTACCAGGACGGGCTACAACTCATAATCTCCGGACGTTGTTTTCTCTGATTCCTACTATAGCCCCAGAGCTCCCGGTTGCTGCCGTATTTCTTGACGCTACGAAAGCGTTCGACTCCGTAGAATGGGACTACCTTTTTGCCATATTGCATAGAATGGGGTTTCCCAAAGTGTTTGTGGCATGGATAGAACTGCTTTATACTAAACCAGTTGCTAGAGTGCTTATCAATGGCGTAGTGTCACCCCAGATACCCATAACGAGGGGCACTCGACAAGGCTGCCCCCTCTCTCCATTGCTGTTCGCTATGGCCATAGAACCGCTGGCATGTCGAATACGTCAATTGCATAAGGATGGTGCTTTCAATTGCTTCCAACGTCAGATAGGGGTGTCATTATATGCAGATAACATTACGTTATATGTAAAAGATCCGCAGCTTCACCTTAATCCTATATTGCGGGAGTTCATAGTTTTCGGACGGCTATCTGGCGTGCAAATAAATTGGAAAAAATCACAATTTTTCCCGCTCACAGGTGCGGTAACGAAATTCCAGCTGGATTACCCACTTAAATGGTGTGACACTGATCTGCGCTACTTAGGTATTGTAATATCTCTTAATAAGGAGGAGACACTTAGACTTATTTATGGCGTGGCCATTACTAAGTTGGCTGACAACGTCTCCAGATGGATGGCACTACCGCTATCCATTGCGGGTAGGGCGTCGCTCATAAAAATGGTGGTGCCACCGCGCTTTCTATATCTATTTCAAAATATCCCTTATTACCCTGGAGCATATTTTTTTAAGCGGTTGAGATCGGAACTCCTCCGTTTGTTTTGGGGGGTAAACAGCCGCGGTTGCGGCGGTCTCTTCTGACACAGCCCTATGAAAAGGGGGGTTTTGATGTTCCGGACTTCGAGGTTTATTATATAAGTGCCCAGACGCAGTTTGCTTACCACTGGATGCATCATACACCTTTCATGCCGCAAATAGCGGCGGAAGATTGGGTTGCGCGCCCTCTTCCTCTCAGCGGGATGATACAAGGTACGGTAGAAACTATAGATACGCCATTCACCACGGTGACCTGCACGATAGACGCATGGCGTAGATTGGCGAAAATCCTCCACACCCCACTGTTGTATTCCCCCGTAATGCCACTCACATATCACCGCCGTTTATCGCTTCTGCAGGAGGTGGGACTTCAATTAATGTGCAAGAAGTTTAAGATAGCCACGTGGGGTGACCTGTTCCACAATGGGCAATTTCGCACTAGAGAAGAGCTGTTTCAAGAGGTGCCACCGACTCCCTTAGAGGTATTTTATTACATTAGGCTGAGACAGGGGCTGAAAGACGTGCTGACACACTTTCCGGATGAACCGGAAGTAGTCTTACCATTGCATTCTATGCTGTTGTCAGACGGCCGACATCTTGTTTCCAGATTGTACAATAACACCCGGCTACAGCGCGTAGGGGAGGAGAATCAAGCGCGCCAGTTGTGGAGTTTGGACATAGGCGATGAAATTACCGACGATCAATGGAAATATTGCCGCACTATTACTGCCAACATCTCATCTAGTTGTAGGCTCAAAATTATTCATTATAAGTTTTTACAAAGATTCTATTACACACCAGTTCGGAAACTGAGGTTCCAATTGGCGGATAATGATAGATGTGAACGATGCCATGCGGAGGGGGCGGGATTCATCCATCTGGCGTGGGAGTGTCCTGCGGTGTATGCATACTGGTCCCAGGTGCACGATGCCTTGCAGATTATGACGGAGGGAGTAATTGATAGGGACCCACTGGTTATGCTGTTGGGCTATACACTGACTATACCTAAGCCTATTCGTAGGTTTATAGATGTCGTCCTGCTGCTCGCAAAAAGGAGGGTTGCATGTCGGTGGGGTAGGGGGAGAGCCCCAAATTTTAAGGAATGGCTGGATGACGTAGTGTACTGCCAAGATCAACACAATATTTATGCTGATCTACAGCCTGTTCGGAGCAAGCCGAGAGACATCTGGGGTCCTCTACAGATGTATCCGATGAAAACTGTCGCGTCATATGAGGGGTCGGAGGATGGCGTTTCTCACTGTATAATGCTATGCACTGCTGAAGATTATAAGAAAATATAGTTGTATAAGACTAATCGACCGCACCTGTAATATTTGTTTTGTTGCTTTGGGGATTACATGTACGTACAAATGCCGAGTGTATATGACTACGGAGAAATTAAGCTTATTAATATGTTCTATTTGCTCGACTCACTGGCTCAGGAAAATGCACCAATACGTTTGACTATTGAATGTAACTAGAATGAATGTAACCAATATGTCTGTGTTTTGCTAAATAAAAACTGATAAATAAAGGTTTAAAAAAAAGTTAGAGCTGTTGGCATTGAAAATAATGTTTTTTACTTTTATTTTTTTATTTGCAGCGGAGTTATATTTGTATAGCACTATTGCCAATGGTATAAAAAAGCAAACGTAAAAAGCATTGTCATTTTCAACACCAACAGCTCTAACTTTAACAAATGCCATTTTTTTTTACCTAGCCATGTTCCCGGAGGACCTCCTTTGGCCACATATAGTACTGCATCCTGCAAAGTTGGAGTTACTGGCATTATAAATGGCAATGTTTATTTACCTAGCCATGTTGCAGGGTGCAGTACCATATGTGGCCAAAAGAGGTCCCATGGTACTGTACCTTGCAGACGATATGGCAAACCCACTACCCATAATGCATTGCATGCAAAACAGTACCACAAGTACATTCAAATTGATATGTCCATATATACAATTAGTAGCTTTGAAACATGACAAAAGAATTATATTAATTCCGGATTAGGTTGTACTATGTGTGGAGCTGATGAAGCAAAATTTATAGAAGGTCTCATATAAATGTAAGATGTGCTAGTGAGTAAAGTAACCACTGCCAGCCTAGTTTAGGACCAAGTGAGTGTCCTGCCTGAAGCCCTTTAAGAGAATAGTGCGCTGAGGCTGTAATTAAAATCTAGGGAATAGCAACTTATGTAACAGAGGGTGTCCTCATGGGAGGTTACAAGAAGAGACAAGGCAGTACTAAGGAGGGACTACTAAGCCTATTAACCAGTGAAAAGCCACCATTTACAAAGGACAGGGACAGGAGCCCGTTAAAAAGATGAACAGAAATTGGGCGGAGCTTTAAGCCCATATCCTGACTACAGCATGTCTCGAAGAGACAGCGCAAGCCCTGCCTAGGTGAGACCTAAAAAAGTAAGGAAGTTGGCCAACAAGTGTCATGATGCTGCAGAGGCAGGGACAGTATGCAAATTCCAGATAATTAAATGGATAAATTACCCAGGGGAACGTCCAACGTGGGCCCCTTGCTGACTGTGCCATTGAAACCAAGCTACACCTGACTGGAGAGCCCCAACTGTGGCGACACAGGCCTTGGGTTGCTTGTGTTCCAGTTGAGAGAATACCTGGCTTGGCAGTTCAGGCTGGACTGTTACGATTGGAGCAGGATCAAGAGGGATTTCCAATGTGAAGGTTTTAATGGAAAAAATAATAATTAACGGGTGAGTGGGTTAAGCAGATGGCTGGGGGTTTCACCATGCCACAATGTTCCCAGTTCTTGTAAAATCCACCATTATTGTGTGTGTAATGTCCTGCGAGACACGTTCTAGTGTCCCACAGGAAGCTGTCATCCCAGCCACTCCCTCGAGGGCTGGGCACGCTGCAGCCCCACACCCATCCATCACGGGGGCCATGAGTGACGTAGCCCCATCAATAAAAGGGCCCTGGTCCACGTGCTTGTGGCCAGTTACTGTTCTACCGACCCTGGTGTCCGTATCCATCATTGCCGTTATGTGGGCCTTAGGCCCAACACCACATTGGCGACGAGGCGGGTAGCCAGCCCCGCGTGCCTGCTGCTCTGCGCATCATCGTCCTTCGTGGGGGAGGAAATGAGCCCCAGCAAGCAGCACCCCCACCGAGCCATCCACGACCACTCGTGGCTGAGGTAATCTCCACGTCCAGGAAGCAACGACCGGAGACCAGGCATGTCTCATGCCCACCAGCGTTAAAGGTGAAGGAGAGGACATGTGACCCCGGTGAAGGCGAGTGCCCCGCGATGCCAACTTCGCATCCGCTGCCACGCTCACCGGTGCATCCACAAGACACAGCAACTGCCTGAGTCCGGAAAAGGGGGGGCGCCAACACCCCCACGATGATGCCGGCTCTGTACCCGCTGCTGCACCCTAATCACCGCCTCCACAAGTGAGAAGCCTGGCGCCAGCTGCTCGCAACAGCCACAAAGCCCGCGAATACAAGGGGGAACGCCGCAGCAGGTGAGGGGACCGTCATTCAGCAGCCCAGCCTGCAGGGAGCCAGAGAGTTGCACAAAGGTAGGAGAGGTCACCCCTCCACGAATGTGTGCCTCTGCCGCAACCCTATGCCATCATGACACCCACCCTGTAACGGACGGTGAGCGAGGAGCCGTGCCTGCTGAGCCTCCAGCCCCTCTCTGCACCGGCTCCTGCGCAACTCGACACACAGCCAGCGGCAGCTGAGCAGACGCGGAAAAAGGGCCCAGCAAACTCCGTGCCACCGAGCGATACCGCAAAACCCCCATGGTCACATTTGAGTCAGCCCGCCAGCCTGTGAGGGAAGAAGCAAAGACTGCTGCCGCCCGCTGTGAAGCCTGCTCCTGTGTGAGCCGGGACGCGGAGATACACATGCTGCGTGGCCCGTACTCAAAGCACCTCCGTCACCCCCAGCAAGCTGCCCAGCCCATGTGCGCCACCCCTACTGTGCCCCCCTAACTCCCTCAAAGCGATCAACACGGTCCAGAGGTAGGCACACGGCGGTAGGTTCCAGGCTGCCATCAAGCGTCTAGACCCAGCACCGGAAGCCGCCAAAGACCAGCTCCAAGCACCAACAGCTGGGGAGAAGCGTAGCAACCCAGCAGCCACTGAAATTTACCCGACAGGTGAGCTCCAGTCTGCAGCGTCAGCCTCGTGTGGCCTGCCTTCAAGAACGAGAGACTGCTACAATACTAGTCACGAGCACCAACAGCGCCATCAGGCTGCACCTCGCCCAAACTGAGCTCGACAAGACAATTGGGAATACAACCAGGGAAAGACACATACCGTCTGCAAATGTACAGGAGCAATTGCCACCAAGCGGGCACATGTTTACACCACCATCACCCTTGCATACCAAAAACTCTCCACTGAAGTGACACGTGTGGGCCATGGACAAGGAAGCCCTGCAGCATAGCCAGGAGAACGCTTCACCCGCACCCACCAGCACCTGCAGCAGCAAAGGTAACCTCCCCACATTGTAGACAAGAACCACTTGGCCCGCAGCTCTAAGAACAAAGGGACATTAACTACAGAAGCGCTGCCCAGTGGCCACCAGTGGTACTGCAGCCATCCTAACTAAGCAGCAACAAAAGATACAGAGACCTGTGTGGTGCGAAAGTGCCACAGCATTGCACTTGATGTTCATACTACCCCACCACAAGTAACTGAAAGGGGAAGTAACCAGCCAAGACAATTCATGTCTGCCTGGCACACATCCAAACACAGCCCACAGAGAGAAAAACGGCCATTACAAGAAGACACATTGCATGACCTTGAATGTCCAGCAGATTCTCTGAGGCAACCCTGCGCAGGAAGCCCCTTCAGCAATCACAGAAGATGTCCTGTCCAGCACAGCATGGTGACTAAAGCACCACCCTCTCCCCACTAGCAACAGTCAGCATGGCAGGCAAGTCAAGCGCAGGAAAGGGGCAAAAGGTACTGCTTTTCAAACCCTAGCCTGTAAAGAAGGCACAGACTCAATTGCCTGCAGTGCTCAGCACGACATGGTACTCATGTAGGAGTAGTCTCCGCATTTCTATGCCCAAGGACCCTGGCAGCAGAAGAAGGGGCACTGCCTGCCACCCCCTGCAAAACACAGGGAGAGACTGACAAGCTCCACAGAGAGCCGCCAGAAACCCAGAGTCAAATGCAAGCAGTACCATGCGTGATAGCCACCGCAAGTGAACGTGAGAGACTAGCCTGACGGCAACGTCTCGAGGTAGCTATCCTCACCTAAAGCACAATAAAGACTGGTGCAGAGCGCGCACCACAAGTGGCTGCCCAACGCCACCACCATAAAAGAGATGGCACCACTTGCTCCTCTGGATATACAGACACCGACGTGCCAGAGGAAGCACCCAAGAAGCAGACAAAGCACGCAAAGTCAGAGGTGCGCAGAAAACCGCGCTAGGGAACCTGGTAGCATGGGCAGGTGCCCGGGAGGTAAAAATATTTCCACCAAGGAACACTGCTGAACACAGGTAGGAGAGTACCCACGTCTCCACCGCCCCAGTAAAGCCCTGCAGTGGGCCGGATCCAAACACTGTGTCCTCCCTCACACTGCCTCAAGACAGAGTCTGCCGTGACCCAAGATAGGCAAGAGAGGAGTTGCACACCCCACGTGGCAAGCCCCCACAGCTACATGCGCTCCAACAACCAGCGACACACGACCGGACGTCACGTCACCCAGCAAGCAAGGAGCGCGTCGGAGCGAAGGCAGAAGTCGGTGCCATGACAGCGCCGCATCGAGGTCCAAGCACAACGTCCTCGAAGAGAAGAAGAGAGTGACAGCCCTGTCACCCCGAAAACCGGATGAACACAGGTGGGCTGAACAAACCAACAAAAGGAGAAGACCGTGGACTCACAGCAAGCCAAGAGCACACTCTGACACACCAGATAGCCACCAAGGCGGGATGACGTCCCAAGGTACATCCTCACGTATGAAGCGAACATAAGCCGCAGCAAGCGCAGACCGCGTCTCATCCCAACGCTTCCCCAGGCGACCGTCCATCCCCGAGCGTCAGCAGTCTAAGTCAAGGGGCATCCCTGCTCCTGTCCGCAGATGCCATGGGTGAAGACCAGCTCTGAGTGCCCGCCCTCACACCGCCTCAAGATGGAGTCGGCAGTGGCCCTAAAACAGGCAAGAGAGGATCCATACACTCTACGTGTCAAGCCGCCACCAAAGATCAATCTCAACAAAGCGGAGACACTGGCTGCTAAGTCCCTCCTGACATGGGAACTCTCCCAGCAAGTCACCACCACCTGTGATTCCGACTCACCACGTTGCTGGCAACTGTCATCACGCCAGTCATCAGCACATGCGTCAAACACCACTACCCGAGTACCGATGGACTAGAGTCAGACACCGTTGCCACACCAGCCGACTAAAAGAAATCCGAAGCCACCTGCGAACCTGGCCTACACCGGATCCGCGGCAGCGAGTGCAAGTCTTGGCCAAGCCTCTTCCACCCATGAGGGTTGTGCGTGCGACTAAGTAAAGGCTCCTCGGCAGTCCACACAAGCGGTCCCCAGTGTAGCCCTCCTACAGTCCCGCAGCAACCCCGACGACGGGCCTCCCCAGGCGGTAGAGCAAGAAGAGACATTGCCCCACCGACAGGTTACCGGCCACAGCCAAGCAGTTCAACAGGGACAGTCGGTCCAGCAACGCCTCTGTGCATCCTAACTTGGGAACCCATCCATGTTCATAATGCAACCCACTAAAAGGAACTGTTTAGAACTCACCACAGACCATCATCGATGTCAGCAAAGTGGAAGCCAGGCAAGACAGCAAGACATCTCATCGTCAGCGAACTGACGGTATGCAGCGGACGTCTCCGAGCCAGCGGTCGTGTCCTGAACCCCTCAGGTTAAACTATGGGTGCCCGCCGAGAAAGTTCTGCTGCAAGCTAAGTCACCAGCCTACGTCTGATGTCGTCCGGCCACCTGACTCGAGAGACTAATGGACCCTGTGATATCTAGTTAACTGTTTTATCCCCACAGGTTGAACTAACACTTTGTTTGTTCCTCAATAAAGTTGGGGAGGAATGTAATGTCCTGCGGCACCCGTTCTAGTGTCCCGCAGGAAGCTGGCATCCCAGCCACTCCCTCGAGGGCTGGGTACACTGCACCCCCACAACCATTTATTTTATTTATTTATTTATTTATTTAAAACTTATAATGCGCATCGGCTACCCGCAGTGGGTTTCCCGGCGCAAGGGATAGACTGAAGAAGAAAAAAAAGGACAACACAGCAGAGTTTTTAACAGCTAAAACTGCAATAGACTATTGAAAAAGTAGGGTTTTCAATTTTTTGCGGAAGCAAAGCATATTGGTCTCAGTCTTCAGAGCAACAGGCAAAGCATTCCAGGATTTGGGACCTAGATGGGAGAAGGATCTGCCCCCCATCTTCACCAGTTTAAATCTAGGAATGACAAAATCACAATTAGCCGAGGATCTTAAGGTACGGCTGGGCCTGTAGGATTGAACCAGACTCTGAAGGTACAGTGGAGCAGAGCCCTGTTTAATTTTAAAAAGGTAGCACAAGGCTTTAAATTTTATGCGGCTCGAAACCTTAAGCCAATGTAGATCTCGAAGAGCTTGGGTGGCCGAGGATCTCCTCGGGATGTTGCATAGGAGACGGGCCGATGAATTTTGAACGACCTGTAGTTTATTAATGGTCGCAACATCGGCACCTAGATAGAGAACGTTAGCATAGTCCAGGCGAGATGTTACTAACGCCTGGACCACGGTTCTCCTGGTGGCGTAAGGCAACATCCACAGAATTTTCTGGAGCCATCTAAGAGTAGTGAAACAGATGGCCGCCACCTTGATGGCCTGTTGCCTCAAGGTGGCATCTATGAGGAATCCAAGGTTGCGTACCACCGGGACCGGTTGAGGAAGGGGACCCATAGCACAAGGCCAGTGTTGCGGACCACAGAGGTCTTTATGTTTCCCCAAGATGACAATCTCGGTCTTGTCACCGTTTAGCTTGAGGAGATGCCTCTGCATCCACTCAGCCACTAGTGACAGACCGGTTTTCAGACCAGACACATTGTTGGCTTCAGTGCTGGAGAGGGAGAAGACAATTTGCGTGTCATCGGCGTATGAAAAAATGGTTAGCCCGGCATCCTCCACGATGGAAGCAAGAGGTTTGATGTAAACGTTAAACAACAAAGGGCTGAGAATGGACCCTTGAGGGACACCATACCCTGATGGACAAGTCGTAGATGTAGCTTTCGCAGAGAAGACCTGGAAAGTGCGCTCACTTAAAAATTAGGCAAACCAAGCCAGTGCAGGGCCAACTATTCCTAGGGACCGGAGAGAGTTCAGTAAGATGGAATGAGACACGGTATCGAACGCCGCGCTCAAATCCAAAAGGATAAGAGCAGAGGTCTCTCCGCGATCGATACCGTGCCGTAATCTCTCCGTTACCCCAAGTAGTGCAGTCTCGGTAGAATGGTGAGCGCGAAAACCGGACTGGGAGGGATGTAGAAAGCCCTAATTTTCCATAAAGGAAGTAAGTTGCGTATTCACATGCATCTCTAGCACCTTTGATAAAATAGGCAACAAGGAAATGGGTCTGAAATTAGCAAGGTTTGACATATCTGCACCGGCCTTTTTCAGAAGTGGGATCACAATTGCGTGCTTCCAGTCTTGCGGCACATGAGACTCATTTAAAGAAGCATTCAAGAGTCTCATGAGTGGTCGCCGGCATTCAAGATCTTACACTATTCAGGCAAGAGAGAAACGAGTTATCGTCAAACAGTTGCCAGTTAGTTATCACTGCCTTCGAAGACGGAGGTGCGTCCTCAACCATTAATCCCGGTTGGGGTTGATTTGCTGTCATGGGGACACTCATGGAGTTGTAAATACGCTCAACTTTGGTGATAAAGAATTCCGCAATGGAGTTGCACTGGGCTTCCTCCAGAACCGGGGGAGTCGGTGTGGTGTCTGCTCCTGTTAGTTTTTTAACAACCGCAAAAAGAGTGCAGGGACAGTTCTGAGCTTGTGTCACTGTGTTTACAGTGTACGCAGCTCTCGTAGCTTTACACTTGGAATGATATTCCTTCAAAGCTTCTTTATAAACGATCTTCCGGGAAGCCGAATAGGTGCGCCTCCATTTCCTTTCCAGAGCCTTGCAGTTAGTTCTCAAAGCCTTTAAATCGGCCGAGAACCAAGGTGCTAGACAACGATGAGATTTAGATAGTATCGGGGTGGGGGGGTAGAACAATATTTACGGCATTGGTAAGCCAAGATGATATAGCCATATTCAGTTCTCTGAGTGGGGCCTCATCATTCAGAGGACGGGTATCAAAAAGGTATTGATTAAACTTCAGGATGTCAAGTTTGCCCCATCTATGAATTAATTTGCCCTTGCCCTGTCTGTTCACCGTAAGTTGTTTAATGTCAGACAGAGCAAAGTGGACTGCGAAATGATCAGTCCACTCCAAAGGACGAGCATTCTGAGAGCAATCAAAGGGAAGATTGGAAAGGATCAGATCCAGTTGATGCCCAGCAGAATGAGTAGGGCCAGAGTTACACAACATTAAACTCAAAACCTCTAGATCGATTAAAAAGCTCTTGCTGATGGCACATGAGGAGTCTTCAAGATGTAAATTTAAGTCTCCAAGAATTGTAAAATTTGCAGCCCTAAGGAGTAGGGGGGCTAAGGAGTCGGCGAGCGAGGATATCCAAGTGTGAGCATTGCCAGGAGGGCGGTAAATCAGAAGACCGGATAAGGTAAATTGGGGATTGATTGCAAGTTTAAAGAGTGCCGCCTCACATCCAGACAAGGGGAAGGGCTCAAGTTTGCAAAAATAACAAGATTTAAAAATTATGGCAATGCCTCCGCCCTTTCCGGAGTCTCTGTCCTGTCTCAGTATAACATAGTTGTTAGGGACAGCAATAGCAATATCTGGGCCAGAGCTACCGTGAAGCCAGGTTTCCGTAAGAAACAGTGCGTCTGGCTGCTCAGCGACCAGGAAATCAAAAATATGGAATTTGTGTTTTGGGTGGGACCTACAATTAATACTCCAAAATTGGAGGATGGGGTGTGTAGGAGAGGATATATTTGTCCTCCTTCTTCCTCTCGTTCGGACCCGTTTCATAGCCTTACAGGTAGACATTTTACCTGTGTGAAATTTACATCCTTCGCATTTAAAATTATGGGTTGGTAGGGAACATATAGAACAATGAGAAGAGAACGAGGGACATAAAGATTGCAAAGTCTCACTGGTGTACAAAAAGGTAACAGGGGGTACAGCTCGAACTGCTGATAGAGGCATAGCAGCTATGTGAGTCCCTAGGCCCGTTCTGGCGCGTTCTGGCGTGGACGGGCAGGACTCTGGCGTGACTCAGGCGCAGGGAAGGCGCGACCGCTGCGCGTCACCGCTGCACGCTGGAGGAGAGGTTTAAGAAGGGCGGGCGGGAGAAAGACGCAGGACTAGAACGCTCAATCAGGTGCCACTAGAACAGCGCGTCCACACCCAAGATGGCGCCCCCGACAGGTAACCGAGCTAGGAGCCCACTGACCCGGACCCGCAAAACAGCGGTGGTATAAACTATTATAATGCAGGTGGGGGCCAGAACAAACCCTCTAAAATCAGGGAGGAATAACCATCCATCACAGGTGCCACGAGTGACGTGACTCCGTCAATAAAAGGGCCCGGGTGCACGTGCTCGTGGCCAGTTACTGCTATACCAACCCTGGTGTCCGTGTCCATCATTGCCGTGATGTGGCCCTGAGGTGATGTGTCAGTTCAATTAACTTAGTAGCAGTGAATATATACACAAGAATTCAATGATTGAGCCAAGGAAACTCTATAACTAGAAAAATGCTACCCCATGGTCACCCTACATTTTTGTGAGACATCACTAAAGACGCTGGGCACACCGGGACTGAACATAAAAGAGAATGTGCTCCAAACTGTGAAACTTACAGCTAATGACTAACACCTGCGCTGATGCCACGGGCCACAACAGCGACACTTCAGTATTCATATATTGCGCAATGTGTAAACATTACAACACGTAAGCTGCCACTACACAGAAACACAATAGACGTAGTAACACATATATTTTGATAGGCCTCAAGGTGGCACCAGATCTTCAGCTAACGTGCATAAAAATCACTAATGTCTTATTCGGGAAATCGAGATGCGGTTCGTGAATTGGGGTTTTGGTGCTGCACTTTTCCAAATTGTTTGGCGTTTGTTACCTTGAAATGATTTGTTCTAACAGATTAAAGAATGGGCTACTATTGAGAGATTGTTGGTGTGAAAACTCGATAAACATCGACCGGAAATACAGCAGGGACAAGATATTCAAGTTGAAACAATATTATTTTATTTATCTTTGCTTTTGCGGTTGCTTTTTTCTGAAATACATATAAGGAGAATTGAAGATAGTTTAAAAGGGATTTATTTAACAAATTAGTTCATGAGTTTTTTAAGTATTCACATTTGGTGATCATTATTACATTTTCAAATAGTCTAAAATTCGAAATTTCAGTAAAAGATAAAATGGCACATTTGTAAAAAATTAATTACAAATCGAATGCAAAATATGCAGCAAGTGTGTTCCATAAAAGAAAATCCCTAGTCTAAATTAAAAAAAAGATTTGGGTGAGAATGACATTTAAATTAAGCAAATTAGTTACGGTGTCAGTTTCAGAAAACCAAATGAATGTTTTCTGGTGCCAGAATAGGAATGCATAGGTGCCTTAGCACTCCGGCAGTAAAGATTTGCAGAGGTTAGAAGGGTCTTCTCAGCTCGATGTCAGCAAATAACTCTCAAGTCTGCCTTACCCTAATCTAAGTAACACATGTTATAATAATTTGACAAAAACTCCAGTTCCTCTCCTCCCGGTGAGAACCTTACTATCAGTTGTCTAATACATAACCAATTCCTATTCATTAGCTAACAGAAGGCTTCTGGAAAAGTACAGTATCTGCAGTGTGAAGAAAGAAAAAAACATCTGATGCAAAGGAACTGGGTGAATACGTAAACAGGCCTATTAGCCTTGAACGTTTAAAGTCAACATTTAAAATAGCATCATCATTTAAGCTAACTTAATTAATTACAATATGTGAATCCAAGTATTTGCTTATAATGTGTAAGTGCCATTCCCAACTAACAAGTTGCCTTCATTTGGCACATGTTATTTAACGTTATAAATTGTACTGTGCTAATAAATGCATTTAATGAGAGTAATTTCGCTCTATCTTGTGCATACCAGACTCAGCAACACCACATTTCCCTACAACTTAAACAGTAACATGAGATTAGTCCAGGATGTTAACAAATTTCTTTGGAGGCTTAAATGTTCCTGCAGGGATAAAGAGCCAAGTAGAAGGAAAAACCACGACTGGTAAATCAATTGGACCGCAAGTAACATCTTCAGCAGGACCGTGAAGATGTCTCTCACTAGAATTATCAATATTATCATAGTAGGTGGAAAGTTCCTTCTCGGGATTCAGGTCAGGTTCTGATGTTTCCTTGTTGATGTCAACTCAGAATATTTCCCTTTTATCGTGCAAAAGTATCAAGAGTTTAGGCCATGATATGCCCGACCCTCCATACAGAAAGTCTGGAGAAGGGAACCAACTACGGACAACATGACCACCCTCAAGCTCGCCACCCGGAAACACCACCAACTGATCCGCGCCACCAAGAAAAATACATACAAGGACCGGCTGGACAACAACGCACACAACTGCAAGGAACTCTTCAACATCGTGAAAGAGCTCTCCAACCCCAACGCCGGAAACAATGACATCACCCCGTCGCAAGACCTCTGCAACTCCCTCGCGTCCTACTTCCACAACAAGATCGCGGACATACACAACAGCTTCAGCAACCAACCAACGCAAGCCACAACCGCAACAACGCCACCCACCACCACCCTCCGCACCTGGACTCCGATCAGCACCGAAGACACCATCCGCACAATGAACTCCATCCACTCCGGATCTCCGACTGACCCCTGCCCTCACCACGTCTTCAACAAGGCCGACGCTGTCATCGCACCCCACCTGCGGGACATCATCAACACCTCCTTCGACACCGCCACCTTCCCTGAGAGCTGGAAGCACGCCGAACTCAGCGCTCTACTCAAGAAACCAACAGCGGACCCCACCGACCTCAAGAACTACCGTCCCATCTCGCTCCTCCCGTTCCCGGCCAAAGTCATCGAGAAGACCGTCAACAAACAGCTGGCCGCCTTCCTCGAGACGAATGGATCCCTCGACCCCTCACAGTCTGGCTTCCGAGCGAACCACAGCACCGAGACCGCCCTCATCGCTGCCACCGATGACATACGAACTCTGATGGACAACGGAGAAACAGCGGCCCTCATCCTCCTGGACCTCTCCGCGGCTTTCGACACTGTCTGCCACCGCACCCTAGTACAGCGCCTCGGCAACATCGGAATCCAGGACAAGGCACTGGAATGGATCACCTCCTTCCTCGACGGAAGAACACAGAGAGTCCGCCTACCACCGTACAAGTCAGAGGCCTCCAAAGTCATCTGCGGCGTCCCCCAAGGATCCTCACTGAGCCCCACCCTCTTCAACGTCTACATGAGCCCCCTCGCGGCCATCGCACGCCAACACAACCTCAACATAATCTCCTACGCCGACGACACCCAGCTGATCCTCTCCCTGACCAACGACCCCACCACCGCCAGAGCCAACCTGCACGAAGGGATGAGAGATGTAGCCGAATGGATGACGACCAGCCGCCTGAAACTGAACTCGGACAAGACGGAGGTCCTCATCCTGGGCTCCTCGCCCTCCGCCTGGGACGACTCCTGGTGGCCCCCCGCCCTGGGCACCGCACCCAAACCGACGGACCACGCACGCAACCTGGGCTTCATCCTGGACTCCTCCCTCTCCATGACCAGACAAGTAAACGCCGTCTCCTCGTCTTGCTTCAACATCCTGCGCATGCTACGTAAGATCTTCCGGTGGATCCCCACCGAGACGAGGAAGACGGTCACCCAGGCCCTCGTCACCAGCCGACTGGACTACGGCAACGCCCTCTACGCCGGAACCACCGCCAAGCTCCAGAAGAGACTCCAGCGGATCCAGAACGCCTCGGCCAGACTCATCCTCGACATCCCCCGACGCAGCCACATCTCCGGACACCTGAGAGATCTGCACTGGCTCCCGGTCAACAAGAGAATCACCTTCCGTCTCCTCACCCACGCGCACAAAGCCCTACACGACCAAGGCCCGAGCTACCTCAACAACCGGATCAACTTCTACACTCCCAAGCGCCTCCTCAGATCAACCAGCCACGCCCTCGCCGCCGTCCCCCGCATCCGAAGAGCGACAACAGGAGGAAGATCCTTCTCCTACCTGGCTGCCAAGACCTGGAACTCACTCCCGACCGACCTGCGCCTGACCCAAGACCACCTCTCCTTCAGGAAGAAGCTTAAGACCTGGCTGTTCGAGCAGTAACGGCACCCCCCCCCATCCCAGCGCCTTGAGACCCTACGGGTGAGTAGTGCGCTCTATAAATGACTTGATTGATTGATTGATACAGTGATCATGGATCTTCTAATATCTGTGATCAAAGATGGCATAGGGTGAAATTTGGGGTTGTCATTAATCTTTATAAGTAACTTCTCAGCTTGACAGAGCCTTTATGGTCTAGCTTCTCTCTTTTGGCATATGTGCATCTTTTTTGGGAGTGAACATTCCTGTGTAAAGTGACTTTCTTCAGCTGAAATATGTGGAATTTTCATCCCAACCTTTAGCATGAGAAATAGGTGGTGCTTATCGTGACCTGGACACAGGGCACTAGGACCCTGGACAATGACTGGTGGGAGAGGGCAAGAAACCGGACACCAGTTCCGGTCAGGGGATGGACAAGGGGCAGACCGACAGTACTGGGGGACGAGACAGGACGTGGCTCCACACGCTGTACCACAAAAGAATAAATATACCTTATCCAAGTTGATAACTCCTGTCGTGCTTGGCGTCCGAAGACACGACAACTGGCGAAGAAGGTGGGGGAGCAGAACTGGCGTGTGCGTCTGGTGCAGTAATAAAATAAGGAGCCAGGAGCCCACCCTGGTCCGTGTGGCCAAGCAGAAGGACGGTGCGGGAGCTCACCTCGGCCGCAACAAGCATAGCGGCAATAGATGGGGAGAAATAGAAATCACCTGACCGGTAAGAGGCTGTGTCCAATATGTTGAAAAGAAGCGCAAGCGCGAGTGACGACAGAAGTCACAAGCGAGATCTCGCGAGAACAGTGGCGGCCATCTTAAAGCCAGGGAAATCGGCCAATAGGAAGCCAGAAAATCCCCGGTGGCCATTTTGAAGTCAGGCGGGAGCCGGAAGAGCCCGCGATCTCGTGAGAATTGGGTGGCCATCTTAGAATCAGGTGGCCCAGCCAATAGGAAGCCAGAAAATCCCCGGCGGACATTTTTAAGTCAGGAAACAGATGAATACAGAAAAGAAGTAGAGGAAAAGGGGCAAGAAGGGCCAAATAGATAAAACAAAGCAAAGTAAAACGTAGTAAATGGGACAAAGACAGGAAATGATGCGAAGGAAGCAAGGGCATGAGTAGAATAAAGGCAACATAACAGGAATATAATGAGACAAAGCACAGAACAAGGGAAAGAGCTCAAAAGAAGCAAGTGAGACCACCGGAAAGAGTGGAAATAAAAGCCAACAAAGACGAACATAAAGAGACAGCGCACAGAACAAGAGAAAAGAGCTCAAAAGAGGCCAGCGAAAACCACCTGAAAGAGTAGAATCAAGACAAATAAAGACGAAAGAAGAAGAATAAAGCAAAGATAATGAAAAGAAGAAGAAAGGAAGAAGTGCTAAAAAAATGACAGAACAAAGGAGTGAAAAGCAGAGCGCTCAATACCGTTCAACTTATCAGACCCACAAGTAGGGATTAGATGGGAGCGATGGATTCGCAAATTTGAACGTTACATGCGCGCCACGGATGTAACAGACGCCAAGTAAAGGGATCTGTTTCTAAACCTTGTATGCGATGAAGTAGACGACCTACTAGTGACACTCCCAGAGGAAGAAACAACGACATACAAAGGGCTAATAAAGTGTCTCTCAAACAGATTTGATCCACAAAGAAACATTGATTTTGAGAGATACACCTTCACAATCGCTTTTCAGCACACAGATGAATCCCTCGATGACTTTGCGACACGGCTATGCAAGCTGGTAACACACTGTGAATTTGACAAGTTTGACAATGAACAAGCCATTTGCCTGTGCATCATCGAGGGAAGTCATGACACGGAATTCCGCGCACGAATTCTGAAAGAACCAACCTCGCTGGAGAACATTCTATCATTGGCGAGGCCGAAGCGAGGGCAACGGTGCAAGCAAAGCAGATGGAGCGGGGCAAGGAAAGGCGAATAGAACAAGCAAACCGCATGGTAGAGAGCAGCCGTACAAACACCTAGAAGAAAGGGTACAATGAGCAGGTGGCAAGGAAACAACAAGAAAAGACCTGCTACAGATGCGGACTTGAATTCCCACACAAGGGCGCGTGCCCGGCAATGGGCCAGACATGCAGGAAATGCAACAGGAGCAATCACTTCGCCAGCACATGTCTGGGACTGCAATTCAGAAGTGAGAGAGGAATGCCGGGAAGACCGCGAATGATGACGAGCAGGCATGCCAGGCACATGGAGATGACAAACCGCAGTTCTTCGGCTGAATCAGAAGGAGAAGAGGAGGAAGAAAAGGTAGAACGCCTATACCTAATGTCTGATGCTGTTGCTGGGTCCACAGAAGAAGACACGGGCTGAGAAAGCATCCACCTGATGGAGAAGAATCAAGTCAAAAAAGCTGAGACCGTGACCATAGATATGGGGCAACACAAAACGCGTTTCGTGCTAGACAGCGGAGCCACATGCAACATCATGTGTGTATCCGAATATGAGAAAATGGATGCAAAGCCAGCGCTGGTGCCATCCAGAGTTGATGTATTCACGTGGGGATCAAGAAAACCAGTGATGAACATGGGAAATTTTACAGAGACACTGATATATAAAGGCCAAACAAGCAAGAAAGACATATATGTACTTACGGGTGACATTTCCGCACCGTGCCTACTGAGCAATGTCACGGCGCAGGTAATGGGCCTCCTCACAATGACGTACCACATATCAGAGAAGAAAAACATCCGGCGAGATTATCCCGGAATCCTACATGGATTAGGGAAACTAAAAGGACAACTAATAACACTGCACATCAATGAAGCAGTAAAACCAGTGGCTCAACACCACAAGCGAGTGCCAATACACTTGCAGCCCCAAGTGGTGGAAGAAATACAAGCATTGCTAAGTCAGGACATCATAGAGCCGGCAAAGGGACCGACACCATGGGTGTCGCCAATAGTGGCAGTGCCAAACAAGAACACATCCAAAATTCGCATCTGTGTCGACATGAGAATACCGAACACAACAATTGAACGTGAAAGACACCCTGGACCACACCTCGACGACATGATCAGCTGCCTGACAGGAACATGCCGATTCTCAAAGCTAGACCTGTGCAAAGGATATTATCAGCTAGAACTTGACCCTCAGTCCAGATATATCACAACATTCTCCACGCACATGGGTCTTTTTCGATACAAGCAACTAAGCTTTGGAATCTCATCGGCGGACGAAATATTTCAAGAGACAATAAGGCAAGTAATAAGACCGGTAAAAAACAGTCTGATCTACAGTGACGACATTCTGGTGTTTGGTAAATCGGATGATGAACATGACAAAGCATTGTGAGACATATGCTCCCAGTTAGAACAAGCAGGGCTGACTCTAAACGAAGACAAGTGCGAAATTGGGCGAGATGAACTGGTGTTCTTCGGACACATTTTCTCCAAAAAAGGAATGCGACCAGATCGCAGCAAAGTGGACATCCAAGCGATGTTGCCGAAGTGAGGTTGTTCCTAGGGCTCGTCAGCTACTGCGCAAGATACATAAAAGACTTTGCCGCGGTAAGCACACCCCTGAGAGAACTGACGAAACAAGGCCAGACATTCATGTGGACAGAAAACTGCAACAAGGCATTTGAGGCCATCCAACAGGCAGTGATAGCGGTAGACTACCTTGCATACTTTGATCCGCTACTATGCACAGAATTGACGGTGGATGCCATCCCGGTGGGGCTGGGAGCGATACTGGCACAATACAGGCCAGGCAAGGACTCACCAAGATGCATAGTGGCCTACGGAAGCAAAAGCCTGTCTGACGTTGAGAGGGCGTACTCACAGCCGGAGAAAGAAAGCCTTGCAGTAGTATGGGCATGTGATCACTATCACATGTTCATATATGGGAACAGAGCTGCCAAGGTTTCAAATTGCTATGTGTGACATTTTCATAATTTCATTGTAATTATGAGTGACATTTCAACAATTATGAGTGACACTTGCTTGTGAGCAAAATCAAGCAATGAAGATGAGGGAAATAGTTAAACATCAGACATTACACCCCTTCCTCCTCCTTTATAATTCATGAGGGACTATTTTGAAAACACTGAAAAGTTTGCTGTCTTTCAGCACGGCACCGGAGGCACTGCAGTCAGATCTTTTGAGATCCTGCTGCAGCAGACATGACTGTAAAAGCTTGTCTGCTCTCCCAATGGTCCCAATGAGGACAGGTAGCAAACTGGTGGCACGCTGGGGGCAGCATTTCACAGTTGGTTGACCGATGGGGCGGAGTATTATATGGTGAAAACTAAAGTGTACTCGCGGAGGAGCACTGTCAGTCAACGTGGAACTGGCAACAGCGGACTGTCTGTCTGCACTCTTAATCTGCACTCATTCACCTGCAACACACTGAATTTAATTTACATTCTCAAATGTATATGTACTCACAGACAAAAATCTGTGCATTGACATCTACACACCTGAGATTATCGACAAATGTGCACTCATACTCCTGTCATCGCCGCACGTGTGAGATTACCACAAATCCTTCACCTTCTCTGAATATTGTGAATGTGCATCTGCATATTGACATCCACTTTTCACAAATACACACACAGAATTCTCCCCAAGTGTGTACACACATACCTGTGAGCCAGCACTCCCATATTGAAGCAGAAGTATTTTAGGGTAGAGACAGCTACAATTAAGCCATTTTTGGCTTCAAAAATCGGGAATCTCTGGCCTGAGTATGGTCTGTTTTATATGCATATTTTACTTACCTCAAGGTATATGCAACAGAAACTTAGGTTGATTGAAGCCTCACAGAGCATGCAAATTACCGACTTTAGATGTTGTGTGTACCAGGACAGCAAGCACATTGGTAAAAACACTTCAGTTCAACCTAGTAGAAGTTACATTTATGCTCCTCTAAAGCCATCTTATTTACATATTTCATCGTTTTTTATTTGTTTACCTGTAGCTACACAGCAACTCTACTAATCAGCCCAGATCAAAGCACTTTAAGCTGATATGCTTCCCACATCTTAAGGCCTAAGCATAACACAGTATGTGGTAGAATGCGCGCACGGCCGGCCATGAGGTAATTTGACCTGCAAAACATTCAGTTACTCTAATCTTCCCAGGCCTAAAAACTGGTGCTATTTAAAGGGTTTCTTCGGTTGAGGCTTGCACTGTATAAGAGTCCAAAAATGAACAACAATTAATATCAGAGATAAGTGTTCTTAAAACACGGAAACGGTTAAGTGCTCCGTATTCCATAGAGCGCATATAATACCGGGAACAACTGTAACTGAAAACGTTAAAAAGATGTTTTAGCACTACAGACGCATAATGTGTTAATTGAAACTCCTGTGGCTGGTACTACTTACTGCGAGTCTGCTGATGTCCTCAGAGTCTGCTGATGTCCAGTGAGAGATACTGTCCCGGACGGCCTCTTCAACCGCCGGTCACAAGCAGCTCCGTGGTGTGAGCTCCGTAATTCATGAATTCACCGCAGGCTCTCAAGGTTTGCGAAAGTACTTGATGGCGGCCCGCGCCACGTGTGAGCAGAACAATGCTGCCAGCTGTCCGGGACAGGCGCCATGCTGAGTGATGCTGCCAGGCCTTCCAATGCCTGTAATAATGCTCTGCGCAGGGCACTAGTGAGTAAAGCCGGGAGCACACTCCGCAAATTTAGATCTTTATTGAAAGCGAAGTATTTTACGCCCCTCTCTATATTCGGGGCTCGGCACACACATACTTGAAAGAGAGCAGCTGCATTCCTCGCAGCCGCGATGCTGGCCACCTGTCCTAGCTAGCCTCTCCGGGTTGTGTGAGTAACTTGCGGCCTGAATCAGGCTCGCTCATGCCGGCCAGCTCAGCTCGCTGCACAGTTCCTGGTGCTCTGGGGCCGCAAAAGAACATCTCCGGGCACTGCAGTCTGCCCGGGTGTTCTAAGTGACTCTGCCACCGCCCGGTCCGTGGTGAGACAGCTGGGTCGGGCGCACGTGATGCAGCAGGCACAGGATTTCTTACCGCGCCGGCTGTGACCTCATCAAGACCAGCCTGGAGCCATTTCAGAGTTCAGTTGCTGCCCGGGCCGTGAACTCATGAAAGTGAAAGTGCGATTCAATACTGTTGTTACTTTGTAGCAAGCGCCCCAACTCAGAACCCAGCCCACATGAAGTCTCCTCTGCAGTGCGGGAGGCCTGCCTGTACCACTGCCTCTAGTGTTTTAAAAGAACATCGCTTGATAGGCACAGGCCCTTATATGCGTGACTTAGCATTTCAGTGCGGTGATGCGGACCACCTCACTGAAATGCGTTAGCGTCACGCCTGATGCGTGACACTTGGCAGGGCTGTGGGAAACCATTCACCATCAGAACAGATCATCAGGCCTTGGTAACGATCTATGGAAATCCTAACGCAAAAATACCGCCCAGACTAGAGAGATGGGGCATACGACTCATTGACTACAATTTCAAGATCATACACAAACCAGGGAAAGAGCACAACCCGGCAGACTACATGTCCGGGCACCCTCTACCGCAGGCACCTGAGGCAACATCGATGGCGGAGGAGTACCTGAAGTTTATACTAAAACACAATACTCTGGCATCCATAACAATGGAAGAGTTGGAACTAGAAACAGAGAGGGATGCCACAATGCAAGTGGTCAAAACAGTAACTAGACAACAGAGGTGGAGGCATGTCCACAACAATAGCATCATGGAAAATGGGGTGATCAAAGAGGAAATGCTGGCATTCCAAAATTCCATTCATGAGGAGCTCTCAGAGACCAAAAACGGAATAATAATGAGAGGAACACGAATAGTGATGCCAAGAGAGCTGAGGAGGCAGACGGTGAATTTAGCGCATGAATCACATAGAGGCATGGTAGCAACAAAAAATCTGCTACGGGAGAAAGTGTGGTTCCCGGGTTTGGTCAACATGGTAAAAGCCACAGTCGCCCACTGCCATATCTGCCAAGTTGTGGAAAATTAGTACGGTTTGGTAAACATTATCTGCGCCATCAAGCCTTTTCCCCTGATGCCACACTTTTTGTCGTGCGCACCCGCCATTTTAGGTGCCTCGATCAGAACCACCCTCTGCACGCCACTGGCCCCCCAGCATAGCCCTTCGCCCTCACAAAGCCTGCACGCTGACAACCCCCCCGCTCTCACATGCCTTAGGTCATAAACCCCTCTTCGGCGCAGCTCTGCCTCAGAACCCCATCCTGTTCCCAGTGCGACACCTCTCTTCATTCCTTTCATGGTCCCAGGCCCTTTGATACAAACCCCCCCTTTCCTGTGTGACCGTTTGTCTTCCTCGTTCCCAGGCCGCCACCTAGCTCTGCGGATACTGTTTATTGCCCCCCCGTACAGTAGGAAGCTTCCCTCATCAAAGGACCCTCGAGTTGATCAAAGCCCCCACCCTATGAGATCCGATCGAACCCCCACATTCCGTGAATCGGCGGAATGTCCAGCTGCGCGATAATCATCACCTGTTGTGACCGGGGTGGGGACTTCAACTGTAAATGTGTGTGGGAACGGGCCTGAAGGGGAGATTCAGAGGATGTCCTTTCATACTTCAAAGCATTACAAGAATATGTTACCTGCAATAAAGATCATGAAAATGTGTATAAGAGGCCAGGCCTCAGGGATGCGGTTAGAGCACCTTGTGACGATACTGGCTGTCTGAACTGATGTGTTCTCCTCCGGAGAGAATAAACCTTGTTTCCTGTTTTCCAGTCTCCAGCGCCTGCCTCTTCATTGATTAATATTTTGTGGGTTAAAGAGGCGATACTGCCGGGCAAATATTGATTGTCCCTGACCTGGTTTTTACAATTGGCGTCCCAAGCGTGGGGCCCATCAGCGACACGTGGATCCAGTGGGAGAGGTCCTGACGACAGAGTGAACGACTGCAACGATCGGGAGAGCTCTTGCCCAATAGACCCTCGTCTGGCAGCCGATCATCCGAACTTCACTAGTTCCGAACAGACCTCTCTCGAGTGATCTACGGTCCTGACTGGGAACCGTCAGGAGTGTCGCGAGGAATACGAGGAAAAGAGGACGATCGGGCGCTGGATTCGGAAGATAGGAAACTGTCCATACGGTCCGGGTAAGGTCGTGTAAACACGACGAATTGCGAAATAATTGTTTAATGGTTCAGAAAATACTAGTATTACTCTTTGTTAACTTATTTGGAGATTCACTGTCTGCAAACGGAGAAACGATAGGCTCTTTCTCCTTGCAAACAGTGAAGGATAGGTAACGCAGCCAGCGTGCCTATCTTTCTCCCCCACTGATTGATCATTTGTTCACGAATTGTTTTCGGGAGATTTCCCTCTCCCACACTGATTAATTGTTTTTCACCCCGAACTACTGTTCGCGGATTGTTTTCTGGAGATTCTCTGTCTGCAAACAGGAAAGAACAGGTTCCCCTTTGCAGATAGTGAAAGGGTAGAGGACGCAGACCTTTTGCGGACCTACTTATTCTCCCCACTGGTTGTTTATTTGATTATTTGATATTGGTTCATGAGGTATTCACTGCCTGCAAACAACGTAGAATAGAAATATTCTGTCTAGTCTTTGCACGCAGTGATAAGATAGGCAGTGCTGACTTTTTGTCCCTCGTTGTGAGCCGTCATGTCTGTCTTCTCCCCACTGGTTGGTAATTGGTTCAGCCCGGACCGTTTATTAGAGGTGGACCATCTAGCTCCGCTGGAAGGCACCCCTAATAAAGACATGTTCATAAACTATGGATTAGTTACCATAGCCTATAGTAAGCTATGGCACAGGTATACCAAAGAAAATCAAGAGAAACAGTGGCCACTGATAGGATCCTTCGATCTTGATAAAATAGAAACGTTAGAAATAGCCCTTCGTAATAATAAGACGACGCCTATTATGCTCGACAGTCTCGGTATGTGGCGCAAAGAAGCAATGCAACGAAAGAAAAAAGACGAGGACAGAGTAGGTAAAGGAATATATCGACAGGACAACCCCAGGACACAACGACCCGAAAGTAATCCCCCGACACTACGCACAGGACGACCAGACTTAGGGCAAAACCAATGTGCTTTTTGTAAATATGCCGGGCACTGGAAAGCCCAATGCCCGACTCTACTGAACGAGAGTAGGAGCAGAGGGCCGACAGGAATAACAGGCCGGCAGAAAGGGAAAAGGCGCGAGACAAAGATGAATCAGACTGACATGGACAGGCCAGATAGAACCACCACGTTTGATTATGCCCGATGGCACAGATTTCGCCAGACCGATTTCAGCGACATGTTCGAGTCCTCATAGATCGAACAATGCTAAGACAAGAAACCCAGTCTAGCTCTAAATTACCCGGTGACGAACCCTGTACTACCGCTACTGTTCCCTAACAAAAAAAAAAAAAAAAAAGAAAAGCCACCCTTTTCGGATAACCTATAGAAACAATACACAGAGTAGTCTCGGACAGATTAGTATACATTCCATTAATGAACTCAAACTTCGAGTGCAATGGGACTGATTACTCTCTGCTGCCCCCGCCACTCTGTAAAAAGAAAGGAGCAATTACAGGCATACATAGACAACCCCCCATTACCCAGACATGCCTGTCCAAACAAAATACCTACCCCCACTCCGGAAGTTCCCGAAATGCCGCAGGTCACCGGTCACGCCCATCCGGAAGGTGAACCACACAGCACGTGTGGGGCGGGGCCTGCTGACAACCATCGATCGAATCACCAGTGGGATGTCCAGGAGGCACCACGGGCCCGGCATGAAATGGCTGTCCCATCCTCTTCTTCGCGGAGTGGGCTGGGAGGGAGAGGCGACGCGGACGGGCCTCTCCCACCTCCTCGGATAGGAGGTTCCCCAGCCCCAGTCCGGCCATCACAAATACCTCCGCTGAAATGGGTCCAGGTTGGGCTGGGAGGGAGAGGCGACGCGGACGGGCCTCTCCCACCTCCTCGGATAGGAGGTTTCCCAGCCCCAGTCCGGCCATCACAAATACCTCTGCTGAAATTGGTACAGGGTGGGCTGGGAGGGAGAGGCGACGCGGACGGGCCTCTCCCACCTCCCTGGATAGGAGGTTTCCCAGCCCCCGGCCCGGCGCCGAAATCCTCCAGCCAGGCGGCGCCCATACTTGCGCAGCACCGAACATACAACAGCGGCGCCCATACTTGCGCAGCACAGAACATGCAACGGTGGCGCCCATATTTGCGCAGCACAGAACATGCAACGGTGGCCATACTTCCGAAGTACAGGACATACGCCGCAGGTGGCCATACTTCCGCAGCACAGGACATGCACTGCAGGCGGCCATACTTCCGCAGCACAGGACATGGGACTTGTGGAGCACGGGATGTAGAGTGGCCATCATGCATGCCCATGAAAGAGGGCAGCGTGGAGTGCACCGGGAGAGGAAGACGGCGCGAACGAGTCTCCCTCGCCCCCCCAGGTGGGGGCGCCACAGCTGCACCCTAGCCGAATGTCCTGCTCCTACGACATGATGTTCCATTTTTCCCACCCCAAAAGGTCTCTTCCACTCTTGCAGACTCGACGAAGGGCGGCTGCTGCAGGGCCTCAAAATGGCGTCTGGGCCCCCTGGAAGGCGGGTCTAGGCCGCTAGAGTGACTTTGACCGGCAATGTAACTCGAACGCTTGCCCACCGGGGCACGAGCCCCCACCTCCGACAGCATCCCCACAGCCTTGAAGATTCTACAAAAGTCCCCAGAGCCCTCGGCCCCTGCAGGCTTCCGGTGAGGGACAACTGCCTTGGTCGCTAACGAAACAACCACGACATAGCCACCCCTTCTGTTAGCACGAGTTTTTGAACTGCCGAAAAGGACTCTGGTCCAACCGCCGGTTGTGGGAAACATTTTGCCCCTGATGCTACTTCCGGACTAACCCGGCCCCGCCCAAAATGGCGCCGGTATCAATGAGAACTTACGAACACCTCGTGGTGTTTTTAGCTAAAAAGACTCGATGTTCTGAGATATATATATATATGATCCTTTGTACACTTGACGAAAACGAGGGAGGGTTCACTCGACGAACATGTAAAAGGACCCCGTGAAAAATGTTGTTTTCAATGTACGATTTATTATGATATTATTGTAGCCAATACATCACCCCGCTGGTGACACACGTCCACGGTATGCATATAGGAAATTTGATTGCAACTAGTCTGACTGTGCTTCCAATTATGAAATAAATGCCCCTTGATCCCTCACCTTTTTATGGACCTTTTTAGTTCCCTGCTAATGAATGAATAAACCTTTTTACATGTTTTTAATGCTACAAAATAGCCCCCCCTACTGTACGCACTTTAGCCATTGCCGTGTCCGACCAAATGCGATTGCACTGTCATATCTACATGCTGAACGATTGTGCAAATAAAGGTTTTCCAAACTATGAAACAGGTATTGCATGCTTTTTAAATGTGGGATCAGCGGGAGAGTTTTTCTGTGCACCCTGCTTTGCTCTCTCTTTAAGGTTATTAGAAGATGGTTGCCCAGCCCCGGATGGAGGATCGAATCTAAGACACGATACTCTGCCTCCAAGTATGCGACTGGCTCAGGAACTAACGCATGGAGAAGGACCTCGACTCCTGAGGATGGGTAAAGTGAAGCGGTGTAAATGATAGAATGTTATAAAGGTACGCCACTCAAAGGTACTAGGGAACAGAGTTGACCGAAGAACTGATAAGCCTTAGAACATCACGGCGTTGACCCCGATAGCTAGATACATCTACCAACTAGATACCTCGCACTAAGTGCCTCTGATTTTTCTTACGATTCCCTACACACGACCTATGAGGACACACTGCCCCCCCCCCTGGCTTCAGAAATCAGGACCCCAGGGATTCTATCCCGAGGAGATAAGACGAGTATGAGGTAAGTAAAGGACTTTCGTACCCATGCATTTGATATGCTCGAATGTTGTCCCCCTCCCTTCCCCTCTCTTTCTCCCTCTACAGGTTACATTGGAATCGCGACTGAGGTATGGTGAAGATCTGAAGCCTCGCCATGTCTGATACACGAAGCGGACTAACGCTGCAAGGTGGCACCTAAGCACACCCACAAACTGCTCTTGTAACGAAAGAGCCAATAAGTTGTATGATATGATGAAACACGACCACCCTTAATCCGTGTTGCGTGAATGGGCACATGCCACGTATGTCTGAAACTATGAGAAAATGTTTTTGTGTGACTGAAGCGTTGACTTAACTGGTCAAAGGACCGAGAGTGTGAGAAGTGTGACACAATGGTGCCTTTTACTCAATGCATGTCCCCTGTACCCGGCCTAACGCTCGTCCGTCCCAAACTGCATGCTTTCGAAATTCTAACACAGACCCGTAATGTCTCATGTTGTGTAAAGCGCTGAATAGCCTATCTTAATACACGGCCACTCCCCATGTCGCTCGTGTACTATTTAGCCTATTGTTGCACATCTCTCTCTCTCTCTCTCTCTCTCTCTCTCTCTCTCTCTCTCTCTCTCTCTCTCTCTCTCTCTCTCCCTCTCTCTCTCTCCTCCACACTCCCACTCTTCCAAACGACTAGCACCTAAATTGGCAAACCGCTACCCCTAGTGCACCACCCAATTGGCTCCAAATACCGCAAGTATTTGCACAAAATCTATCCTAAATAAAAATCACCCTGATGCCGTGTCACTACCTCTCCTTTCTGCTAAAAATTGATGAAACCTAGAATTGGCCAATAGGGAAAGGACAGGTAAGACGACTGAGGTTCCCTAATCTGACCCGTAACAAGGGAACTACATGTCAGCGGCTGCTATGATAAAAAAAAATGCCTCAGATAACGCGACCTTCCCCGTCCCGAATTGTCGCAATCCCCAAACAGTAAAGGTGATCGAAACATCCCCGTCTTCCCAGAACGCCCCCAGTTTTGTATCAGCTGCCCCGGACGAGAGTTTTTAGAAAAATGTCCCTCACCCCCGGTTGTAAGAGATGGGTCGACTTACGACTAACACAGGCCAGCCGTTGTCCCTAGAAATGATTTGTTGATAAGCAAGCTACAGAGGTTAGAATTTGAGAAATATCACTGAACGCTTACCAACTGAACTGTGGCCTTCTGCTAAATAACGCCCTTATGACACAAAGCAAGACGATAGTCCCTCACCACAGTTTGCTATGTCCCTAGTTGTTTTCCATAAGACCCCGATTTTTAATGAAGTAGTCAGGTTATAAGAGGCTATGTAGGAACTAGAATGATGTTTGCAAAGATAAGATTAGACCGAAATGAAGAAATTGTTGCAATGAACCCTGTTGAAAGTAAAATGTTTAGCTGAAAGGTAGGATGCATTGATAGAATGGAAATTTTGTTTAGCCTATGTTCGTCCCTTAGAAAGGTACCTATCAGACCATGGTGATAGCACGTTGCACTTTTTCGTAAAATATAAAGCCCTGGAGAACGGTATAGCTTCGTAAGGCTCGTACTAGGAGAGTGGGTCTCTGCCAGAAGAACTGACGTAACTGTAATAGACAAAATGCAATGAATAGGTACCAGATCTCGTACCCCGACAATGAATGTAACACCAACAAACACCAAAGAAATAGTTACGAAGGAAAGTTATAGGAAATCCAACAAGCCCATCATCAATTATTTATATGTTGGTTGTGAACCCCAATGTAACGGATGTTTCTCATTTGCTTGGAGCTGGGAGAGAAATAGACTTGTGTGATTACCTTCCTCTGCCAATTCTCTAAAGACTGTCTTTTTAAACTCATTTAAGGGTACCACTGTCGGAGGAGAGAGAGACCGGATGTGGGAGCACGCGGCCTGACTACAGACCGTGGAACATCTGCGACATTGGCCAAGGCGAGACCGCGACAGTAAGGAGTTGCAGGACGAGGCACTGTTTCCGACAAAATGAGAGGAAAGGGCTGACCTGATGCCCCTGCTCGATGTTCAACGTGTGCCGAAAAGTCCCCGCTCTCTGAACTCGGTCATGAGCCCGCCTACGTGAAATTTTCCGTCCCCCTGGTCTGTTCCCGATCTGGCCCTGCTCCATCCCCCTTTTTCTCCGACCTACCCTAAGGACTACTCACACACATACTTCTTCCACCTGAACTTTTTGACAATCAACTCAAAAGGACACAGGGCGAAAAGGACCTTTTTTGACCAGAAAAGCGAGGAAAAGGTCATGCCCTGCAATGCGGGACCTAGAATAGAGCTGGACCCATAGCTCCACCGCCGGTGCTCCACAGTGCCAACAGAAGACGACAAAGAATGCTGAGAACTCACTAACTTCAAACAATGACACACTTGATTATCGTTTTTACTATGTCTCATTTCTCTCCCAGCCACCATTGTATTGATTATACTCCAACCGAATGCGAAAAGAATTTACATATGTAATAACCTATCGGTTGATATTCCGAATGATTATAAGCTTCTATGAAATGTACTCAATGCTCTCACTACAGAATCGTTTTTGTCCGATATTGCATTACTATGACTTTCCTGCAAACGAGTTTTTCAATAGACCCGCCTCCTAAGACGAAAGATTTTAAATGTAATGTTTATAGCTCCTTCACCTGGGTTCCTACTTCTTTACTCATGACCACCACAGTAGACATGGATAGGAAATAGGCCAGCAAGATGTCTTGGATATGTTAAAGGGAGGACTGTGGAAAATTAGTACGGTTTGGTAAACATTATCTGCGCCATCTTGCCTTTTCCCCTGATGCCACACTTTTTGTCGTGCGCACCCGCCATTTTAGGTGCCTCGATCAGAACCACCCTCTGCACGCCACTGGCCCCCCAGCATAGCCCTTCGCCCTCAGAAAGCCCGCACGCTAACAACCCCCCCGCTCTCACATGCCTTAGGTCATAAACCCCTTTTCGGCGCAGCTCTGCCTCAGAACCCCATCCTGTTCCCAGTGCGACACCTCTCTTCATTCCTTTCATGGTCCCAGGCCCTTTGATACAAACCCCCCCTTTCCTGTGTGACCGTTTGTCTTCCTCGTTCCCAGGCCGCCACCTAGCTCTGCGGATACTGTTTATTGCCCCCCCCCGTACAGTAGGAAGCTTCCCTCATCAAAGGACCCTCGAGTTGATCAAAGCCCCCACCCTATGAGGTCCGATCAAACCCCCACATTCCGTGAATCGGCGGAATGTCCAGCTGCGCGATAATCATCACCTGTTGTGACCGGGGTGGGGACTTCAACTGTAAATGTGTGTGGGAACGGGCCTGAAGGGGAGATTCAGAGGATGTCCTTTCATACTTCAAAGCATTACAAGAATATGTTACCTGCAATAAAGATCATGAAAATGTGTATAAGAGGCCAGGCCTCAGGGATGCGGTTAGAGCACCTCGTGACGATACTGGCTGTCTGAACTGATGTGTTCTCCTCCGGAGAGAATAAACCTTGTTTCCTGTTTTCCAGTCTCCAGCGCCTGCCTCTTCATTGATTAATATTTTGTGGGTTAAAGAGGCGATACCGCCGGGCAAATATTGATTGTCCCTGACCTGGTTTTTACAAAGTGACGGGGCAGCCAGCAAAACCGGAACCACTACATATGTCAGAGCTCCCGAAGGCAGTATGGACCGAGCTAGCAGCAGACTTCTACAGGCCCCTGGAAACAGGAAACAACCTGCTTGTGATAATTGATGAGTTTTCCAGGTTTCCCATTGTGCGACATGTTATGTTATGTTATGTTATACACATTTTTACAGCGCACAGCTGCCCCAGCAAAGGGGCGTCCCGGCGCTTTTGAACAGGCAAATGGACACATAACACCAGACAGACTACAGGACCAGAGCAGGAAAGAGAGAAAGACTAGCAAACATTAGGGAACAGATAAGTTTTGATGGCGCTCCTGAATGCAAACAGCTCATCAAGTGCACTGATGTGGGAGGAAAGAGAGTTCCAGAGTTTGGCAGCCTTAACCCGGAAGGAACGACCTCCAGCCTTACACAACTTAAACCGAGGCACTACCACCAGGTTCTGACAGGCAGATCTCAGGGGACGAGGAGGAACGTAGGGAGTAAGTAGATTCCCAAGAATCTGAGGAGAGGACAGCTTAAGGATCTTAAAGGAAAGACAGAGAGTTTTAAAATCAATTCTTTGCGCCACAGGTAACCAGTGAAGAGACCGGATAGTTGCACTCACAGAGCAGATCCTCGGTAGTCCCACCAGGGCTCTGGCCGCAGCATTCTGAACGCGCTGCATCCGGGCGATTTCCGCCTGGTTCGCCCCTAACAGGAGCGAACTGGCGTAATCGAGCCGGGACAGAATAGTGGCCTGGATGATCAACTGCCTGATAGGGGCATCAAAAAACTTCAAAATTGGTCTCAGTCCTCGAAGGATCCCAAAGCACGTGGCAGCAACTTTTTTAGTATGGACACAGTAACTGAGGGCAGGGTCTAACCATACCCCTAAGTTTTTTACTTCCGATGCTGGGATAGGTGTAACACCTAACTCAGGCGGCCACCACTCATCAATCCACAAGTTACTATGTTTGCCAACGACCAATATCTCAGTCTTCTTAGGAATTCAGCTGAAGACAATTGGCTGTCATCCAGCCGGCCACCGCCAGGAGACCCGCTCTGAACCTGGGGGCCTCAAGGGCGGATTTCCCACTCAGAACAACCGCCAGCTGCGTATCGTCAGCGTAGGAAACGATGGTCATATCCCAGTGCTTGGCGACTGCCGCCAACGGATGTACATAAAGATTGAATAGTGTGGGACTTAATGCCGACCCCTGAGGCACACCCATTTCTAACGGATAGCATTTGGACTCAGAAGGCGGAATGGCAACCCGGAATGAACGATCTGACAAGAAAGACTGGAACCATGTTAGTGCCAGGCCCGAGACACCAACTTCTCTAAGACGTTGTAGCAATATCATATGCGAGACCGCGTCGAACGCGGCACTGAGGTCAAGTAACAGCAGTGCCGCTGTGTGACCAGAATTGAGCACGGCCCGCAGGTGTTCCGTCATTGAGAGAAGGGCAGTCTCAGTGCTGTGTCCGGCATGAAAACCATTCTGTGAAGGGTCAAGAATATTGGCCCTTTGGAGATGTTCAGAAAGGAGAACGTTAACATGGGCCTCGGCTACTTTCGCAGCCCAAGGAAGGAGTGAAATCGGACGATAGTTTTCCAACTTGAGGGGGTCCAGTGTGGGCTTCTTGAGAACAGGGGTGACCACCGCCTGCTTCCATTTAATCGGAACTGAACCTGAGCACAAAGACAGGTTGAATAGATGCCGCAGAAGGGGGAGACAAAGAGTCGGTGATTCTCTGAATTGCGCCGGTCTGAGGGGGTCAGCCGGAGATCCAGATTTTACCCTAATGACTAGCCTGTCAAACACTTCCACTGACATAGCAGGGAGGGAAGAGAGAGCTCCGGAGGTATTGACACTGAGCATCGGCGTCTCACAGGGAGAAGGAGTATTGGTAAAGGAGCGGTAGATCGCCTGAACCTTCTCTAGGAAGAAAGCCGCTAGGTCTTCACAGTGAGACACCGAGCAGATTTCCGCAGCGGAAGCTCTTTTGGCAGTCAGATCTTTAAGAACCTTAAAGATCAACTTCGCAGGATTTGGGCTGCTCTTGAACTCTTGAGAGTAGTAAGCTGCACGGGCCCTACATATAGCTCTATGGTAGCTTTTAACCTTAGCGAGATACAATGTTTTTTTCCCTGCCTCATATGACTTACACCAGTTCCTTTCTGCTTGTTTACAAGCTTTTTTTAGAAGCAAAAGAGTATCATCGTACCACGGGCTAGGTTCCAAAGAACGAACTCTACTCCAGGTAGCAGGAATCAATGAATCAAGGGCCCCAGTGATCCAATCACAGAGGAGATCATACCTCGATTCAACATCAGTGAACTGACCTGGAGGATTTTCCTCAAGCAGACGATGAAAAACTTCTAGCTTAAGTTTTTTCCAAGGACGCTTTAAGACAACTCTGTCTAGAGGTTTGAAAGGTAGATCCTAGATCGTAATATACAGTTTCACAAGGAAGTGGTCGGACCATGCCACTGGGCTAGGCTGCAACACCTTTACCCTTGTGAGGTTCGTAAAAATGGGGTGGCGTGGGGTGGACAACCAGCTGACTAAGTTGTAGCGCCTCTAGGTCTGCAAGAGTATTATTTATGGTTGAGTTCTGGCAGAGATCAAAATGGAGATTGAGGTCTCCAATAACACAGAAATTCGCAGAGCCCATAGCAAGCAAGCCCACTATTTCAGGGAGGGACCTTCTAAAGGCAGTATCATTGCCTGGGGGTCGATAGATCAAAAGTCCGGACAAAGTGAAATGGTGGCTGATCATTATGCGGAAACACGCACTTTCACAGCCATCCACATTCTGTGCCTTCCAGAAACACGGATAACAGGACTTAACAACCACGGCGATCCCTCCCCCTCTAGAGTTGCGATTGTGAGTATGAATAGAATCATCAGGAGGGAGAGCAAGATTTACTACAGCCGTGGAATCATCCTGTAGCCAAGTTCCGTCATGAAAAAAATATCCGGAGACTCCTCCGTGATAAGATCATAAATCTCGGAGTGATGTTTGGGCAGAGACCTAACATTGAGGTTCCAGATGACAAGATCTTTAGCGGTGGAAGAGATGGAATGGGGCGGTGCCGTCGGGGGAAAAACGTTGGCAGCAGTAGACGCTAAAGTGGGGACTGGCTTAGTGAGTGAGAAGTTCTGACACACACACTGGAAAGGACCAGAAAGAGGATCTATAGAATCAACAGCGCAGCGCGGCAGTATATGCCAGAAATTCAACAGTTCCTTCCTTGAATACATACCTCCACTAAGCAAAGGAGAGACAGGTCCCTCCGTAGCGCACAGCGCCTCCTTAGCGCTGACGGGCGCAAACGGCCAGGACTCTGGCGCGACTACGGCACGTTCGCTGCGCGTCAACAAGGCAGCTTTAAATAGAGAGCTCGTGTGTCCAACTGAGCACTAGAGCGCTAAACAATGTGGCCGCAAACGACCCCAGCTACCCCCAAAATGGCCGACAGACAGGAAAAACAGCTACTGACCCGCCAAACAGCGGTGGAAATAACCAAATTAGAGTGCGGCGCTATGGTGCCATTTAAAAACAGGCGCAAGAAAGCAAATTAAAACAAAATACGAAAAACTGGAAAAATATTAAAAATGCGCGAACGCCTTCAAAGTGCTACTCGCTACAGCGCTATGAGCCTGAGCGCAGCGTAATGCAGATAAGCCTTGTCCAAGGCCGACCTGTCATGGAATCACGCCTTAAGTAGAGAGCTCGTGTGTCCAACTGAGCACTAGAGCGCTAAACAATGTGGCCGCAAACGACCCCAGCTACCCCCAAAATGGCCGACAGACAGGAAAAACAGCTACTGACCCGCCAAACAGCGGTGGAAATAACCAAATTAGAGTGCGGGTAAGCAATATGGTGCCATTTAAAAACAGGGGCTAAGAAAGCAAATTAAAACAAAATACGAAAAACGGGAAAAATATAAAAAATGCGCGAACGCCTTCAAAGTGATACTCGCTACAGCGCTATGAGCATGAGCGCTAGTAAACAACACAAAATGCCCAAACCACAGTTACTCAATACAATTTTTTGATATAGGGTAAGAAACACTTTATTATCGCTTCCCTGGACACCATTATTTTGTGTCAATCATTTTGTATTTTCTATAATTTGAAAAAATTGCTGACAGAAAAAAGACATTGATTGCAAATATTTACAAATATTTACAAGGCTGGACTAATGTTAGCAAACATTAAAGGCAAAGACTATTTACACATTTAGAAATCATTAGAACACACAATAGAAAATATTCTCACATCCGACATTATTGAAAAAATAATAATACAAACATATCAATTACGAACAACAAAAAGCTAACAAACACTGAATGAGAGAAACTAGGGGTTGGGAAGATAAATGATTAAATATCTTGTATATTTTAGTGCTGGACCACACGGTCCTAGCTTTAGTGCAACAGTAATAATTTATATCTCCCAACCAATACTGCCGACTCGTTTCTAGACCAGACTGAAGTCACTGGTCTGTCATCAGGGCTGTATGTATCTTGTATATGTGGGATACAAAAGCAATGTTTTGCTTAATCTAGTGTGTGGGCTCCTTTTTAACATGCAGTAGCTGTAATGTCGGTGTGCGCCACATACCAAGGCTGCTCAGTGTTGAATTTCAGATCGGGTCTTTTGGGGGTCCGTTTAAATGAAATAACGTGGCCAAGCAGAGAAGCCTAAAAGAATTTAAGGGATGTTTTTAATTTTTATCATTACGAGATTGGTACAATATATTCACTAGCTAAAACAAGTTGGGGAAGTGGAAGCATACCTTTTACTTTCAGTAGTGCCGAGTGCTGGCAGGGTCCATTAAAAGCGGCGTGACCATCAGTTTGGGTTCTGAGATATGGGAAAGATTAATATTCAGACGCTTAGCGGTGTGCAAGTTAAGTTAAACACTCGCTTGGAGAATTTGAGAAGGGATTGCCTACCTTGATTTAATCTCTCATTTGCGCATAAATGGAATTGTTGATTTCAGCATTCTACAAAGAAAAACAAAGCGCACCCTTAGTAGAATATTTTAACTGATTCAGCGCTCAGCAAGCGCGTATTAGTGCAAGTGGGACAAATACCTGTGGCTGGAGCTGCTGCTCTGTACTGTGGGATTCGAATTTCTCTCAGTAAAGATGGCCGCCGCTATTTCCTGTTTGTTATATGCAAAAGCTATACTGATGCATTGTGGGGCATGTAGTCCCATGAGTCACATTTGCTTGAAAATAAAGGCTAGACGTACTGTCTACAGCACCTTATCTTAGTCTAAAGGTAATGGGTACGTCCTTCCAATTGTTTATTGTATCATGTATTTTAAAACAAAAAATGAGTACGCTAGATTGTACTAGAATTTTGGGTGGCTTCTCTGGGTCAGTGACCTGTTCTCATGCAATAGAGGACCAAGACCAGCGGGCAAGCCAGGGATGTCTAACCGATGCAAATCAGGACAGATGTGGTCAAATATGCGCTATCTCAGACAGGTTATTTAAACCAGTCTGTGCACTATTGAATTTTAAAATTAGATACGCTTCTTTTTGTAACAGAACGCGTTCGACGTCATGGCATTTTGACCTGGAGTTTACAGTGTATAGGACAGACCATTTGAATTCTTGCTCATTGTGAGACTTCTCGCAGAAATGCTCCACCATTGGAGCAGACATGACCTTTTTCTTAATCCGCGATCGGTGCTGACTTATTCTGTGGTTGACTTGCTGGCTGGTTTTTCCAATATAAATTAGTTGGCATGGACATAGAATCAAGTACACAACGTCCTTTGTTCTACAATTAGAAAATTCTTTGTGCTTCCACTTGGTCCCATGTTGTACAAACTCGTCGCCTTCTATTGTGCTAGAGCAGGCGATGCAGTTACCACACTTGTGGTGACCCTCGATAGGCTTGAGATTCCATTCCGCCAATAAGTCGCTTTTGGGCTTGGGAATAACCACGTCAGCTCGGATGAGTTCCTGGCCAATGCTGCGGTTTTTTCTGTATGCAAAAATTGGTTTGGGGAACGAGCAGCTCAGCCCCTCCAACAAATGCCAATTCTTTAATACAGCCTTTCTCAATTTGTGGGTGTCCGGACAGAAGGTAGTGACGCACACAAGTTTCTCTAGAGGTGCTCGCTGTTTGGTTTGCAGTAGACATTCTCTAGGCGTATATTTTGCACGCTTAAGAGAGTGTTTGAGGAGCTTACGTGGATAACCACGCTCTTGCATATCACAGCAAAATGCTTGGGCATGCAGCTCATAGTCTTGTATTGAGCATGAGCGCAGCGTAATTCAGATAAGCCTTATCCAAGCTTATCTGACGACATGTGTCGTCAACATCAGCAAGCGCAACGCTGCCGGATATGGACGACATTTTTGCGGTGTGGGGCTCCCCGCAAACTCTAAAGACAGACAATGGTCCACCATTCTCAGGGGAGTTCAGGAAGTTCATGGACTATCTAGGGATCAGTGACCGGAAAATAATGCCCCTGTGGCCACAAGCAAATGGCATGGCAGGAAGATTTATGGGAAACATAAAGAAGCCTGTACAAAGAGCTAAACTGACGCAGATATCAATAGGGCAGGCTCTGTGCCAAGTACTAAGAGACTACAGAAACACTCCTCACAGCTCCACAGGATGGTGTCCCGCTGAGCTAGTGCTGGGCCGATCAAGCAGGACGAGGATACCGCAGCTGGAAGCAGCAGCGAAGCAAGAGCAAGGCAGCATTGCCACCAAAGATCAAGAAGCAAAAGCGAAGATGAAGACACACGCAGACGCAAGGAGACACGCCACTCTGGCGCAACTAAAGCAAGGAGACACAGTGGTGGTGCGCCAGCTAAGGAAATCGGACAGCCGTTGACTGCGGAGCCGTTGACAGGGACTGAGATAAAGGGGCCCATGATAACGGCATCAGCAGGACGCTACCACGTCACACGAAACAGCTCACACTTCAAGGAACGGAAGATCAGGTAAGAAAGACGGAGGAGGCATGAGACAGGATGAAGGCGCGCAGATGGACAAAGGTGAGACACGGCAGAGAAGAGAGTGCAAAAGACCAAAGAGACTGATTGAAGAGATGTGATGCTCTCTCTCTCTCTTTATGACAACAGTTGACGATGACAATAGTTCTGTTTGTTTTGCCAGAAGGGGGGGGGATGTCGTGACCTGGACACAGGGCACTAGGACCCTAGACAATGACTGGTGGGAGGGGGCAAGAAACCGGATACCAGTTCGGGTCAAGGGACGGACAAGGGGCAGACCGACAGGACTGGGGGACAAGAAAGGACATGGGTCCACACGCTCAGGGGGCGTAACACAGGCCCCCACAGCCCATGCGGTGCGGGGGGGGCCCAAAGCTCCAGGGGGCCCCCTTGGCACTGCACTCTGTCTGGAGAGCTCCTGATTGAGTCCGGAGGGGGGCCCTCTACATACCTTGCAGGGAGGCCCCCTCAATTTTTGTTACGCAGTGCACGCGCTGTACCACAAAAGAATAAAGATACCTTATCCAAGTTGATGACTCCTGTCGTGCTTGGCGTCCAAATACACAACAGTGCTGTAAGGAGTGTCATGGTAGTTGCTAAGGGTTTGGCACAGGATCTCAGAGGCAGATGAATTTGCGGCCTTTGCAATTTGAAGCCTCTTCTATAGATTTCCCATGAATCATTTGACAGGGCTATTGGCCTGTGGCCATAGAAGCATAGGTTTACTATGTTCAAAACCTAGGTGGTCAGCAAAGTCTTAACGTCCTTGACACTGAATGGAGGGCCATTGCTCGATTTCAGAATGGCTGGAATTCCAAATGTGTAGAAAGAATCTTGTTATGAGCTGGTGTTACAACTTTAGCAGATGAATTGGGGAATGCCATTACATCTGGAAAACAAGAGAATTCTTCCATGACAATAAGTGCTGTCCTGTGATGATCCGTACAGAGAAATCAATGGCTATGTCATTCCTTTTTTTTTTTTAATAAGTTTTTATTGATACATTTTCTTTTTTCTCCCCTCGCTGATTTTAAATAAAAATCCATATAAAGCAATAAAATCTATTGCATATACTTACCCGACCAACCCCCCCCCCCCAGGCTTGAGCATATACATATGAAAAAACAGTAATTGGAGAAAATAATACATGGTAAATGATAAATGACATTTTTGGGCCTGAGTGATAACAGTGAACATAAAGTGTGTTTTCTCACTACAATTGCAAACAAAGTAAGATATATAATTGAATAATTAACAGACTGGATTCTGTATCCAACGTGCTAGTGGGCTATGTCATTCCTGATGTTAAAAGGCACATCAGACATCAGGATCGGATTTGGAGATCTGTGGTTCACCAGGCTGTGCCATACTTGGCAGGCCCCAAGCCTCATTTTAGTTAACTCATTCAGGAAAAGAAACAAAAAGTAGTATTTTGGTGGCAACAATGCAACGATGACCTTCATGTGAGAGTCCGCTAGTCACTTCTACAGCAACAAGGGAATCACTAGTCAGGTGCCTCTTGATATGTGTCCTTTCTGATGAAAAGCGAATTCACCTCAGACACTTCAAATTTCCTTTAAGTCTTTGATGATGCGCAGTTGGGGGCCCTTACCACCAACCTCTCCTTGCTAAAAGCAGACCACACAAAACTGGCCGATAAGGTAAAAGATCAAGGCACTGCAATAGCGAATTTAACCCCAACGGTGTCGGACAATGCCGCCTCCATCCAACAACTGCAGCAGCAGGTGGCCTCTCTGATGGACCGTGTGGAGGATGCGGAAGGCCGCAACCGACGCAATAACGTCTGCGTCATTGGCCTTCCGGAGCACTGCGAGGGGACCCACGCGGCGGACTTCATGGAACAGTGGTTCCGAGACCACGTGGCCGCGGAGGGCCTGTCGCCACTTTTCTGTGTGGAAAGGGCACACCGCATTCCCACTGGACAGCCTAGACCTGGTCGCCCGCCTCGCCCATTGATTGTCCGGATACTCAACTAACGGGACAGGGACATCCTACTACAAAAGGCACGAGAGACGTCCCTCATAGAATACGAGAACTGCCGCGTCTCTCTGTATCCGGACTACACTAATGTGGTGCAGAAACAACGATCCTCGTATTTGGAGGTCAAGAAGAAACTTCAACGGGCCAAGCTGCGATATGCGCTACTATTCCCAGCCCGCCTCAAGATAGTGTACGACAAAAAAAACGCACTTCTTCGAAAGCCCCACGGATGTAGAGGAGTGGCTTGAGGTGATGGGCATTGACGGCAGCCAGGGGACAACTCAGGAAACATCGGTCGGCAGGTCCCGGAACGGTTCGGACCACGAGGACAGAGACTCTCTCGCTTCAGAGAAGGGGTCCGGCCGGCAACGGCCTTCCCGGGAGCAGCAGAAGGAAGACCAGCTGGGAGCTGTTGCACTTGTGGGCGACTTCAGGGAGGATCGAGGACAGATTAACACGGACACTGATGATAGTACAATACACTCTGACTCGGATCACAGCGTGGTTTTATTTCCCACTGTAACGCCCAGAGCAGCGGATGATATGTTGGACAATTGAAGGACGAAGCCTCCATATGAGATGCGGACTGCTCCCCCTGACCACCTTTCATATCCTTTTGTGATACCTGCTTGATGTTAGTGGCTATGATGCGTGGGCGGGCATTGATGAGGCTAGGGGACTCTTTCCGCAATAGGAATTATGCGATGGGCCCTGGAGCAGAACACGTGAGCTATCCTAATGAGTAATTCCAGTGGGAGGGTCCACTTTATTTATTTTATTTATTTATTTATGGGTTTGTAATGCGCGGAATCACACCCGAAGGTGTATCTCCGCGCAAAGCTGTACAGGGAGAGTGCAATGAGGAGAGACATTATTACTGAAACAGCACTGTTTTTAAATTTTTCCTGAAAATTGAATGGCTGGTGCATTGCCTAAGGGAGAAAGGGAGGCTGTTCCACAGCAGCGGGCCCATGACAGAGAGGGCTCGTCCTCCTTGTCTGGCCTTCCAAACTCGGGGAACCTGTAGTAACAGCTGGTTACTGGAACGGAGGTTGCGTGTGGGGCGATGGGGAACAAATCTATCGGCCAGATAGAGTGGTCCCAGGTTATGCAAGCTTTTATGCACCACACAGCAGATCTTAAATTCGATACGTTTTCGAATTGGTAACCAATGTAACTGGTCAAGAAGGGGCCGGGATGGAGTTCTGGGAGGGGCGTTTACCACCAGTCGTGCGGCGGTGTTCTGCACTACCTGAAGTTTGTTCAAAATGCCCTCATTAGCCGCCAATAGAAGACCATTACAATAGTCCAGGCGGCTCAGCACGAGAGCCTGAACCAGAGTCTTCCTAGAGCTATCAGGTAGGAGGGGGAACACCTTCCGCAGAAGACTGATGACATGAAAACAGGACCCCACAATGATGTTGGTATGATGTTGAAGTGTGAGGTCTTGGTCGAGACGAACCCCCAGGTTTTTTACCACCTGTTTGGGGAGGGGGGCCACTCCTAGGCTGGCAGGCCACCAGTCTGGAGTCCACAGAGTTTTTGCTTCCCCGAACAGCACGACTTCGGACTTTCCCACATTACATTGGAGGAAGTTGTTAGCCATCCAGTTGGAGACCGCTGTCATACCGTTCGAGAAAGCTTGCCTTACCGCAGGAGTAAAGGTTTTAAAGGTAACAACAGCTGGGTATCGTCAGCGTAAGATATGGGTACAAACCCATAGGATCTCATGATTCCAGCCAAGGGGGCAACATAAACATTAAACAGCGTAGGGCTGAGACAGGAGCCCTGCGGGACTCCTTTGGTGATTTTAGATGAGGCAGAACTAAATGCCCCCATATTCACCCGCTGAGTACGATCTGTTAGGAAGCTAGCAAACCACACCAGAGCAGTTTTTTCTAGTCCAATTTCTTCCAGCCTTTTTAAAAGGATGGCATGGGATATGGTGTCGAATGCTGCTGATAAATCCAGCAGCACCAACACCACAGACAGACCTCTGTCTAAGGACATACGTATGTTATCCGTAACAGATAGCAGGGCGGTTTCCGTGCTATATTTCGGCTTGAACCCAAATTGAGAGTGGTCCAGGCATCCGACCCGCTCAATGAAACTCGAAAGATGGTAATTAACATGCTTCTCCATTCATTTACTGAAATAAGGCAGGAGAGAGATAGGCCTCAGATTAGACATGTCAGACCAAGAGATTGATGTATTTTTCCTGATAGGCTTTACTAGGGCGTTCTTCCACTGTGATGGAACTGAACCTTCAGATAAAGAAAGATTAATTAGTGTCTGAATGGTCGGGCTGAGTGTGTCTCCTATTAGATGCATCACTCGGGCAGGGACAAGATCTGCCGGACATCCTGATTTAACTATGCCAATCAGTTTATTAACATTATCCAATGTAATCTCAGGTATGAAGGACATTTTTATGGGACTAATATCTACAATCCCCTGTTGTAAGCCCTGAGAAGGGTCACTAATGTCAGCTACAAATCTTGATTGAGCGATTTTTTCATAAATGGACTCAATTTTATTCTGAAAGTATCTGGCAGTATCGTCACAGAGTAGTCTCAGGACTTTCACAAGCTATGGGTTTGGTAAACGTTTAAAGAACCTGGTATAATACTTTCGGGTCCTTGCCTGCCTCAGCCAATTGGGAGATAATGTGATTCTTCCGTGCTGCTCTAATATTTTTATGATAAATTCTCAAGGCAGAGTGATAATGGGTTTTATCTTCTATAGTATCTGGGACTGTTCTCAAGTGGTTCACCTCCTTCTTACACAACAGGTCGCAGAAATTCAAGAGTAACAACCTAATGTCCTCGCCAATACCTGTTACGTTAGGTGTCCCTCAAGGATCCTCCCTTTCACCAACTTTGTTCAACCTAGTTATGGAACCCCTCACCACCTTGCTACAAGCATCCAATGTACTTTTTCACATGTACGCAGATGACGCCCAATTATATCTCAAACTACAATCTCTCAATGACATTTTACTCCTGAACTCAACGATCAGAAGTACCCAATCCTGGCTTGCCAATAATCATCTCAAACTCAATGCTCTGAAAACAGAGTTCCTTTTGATCTCACCTCCTGCGAAGATCTCTACCACCCAAACGTGGCTTAAACAGCTAACTGCACTCAATGTCCTACCCACCATCGTGGACTCAGCAAAATCTCTGGGCATAACTCTCGACTCCAATCTCAACATGCAGCATCATATCAGCAAGGCTTCTAAGGGTGCGAACTTCCAAATCAATACACTGAGGAAACTGAAACCCTTCCTACCAGCCTAAGACTTCCAAACTGCGGTACAAGCACTAGTAATCCCGCGAATTGAATACGGCAGCATCGCCCTCTGTGGTCTCCCATTAACCACTACTGCACCCCTAAGAGCCTCTCTAAACACTGCAGCAAGACTCATCACTGGGTCAAAAAAACACTCGCATATCTCCCCTGACTTGAAAGCCCTGAACTGGCTGCCTTTTGAAGCCAGAATACATCTGAAAATCGCCTGCATGACACACAAGGCTGTACACCTGAGCTCTCCCGGATACCTCTCTCAGAAGCTGTCAATCTGTGGCGGCTCTAGATACACTAGAGGCACAAACAATCTGCTGCTAAAACCTCGAAGATTCAGGAAGGAAAAAACGTATAAGCGCTCTTTCTCAGGAATGGCACCCAGGATCTGGAACTCACTCCCTCCTGAAACAAGGCTCATCTCCTCAATCACACTTTTTAAGAAAGAAGTAAAAGCTCTTCTCATGGCCAAATACACTTGAGCTTTCAACTTGAATCTATAAAGTATCGGCACCGATCTATATTACCCAGCTCGATCCCGATGACTGTGTTTTTCCTGTATTATTCTGCTAGATCCCTACGAATGTGTTTTACCTTTATTATTGTTTCACTTACCTGACTATTTACTTGCATTATTGATTCACCTGTACTATTATGTTCCCTCACGTATTCATTCTTTTGTTTGGTATTCCCTGCTCTGTAAAGCGCTCTGATATCTGCAAAGATCTTGTTCGCGCTATATAAAACTTTCAAAATAAATAAATAAATAAATTCAAAATAAATAGTGTGGGAGTTTCTCCAGGTCTTCTCCAACTTCCTACATACTTTCTTTTCAGATCGCAGCTGATCCGAATACCACAATTCCTGGCGGTGATTAGACCGCTGATTGCAGGCTCTTAAAGGGGCGATAGAATTCACTGCAGTGTCTAGGACTATGTTGAGTTTGGAGAGAGCAATGTCAGGGGTATCAGAGGAGAGAATGCCCGGGGATTCAAAAGTGTCTTTAAAGACTTGTGAGGACACTTTATGCCACTGTCTGCGCCAAAGTGGTAAAAGGGCAGGTTGAGTTTGACTTTGACTGCGGAGTCCTACGGGACTCCAGAGTCCCTCTGTTGCGGCTCCCCGGAAGCGAACTGTGAGTAAGTTTCCTGTTACTAATACCCCTGGGCTGGCATACCGTTGAGCTGGCTGCTGCGGAATGGACAGTTGAGATGCCTAGAATAGTGCGTGGCCACCCCCCCCCAACGGCGCATGCACCAGTGCTTGGTTTGTTCTGTTTAGTATTACCTTGTTCGGCTCAGTGATGTTCTTATGCTGCGCCAAGATAGTTTTGTTTTTGGGTGGGAAGAGGTACGTCTCCTGGCTGTTCCTGATACCGTATGTTGGGAAGAGAATGGTAACAATTCGCGCTCCACTTGAGAATGACTATGGCTGATACGATAGGGAAAGATAGATTGGCTACCTGGAATGTGCGTGGGCTAGGGGCTATACAAAAGAGACACAGGATCCACGCATTCTTACTGCGTCACCAGGCTCAGATAACATTCATACAGGAATCTCACCTAACAGTATCTGACATACATACTTTGAGAAAGAGATGGAGGGGTACCATATACTCAACTTCTTACTCAGCCTTTTCCAGGGGGCTACCATCTGGGTACGGCATGGGACACCTTTTATAGAACTGGCGAGAAAGGTTGATGACCAGGGGAGATATATCCTGGTGAAAGACACACTGGATTGTACGTTACTGGTTCTTGGCAGCATATACACCCTGAATTTTGACCAGGATGCATTTCTGCACAGGGTGGGACGAGCTCTGGCAGACTGGGTGGATATTCCCTGGATCCTGGGCGGGGACTGGAACATGGTGATAGACGTAGACCTAGATAGATCGCACCCACCTCTTCAGTTGACTGGTGTGACTAAACTGGCAGAGTCGTTCCAGACCTGGGTTGCATTCCCTATTACTGCCTAAGACCAAGATTCCCCGGGATTGCCATCCTCTATTGCACACAGCCCTGATGTGCTGGAGGAAGGCAATGGCGTACGCATCTATTACTGTGCCTTATGCGGACAACGTCCCTTTGTTAGGTATCCCGACACCGCAGGGACGACTAACTCAACGTCAAATCAAATCAAATAAGCTTTATTCGATATTTCATAAAATATCATACAAGCATACAATTACAGAAATAATTTAAAACAAACAATTTGATCAAATCAATAAAATAAGTAAATAGAAATGAAAAAGTGTATCGGAGAATCATTACCATTTAAAAAGCAAGATCAGGAGAACCAATCTTAGCATGATTAAAAGTTAATTAAAAAAGAAAAAATCTAAAAAAAAACAGCATATTTAGGTAGGGCCTTGCAGAGATTTCCTACAATAACTATTTCCAATCACCAAAGCTGGTCCAACAAAGTTCAAAACGGCATCACACACGCGCGCAGCCGACAGGGACAACAAGCAATCGCACGCTTCTCCACAACAAAACGCCCCAGACGATAACCCAAAATACTCAGATTCCCCCTTGTTCACCCGCTGTTATGGTGATTCGATGCTCGGGGACAAGGGTAAAAGTCATACAGGTCCCAGATACGGATGGAGCCATCGCCACGTTTGGGCTGGGTAGATCGCAAGTAGGGGGCAATGTTCCTATGTTTAAACTTAACCAAAATCAAGTCCCCTGGAACATTTTTGGGCAGAAGACCAAGCCACCCCACCCGTCTTACGCTCAGTATCCCACCGTCTAGCGCAGAAGGTAATGGTCTATTATTTTGGAGCCAAAAGATGGCTTTGTTCAGTAGGTCCTGATGCAGTTCGCGTTTTCCTGGTCTGAGTGCGGGGACCCCAGAGAGAACAGTGATGTATGGAGCTGCTTCAGGGGGTAAATCAATGCAATGCTTTCTTTTTAGTGCGATCACAGGAGCTCTATGTGGGGGGTGATCAAGATTAAGAATATCATTGGGACCACTTTGGATAGGTGGTATAACAGGGGAGTCACAAGTTAGCAGTATCGTGGGGGCATTGATCATAGACCTTTCCTGAGTATTGATGGGAGTAGGGCTTATAGGATTAACAGGGTTTCCGATTTGTGGGTGTGACCGAACAATAGTTTTCTCGATCCTGCACAGTCTGTCCCCCAAATCATTTATTTTGACTACCAGTGGAGATAGAGCAGTGTATATCAGTCGCTCGATTTGGGCCAGTAGGGTCGATTGTAGAGGGGATAGAGTCTCAGCCTTATCCGATGGTAATGAGGCAGGGTTCGGGCCAGATACAGAGGGGCTGCAGTTGTTAAATGGAGAGAGAGTTGTGTTGGGGGTTGCCTGGGGATTACAAATAACTTGATCAGTGTCTCTAGTCACTATTGGAGTGATTGGTGCATCCGGGATATAGTTTGTGCCACAGAGGGCATTCAGCTCTTCCCAGATGGACATTGTAATTTGGAGATAAAATCCTGGTGGCAAAGGTAGACAACTCCAAGGGATAGAGATATGAGATAAAACCTGGCTTTACCTTCTCCAGATGATGATGCCAAGTGTGGTGGCCCGTCCCGTCCTCCTCGTGCCTCTGAGGGCCACAGAGGGCCCGCCCTTTGCCCGGGCTTAGCCCCGGGCGCTGACCCGCACGCGATCCCGCGACGCGGGGGCTCGCGCTGGTCTTATGCGCACCTCCGGGGGCAGGACAGGATGCGCGCCCTCCTTGGCGCAAGTAATGCTGGGGGATGTAGTCCCGAAACTCCGCCTCGCCGCAATGGCCGGGAGGCGGCAGGCAAACGGAGGCAGCAGGTCAGCAGAAGGACCCGATGGACGTCGGGGCCCAAGGAATGCCCTCCCAGACCTCTCAGGTCAGTGGATATGGTAAGTCCCCCGCTCCCCCGGGGCTCGCGCTGGTCTTATGCGCACCTCCGGGGGCGGGACAGGATGCGCGCCCTCCTTGGCGCAAGTAATGCTGGGGGATGTAGTCCCGAAACTCCGCCTCGCCGCAATGGCCGGGAGGCGGCAGGCAAACGGAGGCAGCAGGTCAGCAGAAGAACCCGGTGGACGTCGGGGCCCAAGGAATGCCCTCCCAGACCTCTCAGGTCAGTGGATATGGTAAGTCCCCCGCTCCCCCGGGGCTCGCGCTGGTCTTATGCGCACCTCCGGGGGCGGGACAGGATGCGCGCCCTCCTTGGCGCAAGTAATGCTGGGGGATGTAGTCCCGAAACTCCGCCTCGCCGCAATGGCCGGGAGGCGGCAGGCAAACGGAGGCAGCAGGTCAGCAGAAGAACCCGGTGGACGTCGGGGCCCAAGGAATGCCCTCCCAGACCTCTCAGGTCAGTGGATATGGTAACTCAACGTAGACTACAACCCTGGACGGAGGTGGGGGTGGACGAAGTGAGAGCCTTTTTTGGGGATGACACGTTGCTAGATCATGACTCCTTTCTGCAAATCACCGGGGCTCCTCCACGGTTATACCTACTACATGCTACAGTATCACACTACATACGGCATACATGGGCCCCACAGCGGACTAAACCTACACAGCACGAATTGGTACACCTACTTTATTATATGGGGACGGGGGGCCACTTAGTGCGATGGCTCTACACTGGGATCAGGGAGCACGCTGCCATATCTCTCGACACACTCAGAGATACCTGGACAATGGACACGGGGGAGGCTCTGATGGATGGCGCTCATAAGTAGTGTCACCAATGTATTGTCGCCAAGCGTTTACTGCAGAAGACGCTTCTCTCAATTATCTCCATCTGCTATCCAGCTTATTGGATGTGGGTCGCATAATAGGATAGCTCTAGATGTGGCAGGGCCAGACCACCCTCCTGCTGGTCCACCATCAGGGTATTGAAAACCACCCTGCTTCCCTGCTTAGCGGCTTCCCTAGCCACCCCACACTAAGAACGGTTTATTGATGGGGATGACTTAACCCCTGGTTTGGAGCCCCCTTTAAGGGCAGTGAGCAGTGTCTCTTCCCGCAGCCTACCACTTATAAGCTGGCGGAAAGGAGGGAGGAGAGAGAGTTCAGGCTGCAGATGGCATAGAAAAGAATTAAGGAAAAGAAATTGGCCTTGGAGGCAAAGAACGCTGAGGCAAGGAGAACCATGGACAAAAACTAAATTCTGATGAAATACTGAGTAAGATGCTGTGTGTGCATTGCCCCATCACGGTGGCCCCTAGCTGGGAACAGAGTAATCCAACGCCCTCCATTTGGGGAGCGCAAGACTTGCCGTGCAGGAGGAGCACTGGAGCACTTCCGATCACTGCTGAAGCTTGCAGCGTATGCTCAGGAGAGAGCCGTGTGCAGCTGACACTCTGAACAGGACCTGAGCAGTGTGAGTGCCCTCGTTCGCTGCGGCACCAAGACACTTTTGATAGTTTACAAAGAGTTGGAGTAGACGCTTGAGTTAAGGCCTACGCCTACCAGTGATCATTCCCTGGATAGGGCCACCAGAGAATAGGGAATAACCCATGTCACATTAAGAAGAGTGGGTCAGATAGCTAGTTACTAGCCAAACATCAGAGCCCTGACTGACCTCGAGAGCAAATGTGTTATTGTTTTAACGCTTGGACTGCTCAACCGCAGCTACCAATGAGAGTGAAGTGTGGAAGGGGTACTTGGCCCAGTTGCTCAAGATCCTTAGTAGGTCGGGCCCCGGGACATCAGGAGTAAAGGCCTCAACCCCTACGGTTGGGCCCAGTCACCTGTGTGCCCCATGGCTCTCTGAAAGGGGTTCTGACAGTCCTTCTTTTTGGAAATCTTTGTGCAGATTTGTCAAAGTTATTAAGAATATAGAAAATGCCTTCGCAATGGAAAGTGTGGCATGACTACAGAGATGCTATTGCTGCCTCTAAAATATACAAATATGTATACATAAGCAAACACTACAGCCTGTTCTCTCTTCATTTCATGTGTGTTGTCTCAAGACCCACTGCTTCACACTAGCAGTTCAGTAATAGAAGTAGGACTGCTATGGCACACTTTATTCAGCCCTGAGTGGCTGTGACCAAAGGTCCAAATGGGCACTGCTCGCACTTCAACAATTATGGGACGACCCTAGTGAAACAGAGGCTGGTAAGGAGGAGGAATGTATTTGCAAACATAAATAAAATCAGGACCCTCTTTCAAGGCACCTTACAGGTAGCAGTCAGTCCCTGAACGGGAGGTCCCGAGCTGGAGCAAGGAAAAGGGGAAAACCAACAGAAAGGAATGCAACAAACTGTGACAACTCACATGTAGACACATTCAAAGATGTGAAGGAAATGGTAGGGTAATGACGGTAGTGTGTGCCAAGAGCAGGTTGTGGGAATCTCAGTTCTCACCCCCATCTTCACACACCCGTAATGGGTATGCCAATGTTGGCATACAGGCGGACATGGACAGCACTTCCTCACTCCTGTAAAGTCATCAAACGCTGATTGTTTGCAAGGTTTGCTCCTCAAATTGTGTATTTTAATGCAATATGGAAATCAATTTCCTAAAAAAGGGCAACTTTGGTAAGAACCACTTCATGCAAGTTGTAAATATTACTATAAGTTGCAGAAAAATCAGGATGAGCTACTTCCACTTGAAATCGGACAGTTTAAAGTTACTGACTGTTTTATAAGGGTGCTCTCTGTCTACAATAGCACCATTGGAACTAAGCAGAACCTTTTCACTGGAAATGGGATTGGTGCAGTAAGTCATAATTCAAAATTTGCAAACATTCGTGACAAGAATTTGAATTCTATTAAGGACTAGGAGGCGAGGATTATGCTAGTCTCATTTCTTTATTTAGAAATGCCCAGCAGCCATGTAAAAAACTACAATACCCAGAAACACTTGGGTCATAACCATAGAGTCTGTACTATAAATAGCCATGAAGACAATCCCACTTCCTCTTTCTTTGGGGAGAAGTTATTCCAGGATATCAGAAAAAAGTACACGAAAAGTCAATGCAAAACGGCAAACCCCAGTCCAGGGCAACGAAGGAAAGTTCAGCACTGCAACAACCGAGTGGAGAACAGGAATTAATCTTCAAAGAAGAACGCAGGGACATCCACGCCGCACCGCAGGGACGTCACTTGGGATCAGATCCTGAAAAGAGAACAAAGCCGTAATACACGTCCAGCATACACAGGAACATGTCAAAGAAGGGTGGGTAGAGAAAACAAAGCTCATCCACCACAACAGAAGCAACATTTCCAATAGGTTTAAAGTAAAAGGTCTTGAAAACAGAATCCGATGACCAGTCAGCAGCCTTCATAATGTCAAACAAGGTGACTCCCGAAGAGAAGGCCTTAGAAGCCATGGCCCCTCGAGCAGAATGAGCCCCAAACACAGACACATCAATGCCAGCCTCCCCCATAAGCCACCGTACCCATCGAGCCAACGTAGCCGGGGTAACGGGGCGAAAGGGCTTCTGCAACGCAATCAATAATTGACATTTCATATCAGAGCGAAGAAGAGAAGTACTCACCTCATAATCTTTAAGGCATTAGACAACACAAAGGTTAGGACGAGCAGGAAAAGACGGGTAAGAAATAACCTCTGTATTGGTATTGGTGCACCTGGAGAGACGAAATGTAACGCTCTCAGGCGTGAAACTTCGTCCAGCCAAATCTAAAGCTCGGACATCGGACACCCGTTTGCAAGAAAGCAAACACAGCAACATAGTAAGTTTGGCCGATAGTTGCTTCTGAGATAACAAAGAATTGATCGGCCAGGCTTCCAAAAAATGTAAGACAATCAATACGTCCCACAAAGAAACATATTTGGGACGTGGAGGAGTGGCCAGACGAATACCCTTGAGTACCTTAGCCACTAGGGGATATTCTCCGATAGGTTTACCGTCCACTGGAAGGTGACCCGCAGAAATAGCGGAACGGAAATTGTTCACCGTGCGGTACGCCAAACCAGAAGAGGACAAAGATGCCAAAAAATTGACCATCAAAGAGACATCAGCTGATGTTGGATCAGCTTGCCGTTGAGCACACCAATCACTCCAACGTTTCCAGGTGTCAGGTTTACTCCACGGGATCCAGTCGCTGCAAGTATGGTTCCACCTCCAAATGTCACCAACACCCTGAAGAGTAAACACAGGGTGTTCGAGCCATTAGGCGAGGGAGAAAAATAACAAACTAAAATAAAAAATGTGGGATGGGTAAAGGTAGGGTCAGCAGGGAAAGGACGCCTGTAACAAAAGACAAGACAGGCATCAGTTAAGTGCTCACTAGCATGCAGTACTACTCTCATATAGTCTCGCTAATAAAACATGAAAATAGGTATGTACCTGAGCAGAAAGAAAACCCGACCTTTGATAGGAAACAACTACAATCCTTCTGCCATAATCTGTGAGGAAGGCCTAAGGAACACATAGACAGATGGTAAATGAAAACAGTCCTGTCTTAACAGACACACACACGCTGTACTGAGACACTTAACCCACCACTCATAACATACCACAGACTTGTCAGAGGACTCAATGTACAAAGGGGGTCCAAGGTATCCAAAGTAAGTATGCTCCAACACAAAGTATGAGGGATACGGTAGTGTGTAGGAAGCAAAAACTACAACACTCCGCTCTCTAAATAATGACCCAACAGTGTATGCATGGATAATGCCAAACAGAAAAACGTAGTTGCGACCACCACTGAATTCTGTCAACAATACACCCAATGGATGACAGAACAATGAGACCTGGGGTAACCTGTAGTTTCCTCACTACATGCCCAGCTCCTTAGTTCCACGTAAACACCCAGTACATAACGGAGACGCGTAGTTGTCCTCACTACAGCGCCCCGCTATCTCAGCACCAAGAAAATCCCAGGGTGTACGGTAACACGTGGTTTCGACCGCCACTGTGTTCCGCCACACCCAATAGCCAAGGAAGTATTAGCAAAGCTATGACCTGTGAGCAACAGACACAGAACTTCTCCGAGCTCACGAAACAGGAAAGCAAACAGCTGACCGCAAGTGCGGCCGGAGAGAATAGAACGACAATACCTGCGGATGCCGAGTCTGTCTACTGCAGGGACAGTATGATGAAGTTCTCCCCACGGAGCCTTAGGGGAGGGGGCCAACAGGAGACACGAATGACTGGCGTGCAGAGCGGCCGCTCTCACGCCGAGGGCTGAACAGAATCCAGAATAACGCGCAACCGGAAGCGCGTCTATTTCCTAGATGTACTTCCTGCGGGACTCCGCCGACTCATGGGAAATGTAGTTTCCAAGTGTGGCAGGCGCGATCGGTCGGCGAACTCTGACACCAGGAGCCTTTGTAACGTTTGTGAGTACCAGGGGCCCAGGCGTTGCTGAGGAATCTGGCAGCGTCCGCAGAAAGGCCTGGGACCGCCCATCGTTCCCCGAAATCCGCCACGCCAGAAGAAGGAGAGAGCCTGACTAAATCAGGGGATGCAGATTCTGAAGCGGATCTAACAGGAGATTCCCATTCTGAGGAAGAAGGAACGGTACTGCACAGGCCATTTCCAGGAGAACTGGGAACCATGGCTGAGCCCTCCACAGAGGAGCAATTAGAATCAACTCCGCCTGATATCGTGTTGCGTAAGCCAGAACCCTGGGGATCATCATGAATGGGGGAAACGCATAACACAGGGATTTCGGCCACGGTTGAAGGAAAGCATCCGTGGCAAGAGCCTCCGGATCTGGTCTCCAACTGAAGAACTGGGGAAGTTGGGTGTTGAGGCGGGACGCAAAGAGGTCGATCAGACAAGGGCCCCAAGCCCGAAGGAGCTGGCGGAACACACGAGGATGGAGCCTCCAGTCGCTGAAGTCCTTCAGATACCTCGAGTTCCAATCCGCCACAAGATTGCGACAACCAGGGAGGTACTCCGCAATAACCGTGATCTTGTGTTGCAGACAATAATGCCAAAACTCCTTGGCAATCTCCGCCAACAACCTTGACCGAGTCCCTCCCAGTTTGTTGATGTACCGTACTGCCGACACATTGTCCATCTGGAGAAGTATGCAGCAGTGGGACTGAAGAGGCGATAGGCACTTGATCGCGTACGACCCCGCCAGCAACTCCAAACAGTTGATGTGGAGTGAAAGTTCCTGGGGAGACCACCGACCCCCCGTCGAGATCGGACCGCAGCGGGCCCCCCAGCCCCAACGACTGGCATCCGATTCGATCACAATTTCCGGAGAGGATCCGAAAAGAGCCCGGCCGTTCCAGGCCTCCATATGATCCAGCCACCACTGCATTTCCAACTTTGCCTCCTCCGAAAGAGAACCTGATCCGAATATCGGAGGCCTTGCTGAAGATGCCGAATCTTCAGACGCTGCAACACGCGGTAATGCAGCGGAGCCGGGAAGATCGCTTGCAGGGAAGAAGCTAAGAGACCGACAACTCGTGCTAACGATCTCAATGACACAGTCTGACTCGAGATAACGGAAGTCAATTCCCGTTTGATGTAACAAATCTTCTGCTGGGGCAGAAGAAGCTGACAAGTGAGGGAGTTGACCCTGAATCCCAAGAAATCTATCACTTGAGTAGGATGTAGAACAGACTTGGGAGCATTCACCAGAAAACCGAGGGACTGAAGAAGATCGACAGTCCACTCCAGATGGGACATCAGCTTGATTTGACAATCCGCCAGAAGGAGAATGTCGTCCAAGTAAATGATCAAGCGAACCCCGCGACTGCGGAGCGACTCCACAACAGGCCGCAGCAGTTTCATGAAGCACCAAGGTGCTGACGACAGGCCGAAGGGTAGAACCTGATATTGATACCAAGTCCCCAGCCCCTGAAACTGAAGAAAGCGGCGATGGGGACGGAAGATCGGAACAGAGAGGTAAGCGTCTTTGAGGTCCAGACGAACCATCCAATCCCTTTCCCGCAGGAGATCCCTCAACAGATGGATGCCCTCCATCTTGAAGTGACGGTAGATCACTCCTGCATTGAATTCCTTCAGATTGAGAACTAACCGCGATCCCCCTCCCTTCTTCTCCACCAGGAAGACCGTGCTGACAAACCCCTGAGGGTGACGCACGGTTGGCACAATCGCTCCCTTCAACACAAGAGACTTGAGTTCCTCTGTGATGAACTCTTGATTTTGTTTTGAGAAACGAAGGGGAAAAGGAGGATGGGACTGACGCAGGGGCTGATAGAACCCGATTTTGTTCCCCTGAACCGTCTCCAGCACCCATGCATCGCCGGAGATTAAGCGCCAATTGTCTAGGAAAAGGCGAATCCTGCCACCCAGAACAACACTGCATGCAGGAATAAGTCTCACCTGAAGTGGCGGAATCGTGATATCCGCCGGAAGCGCCACCGGAGCGTCCCTTCTTATATTGGCCACGGCCTTTCCTGGAAGGGTAGAAATTTGAACGTTGGGCGTAGCCAGAATCTTGCTGTCCTCCTCTATGGGACTGAAACCCTCGTTGATTGGGTGGTTGTTGACCACGGCCGGACGAGCGTCCCCTGTATCGTCCGGCCCTGCTGAAAACCGGACGCATGGCCCGTTTCAATGACGCCTGGGCTTTGTCAATGCTGCTAAAAGTACTGACAAATTGAGTCAGCTCTTTCAAAAAAGGTTGTCCAAAAAGGAGGCCTTGAGCCGCAGCCCCCGCCTCCGAAGCCGAAAGCTCTGCCAATTTGGGATCTAACTTGAGGAGAATGGATCTACGTCTCTCACTAGAGAGCGCGCAGTTGGCGTTTCCTAGCTGGCAAATCGCCCGCTGCGCCCATTCAATCAACTCATCGGGGTCAACTGTGGAGGAGGATTCCTTGGCCATGAAACCAAGATCTAAAATTTTTGTAAGAGGGCCACGGCGATCCAAGACCTTGTCCTGGCAAGCCCGCCAGGACCGGTCCAAACCCTTTTTAGGGTCTTTTGCAAATTTTCTCAAATAGGTCACCATGGTGGGGTCGACCTCCGGCGTGTCCGCTAGGTTATCCGCCAAATCAGGCCTCGGACACTCTGAGCGGAGACGCGCACGAACCTCTTTATCAAAAGGTTGACGGATATGTTGCTGAACATACTCCGCCACAGCCGGGGAAGGAAGCCACGCAGTGGAATGTGGATGCACAATGTCCGCAGGCTCGAAAGTCAAAACTGGAGGATGACTAGGAGCATCCACAAAATGCTCCTTACATTTTCTCTTCTTTGGCGGTGGAGGAAGAACTTCAGAGGATGACGAGGAGTGTTGGTCATCACTGTCAACAGTAAAGGCCTTAGACTTTGAAGAGGATAATGTCTGCGCTAATCTGCAAAAGTCAGAGGAGTGTGGGTTGCCAGGGGATGATGTGGATTTCTTTGACGCAGGCACCCAACCCTGTTGCTGCGCATATTTCGTCAAATGGCGCTTAAGGGACGTAATGGCACGCACAAGCGCTTTATTCATAGATTGTTGAACCTCTTTGTCCAGGGCCTCTACCAGGTCCTGCTCAAGGAACTCCGGCCCGTCTTCCTCATAGTCACCATCCTCCTCGTAATAATAAGAATCACTCATGGCACACTGGAAGTGCGCAATCAATAATGCCCACTTGGTGACTGAAATATCTTGTTTGCCAAAGGCAAAGTCTGAGGGAGTGAAAAATCCTCGCAGCAAGCAAGAAAAGGCAGAAAAAACTGCACCAAAAGTGTTATAGGGTGGAGGGAGGGCTTGCTGCCACTAAAAATAGCTCACTCTCGGCAAAGCCTATGCTAATTATACAACCGGGGCTTTTTCTGAAGCTCCGGTGTCAAAAGGGATTAGCTGTGAGGTCGTGGGCGTGTGCGTTCTGTAGACGAACTCTCGAAGCCGGCGCCTCACTGAAAACAAACACCAGAGGCAAGGGGAAGTCGAGCCGCGCATGCGCGGTGACCGGCGTGCCTCACAGCCCGGGAACAGCTCGCGCTAGACGCGCGCGAATCAATTCAATCCCTGAAAGCTCCACTCCACAAAAGCGGGACACAGGCGGCACGCGCCCAGACCCCGGGAGGTGACACACGCTCCCTGCCGCGAACACCGACAAGAACAGAAACGAAGCGGCGACAAAGTGACACAGCTCGCAAGAAAGCGCACAACAACGCGGCAGACAGCGCGAGCACAGCGCTAACAAAATAAGTACAATGCAACAAGTAAGCAAGTTAATATAGAATGAAAGCACTTAACTGGCTGCGGAGCAGCAAAGAAAGAAGAAGTGGGATTGTCTTCATGGCCATTTATAGTACAGACTCTATGGTTATGACCCAAGTGTTTCTGGGTATTGTAGTTTTTTACATGGCTGCTGGGCATTTCTAAATAAAGAAATGAGACTAGCATAATCGGAGCCCCCTGTCCTGAAATAGAATTCGAAGTGTGCTTGTTTCCGGTCCAGGGAGGACCTGGCTTGGCAGTTCGGGCTGGACTGTTCCTATGAGGCACAGGGTCAACACTGATTTGCATATGGCCAGGTCTAAACTGGGGTGGCATGATGAGCAAAAGAATGATGGGTTTAACCTAAATATCTTGACTGGGGGGTGAATGTTTTGATTTGTTTGCATTCCGTCCATCAATTGTGTGTCTTTTGCTTAAGTTCATTTCAAGCTACCTCGAAATTAAAAAACAAGAAGAAAGAAGGGGAGGTTCGGAGGATCACAGGTCAAGTGAACTAATACATATACTGCTGACAAGAAGTATGATATACTGGTCAGTTAGATGCTGTACATATTAATACAGATGAGAAACATATTAGAAGCATCTTTTTGTCAGCAGTACATGTATTAGTTCACTTGACCTGTGATCCTCCGAACCTCCCCTTCTTTCTTCTCGTTTTTTAATTTCTTATCTTACTCCTACACCTAGTATTCCTGTACTTCACTAGTTTTCACCATCTTAAGATGGCCGTCACTTTCCCCTAACATTGCCACACTATCCGAGCATTACCGGTCCTTTTTAGGTTTTGCTGGCAATGCGTACGAAGTACGCATGCGCTAGCAAAATCCTTATGTTTCTCTGTTGGGTCGGGTATCCGCCCCCTCCTCGCCCCCTCCTCCCATTGGCTAGCTCCATAAATGGAGGCTAGCCATTGGGAGCCGGATCTGTCCGTCAAAGGCCGGACCAGATTCGGGGGCGTTCCCGACATTTTTTCCCTCTCCGCCTCTGCGATGTCGTCATCGCGGCGGTGGGCGGAGTTTCGTTTTTTTTTTTAATTTGGTTGTTTTTCCCATTACGCGGCAGACCGCCGCTGGAGGAAGTCGAGGTGAGTGCTGCCGTTCCCTCCCCCCTCCCGCTGTCCGTGAGACCCCCCCCGCCCACCTCTCATGGAGCCCCCCCCACCCACCTCTCATGTCGTCAGGGGCCCCCTCACTCAGAGCCAGCAAGCACGAAGCCTCTTCACCATGATGGTGGCACGCCCGACCTCCTAATAAATTAAATTGTGCACAGCAGCACACACGGGGCCCCGGCCGGGCCTCAGAAACTCTTCATTATTTAAATTGAGCGCTGACCATACCCGGGCCTCGGCCGGGCCTCAGAGGCTGCCGCTAGTGTTCCTCAGGACTGAATTTAATGGTGCGCGGGAGGAGCCGGCTGGACGCTTCTTCCCCCTCTTATATTGGCTTGCGCATGCTCTGTGCTCGGCAAACTTTTCCAAACCACTTCCTATAGATTCAGTATTCCCCACGTCTCCATATATTCCTTCAGATGGTCTCATTTTAAGACTCGCCTCCTATTTTAGCCACAGTGACTGTCACTTTTCACAAGAGACAGTCCTACCACCTATCGCACTTTTTTTTAATCCACATTTCGCTAGAATATCTTATTTATCACATTTACGCAGCAGCACCCTATAATCTCAGCGTTCACCGCCTGTACGCAGAAGCATTCTATAACCACTGCATTAACCACATTTATGCAGCACTCTACAACCTCCGCATTCACCACCTTTACGCAGCAGTACTTTCTAACCTCCGTATTCACCATTTTTACTCAACAACTCCACAAAATCCCACTGTTTTTCGCCCTTTACACAACACTGTATTACTTCACTATTCGCTTCTTTAAATGGCAATGCTCTGTATAACCTTCAAAGTCGCCACTTTTACACAGCAGTGCTCTCTATAATCTTAGAGTCCACCATCTTCAGCAGCAGCACTCTATAACCTGCACATTAACCACCTTTACACAGCAGCACTCCTAACCTCCGCATTCACCAACTTTACGCAGCAGCTCTATGTATTCTTCACATTCACCACCTTTATGCAGCAGAACTCGCAACCTCCGCATTCACCACCATTAAGCAGCAGCACTCTATAACCACCACATTCACCAACTTTACGCAGCAGCTCTATGTATTCTTCACATTCACCACCTTTATGCAGCAGAACTCGCAACCTCCGCATTCACCACCATTAAGCAGCAGCACTCTATAACCACCACATTCACCAACTTTACGCAGCAGAACTCGCAACCTCCGCATTCACCACCATTAAGCAGCAGCACTCTATAACCACCACATTCACCAACTTTACGCAGCAGCTCTATGTATTCTTCACATTCACCACCTTTATGCAGCAGAACTCGCAACCTCCGCATTCACCACCATTAAGCAGCAGCACTCTATAACCACCACATTCACCACCTTTATGCAGCAGCACTTTAAACTCCGTAATCACCGCCTTTACGCAGCAGCACTCTCTATAACCTCTGGCTGCTTAATACACCAACCATAACAATGAAGTGAAACGTGACACAGAGCGATTAAAGAAACATTAGTCCAAGTTCAGAGTTTTGGTCATGGTGAAGTGAGGGTCAGAAGTTAACATTCCCCACCCAGCCCCTAGCCACACCAGAGACTGAGAAGGGCCGTCCGTCACTCACCAGCCAATGAAAGAGCCCGCTCCACTCGGAGTATGTATTTCTTTAGTCAGAGATGTCTGACCTTAGTGAGACTCATTTGGGGCGAGGAGGCTGAATAGTAGTGACAGCACCGCAGCGCTATGCCAGAGTGTCCCTGCTAGTGCTTGGTGTTGGTGAAATGAGTAAAGATGCCCTCACCCCTTCGGGCCTCTTCCTGCCCCCAACCCTACCCCTAGCAGGTGATAGCCATGAGGTGGACATCTTTCAACTCAGTCCGCCCCCACACTGACCCTTCATGTATCGACCCCAGGACAGGATCAGCCCCGGGCTTTGCTGTCCTGGCAGCCTCTTTCGGCTGATGAGTTGTCATTTGGGACTTGAACCTCCGGTCCGAGGTGCCCCCTGCCCGTGTTAGCCAGAGGTCACTGCAGGTCCGAGGATCCCCCTGTTAGCCAAGAGGTCACTGCAGCTCCGAAGACACTCGTGTTAGATGGGCGCAGTCTCTTTCTGCTTGCACCGTTGGCACCCAAATATGTCCTGGTACCTGGCCATTATTGCTATGTGTATTGCACACCAATCACCGGGAGGAGGGTCGGTGTGCAGGTAGGGTGCTTCTCAAAGAAAAAGAGGGCCTTACACGCGTCTGCCAAAGTCCCGGGGACAAGAGTCTGCCACTTTAGTGTCACCTCACGTGCCCCACCAGTATCCATCGCTACCGGCCTCCATCTGTGCAGCTTCCAGTGAGGGACCGCGTGCAGACACCCTAAGGAAGTGTTTCCAAACTGGAGATCCATGCAGGAGGCTCTCTGCAGGGGCGGTGGGAAGGGATACCTTGCAGGGGGTAGTGTGAGAGCACTTTGTGAGAGGGCATAGCCATATTGCACTTGTGTGAGAGGACATGTTGCGTTGGCTCTGCATCGAGGCCTGTTGATGAGGCATTGTTGTGTTCTTTTTGTATAAAACCATTGGGCTGAAGATTAATGTACAGGGCAGTGTTATGTAGAGCAGCACTGTACGAGTTCGACGTCCTAGGGACATTTACAGATCTATTGTGCACAGGGCTATTATGCATGGGTGTGGTGTAAAAGGTCTAATGAAGGAGTAATGTACATAAGACTTATTGTATAGGCATAGACAGCAGCATCGATCCACGAGTTTTGTGCAGTGGTCATTGTGAAGAAGCGCCAAATAGTAAACTTAGCGCAGCTGCAATGTGTTGGTTTCTTGCAATGAAGCATGATGCAGGAGCATCATGCAGGGGTATTTTTATGGATTTTTGATGTGCAACATGATGAATGGGCAATTTGTGCATGGAAAACTGAATTGTTTGCAAGAAATATTTTCAAGTTCGACATATGCCTCCATGCATTCCACAAATGTAAAAAGTAGTTTACGGCTCATGTTCATCCTGAGCTCCGAGTTTATGGCCTGACAAATGGCTTTGGGGAAAGCAGCCTTTCCAGCCCCTCCCAAATGTAAGCAATACATTGAAGCAATTTTTTTGGGCATGAACACGGGGCCTGGTAAGGTGGACAACAGAGCAGATTGGCAATGGAATGAAGCATGTCTAGCCTTAGGTTGCAGTCTGTGTAAGTGTCAACATTTGGAAAGGAAAATCCCCCAAGAGGGCCTAGCCTAGTGTTTGATGCAACCCTTGTGACCAGGCCAGGGAGTTTGCAGTTGTCATCTGAACTGTATACTATAATTTATGCGTTACCATTATAAGATGCAGAAGTGAAGTGGCTTTTTACTTGCAGGAAGTCATAGAATATCTTCGGAAAAATAGTTGTACATTTTATTTTTGTTGGACTGGAATGAATGGCAGCGACTGTGTTGCATGTCATTATGTGTTAATTAGTACTTACTGCAATATATCTAAAGGCTTTACATATTGCAATAACATGTTTATTTTTCAGTTTTATATAGTGATTTATTAACCTACTTGCTTTCTCAAATTTGCTTGAAAACTCACCATTTGCCGACTTTTTTCAAACTTTTCGCAAGGGGCATCCCCCCGAATACCCCTTATGACGGTTGAGATCGCTCGCTACCAGCAACTCATCCCAAACTTTTCCGCCACACCACTTTCAAATGTCACCAGCCGCCACTGCCGGCCATAATAATTTGAATTATAACTAAAGCCCCTGCCTGCCTTGCTAGCCTTGACCTGCCCCTGCCTGTCTCGCGCATGCCTCTGAAGCTGCAGGTCAGGCCTCAGCCCTTCAGGTGAGTCAGAGTCTGTCCGAGTTCTAGGTGCTTCCATTATCTTTTTGCTGCACTATTCACTTTGGTCTGGTAGATTTAATGTTTCTTACCTCGCTGTATTTTTTCCCTTGTTATGCCGTCTTATATTTCTTGTTTCCCTCAGTGTTGGCTTTTTGGTCCTGTACTCCGAGCGTTCAAGTACCTTTGCAGCAGATTACTTTCGGCCAACTTAGATTGATTTCCAGAATTAGCCATCGAGAAATTTTGATCTGGGATTTAGGAAGCATGGATTAACAAACTAGGCCTTGTTGAATTTCCTACCTTATTTTTTTTTCTCTAAAGTTCTTCTGTTGGGTTAATTGTAAAGTCGACAGTCAGGCATGTTTGTTTCTGTTACATCCCCTCCACCCCCCCAACGTTCCATGTTATTTTGCTGGCCTTACCACAAGAGATCTCCTGGTTATCTGCAGTGAAATAATGGAGTTCTGATAGGCAGAGCTCTTGACGGTGTGCCTGAAAAGCATCTGAATAGTCCATTATTTTCATCTCCATTGAATAACCTACCGATTGTGACAAAGAGACGATTACTGCATTAGTAGTGACCACGTGTCGAGTCTACTAGCTACACCGAATGTTAAAAAAGAAAAAAATCTTATTTTAAAAGTGCGAGACAGAGTTTAACATTTGCTTTGTGTGTTGTCTTAAATTACCTGTGAGCGTAGCTCAAAGCGTTCACAAATGTAATATTGCTATGTATTTGCTTGGTGGTGTTTGGGTGTCATGCCCTCTGATCACCTGTCGAGTTAATTCCAATAGAATACATCAGACTAAGACCAGGTCGCGCCTGCATTAGCCTAGCCGGAGCTCTCTGATGGCCGCAGAAATCAGCCAAGGAAAGCGTTTTCCTTTAGAGCCACGGTCCCTGGTTCGATCCGGGGTATTTGCTAACAGATAACACCTCCGTGGCATCTTTCTGGAAGGGGGGGGGGGAGTTGGTGTTGTTTACTCATTGCACAGGCCCTATGTATTTTACTCTCTAGGGGCTCGCAGTGTGTGGATGGGGGCTCGCAGTGTGTGGATGGGGGCTCGCAGTGTGTGGGGGGGGCTCGCAGTGTGAGGGGGTGCTCTGTGTGTGGGGGGGGCTCGCAGTGTGTGGGGGGGCTCTGTGTGGGTGTGTGTGGGGGGCTCTGTGTGGGTGTGTGTGGGGGGGCCCTGTGTGGGTGTGTGTGGGGGGGCCCTGTGTGTGTGTGGGGAGGCTCTGTGTGGAGGGGCTCTGTGTGGGGGGGCTCTCTGTGGGTGTGTGTGTGTGGCATTTGCGAGAGATTAGGCTATTGCCATTGTAAATGACAATGCCATTTATTTATCTGTTTTCAAAACGAACACATAAATAAAAAATTTGTCATTTACAATGCCAATAGCTCTAACTTTTACAAAGGCAAAACCGTTGCATTGTAAATGCTTGTTCTATTTCTATCTTGTATTCCTCACGGAGCCGTCTGCATGCACGGCTGACTGACTGTTGCCTTTACTCCTGCACGCCGTAGTTGCCATCGGGTCCCTAGCACGCCACTTTTCTAAAATCGAACGGTGAGTCGACATTACGCTACTTGTTTGTTCACGACCCGCATCCTCTACAATTTGATACTTACGGTTGACTCATTTATTTACAGTTTAATCCCATGACACCTTTGCGTTTTAACGAAGACTGTCTCACGGTAAGCGTCGGTTTGTTTTACCGAGTTAACTTTGTGTTCAGTCACCGCGTTTTTGCATCACTATGGTTTCTTTTTACAGCTCTATCAATTTCGTTCACCTTTGACCGATTGGCATTGATTCACTGGGCTTTAAGCTCAGTTCAGTAAGTTCAGTTTAACGTTCTTTCAATCCCACACGAGCTAGGCTATTTATTTCGATTTCTCACTTTGATATCTACCACTAACTCCGCATTTAGAATATCGCTCACCCACTTCCGTACTCTTAATAATGTTCACCACCTCCTGTCGATTTTAACATCACTGCACCACCTGTGGTCATTGCACCATCGAGCACCACTTTTACTTGTACCTAATCCTTTTCACTCACTTTCCTTTACCCCAACCCATCTCACCCATTCAGTTTTTACCTCTCATCTATTCATCTGCTTTCCTCGCATTCTCTAGTGTTTAATGTATGTCCACATTGAAGAAACTCTTTAGTAATATTCGGTATTGTGCCTTAGATTCCCCTGATGAAGGGCTTTTTGCTACGCCCGAAATGCATTGGGATTTGTTAATAGAACTTTGGAAAAAGACTTTTTGATTTACACTCACTTGAGTGATTCGAGCAGTGCATTAGGCATCCAGACCCCCGTCTGGTGATTTTGTTTTACTTCAAAGTAAGGCAGTGAATGGGTGAGCATTAGCAGTACCTTACCGTAACACAACTCCTCCCCCATCCCATCAGTTGTTAGTTAGGTGCTCCCGATGAGTCTTTTGTACCTTGCTCTGCATTCCTGCAGATCTGTCTTTAGGAGGCCGGTGTTCGTTGGTCTGAACCTCCTTTGCCGAAAGCGTGAGGCAAGGCGATGAGCATGGGTAGAAAGATAACCGAAAAGGTATCTTCTCAGTCTGACAAAACATCTGCAAACGTGACCCGAAATGGTGGAATGGCAGTGGTCGTGATTGGGCCGGAGAAAGCTGTGGTATCCTCCACTCCTTTCCCCCCCACCCCCGGCAGCTCCGCATGTAATGGAACTGCTCGCGGTGACATCACTTAGAATGTCACCGCGACCAGTGTTCCAAGGTGAGCGCCGTGGGGACAGAGTGAAGCTGTCACCGGTTGTGGCGGCTGCTGTGCCTGGGGTCGTTGCCTTTCTCCTGAGACATGAACAGGAATAAATACCTCATGGGCAAATCTACATTGTCGTGTCTTGATTGATGACCTTCACCACACTGGCGACGAGGATCAACCTACGACAGCGACCCCAACACGCTTGTAAGAACGAGAAACAGAGCGAAAAGAATTATTAGGAGGACAGGAGGCAGACGGAAGGGAAAGCGATCTCGAGCGATTTGTGGAATAGAGCAAGGGTGAGTCACTACCAGTTGGGAGAGAAATGTGTGAGAGGCTTCAGCTGTGACCATCGAAAAGTGGAATAAGCAAAGTTGACGTTAAGAGTCAGCAGGTTGAGAGGCGCAGGAAGAGCAGGCTGAGTGTGACATGGTTGCAGATCTCGCATAAGTGTGGACGACCGGCAGAGGAATGAAGCGAGGGGTGCCGTGCTCTCAGTGAAGAGTATTGTATGCGAGAACAGGGAAATATTAAACGGCACGGAATTACTGAAGTATCTGTGGAGCACTAGCGGACAACGCAGACCAAGAGCAGAAGGGGTGCTGACGCGCGTGACTGCGTGACAATACACCTGTGGTGAGTCACAGCGTGAATACCAGATGGGGCGGCTGCCACTGCTGTAAAGCGTCAGCGGGCGGAGACACGGACTCTTACAGGGTCTCGGGAATAATGCTCTGACTTTGGTATGATGACTGTGAGGTGACGGCTGACCAGAGCAGCGCGCGAAAGAGTCTTGCAGTTAAGATTCCAAAGAAGGGTAGTGAGCCAAAGGTGTCCCATCTTGGTCGTAATACAACCGCAGTAATAAACCTCACCTCCATGCAAGTTGTAGACTGCAAGGCGTTTCCCCTGCGATCTTCCTGCCATCTGTTCCACGAGGAAAGAGACTTTGCTAGACCAGCCCCATAGTTTTGTGAGGGAAGGAAGTGAAGCGTGTTGATCGTCTTGTGACTGGTGACGTCCTTCGGTTTAATGACAAGAGACCAGCTATTTCAAGTACCAATTCACCTCTGAGGGAGCTGACTTTGACGCCACAGTGCCACCCACTGGTTAGGAAAGTTGTTGCACACACCACCAGTAATGTTGCAGTGCCAGCTTATTCGTCCTAATTTGCATTGAGACCTGTACACATTAACACTCTGTTTCTGCACACAGGTTTGCTCACACTTTACCACACCCCCTGTATCCCCATAGTGCACGTTTACAACTGTGTTTTTTTTCGGGGAGGGGCCCCTGGAACAGGATAATTATGCAGAGTGTAACACCCCCACCTTTCTTCCTAACTAACCCAGGGGATCCTACAATTCAATGGAAAAAGTGGAAAAAGTGGTTTTAAATTATGCAACTGTGTGTGGCCCAAATCTTGGGTTAGAAAGAAAGGTAGCCCTGTTGGCATACTACCTAGGAGCAGAGGGGGAAGAAGTATTGGATCACCTCCCAGATCTAGGGGCACAAGAAGCAAGGGGTCTGAATGAGCTGGAAGTCAGTCTGAATAAATTAGATTTGCACTACCTCCCGAAGACTAGCACGATAATGGAGAGATACCATTTTGGGAGAAGAGTACAGAAGGAAGGGGAATCTATTGAAGATTTTGTGTCTGACTTAAGAAAGCTAGCTGCGACTTGCAAGTTTGGCGGTGCGAGTGAGGAGAGGATCAGGGACCAGTTTGTGCTAGCGTGTAGGATGGAACGAGTACGTGAAGAGTTGTGGTTGAAAGATGACCCACCTCTGAGGGAGGTCTTGATAGTTGCAAAACAGGTAGAACACATGCTGCAGTGTGTCAGTGAAATCAAACAGGACAGTAGTGAGAAAAGAGGCGAAGACAAGCCCAAAATAAGCGAAGTCATGACTGAGTCTGAGGCTGTGTCTGTGATCAAAGGCCAGAAAATAGTTGGGAAGGAGCAGAAAGAGAACAAAATGGGATGGTCATTCAAGGGTGCCTGTTACAGATGTGGGAAGCAGGGGCACATGGCCAATGACAAGGAGTGCCCTGCCCTCAAATTCACATGCAACAAGTGCGGAAAGAAAGGCCATTTCAGACAATACTGCAGGAGTGGACAGGGTTTTAGTAGACAGGGCAGAGACAGGACAAACACAGTATGTGACGAAATAGTGGTGCAAGTTGGTGAAGGTCAGGTCTGCAGTCCCAAAGACACAATTAAAGTAAAAGGTACTGAAATAGAGGCATTGTTTGATTCCTGTTCAAGAATAACAATCATCAGTGCAAAGGAATGTTCACGGGTGTCCAAGGGGAGGATTAGTGTGAGAAGGATGGATGTTAGGCCTGGAGGGTATGCGGGTCGCCCCATCTCTATGAAGGGTTATTTCTGGGACACAATTGAATACAGGGACAGGACAACGGTGTCAAAGGTTTATGTGTCTACTGTTGGTGATAACATTTTGGGTTGGCAAGCACAGAAGGAGTTGGGGGTCTATCTCAATCCCAATAGTAATCCTCAAATCTTAATACAAGTAGTGCAGGAGTCTAAGGAAGATTTGGTGACAGAGTTCAAAGAGGTATTTAGGGAAGAACTTGGGTGCTTGAAAAATTACTGCCACATGATCAAACTGAAAGAAAATGCAAAGCCCGTAGTAGCCAAAGTAAGGAAGCTACCCATTGCCATCCAAGAAGCGGTGAAGACCGAACTCGAGAAACTATGCAAAGCAGGAGTCATTGAACCGGTGGAAGCGACAGAATGGCTGGCACCAATCGTAGCAGCCCAGAAAAAGGATGGGTCGGTCCAGCTGTGCATTGATCTTAGGGCCCTAAACAAAGAGGTCGTAGTCGACCGTTTCCCATTGCCCAACATCGCTCAGATGATGAGCATGCTAGAGGGTGCAAGAGTATTCTCCACACTTGACCTTACCTCAGCTTATTTTCAAATCAAGCTGCACGAGGAGTCACAAGAACTCACAGCATTTGTGACGCCCATGGGTGCATTCAAGTTCAAGTGGATGCCTTTCGGTCTGGTATCAGCGGCAGCCGTATTCCAGAGACTAATGGGCAACATCTTGAGAGAGATTCCAGGCGTCCTATGCTACCAGGACGATGTGCTAGTGTTTGCAAAAAACCTTGAAGAACATGAAAATAGACTGAGACAAGTACTGGCCAGATTTAGGTCGCAAGGACTAACCGTGAAAAGAGAAAAGTGTGTGTTCGGCTGCAGGGAACTGAACTTTCTGGGACATAAGGTAACAGCAGAAGGAATCCGTCCGAAAGCTGAGCTCCAGAACATCATCGTAAACTTGGTGCCCCCAAAGAGCAAGGACGAAATCAAGTCATTCATGGGAATGCTGGAGTTCTACAGCAAATTCATACTGAATTTTGCAGGAAGGACTTATGCTATGCGACAGCAGTTGAAAAAGGACACCGTGTTCAGCTGGAGTGATGAATGTCAAAGAGAGTTTGAGGACGTGAAGAATGCACTCGCAGAAGCACCCAGCCTCAAGTCTTTCATTCCCAATCGAGCGACTGTAGTCACAACCGACGCAAGCGCAAAAGGACTAGGGGCGGTCCTAACCCAAGTAAGCACAGACGGAGAAGAAACGATAGCCTTCGCCTCAAGATCCTTACAGAAGTCGGAGAGCAATTACTCTGTGATAGAAAAAGAGGCCTTGGCAGTATTCTGGGCACTGGGAAAATTCAGGGACTTTCTGTGGGGAACAAAATTCACTCTTCGTACAGATCACAAGCCATTGGTTGAAGTTTATGGTAGAAAGGGTTTGGATGCGATCTCTAGCAGGATCAGACGTTGGGTTGTAGGCCTTCAGGAATACACATTCTGCGTTGAGTATGTCCCTGGAACACGCAATTGTGCAGCAGATTGTTTGTCACGGTTGGTGGATGTTAATGACGTGAACGAAACGCAAGACGAGGTGGAAGATGAAATTGAAGAATATCAAAAGGAAAATGTGTGCACAATTCAGAGAGCTATAGGTGAAGAAACATGGAAAGGAGCACAAAAGAATGACGAAGTCCTAGATGAGGTGTGCAAAAGAGTGCAAAACAGATGGAAAGCTGAAGATAAACGGGACGAAGCTCTTCGGTCATTCTGGATGGTCAAAGATGAGCTGTCCGTAGTCGACGAATGTCTCTTCAGGGGAACTAGGTTGGTACCTCCCGCGGCAGTGAGAGAAGACCTGGTGGATTTGGCTCACGATGGCCACCTGGGCATCACAAAGACCATGCAAAGACTGAGAGAAGACTACTGGTGGCCGAACATGGACATTGCCATTGAAAGGAAAGTGAGAGACTGTATTCCGTGCAGCATCAGCGACAAAGTGTTGAGACAACTTACGCCCCCAATGGTGTGCAGGCCACCACCATCAGGACCTTGGGAAGAGTTGGCGTTGGACATTATCGGCCCACTGACAGGAGAAGTGCGCACGCCGTACATTCTGGTGCTCATGGATCTGTATTCCAGGTGGCCGGAAGGGAAGTTTGTTAGTGAAATCACGGCGAAGACAGTCATTGAGTTCCTTCAAGGTTTATTCATTAGGGAGGGATTACCCAGCAGTCTACTCACAGACAATGGGGTGCAACTGTGCTCGAAAGAGATGGAAGACTTCCTTGAGGAGAGGGGTATCACACATAAACATTGCGCTCTGTATCACCCTGAGACCAATGGCATGGTCGAGCGTTTCAATAAGACTCTCAAAGAAAGCATTCAGTTGGCCAGGACCAGTGGTTTGAACTGGAAGGAAGAAGTATGGAGGCGGATAGAAGCGTACAGGTTCACTCAGCACCAAACGACGAGAGTCACCCCGTTTGAGTTGCTCTGAGCAAGTATACCCAACACCAAACTATCGCCGGGCTGGATGAGTTGGCACAAGGGATGGTCTGATCACTCCAAAGAAGCTAAGGGGTTAGAGAGACAGAGGGAAGCAATGGTTGAGAGGAAAGAAAGGTTTGACAGGCTACACTCTACACAGGAGGCTGGGTTCAAAGTAGCGGATGATATTAAGATCAGGACACCCACTGGTAGGGCAAGGTGGTCTGGATACAGTAGGCCCACCAAGATCACGAAATTGTTCAGGAATGCCGTAAAGACCCAGGAAGGGAAGATCTGGAACCAGGGTAGAGTAGTGAGATATCACCCCCCCGGGCAAGATTCCCGCAGTAGAAGTGGGGGCGAAGGCAACTCTGTGGGGAGTATGGGTCCCTCTCCCAGGGAACAGAGGGCGGTCCCTCAACCGGTTGGTAGGACAAGCCGAAGAGTGACCAGACCACCCAGACGTTGGGAGCAGTATGTGATGATGTATAATCTGTTGTACATTCTTTTTCTGATAAATATTTCTAATGCCTCAGTCCGTAGGGAAGGGGGATGTGTGGTATCCTCCACTCCTCCCCCCCCACCCCCCCCCCCGGCAGCTCCGCATGTAATGGAACTGCTCGCGGTGACATCACTTAGAATGTCACCGCGACCGGTGTTCCAAGGCGAGCGCCGTGGGGACAGAGGGAAGCTGTCACTGGTTGTGGCGGCTGCTGTGGCTGGGGTTGTTGCCTTTCTCCTGAGACATGAACAGGAATAAATACCTCATGGGCAAATCTACATTGTCGTGTCTTGATTGATGACCTTCACTACAAAAGCCTCCGCGGTTTTCACAGTTGCTATGGAGAGGGGATCCTCAAATGCAGCACAAAGGCATCTGGAAAAGGATCTCCACTGAACCTTAATGGTGCTTCCGCTTCGGACTGCAAGGGTGTGTGTCTCCGGCTGATGAGCTCGCTGCAGACCTCAACTCTCAATCTTTGAGAGATTGGCGGCGTGTGTTCTGCAGTTTCTGTCTGTAAGCCACCCCGAACCACTCTCCCCCGCCTGGCTGCAGGGCTGTGGGGGCTGGACCTGCCCAGGCCCACTGAGGACTGCTGCAGGGGGACCGGCCGGCAGCGCCAGGCTAATCCCTCACTCGTGGCCGCGCCAGGCTAATCCCTCACTCGTGGCCGCGCCAGGCTAATCCCTCACTCGGGGCCGCTTGCAGGCCAGTCCCTCACCCGGGGCCGCTTGCAGGCCAGTCCCTCACCCGGGGCCGCTTGCAGGCCAGTCCCTCACCCGGGGCCGCTTGCAGGCCAGTCCCTCACCCGGGGCCGTGCCTGGCCAGTCCCTCACCCGTGGCCGCGCCTGGCCAGTCCCTCACTCGTGGCCGCGCCTGGCCAGTCCCTCACTCGTGGCCGCGCCTGGCCAGTCCCTCACTCGTGGCCGCGCCTGGCCAGTCCCTCACTCGTGGCCGCGCCTGGCCAGTCCCTCACTCGTGGCCGCGCCTGGCCAGTCCCTCACTCGTGGCTGCGCCTCGCCAGTCCCTCACTCGTGGCTGCGCCTGGCCAGTCCCTCACTCGTGGCCGCTGCAGGTCAGTCCCTCACTTGTGGCCGCTGCAGGTCAGTCCCTCACTTGTGGCCGCATCAGACCAGTTCCTCACTCGTGGCCCCGCCTGGAGGATAGGGGGGGTCAGATGAAAAGAATTGAAGGGGGGAGAACAGTGAAGTTCACACCTGGAGCAGCAAGAGAGACGAGGAAAGGGGAGAAAAGAGAGGTATGAAAGTCGCATTTAATCCATTGTCGCAGCAGTTCACTCGGATCTGCAGTGGACGCCATCATTCTTGCACAAGCACATACTCTCGTGAAACACCTGGGGAGTGTGCCTGTCTGAATACGACATGATGTAAGCACCGACCACGCAGGGGTAGCAGCCTCTGGCCGGTTTGGTCATCAAGCACGGTGCCACCACGTGTTTGCTTTACACGATGACGAAGGGTGGACAGAAGGGTGGCTGGAGACCACCCTGCAGAGCGGGAAGCAGCTCTGCAGCCCACTTCAACTACTGGTGTGAAAACACCCCAGGGCGTGGGCGGCGAGCTCACATGTGTGGGGGCGGACGTGGCCCCACCTCTCTCACTGCCAGCCTGGCACCCAGCATCCTACAGCCACAGGTTCGGGTGACTGGGCAGTGCACCCGTCCGGACGCCGGGGGATGGTGGAGAGGAAGGGCTGGCCAGGACATCAGTCCCGAGTGAAAGAGTGTGTGGGGGGGTCAGGGGGGGGTCATTATACTGGGGAATGATATCCTTACTCGAGACTAATGGATGTTCACGGTGACGTATTCTTCCATCATCCATGGCCTGGCTGCTAGATGAAAGTGGCAAAGACGTCTTTGCAATTGTGCGCACGCGTGTGGTTATGTGCCTAAGTTTGGATACGTGCATGTGTGCATTGTGTGCTGGCGCGCAACACCCATTGGACTCACTGGGCTTCAGCCCCCCCGTCGTGTGTGGCAGCCCGGGATGAGACAGGTTCCGGGCACACACAGAGCCGCACCCGAACGTTTCACAGGTCTTTTAAAGACCATTTGAATGTTAATTAGGCCTTGCAGTTGTTTCACCCCTTCTAAGAGCCCCTGCAGCTCCACTCTGCCTACTGATTAAAGGTTCAGCCCCCCCCCCCGAAATTTTTTCTTAGCCCCCCGAAATTTGGCTCTAGTTCCGCCTCTGATTGTGTGTTTGTGTAATCTGGGGAGTGCGGTTAGGTGTGTTTAGATATGGTCGTGTTTTCGTGCTGTTGCCTTTGGTGTAGTTTTGCCCCTACCTGCGGTTGTGCAGGCGTTTCTACTTGTGTGTGCCTTGGTGTGATTGCATGTACGTGTGTCTGACAGCATGTTTGTGTCTCCGCGCTTGCCCTGTGATGTCACTGTTTCCGAACCCTGAATGGGGAGCTCCCCGTCTGCCTGCCGTTGCCTAGACGTTTTTTTTGTCAGAGAAGTTTGGAGGGGGGGGGGCCATATTCATTGGAAGACTCGCTCCTCTGTCATTTGCATGGCCTCTGGGCCGGGCGCTCACCTAGCCTTTGATCTGCGGCGCAGCCTCCCGCAGACTCCCAAATCCTTCTCTCAGATGTAATCGGGGCTCTGTGTGTTGTGTGTGTGTGTGGGGGACTCTGTGTGTGTGTGTGGGGGGGGCTCTGTGTGTGTGTGTGGGGGGGGGTTCTGTGTGTGTGTGTGGGGGGGCTCTGTGTGTGGCTCTATGTGTATGTGGGGGGGCTCTGTGTGTGTGTGTGTGTGGCTGTGTGGTGTGTGTGTGGCTGTGTGGTGTGTGTGTGGCTGTGTGACTGTGTGTTGTGTGTGTGTGTGTGTGGCTGTGTGTGTGTGTGTGTGTGGCTGTGTGGTGTGTGTGGCGCTGTGTGGCTGTGTGTTGTGTGTGTGTGGCTGTGTGTGTGTGTGGCTGTGTGTGTGTGTGGCTGTGTGTGTGTGTGGCTGTGTGTTGTGTGTGTGTGTGTGGCTGTGTGTGTGGGGCTGTGTGTGTGTGAGGGGGCGGCTCTGTGTGTGTGGCTCTGTATGTGTGCCTGTGGCTGTGTGTGTGTGTGGGTGGAAATGCAATAGGTCTCGCATTTGCGAAAGATTAAGCTATTGACATTGTAAATGACAATGCCATTTATTTATCTGTTTTCAAAACCAACACATAAATAAACAATTTGTCATTTACAATGCCAATAGCTCTAACTTTGGCAAAGGCGAAACCGTTGCATTGTAAATGCTTGTTACTGAGAATGTCGCAGACGGTCCAAGTGGGACGCACTAAAGTTCTCAAGGGACTACACCGCCACCCTGTCCAAGCCGTAGGCGTTCTTTTTTCATGGCTATCAAAGATTGGTTTGCGCTCCGTCAAAAGCGCTAACAGCAGAATACATACGAGAACAAAATATGGCAGTTAAAATAAAATAGAAATAGAATGGAAATGAATAAATTCAATAAATATTTCTGAGTCCCTTCTAATTCTGCAATAAGTATCTACTCGAATTTTTATTTACTTAGTACTGCATTAATCCTGCAGTTTACGAAAGTGTGTCATTCTACAGCTAGAATCTCATGCAGCATGGTCCTTAAGGAGGTTTAGTCCAGATGTTAAGTTAGCGCTCTAGTAGTTAAAGAACTCCGCCGCAGGAACCAACCCTTCTTTTGTTTCTCTGACTCTCGCTACGTCTGTGTCTCGCAGAGTAGTGCATTTCGTCATGGGGAAGAGAGGTGGCGCTGGTGGCCAGGGTAACCGGTCGGGGGCGTTCTGGCGGAAGTGTATTGCTTTACGGCAACATGCTTTGAGTGCTATGAGAAGAAACTGCAGGACTCAGGGTTAAGGTAGCTGAGTCGCCGGCAGAAGTTTACATTGGGCAGAAAAAGCCGCTCGTGGGAAAAACTTGCTGTGTGCGGCAGGTGAGAAGCAAACCTTACCCCTGTCTGTGATTCCTTCAGCCCGCTTTTGCCATTTGTCTCCTAGCGCCTTTCATGCGTTGTAAAGCTCTTGATCATATAAAAAATGCAACGTGTTGTTGGGTAAAAGTCAGTATCAGCAGTACGCGTTCCAAAACTCCGGGTGCTCTTTACGTATGGGCTGGGAAGGATGATGAAGCGGGCACAACTCTCAACAAGGCACGTTGACTTTGTTGTCAAAATTGCTCTGAAGTGCAGCGAACTAGATGAATGTTTTGAAAGGTCACTGTAGGAAGCTGATGATTTATTTCATTATACAATTGAGTGTCATACGTGCGCTATAGGGGCACACACTTGGGATTGCGCTAATGGGGCTATGTTGGCATTAGTGTGGCTTCCTCAGCCAGTGTCACAACAGACATGAATTCCGGTCCCTGGCCTTTAACCTACAACACATAACGCATATGTTAGATTTATTAGTTGAATGGAAGCAATTCCGTATTGCACCGCTTATGAGTTTAGGTTCGCACAGGAAAGCCGAGTAGTAGAAGAAGTGACCCCGGTAATACAGATCCAAAATTGTACTGTAGTTTGATGGAGATCAGACAACTGTGTTTGGCTGAGCTGGCACCGTGAGGAAGACGACTGGCTTCACTGAATCCCTGCCAGCAATAAGCAGGGAGCATGGATGAAATTGTACTTGCTCTCATACAATAAACTAGGTGGTGGTACACAAGCAGGCGTCCTGTTGGGCAGTGGCATGATCTAGCATCGCTGAATTGATTATGGGCGATCTGACTGGGGTGTAGATTGAGCTGGTGCTAGGAGCCTCATAGCTGCTTGTCACTGCAGTTGAATAGCGTGCTGCTTCCACTAACTGTCTATTGATGCCTTGCAGTTCAGGCTGAACTGTTCCCATTGGACAGGGTCAAGACTGATTGGCATTTGGCTGGTTCCAAACTGAGGTGGCATGGAAGCTAAATAATGATGGACTGAACTGCGGCCTGAGTAGTACTAAATCAGGTATTCCATCCATCACCTTTTTGTATACTTTAGTGCTTCTATTACTCTGGCCTTCTAGCAGTATTGTGTTGTCACATGAGATTTCTCTAGCGTAGCCACTAAATGAGGTTAGAACATGCACGAATGAATGGAATTGGCAAACGGGGCATGACATCAACTATCCCAAGGAACGTGGGCTGGTGATATTCGATTCATGAGATGTGCTGCCAGTTCCAGGTGTATGGTATGGAGTGGGTGGTTGGAGGCAGTGTAGACTCAGTTGATGCCACTATGGCATAACTTGACCCGGTTAAGAATTGGGAAGGGGACAGTACCAGGGAAGTGATAGATTTGGTACTAGCAAGAAAGCTTAGGGGCTGTAGTTGGCATGGTTAAAGGTTGTCTAAAATACAGTAGCCCATGACATTGCTGGCACAAAAAGTGGCAGTCATAAGTTGGCAGTGTACATAGAATAATATGACATGACATTGGTAAAGGTAAAGTCAGACCTGCTCTCCTGTAGATTGGTTGTGAATTGCACCATTTATCTGATTATGTGATCTCCGTTTTTCCTTCTAGTTAATACACTGTCTGTCTTCAATTCCAAGGCTCTACCACGCCAAGTCCGCCCCAAAAAGCAGAAGGCATCATCTACTATGTATTGTGCCATTTGCTAGACAATTAGCATGACTTTTAGTCAATCCCCATGTGGCACTTTTTGCTATCGAAAAGGAGACACACTCAACATTTATCAAAAGTCACTATGCACCCAGGTGACATAAACTGAGCAACATGGAACTTGGAAACATACAACCAAGCAAAATTCCCATAGCATGCAAAATACTGAACGAAAATGCCTTATACTGCGCCATGGTACTGCAGTCATTAGTGATCACATTTTCAGCCTGGCGTTTGGCTGAGGGCAGTTCAAAAGACATTTGCTACTGAAAGATGGCAAGATTATAAGCCTACAGTATGTAGACATGCTCATTATTGTATCTTCTACACAACAAACACTGCCAAGAACCATAAATCACTACAACATTCTGTAATCTATAAGGAAGGAAGAGCTCAGCTCTGGCCTACTCTCATTGTGTGACACAGACACGATAGCCGCTTGGGGACTGTTGTGCCGTCTCTTCATTGGGGTTGCTGCTTCTGCCACTCCGCTGATCTGTTTGTCTACTGTTGGAGCCTGTGTTTCACTGCTGGTGGTAGTCTGCTGTTGGAGGCCGCTGTTGTCTGCCCCTGCTGTTAGTGAGGATTTATAGTTCTTACATCTTCATATAATGATGCTATTTGTGTTCCCTCTACACTATTTCTGCTACTCCTGTTGCAACTCCTTGGTTTTGCTGGTTAATGTTTGGTTCGTCTGGATGAACTCTTCATTTCCAAGACATTTGTTGAAACAAAAGAAACTGGGGTGTCTGAATGTATTGGTCTATCCAGCCTACAACTGTGAAGGGTGCTTGATGAAAAAGAAAGAATGGGCCATCCAAAAATAGGTAGGGCGCAACCTCCCTATTTGAGTTTTTCAAACGTTCCCACAAGAAATTATAACATTGTGTTTGTGTATAAAACTAAGGTTGGATGTGGAGTAGAATTCAATTTGAGAAAGAAAGGATAACAGTGGTGCTAACCCCAGTGAACTAAATTTTATATTGTGAAATTAATTTACATCTGCAAAAGTGTCCCTAGAATGCCTGTCATTTTATTAATGGAAAAGTATAATCATTTTATTACTGGCGACAAGGTCTGTGGATGAGTGCTATCATGATGGGTTATATATCTTTTACTAAACCAACATATAACATAAAAGACAGTAGGCTCTTGAGAGGCTATGCGACCTTTGTGAGACAATTTGGCCTAACGTCTAGGGTGGTCGATCTCGGAGCTGGGGAACCAGGTTGGAGTTTCAGCAGGGACGCTCAACATTCTGTGATTCTGGGCAAATCACTTAATCTCCCTGTGCCTAACAAAAATGAATGTGTCCGTCTGTAACGTAACTGGTGCTCATGAAAAGTGCTCTGATACCTACGGGTCTAGTTCGCGCCATATAAAACTCCACACCAAAAAAATGGTATAGAGGCTCCGTTATAATCATGTCCTTTATTTCGGTTAATAAAAAAACCAAAAAAGGTAATAATCTAAAATACCAATACACATCTTCACATATAAAAATACTATAATTTAAAAGGTAATAAAAACAGGTTACAGTCCTTTTGGCAAAAAATATAATCAGTTAGAAAATCAACATGGGAGACAGATTTTTATGGTCATTTTACATTTTCTTTGTCCTTAAATACCATATGCTTGTCTGAATGTACCAATTGAAAAGACAACTGGCCAACTCGTGTCTGTAATACATATTCTAAGTGCGGTAATACGGTCCTTGAGGTCCAACATTCTGCATAATTGTATAATCCAGTGCTTCCGTTGCTTTTTATATGCCACACAAAAAAATAAAACCTGTTCAGTGGACTCAATGGCCTTGCATCCCATGGAGCACATATTTGATGTACCTTACTCTTTCTTCCAGCGGCAAGTGAAGGTAGCTATCGGTAATGTGCCCACTCTAAGCTTCATAAAAAGTGCTCGTGCAAATGGCTTTATAACCATATCCAGATATGGTTCGAAATCACATTTAAATGTAAGAAAATCATCGTTCAGACTGCCCGAAGTGGTCCTGCTAATTTTTTTCTCCCAAAACATGAGCTCAATAGGCTTTTTTGAACTTTCTAATGGCATCAGCCGATATGTCATTGGGGTTTGACCAAAAGTCCCCTAAGCTCAGCTTGTATAGCCATGTTTTTATACAGGCACACCAAGGGATCCTATGGCGATTCAGTCAATCTAGATCTTTTGTTTTTGATGTTTTTTTTAGAGATTTGTATAATAAAGTTGATTTTGGTTAGTGTCTATCAGAATGCCAAATAAATTGATTTTGAGACAGAGTTGCTGTGTTTGACAGAGGGTACCAAGAAATCAAACAAGCATTTGCAATGCAATAGGTCTAGCATTTACTCGAGTTTGAGCTATTGGCATTGTAAAAGACAATGGCTTTTATTTATGTTTTGGTTTTTAAAACCTAAATAAAAGGCATTCTCATTTACAATGCCAATAGCTCAAACTATTGCATTGCAAATGCTTGTTATATCTTTGTACTCTGCCATGGACCACCGCAGCACCCTGACCGGTCACATATACCCCAACCACTAAATGCTATTGTATTGTAGAATTTCAACAGCACTCTCCTGACTCTTGCTCCTTGAAACCTAATGAATTAGAAAATGTGTAAACCATTTGCCTCCTGGCATCAAGAAGTCAAAGTATTCTAGGATTCTCTGCTTCAGGTCTGAGAAAATCTTCATTACGTAGAAGATTTTGAGCTGGAGGTGATCCAGATTTCATTGTGAAAGCTGATATCTAGGACCCACGACTCACTGGATGTGTTCTTGCACTTGACACTGGATATTTTGCCCCTTTTATGGGATAGTTTAACCTTCCTGTATGATGATGTGAGCCTTTTACAATGTTTGTGTCTATTTGTTTTCAAAGATTATGTTACGTTGTTTGTATGATGTGTCATGACTTCCATTGTTTCAGATTTATAATATGAGACCGTAATAGTTTCTGGTCTCCAGATGTGTGTATGAGTGTTCCACTCACAGTTTTGTATTACATATGCTTTTATTTTTCATTTCAGGATGAACCCACTATTGCCAATGGGGGATGGAGAAGATGATTTCTTTATTAAAGACTATGTTATGAGCGCTAGTGATGATGAGGTAAATGATGAGTGTATCCCATTTGTAGTATTTCAACTCTTTGCTCCATGTGTGTACAAATTGTAAGGAAACTGAAATAATGGACTCTTCTGTATCATCGATAAACCACTATACTTTTTCCTTGAAAGTCTGCAAATAAATTACATTTCATACCAAATGTTTCAAGATGGAAGCACTGAATAATTTGGTAACTGGGGTGTTATTTGAAGGTATCTCTCCCATGGATGCCATGGGAAAGAATGGGATTTATTTTGATGTGTGAAAAAGTAACATTTTATTCTGTTAATAAAATGCCAGAATGTTCCTTATCCTAAATTCAAATTGGAAAGGCTGCCTACAGTAGCTAGAACCAATGGTCTTTTGTATTGCTATTTCCAGTTCAACAGAGTCTCTTGATGTTCATGCTTGCTTAGTAGGCTTTACTGAAGGATATTTGTTTCCAGATGACCCATGTCCTGAAAAATCACGTTTGTGCATCTGTGGTCTATCTTAGAAATAAGCTCTGCTTTAGCTTCCAAGATCTGAACAGTGGTTTGCTATCAAGGCAGGCTCCACATGAGAAATAATATTGGCAAGGAGGATGTAAGAACATTGTTTGGTTAAAGCTAAAAAAAGATTGGGAGGCGTCTCAATGGTCAACGATGCTAGAAGCCCTCGGGAAAGATGACTATAGGACCTTCTGGAGGTTGCCTGTGGTGGGCAAGGGTTGTGGGAGCTCTGTTCCTGAAGTGTTTCTCCCAGCAGAATGCTGGGTTGAATACTTTAAAACTCTGTACAACAAGGGTATAAATGGTTGCCAAACCAACTTCAAGTAATGCTTCTACATTGTCCATCTCTCTGGCTCCATGCTTCCTAAACCTCAATAGAGAAAATTGATGTTAATATTTACAATGGATGAAACTAGAGATGCCATCCTTCATAACAGAAAAGAGCCCCATGTCTAGATAGTATACCCATGGATTAATTCCACTTGCAGCCTAATATCTAGGTCCCCTGCTAGAATATGTTAACAAATGCAGTTTCTCACATGGGGTTGGGGGGAAATCCCAGAAACATGGCGAGGTGCAATAATAGTCCCTATTCACAAATAACAAGTCCTAATCCGGATCCATAAGCGGATGGCGGCTCAGAATGTAATATCACATGTTCACGCAGGCTTTAGGGAGGAGACTGGGAAGGTGGACCACATATTCCGCCTTATGATACTGTGCTGGAAATACATCGCTATTGGGAAAGAGCATCTGTATGCGTCCTTTGTGGACATGAGGGCTGTTTTCAACCTAGTACCGAGACATACACTCTGGGAGGTGCTGGAAGGGATGGGGCCCAGGTGAGGTGGACCTACCTGGGTGGCTTAACCCCACAGATTCCTGTGGAGTCAGTTGTTTGTCAGGTGATGTACTGGCTCCCACCCTCTTTTCTCTGTTTATGAATGGAGTGGTGGACGATTTGTCCAACTGCCAGCGTGACATCGCAAAGCTGGCTGTCATACGTATCCCAGTACTGCTGTTTGCAGATGATACCCTGTTAATCTCAAGATCCCCCATGGGCTTGCAAAATTTATTGAATCACTTTGTAAAATTTAGCAGGCGCAGAGATATTGAGAGTATCGCAGGGATATCCAAACTGATGATGCTAAACTCCCATTGTTCATTTAAAAATAACCTTACTGTTAAAGGATCCCCAATTGAACAAGTGAAGAGCTTTGACTACTTGAGAGTCCGGCTCTCTGAGAAACTCACTTGGGATCTACATTTACATACAAGGAACACTCTCTTGTCCCATAGGGCAGTTGTGATTGCTAAGAAACACAAAATAACTTCTAATAGAGCAGTTTCCCCAGCTGTTGAGGTGTACCGAGCGGTGGGTGGAGCACTTTATGGGAGGAAATATGGATCTCAGCTGACACTACAAGACTTTCCACCATGTAAAATAGGTTCATAAGGTCCCTGGTGAATGTTCCATCAAGTACTCACTCCCTCCCCCCCTCCCACCCACACACGCACACTACTAAGGTGGGACTTAAACCTGAAAAGAATTGATCATGTTGCTTGTCTTAAAACATTGATTTATTGGGCTGGAATCTGGACAGCCAAAGAGCTGATTCCATATAAAGCGGCCTTGCAGAAGATTATTACTTTAGACAAGAATTGCATTACACCTTGGCTGAGTGCTGTAAGATCCTTCTGTAACAATCTAAACTTATTGAGCACATGGGATGGTCCTTCCATGCTTGATAGGAACTCAACCAGATGAATAAAAGAGCATTTCAGGGATTCTGTTTTAGAAAGAGTGTGGCGCGATTCTAAGTCTGAAGGGCTGGTAAACAAATTCTTGAGCCACAAGCCTACTCCATACTTTGAATCATTCCTTGATAGGAATACCCCAGCTGAGGCTAAATCCTTCGATCATTTCGAATTGGCACATTGCTGCTGAGGTCCTCTGCTATAAAGTGGGAACGTTGTGGGCAAGGACTTGAGAGCTGCTCTTTTTGTCCAAACACTGCTGAATCAGGAGGTCCACTTCTTATTGTTCTTTCAAAATTACAAAGCCCCTAGAGCCAAGTGGATCCTCTGTCTCTGCTGAAACTTGAGAGTCAAACAATATGCGGTAGCTTTACGCATAATGAAAATTGACACAACTGAAGTGACTGTATTTACTCTTATAAGATATTTAAAGTGGGCCTGGTCCCTTCGTGCTATTGCATTAAAGGCTGGGCCCTGAGATGGGTGGCCTAAGGTCAATGTTCATGAGTTAATGTTTACAGCCGATTAGCAGTTATTTTTTGGCAAAGAACATGTACTCTGCTCAATGGATTATGAAATATTTTATGTTGAGCATTATGCACTTTCGCTTGCCTGGCTACATTACAACCCACTGTATTTTTTTTATCTGTCCTTTTTTACACTTGAGATTTTACATGCAGTCCTTTTTACTTTGTATTTTAAACTTCATCTTTTTAGAAAGCTGTATTTATTTGATTGTTTTTAACTGTGCTATTTGTATGCACACCGGATGTTGTTATATTGTACTTATGTAGCCTCTTGGCCGAAATACAGTAATATGATGATGAACAGTGTTTTGGTCTTTTCTCCAAGTTGTAGTGTGATATCTCTATTTAGCTGTCTATCAAAGATTCCCAACATTTTCTTATTTCTTAGTATTTAATATTCCCTCCAAGTGACTAGTGACCCAAAAGTAAGTGATATGGGATATAACAGTAGGAATGTTGTGTCAAAGTGCGTTATACATAGTTCATCTTACCACTGCCTATTTTGTTCTCATCTGTGACAAGATAAGGTGTAATTTTTCCATTGACGTTATGCCAGCTCACTAGAGGAACAAATTGAGGCTGCAAAGGTGTTACTATAAAAAGTGCCAGAAGAAATGCAGTTGCCTGCTTTTATCATGAATCAGAAAAAAAACTCTGGAGATGCTTAAAGACAGGAATAACAAACAAGATGGGTTTGGAAGCAAGAACCAAAGAATCCTTCCTTTACCCCAGTTCACCTCCCCCCACACCCCGCTGCTTCTTGCAGGAGCGCACCCGCTCAGGCACTCATGTTGGTCAAGACGCGCGTCGTCGTAGTGGTCGCTCAGGGGATTGTCAAGGACTTGGGAGGACATAAGAGCATAAGACATCCACTAGCTCTTTGCAGATTGGTGCCAAATCATTGTTTTTAGGAAGCTTTAGTCAACGAGGCTCGAGTGTTACTCTGGCAATAAAAAGATCTCTGGCAAAGAGCGCCCCCCCCCCCGCCTCGGAGGGGGGCGGGGGGCATTGCAGCGCCTGCTCAGTGAGGATATGCCCTATTGGGTGTGTGAGGACCATTAGTCCTGAGCAATCCGATCTCCTGATCTGGTACCTCAGCAACCCAACCATTTATTTCTTGCCTTCCTCCTCTCTTCTTGCATACCTGTTGTACTAGTTAAGTCACAGGAGCACGTGTGCTGGACCTTTATGAGCTCTTAGTCCCTCCTTTTGTTGTTTACTGCTAAAAAAAAATTAGCCAGAACATTGCGTGGTCTTCTTTATGTTATACTTATTTGTATGGTGCTCATATCACCCAGGAGGCTATCTTGGTGCCTAAGAAGGGTGGGGTTGCCCTGAGTGGAGCTTATTGGAAGAGCCATGTTTTCATTTTCTTGCAGAAATGAGCAATGGAGCTGGCGGCTCTGATGTGGAAGGGGATGTTGCTCTAGGCTTTGGGGACCAGCTAGAAAAAAACATGGATAAGGGGGCCATATACAAGGAAAAGGTTAACTGAGAGGTGGTATGTATGTATGTATTTCGCATTTATAGAGCGCAGTGTAACCCTACGGGCATCCTGGCGCTGAGACACAGTAAAAGGATAGCAAGTGAGCTACATAGAGCTGAAACTGCCGGTCACACTCTGGGGAAAGGCCAGCTCTTAACTTTCTTCCGAAAAGAAAGATCCTGTATTTGCCTCAATTCCATGGGGAGACTGTTCCATAAACGGGCCATTGGCACACCAAACTCTATCTCCCGGGAGCCAATGAAGCTCAGCTAGTGCCTGGGATGTGGATGATCTGCGAGTTCTCATTAGGACAAGCTTTGCTGCTGCTGCCTGGATACTCTGGAGCTGTGAGATCAGATACCTCGGGGACTCCAGTAGCAAAGCATTACAGTGATCCAGACGACTGAGGACAACGCTCCTAACCACTGTACCTCTGGCCTGAAGAGGTAACAATGGATGTGCCTTCCGGAGTCCTTTGATGAGCATATAACAGTTCCTGACTACTTTGTTGACATGCGATTCCAGATTAAGCTTGTCATTAAAGCTGACCCCCAGATTACGTACCATGCTCACGGGTACCAGAGGGGCATCTGTAGGGATAGGCCAGAAGTCAGAAGCTAAAACTGTCTGAACTCTGCCCACCCCACAGTGCAGAATCTCCGTTTTATCATTATTAAATTGCAATGCATTGTTTCTCAACCACAGCACCATATCCCGCATACACTTGTGAAATGTTTTTTGAGAATCCGCATGGTCGCCTTCCAGTGACACTATCATTTGGGTGTCCTCGGCATAGGTAACCACACTAATATTGTAGGCTTTGATGACATCAATGAGCGGCCGCATAAAGACATTAAATAAAATCTGGCGAATTGAGGACCCCTGAGGGACCCTGTGCTCATTGTTGGTAAAGTCTGATTGAAAGGGGGGTAAGGCAACAGCCTGCCGTCTATCCGCCATATAGGACTGAAACTATCGCAGAGCCATATTTGCCACCCCCGCTTCTTCCAGTCTTGTCAGCAAGGTGACATGGTTACCCGTGTCGAATGCGGCAGACCGATCCAACAGGATCAATGTCGCAGATTGTCCCCTGTCCGCCCGCATCAGAAGGTTGTCCATCACGGTAACCAGTGCTGTCCCGGGCCCATGACCTGGGCGAAAACCGACCTGGGCGGAAACCAAACTGTTCTTCTCCCAGCTTATTTTTACCTTCCAGAAAGCCGGAGAGCGCTCGGCTCACCAGGTGCTCCCCTATTTTGACAGGATATGGTAATAGGGAGATTGGTCTATAATTTTTAAGACAGTGGGGATCCAATGAGGGTTTTGTGAGGAGGGGTGATACCACCGCCACCTTCCAGCAGGATGGAACCACTCCACTGCTGAGAGATTGATTACACAGCTGATGAAGCAATGGAAAAACCTTGGAGCCCAGCTCATTCCAGAGTTTTTGAGGGATTGGATCCAGCGGTGAGCCAGAGGAGACCCCCATTGCCACCCTGACAAACTCTTCTGCCGAAGGCAGTTCCCAGTAGTCAAGGGTTATCCCATGCCTTCATGACTCTGACCCAGTATCCCTAGTTCCGTTTGAACTGTATGTTCCTGTTTCATCCCTTTTTTGATGCCCAATGGAATTTCTGTTTTCAGGCCTTCAACAATCCTGTCTATCTTTTCCTGGAAGAAGGCTGCCAGTCCATTACATAGCTCTTGTGAGGGCACAATCTTATTTCTTGTGCACTCATGGTTGGCCAGATCTCTCAGTATGTTGAAGATACATTTGGTGCTGTTGGAAGACTTTAAGATAAGATCTGTAAAATATGCAGCCTTGGTGGTGACTATCACTTTTTTGTACCTAGCTAGGTGTTCCCTCCAAATAGCTTTATCATTGCTAGCATAAATTCTTCTCCATTGTCTTTCAGCCCGTTTGCATACCAGCCTGTGAGTCCTCAGTATACCACTGAGCAGAGGATTTTCCCTGTTTCCTGATGTTCTTAGTAGGGGCGAGCTGATCAATTACACTGGTTACTTGCTCACAGAACGCTGTATAATTCTCAATCCCTGACTTTCTAGGATCAAAAAGAGACTTTAGGTGAAAGACCCGAGCCATTTTGTCCCTCCTCAAAAAGGCCTTCCAATCCCTGCCCAGGAAGCACCTTTCTTCCATGGGCGTGGATCTGGTCCTTCTAGCTTGGGTGACTCTAAATTCGACCAGGTAATGATCTGACCATCCCACTCTGTCCATTATGATTGAGTTTTCACAGGTGGTGCCTGGTTGGTGTGTAGAACTAAATGCAGGTGGTGCGGTAGGCTGGGTCTGGCTTTTGGAGGGGAGGTGAGTGTGTCTTTGTGTGTGTGTCTGTCTGTTGAGGTCCTTGAGATGTTTGGATATGCGAGAGCAGAGTTAAGAAAGAGTCTGGTTGTTGCTTCCTGTATGACCTTGAGCCTCTTGGGGAGTTCAGAGTTGAGTCCAACATAAAGGACGTTGCGTTGGTCCAGTCTGCTGGGTTTGTGTGACAGATCTTTGGGTGTCGGCCAGGAGCCATCTGTAGGCTTAGTTGAAGAGCTTGAGGGTGTGGAGCAGGTGGAAGTGGCCTTATTGACCTGGCTGGACATCGAGATTTGATTGTCTATCACAATCCCATGGTTCTGAGGGACCACTTTTCATCTTGTTGGTGTTTGTTGAGTTGGAGTCATTTGGTTTTCATTCAGTTCATGACCTCAGACTTGCAACTTATGAAATTTGCCTGAGTGTTTTAGGTTTCCTCTGAGAGGGAGGATTTTGCCAGGGGTGGTGAGATGGGTATGTGGTCCCAGGGGAAGGGGAAGGTAGCAGTAGTAAAATCTTCCTTGGGGATTGATGTCGGGGCTGTGGATAGGGCGTTGAGTCCTTTGTTGAAAATGAAGTGAGGGTAGGAATCTGAAGGGGCTCCAGATTAGACGGAGCACATGGTTTTGGTGGTTTCCAGAGGTGTGATGGCTGGCCGTCAGGGCGGTTTCCAGAATGTTCTTGTTATCGAACTAGAGTATAGCAAGGTTGGAGGGGTCTGATTGGAGTGCAAAGTTGTACATGGAGTTGTTTTTTTGAGAAAGTAGTGGGAGAGCTAGATGCATATTTTCTGCGAGGGGCAGATGGTCGTGGAGCTGACAGTCACGTGAATTCATTTGCTACAATTTCTTTCAATGAGACTGCGCTGTTTTGAATCAGGTTGGTGAGTGCTCGCACTTGGTTGCTCTGAATTTCTGGTGGTAGATGCAGAGGGTTAAATTGTTGCTGTCTCTGTTGTAGTGTGTGTGTTTAGCGCCATTATTGTTCCAGCTGTTCGCAATGACAATTGGTGTGTTGGAGGACATTTGTTCACCAGCTTGCTTGTGGGTATGACCGAGTTGAGGGGGTGGATTTTAGCAGTGCTAGGGAGTCTGCACTTGAAGCGATCCAAGTTTTGAGAGTGTGTGGTAGCGCAATATGGAGGGGAGGGCTTCAATATTAAAGCTGTGTTTGAGATGTCTTTGGGGATCCTTTCCAGTTGTGCTGGGAGGTCTTGATACTTTTGGTTCTGTGTTGAATGGGCAAGAGCAGGCCGAAGCGAAGGAGGTAGTGGTTTGTCCAGGTGAGGGCTTCGACTTGTCCACCATGATGTTGCAGAAGCTGGTGAGTACAGTGTCAAGGAGGTGTGCGTATGCCCGAGTGGGGTCGTTCACTTGTTGGGTTAGCCCTAATATGCGCAGGTGTTCCAGGAGGCTTGTGCGATCCTCTGGGTGAAAATAGAGGTCCCAAGAGGAATAAAGGAAGGAAAGTTGTGGTCCCTAGTAGGATAAATGAGGTGCAGAAGTTTGATCTTGGTCCAGGCGGCTAGTAAAGACTTGTCCCTGCCAGAGCGGTGGTGATCGTGGTGTTGAGTTTGAAGGCGATGTGTTCTAGGCAGTCGCTGGTATTCAGAAAAGTAATGGAGCAGTAGAGTTTTTATTTGCAGATGATGGCTAGTCCTCTTCTGGGTTTTCTAGTTCTGTCCTGCCTTGCAGTTTATAGCCATATGGGTATTGGGTGCCCACTGCAATGTCCATGGCAGATGCTAGATTCAGCCAGGCGTCAGTGTAGAAGTGTAGGCCCAGAGACCGGTTCTGTAAGAGAGGTCTCAAACTTTTAAGATGTTTTTGGCAAACAGGTGTTGAGGCAAAAGCAGGTTGGGTGGCGTGTGAGTGATATGCATGGTGATGTTTTGCCAGGTGTGGTTGTGTGCATGACTCGCAGAGGGGGTGTAAGCCTGTGGGTGTGGGTTGACTGGGTGCAGAAAGAGGTAGAAGGGTATGGGGGTTAGAGATGCACAGAAGGAACGGCAGGAGCACACAGGAGAGAACACCTTCAGTCCGGGTGAGGGAGGCTTGGGTGCAGTACAACGATGGGTTCAGGATGCGGAGGGTTTTGGCGGAGTATCATTTATTTATTTTATTTTATTTATTTATTGAATTTGTATTGCGCACAGCTACCCGCAATGTGTTTCCCGGCGCCAGGGACAGACTAAAGAAGAAGACAAGCAATTGCTGAGGGAGAAGAAAAAGAGGGACAGAACCAAAAACTCAAAACAGAAAAGTCTTCAATTTTTTGCGGAAAACCAGAAGGTTAGTTTCTGTTTTTAGCGCCAGCGGGAGAGCATTCCACATCTTCGGTCCTAAGTGTGCGAATGAACGGCCTCCCATTTTTGCCAGTCGAATTCTTGGAATCGCGAAATTGCCATTGTTAGATGACCTAAGAGAGCGACTAGGCTGATATGGCTGGACAAGATTGTGCAGGTAGATGGGGGCAGAACCCTGACGAATCTTAAACAGGAGACACAAAGTTTTAAAGACCACATGATCAGAGATTTTTAACCAGTGAAGGTCATGCAGGGCTTGCATTGCGGACATCCTCCGTGGAACATTGCACAGAAGGCGGGCGGCTGAGTTCTGTACAACCTGGAGTTTATTTATTGTAGCTTTATCAGCTCCTAGATAAAGCACATTGCCATAGTCGATACGGGACATCACAAGGGCCTGAACGACAGTTCTTCGAGTGGACTCAGGCAACATCCATATGATCTTCTGCAACCAGCGTAAGGTATTAAAACAGATTGCAGCAACCTTAGTTGCCTGCTGTCTCATCGAGAGTTTCTCGTCGATTAGGAAACCGAGGTTACAAGCAACCGGCACGGGGATAGGTAGCGGACCCATGTCACTGGGCCAGTGTCTAGAGCCCCACAGATCTTTATGTTTGCCTAGTATGATAACCTCAGTCTTTTCTCCGTTGAGCTTCAGCAGATTGACTTGCATCCAAGCTGCAACGCGAGAAAGGCCAATTTTTAGGGCAGAAGTGTCCTGAGCCCTGCTGCTAGACAAAGAAAACACAATCTGCGTGTCGTCTGCATATGAGTATATGGACAGACCGGCGTCCTCTACGATAGAAGCAAGTGGTCTGATGTAAATATTGAACAACAAAGGGCTCAATATAGACCCTTGAGGGACGCCGTGAGCAGATGAATGAATCGCAGATTCAGCTTTGTTTGAAAAAACCTGAAATGTGCGCTCACTAAGAAATGAGGCCACCCAGGCAAGCGCTGGTCCAGCAACACCAAGGGAGCGGAGGGACTCCAGTAGGATGGAATGAGACACGGTATCGAAAGCAGCGCTTAAATCAAGAAGGATAAGCGCAAAGGTCTCACCGCTATCAATACCGTGTCGGAGTCGCTCGATCACCCCAAGGAGTGCGGATTCGGTGGAATAATTAGCGCGAAAGCCTGATTGGGATGGATGAAGATATCCCATGTTTTCAACAAACTCATTAAGCTGGATATTGACATGGCGTTCCAGTATTTTGGAACAAGCTGGCAGCAGGGATATAGGCCTAAAGTTGGCAAGATTTGTGATGTCAGCACCAGATTTTTTTAGTAGTGGAACGACCATGGCGTGTTTCCAATCCTGTTCAACCCGAGATTCACTAAGGGAGATGTTAAGTAACCTCATTAGGAATCTCCGTGGTTCGAGGTCAAGTTGTTTCAATATCTTCATAGGGACAGGGTCCCGAGGAGAGCCTGACCTGATGCTTTTTAAGCACGACAGGAAGGACGAATCATCAAATGGTTTCCAGTTGTGAAGGAACTCAGTGGGAGAGACAGAGGCATTGCAAAGAGAGCCGGGTAGGGAGAAATCAATTGGTGGTGGAAGGGAGGCCAAGGATTGATAAATGCCCTCAACCTTAGATATGAAAAAATCTGCAATAGCATTGCAATGTGTACCATCTAGAGCCGGCAGCGCAGGAGTGGTGTCAGCACCTGTAAGTTTCTTAACAGTAGCAAAGAGAGTCCGAGGACAATTCTGCACTGAGGTAATTGTAGAGGTGATGTAAGAGGCCTTGGCACGTTTGCAGTTTGCATGATAACGTTTTAGCTCATCTTTGTAAATCACTTTAGAAGAAGCGGAGTAAGACATCCTCCACTTCCTCTCCAGGACTTTACATTTAGCACGTAGGGTTTTTAACTCATCCGAGTACCAAGGTGCTGGAGGGCGCAAGGATCTATATTTACTTCCAGAACGAGGGACGAGAGCGGACACTGCATCTGTTAGCCACCCAGAAATGGGAGCATTCAGATTCTGCTCAATATTAGTGAGGGATGGAATTGTCTGTCAGACGCAGATTAAAAGCAGCTATATTAAGCCTGTCCCAGCGATAGGATGATTTGATTTCCTCCACATAAACACTGGCCGAATAAAGACCGGGTGGTAGCACGAAATGTATCGCATAGTGATCAGACCAAACGAGCGGGCGCGCCACGTGAGTGCAGTCAAATGAGAGAGTAGAAATAACTGGATCCAGAAGGTGACCAGCAAGATGAGTAGCTCCGGAATTGCAAAGTTTGAGGTTAAAAACCTCAAGATCAGAGAGAAAAGATTTATTAAGGGGATTGTTGATATCATCTAAATGGATATTTAAGTCACCAACAATGATGAAGTTATTCGATTTCAGAAGTATTGCTGATAGACAATCAACAAGTGAGGAGATCCAAGAAGCAGCATTCCCGGGCGGCCGATAGATTAACAGGCCGGAAAGCGTCAATCGAGGATTGATCATAAGTTTAAACAATGCAGCCTCACTACCTGGAAGATGTAATAATTCCAGTTTGCATTGGTAGGTGGATTTATAAATAATTGCAATTCCACCCCCTTTACCTGAGGGTCTATCCTGATGCAACACAACATAGTTAGGAGGGATAGCTGCAGCAATGTCTGGACCCGAACTGGCGTGTATCCAGGTCTCGGTCAGAAACAAAGCATCAGGGGATTCCTCAGTTATGAAATCGAAAATATTTAATTTATTCCTGGGAAGCGATCTACAATTTAGGCTCCAAAAATGGAGCGAAGAAGGGAGAGAAATACAATCCTTAGTAGGCTTCCTTTTTCCCCTATAGTGCTTTACATACTGTTGTGTCTTAGAGAGCTGCATTTTGTCAGTAGAGAAGCCACAACCAGCACATGAAAAGTAATGACGATGCAAAATGCATAAGGTACAAGAAGTGGGGGAGGAGGGTCGCAGTGAATGGAGTGTCGCGGAAGAATAATATACGCGGCCGTCCCGAGTTGACATACCTGAGGACAAGTTGACAAAGGACAGCCCGTCCTGCAGCCCGTCCTCAGCGCGGACGGGCGCAGACGGGCTGAACTCAGGCGTAACTCCGGCGGAAATCCGGCGACCCCGCTGCGCGATGACGCTGCGCGTCAGCATGGCTCGCTTAAATGTGCGTCCAGCCTGAGAGACTAGACCGCGCAGAACGCCTGGCGTCGTCAGCCCCACCAAAGATGGCCACTAGTCCGAGACGTGGGCAGGGACCCGCAAAATGCGGTGTTATACACAATTATGTGCGGTAAGCGGGAAAGAGTGCGGTAAGCTGTAGGCCAGTTTACAATTATGGAGATTTAAAAGCAGGGTTGAATGTGCAACAAAAGATAAAATAATGAGGAAAAAACGGGAAGTTTAAAAAAACTGCAGAAGCAGCGTTAACCAGCCGAGGTCTTCTCCATGTAGCGCAAGCTTGTAAAAGCGCCCACCTCAAGGTTTGCCTCGCTTAAATGCGCGTCCAGCCTGAGAGACTAGACCGCGCAGAACGCCTGGCGTCGTCAGCCCCACCAAAGATGGCCACTAGTCCGAGACGTGGGCAGGGACCCGCAAAATGCGGTGTTATACACAATTATGTGCGGTAAGCGGGAAAGAGTGCGGTAAGCTGTAGGCCAGTTTACAATTATGGAGATTTAAAAGCAGGGTTGAATGTGCAACAAAAGATAAAATAATGAGGAAAAAACGGGAAGTTTTAAAAAAACTGCAGAAGCAGCGTTAACCAGCCGAGGTCTTCTCCATGTAGCGCAAGCTTGTAAAAGCGCCCACCTGAAGGTTTGCCTCGCTTAAATGCGCGTCCAGCCTGAGAGACTAGATCGCGCAGAACGCCTGGCGTCGTCGGCCCCACCAAAGATGGCCACTAGTCCGAGACGTGGGCAGGGACCCGCAAAATGCGGTGTTATACACAATTATGTGCGGTAAGCGGGAAAGAGTGCGGTAAGCTGTAGGCCAGTTTACAATTATGGAGATTTAAAAGCAGGGTTGAATGTGCAACAAAAGATAAAATAATGAGGAAAAAACGGGAAGTTTTAAAAAACTGCAGAAGCAGCGTTAACCAGCCGAGGTCTTCTCCATGTAGCGCAAGCTTGTAAAAGCTTGTATCATCAGACTGTAGTTGGTGTGTGGTGGACCCGGGGTCCTGGCGCTGGGTACAGACAGGCTTGCCTTTGGCGTATCTGTGCTGCGACCACCATTAAGAAGGTTCAGGAGTGTGGGGGGGGGGGGAGGGGGGTCGAGAATACCGTGGGTGGGGCTGGGAGCTAGTGGCAGTAAACTCAGTGCAGGAGCAGAAAGGCATGACAAAGAGTGTAAGGAGGTTATTAGGGGGCCAAAAGGAGACCGGGCAAAGAAAGAGACAGGGAAGAAACAGTCTACACAAGGCAAAAATGAGAGAGAGTGTGTGGAAAGCGGACAGAAAGAAGCAAAAGTCAAGTGAGTTTTACAGGGACAAAGAGAGAAGCAAGAGAGGGCAAAAAGCCAGAGGCAGGAAAAAGTCAAACAAACTGGGGAGGCTGGGGCTTCAGTCTAGTGCAACGGAGCGGGGTCCAAAAGGGCGGAGGACTGGGAACAGGGAAGGTGGGTTGCCCTAGAGATCCCAGCACACTAGTCATTTAATGCTGTGTTCCAGCCCGAAAACACTTCCAGGATCCTAGTGTGACTCAGCAAAGCAATAGGAATATAGATGGATTCAAACCTGAATTAACTGAGAATCCACCTGAATTGTATTTGCCTCTCCTGAGAATGTGGCCATAACCCCATACACAACTTCTGCTTTATCCCCTCATAGGATCACATAATAAACAAGGTACGCATTTTCCCCTTCCCCTTCAACTTGTATTTGCTACAAAAGGCATGGCAGGCACTGCATCTTTGTCCTGTTTTCAGTGTGCCTGTATTTTCTGTTGTATCGTTTATATGTCAAATACAGTAATGTATTGTAGTGCTCATGTGTAATGCTAAATTTTATATTTGTCTTTATTAAAATTGTCTAAAATATTCATGCAATGTTAAAATATCTGCACACTACTTCACATCCTAAAAGTTTAGTGGTGCATGTCACATTTAATTACGTGGTGTGTATTTAAAATATGTTTAGTTGGGAGCGTGGTCTAGCAGCACATGGAGTAGGATATGCGCTTTGTGGTCTACATGCCACCACTGCCTTTTATAGCTAATTATATGGCACCGCGGCACTGGAGAGCCCTCCTAGAAGATACACCAGGCACCTGAGAGACTAGTGCGTAGGCTGGGTGTGTACCACGCGCCACCGAGCCCAGTAGCCGAAAGCAAACCTTGAACCGATTGGAGCCGAGACCGAAGCCGCCATCTCGAACTGCTCGGGGAGCCGCTGAGTCGGGTAACTCATGTGCGGTTCTCCCCTAGAGACTAACTAATATCTCCGAAGAGGCATGCACCAATGACTGGAGTAGCTGCTGTGACTCTGCTGGTAGAGGCACGGCAGCCAAACCTGCCCTCCAGATACAAACAACGTGGAAGCTCCCCCAGAGTAGACCTGGAGACCACCATCTTGGGAGACCCTGCAGGCCGGATGGCGAACTAATGGTGCTGTGGCCCAGTCACTTGTAGACACAAGGCGGCAGACTGCAGCTCGCGTAATGAGGAAAGCTGCGGTTAAGCACGGGACTGCGGTGAGTGGACCTCATTCCCCCTCCCAGACTTCAGCGGGAATCAGCCCTTTCCGAATATGCAACTGCGGGGCTCGAGGTTGGTGTAAAGATGGAACCAGGCAGATTTGATGATAATTAGATGATTTATTGTAGGATAGTTCGCGCAGCAGAGAAACACCTCCACTCTCTTCCCTCAGCTCTCCAACTGTCCCACAGTCTACAACACCAAGACAGTGGAAGCAAGCTAGGAGCGAGGCAAAGCACGAGAGCGAGACGAGAGCAACATAACATACATAACACATGTAACCCCCTTATAAAACAAAAAAAAACATTACATTGAGATTGCTATACTCTAACAAATTGGCAAAACTCGAACGTCATTTAACAAATATAATCTGACATCCATTTCGGTTTATGACAAACACGCTCATCAAAACGCTTATGATTTACATCAACATTGCTATGCTCTGAACAAATTGGTATATAGTTTATATTGGTTTATAGTTAAAATCATTTATGTTCCAAATGAAGTGGTCAATAGACTCATCACAAGAATCCTTAATAGTAAGTTTCGTGATGCCCTCATCACCACCACTGGATTCGCAATCCGGGTCATCTAAACACTTAACTTTTTTACCACCCCCTTTTCTTTTTCAGGCCTTGGTCAAATGGCCTACAATACCACAATTAGAGCAACGTTGCTTCAAGGCAGGGCAAAATTAGCTTGAAGCTAAATGTGAAGGACTATCACATCTGAAACATCTAAAACTAGGATTGCGGTTATACTCCTTCTTCTTATATGACTCAACTTTGTTTAACAGGAATTGAAAATTTAGAACTAGATGCTTTTGCTTTAATCTTATTGACAATTTCAGCAGAAGTTTCAGCAATAGCAGCATCTTGTTTAAGTAACTTTGCACTACGGCTCGACATTTCGGCTTTCCTGACAATACTAAGAACATCTTTAAGTTCAGCATCACCATTTATCCACAGTCCGTCTTGAACAGCCAGATCCTTATTGTGCATAACCACCTGATCTCTAATAAACTGATCCACTAGGTGATCAAACTTACAATCTTCAGCAAGTTTCCTCAGCGCAGATACATATTGATCAACAGTTTCACTACTTTCTTGTTTACGCTGGAAAAAACGAAATCTTACAATCCCAATGCATACTTTTGGTGCAAAATAAGTAGCAAAATCATTTACAATAGCATCAAAAACATTTACGTCACCACCACCCAATGCTTTTGTCATTCCTTCATAAGCTTTCAGCCCACCAGGACCCAAAGCATGCAGTTAAAGTTTATTTTTCCTATCGGGTGACATTTTTCCTTCCTCATCAATAGTATCAATAAAGTCAAGGAAGTAAGCCTTCCATTCCGACCATTTCATGCATGGTTCAGATCCTGCCGGCCAAAACGCTTGAAGAGGTTGAATAGAATAATTTTGACTCGTCATGTTGGAAGGAAAGAAAAGAAAAAAAAAAAACAACAACAACAACAAAAAATAATACAACTAGTGCAAATAATAAGTCTGTACTAGAAACAGGTGTGCAAGTAATAGTATACTTCTCAAAGAGTGCACATCACTGATGCTATGATAATTCATGCACCTCTCACATGTAATAACTTACATTCAAAATATGCATTAGGGAAATAATTATTTTAAAAACAATATGTTGTGCACATAACAAAGTATAATGCATCAAAATAATAAATGAAATTCAATTAGAGGGTGTGCACATCAGCGTGAACTGTATCGAGAGTAATTCTGCATGCAAATCCTTAATTAGCATCTGCTCCTCAGTCATTCTTTTTTTTTTTGCTGAATTTTCTATAGCGCGAACTAGACCCGAATCAGGTATCAGAGCGCTTTACATATTTTCCAGTTACGTTACATGAGGACACACTTTCATTTTAGGCACGGGGAGATTAAGTGATTTGCCCAGAATCACAGGAGGGTTTGGCGTTGTTACCGAGACATGAACCCAGATCCCCAGGTCCGAGGTCGAGCGCCCTAGCCGTTAGGCCTGAAATTCAAAAATGACAAATTCCGGAATTTCCACAGAATTTGCACGATACTGGAGCAGAAATGAAGGCTCAATAATGCGCAGGTGCGCGCGCCACAAAAGCAGAATAATAACTGCTATACGCGTAGAAATGAAGATTTAATAATGCGCAGGTGTGCGCGTCACCGAAGTAGAAACAAAATTCACATCCAATATGGCGGCACGCAGAGGTCAATGTACGTCACCCAAACGTAATGCGCATGGCACGTAGAGGTCAATTTGCGTGATCCGAATGTAATGCGCAGTACGTCAGTGCTTCAATAATAAGGAATGCAGAATCATCAAGGCAAACTCTGCTGGGCTGAAGTAGAACTCTAGGATCCGAGGTAAGACGCTCGCGCTCAAGAATGGCAGTTTGCTTAATCCAAAAACAAACAGCAATGCAGGAAGAGAATGATAAATAAATCTAAGTTAACAAGTATATACGACCTGTATACGATCCACACACCAACGTGGGCGAATAGGCAACAGGTGACACCCAACCGATGCGGGACGCCTCAGAAAGAATCCATAACAATAAAACACGAAGTCCAACTCCAGTAATTAAGAAGATCCAATGAGCGTGAGTTCTTCTGATCACAAGTCGCCAAATTGTAAAGATGGAACCAGGCAGATTTGATGATAATAAGATGATTTATTGTAGGATAGTTCGCGCAGCAGAGAAGCACCTCCACTCTCTTCCCTCAGCTCTCCAACTGTCCCACAGTCTAGAACACCAAGACAGTGGAAGCAAGCTAGGAGCGAGGGAAAGAGCGAGACGAAGCACGAGAGCGAGAGCAACATAACATGCATAACAGTTGGCCTGCCTTAATGCATTTGACACCCGTACCATATCTCCTGAGGGGGCGCAGCGGAACACGGCGGGAAACAGTGGCGTGCCGGCAAACTCCTGCTGCCCCGGTAATCCCTGGTGCGATCTGCGGCTCGCGGACAGTGCAGGGGCAATGCTCTTTGACTCGCATGGGAAGGAGAAACGAGCCAGAAGAGGCCTTGCGGCTACCAGAGGTGAAAATCGGAGTGAAGGACGGTAATGAGGGGGTGAGCAGCAGAGAAGATGCCATCCCAGGAGCCACCCGAGGCAAGACTTCACTAGAGTTGACAGACCTAGGTGTGGCGCCGCGGCCAGGGCGACTGACGCTGGAATCTGGGGACCACGGTTCGATCCCCGGCTCCGGCGGCAGGTTAGCCCAGCACCATGTGACTCTGGGCAATAGCTCGCTTAATCTTCCCGACGGCCCCCCAGCGCCTAGAGACCCTTACGGGTGATTGTGCGCTTTACAAATGTGGACTTTACCTACAGTATAGCTACATGTGGCATAGAGTTGAGAAGGTAGGGGACTCCTGAGTTGTGGGAAAATATGCCTAATCCACGAGGGGTTGGGCCCATCAACCAAACGAGTGAGCCTGTTGATATCTCACAGTGAGGACTTCTACGGAAGAACTGCGATCCTATATCCTCTACTTTCCACAGTGATAGGCCGCAGTGTTCAAACTACTTCCGCTGAGCACCTGCAGGTCCACACTACTACAGCTAGCAGGTCGGAAAAACCATAGCCACCGGTCATAGTGGCAGTGCATGCGTTGTATAGACAGTTGCTGGAACCCCCTTATAAGCAACATGGAGCGGGACAGCGGCTCCCTCCCTGAAGATCCGCTACGAAGGCCTCGCTCACAACTCCAAACCCTACGGGGAAAGATCTTTCTGGGGCACGGACACAGTGAAGGTTGCACTAAAACCCCTGACACCTGCGACTATACATGGAAGAGCCCTCCATCTGGCCTGAAAAGCTGCCTGGCCACCTGGGGAATGGCATTGACTTGCACCTCCTGCCACCCCGAAACGACTAATACACCTGCCTGGGTAGGAGACTCTCTAAGGGAGGCACAGTTCATAGACCATGCCATAGCCTAAGGCAGGAAAAGACCCTGCTGCAAACCTCCCTAAAGACAACCCTGTGACTTCTCTGTGGCAAAAGGCTGGCCCCCCATCTGTAACTTCCATGGTGTCTATCCTGGATGGGGCATCTGAGCCCCTCACCCAGGCCTTCATAAATAACTTTCCCCATACCTTAGTGCATATAGTAACTTTATGCCCCAAATTGTTAGAAGAGCGGAAAACTGTATTAAAGTCTATTTTTAATGAATTTGGGTTAAGATATTGTAGAAACGCCATCATCCTATGTCTAAGTGGAGCCACCACCCGTCTTATTTCCCGATTTGTTAAGTTTATTTTTATAGCTGAAAAGAAAATTTGTAATATTGACAATTGAAGTAAAGATATTTACGATACGAAAATTACTTAAAATGCTGCAATATATTTCTTGGGTTATGCACGGTCTTTAAACCGTCGTCGTACTGTTGCTGTTTGTTATATTGCTATTAAATGGTTTTAGGGATATTGCTGGCATCCTTTAAATTAAAACAGTTAAAGTCTGCTTAGCGGAAACGCACACGATCTCCGAGGTTTGAACAGATGTATTTTACTACTACTTCTACTTCCTTGTCTCGGCTTACATTGTTATAAAGTATCTTTTTAGACTGATGTAGGGTGTACTGTAAATCAAAGTTGCCAGCACTAAGCAGTTTATTTTTGTTGCTAAAGTCTAATATTACAAATGCACTTTATTGCTAACGTAGTTACCAATGCAATTCTACTATGGTTGGACGTTTTTTATGTATCTTTCAGTTTTTTGGTATATTGACAACTTTAACTGCTAGCACAAGGCACTTTAGTATCTGCTTTTAAAAGTATACAAGCACAATTGCACTTTATTGCTAAAGCTGTCTTAAATGTTTATTTTATTGGGCGTTTATTACCTTTGCAGTTCCCATTGTTAGGAAGTCTTTCTTAGAGTAATGTACTGTATACTGTAAATTATAGATGCTGGCACAATGCACTTTATTTTTGGATGCTGATCATTTGCAGTCAAATAAACTATGTTAGGGCTTAGTTGTAGATTTTTGCTTGGATATAAATGTACACAGTAGCTGCATATTTTTTAATCTAATTTTATTTTGTATATGTAATTTGCTGATTGTAATGATTTTAAGTAATCAACAAATAAATACCTACTTAACTTACTCCATTAAATCAAACTGGGCTTTAGATATCAATGGGGCCACTCTTTTGCCCTGATCTTCACCTGGAAGAGTAAACGTCTGGTGCTACGTTCACTTAAAAAAGCTAAACCACTCCTGTAGCTCCCCGGGGCGGCCAGCCCATCCACTTTGCTGCCAACTGACAAGGAACCTGCACGCCCTGAATGGGCCAAGTCCTTAATCAGTGACAGGAGGCCAGGAGCGGGGAACACTCCTCTGCCCAAGCCAAACAGGACATTATACAGCATCTCCGGTCTATGGAGGGTGAGAAGGCACCAACCCCCTCACGAGCAGCATCCGAATAATATTACTGCAGCGCTGTAATTAATGCATATGGACTACTCCTGATGTACACCGCCCTTTTTTTTTAAAGGGCATTGAAAGACTCTACGTAATGAAGATTCGCTCTACTTGCCCGGCTCTAGCCTGGTAGCGGGTGGATGAACCCCAATCAGAGACATATCTCCCTCCCTAGACCCGCTCTCCCCGATCCTATTCCTGAGACAGTGACCTCTCTCGAATGGATTGTGCATTGGCACCTTGCCCATTCTTGGACTGGAATGGAACTTGTTGGCCTTTAATTGTTACCGTCTCTCTAACTCTTTCTTTACTCCCTTTCTTTTCTCACCATACTGGGTGAACATGTACATCTTGGGTAAACAGACCCTCCAGTTGAAGCTATTGGAGCAATAGGTTTCCTTGACGTATTCTTCCCCAGTTATAGGCACGGTTTCTGTTGCTATAAACCTTAGCAGAACCCCCTGATGGGGCTGGGTGTTGTCCCAAGATCAGAGGTAAAGCGTGAGTGGTGAAGGGAGGAGATGGTAGATATATTAATCTTGACGTTCAACTGGGGGCACAAACGCTTACCCTTCTTATTGTCTACACACCTAAGCAGCCACGGAAGGATCTCTTTCTCAGAGATCTCTTGAAAGAGCAAGTACAGCATGAGGACCAACAACTTATTTTTGGGGATGATCTGAGCTTGGTATGGGATGCAGAGCTCGATCGTAGCATCAACTCTTAGGTGACTATAGCCATGTTGGCAATTCTAAAGCAAATGATTATAGATCTAGGACTTAAAGATGAGTGACGTTATCACTCACCTGGCATGTGAGATTATTCCTACCATTTGCAAATACATCGCTCTTATTCCCGAATAGATCACCGGTTTCGCTCTCATTCCTTAGTGCAGATGTAATTGCTACCTCCATGTCATATATCTCGATCTCAGACCATGCACACATGGAACTATTGTTGCAAAAACACACCACTCCGACTAAATCCCCGCTGACGCCTTCCTCCACATATCCTGCATGACCAGGTAGATTTAGCAGAAATCAAGGCGGCAATCACAGCATACTTCATATCTAATGATTTTCCGGAAACATCATACTCAGTAATATGGGATGCTTTTAATGCGACCATTAGAGGAGTAATTACATCCATTGCGATACCGCATAGCCGAGAGGCTCGACGTAGAGAGTAAACTGACCAATGACATAAAAACCTTGGGGAAGCTGGACCACGAGGTACCCTCACTCCAATAAACGGCACCTGGTCATGCTCCGGGGTCAATTGCGAACACATAGAACAAACAAGGCGGAGTGTGCATTGCTGGCACAGAAACTAAAATATTACGATGGGGGGATAAGGTGGGAGCAATTCTGGTGCGCCGCCTGAGATAGAAGTCAGCAAAGGCACATATTTCAAAAATCAGAACTACAGATGGCATTTGGGCCATGACTGAAGGGGATAAACTGACAGCTTTTCAGGCATACTATTCCGCCCTCTATGCCCAAGAGACTCTCCATCCGGCTCAGATTCAGGCGGTCGTCGATAGCTGCACATGGACAGCTCCTTGAGGAACTACTTACACTAGAAGAACTTAAGCAGGCCCTAAAAGGATTGCCGATAGGTAAAACACCAGGCCCAGATGTCCTGCCGGTCCACTTATACCGCGTTTCATTCCACAAATCCAAGACTAACTGCTGCGCCTCTTTAACTTATTCACAGACGCCATGGGACTGACGGCCACTATTGCCATGGCAGAAATGGCACTTATTCCTAAGCCTGGCAAAGACCACGCACTATGCTCCTCGTACCGCCCCTACACACTCCTTATCATGGATCTCAAGATCTATACAAAAGTACTTGCAAACCGCCTAGAACTATACCTGCTGGAACTCATCGACCCGGATCAAGTTGGTTTTATTAGGCATAGTTAGGGAGCAGACAATGTAAGACAGATAACGCATTTGGTTGGAAAGGCACATCACTGGAACATCCCAGCCTGTCTGCTATCGCTAGATGCTGAGAAAGCCTTTGATCGGGTGGAATGGAAATTCTTGAGGGCTGTCTTATAGAAGATTGGGATGGGACCCAAGATGATTTCTAGGACAATGGCTTTTTACAATCAATCCCACTAAGTCCTGGGCGTTGAGCATCACAATCCCCACTGGGGGAGATCCCGGAGCTCCAATCTCTTACCTTGGACTCAACCTAACCTCCACGGTGAACACATTGCCGCAGGCAAACTGGCAGGACTACAGAAAAGCAATCCTCGAAGACCTGCATGCATGGAGGTCTCTACTGTTATCATGGTTGGGCTGAATAAATGCAATCAAAATGTCTGTGTTGCCAAAAAATCCTGTACTTAATCCAAACGCTGCCCACATCAATACCGCAATCTCACATACAACGGGATCTAACCACCTTCATATTGGGTGAAAGCGACCATGCTTCTCAAACAAACTCCTTATGCTACCTCGAGACAGAAGTGGACTAGCGTGTCCTAATATCTTTAAAAATGACTGGGCGTCGCACCTAAACTACATCTTTGAATGGGTGGTTCGCGGAAGCGAGAAACATTGGTTATATATGGGTAGGGCTGTTGCTTGCAGACCCCTATGGGACTTGGCCTGCCTTCTGCAGGGATCCAGGCCAAGCAGTGCTTATATAGCCACCCCCACTAAAACCCTATTAGAAATCTGGGATGAAATTGCAAATTCCAGGGGCCTAACCTCCATTCCGTCTCCTAATACCCTTTTGGTGCGCAACCTGAGATTCCCACCAGCACTGCAGCTACACACTTTCCCAGCATGGGCAGACGTAGAATGATCTGGCATCTCTTTGAAGGTGATCAATTTAAATCTTTGGAGCATTGTAAAAAAGAATTCCACCTCCCGGAAGACACTTGATTACAGTACCTTCAAATTTAACACTGGTTGCATGCACCATTGTTCATACTGGGAGTGACCCAACCCTTTACCCCATTTGAAACACTGGTCTGCTCTTATGACTGGACCAGATTTCACACACATACCAAGTATTGCAACACTCTGCCCGATTACTCCCCACACATGTAGTGACATGTTGGCAACCAACCAGTACAGATGAGTTTAATCCCAAGCAATGGGAGTAACTATGGCGATATTTAGAATTATACCACAGCGGGAGACTGCTTATAAGATTATGACACAGTGGTACTATACCCCTCAACAACTATACAAAATGTTTCCTAATACCTTACCCACCTGCTGGAGATGCCAGAACATGGTTGGGGAATTTTTACATAAATGGTGGCACTGTCCGTTCATAACCACCTATTGGAAAGAGATCCTCAGTCTTATTAAAGTTGTAGTCGATTACCTCAAACCTCAGAACACAATAGTGGTCATCCTGGAGTTTAGGCCTACAACCCTCCTTCAAGCCAATTGGCGTATATTATCTCACATGCTGGGAGCAGCCAAGCGGACAAGTGCAATATACTGGAAGAAAATGGATATGCAGCCTGTTGCCCAGTGGTTTACCCGCCTATGGCATACAAAGGCAATTGAGCTTCTCACAACTCAGATAACCTTCAACACAAATAGGTTTACAACCACATGGCAACCGCTGTTAAACCATTTTTCTAGATTGGAATACACCTGTTTTACTCCACTAAAACGTTGGGCTTTACAACTCTTTGACGACAACCCCAGCAATCTGATGGGCTCCTTGAGGCGCACCAGGCCGTCCACACAGAAAGCCCACCACCCAGAGTGGCAAAACCCAACCCCTGCAGACACTGTTAACCAGCAAATATGGTATGGAGTAGAACCAGGAGCAGAAGAGGGTGATTATTTTCCAGATGGCTCTGAGGAATCCATTTAAGATCATACGAATGGGAATTATATAGTCTGCTCTGTTCTGTGAACTGTAACGTGCTAACCAGACACGCTGGTGTGGGTGATGTTATAGAAACTAAAGAGAAGGTAAACATTAGTGACCGGAAGTAATGCATTTAGGTTATATAACCAGAAAGGCAGAGGAGGGGGTGAGGGTCAAGGAAGGTTGTATGAAAGGTGCAATAGACCCTAAACCCTTTCCATGTCGATACAGGCTTAAACCTTAAAGATACACCAGGAAGATTCTCTTAACCTGTATGCCTTAAGGCTGGACAAACTGTGGGAAAGGTTAAAATAAGACGAATTGAGAAATCACTAGTCATATAACATGGTGGGCTAGTTGGAGCTGCCAGTGCCAGGTATGAGGTTGTGGTGAGCCCTAGATTTCTTAGCAGTCGCCGATTTCTTAGCAAGGATTATGTATCTAGGAACAAACAGTTGGCCAAGGCACACAAATAAACCTGCTTTACGAAACCTTAAACTGAACACCGACTGGCAAAGTTCCAAACACCAAATCTAGATGAGCTTCTTTGCTGCTGCTTTTTAATTTTTTGGGGGTTTATGCTTTATTAGAGACAAGAAGGGGGAAAAGGAACGACAAAAAGTGGTGTAAAATGAGGGTGGTTAACTGACTACCAGGTCAGCCTGAGTAAACTAGTCTCTTTGTCAGCTGTAAAGGTGCCTGTAAGGGTAATGCACCCAGTTAGCATGCTAACAAAACATACATAGACACCTTTGTGTTATTGATGTGAGCAAGCTTGAACAAGGTGTACAATACTGTAATAAAGTTGTACATTAATATCTGTCTGAGGTGCAAGTATGTCCCAGCAGTTCCATGTTGGTTCCTGTACCTTGAAGAGGTATCCATAGCTGTAGCTATCTGCAGGCAAAAACGCCCAGGTAGAAGTGGAGAAGCACATTTAGACTTTGTAGCTTCGATCCAGCTCATTTTAAAGGCTCAGAGTGGAGGAAAGCTGTATAGAGTCATAAGCATCTCTTTGTCAGAAGGTAAATTATGCCCTACTTCTGCATTTTCATGGTTGATCCCTCAAGGTAAACTCAGTAAAGTTTATTTAAGGAATCCCATTAGAAATGCTGTCTCATTAAGGGATTCCGGTGTTGCAAATCCTAGCTTTTGTTAATGAGCATGAGACCTTTGAAACATTTTCCTTCTTAGTCCATCTACATTGTCATGCGCATAGGGTTTTCAAGTTGTGGCAGATTATTGAAAGATCATCGTTTTTACTGCTGTCCTACGGAAAAGCGGAGAAAAAAAATAGTACTTTGAATAATTTCTAAAAATCTTTTTAACTATTAAACCCATTAGTAGAGAAAGTAATATAGTTCATCTTTGGAAGCTTCAGGATCTGTTCATGCATATGTACACTTAAGTTCTGTGAGGGTCAATGGTTACTGTGCTGTATACTCCATGAGGATAAGCAGTCAAGGCTTGTTCTAGGTCGGGGGCATGGCCAAGATGGCAACCGTAATGGATGCTTTCTAAAGAGCTCTGTGGTAGGCCAGCCTAATATGCTGCTGTTATCCTGCAATTGAATTCTAGGCTGCCCTTATCCGGAATTATATATATCTGGGGATCGACCTAGAGCAAGCTGACCCCCGGACAGACATCTGTGGTGGCCAATAGCAGTGTACGCTGATGTTGGGGCCTACGAAGTTGGCTGGCTGTGACCGGAGCCATGGCTGACTGTGGTGGCGGAGCTCCCTTGCAATTGAGGGACGCCACGGCAGTTTGTGGCGGTGCCGAGCGCCGTGGTTGCGGCGGCGAAGCTGGACCAGCTGCCCAGCCGGGGCTTGGAGAATCTATGAATTGAAGGCCGCACGGCTGGCTGGTTCTGCTGTCTGCGCCGTGAGCTGCTGCCGCGGGCCTGGTGACGGCCCGCTGAGGTCTATTGTCAGAGCTCCGGGGTGGGGATGGTCCGGGCTGAGCCCTGAGGGGCCTGGAGAGACTGACTGACAGCCTTCTGGGAGCTGTCGCGGCGGCGAGTAGGCAGTGGATCGAGGAGCCCAAGAGCGGGTAACGCCACAGCGTCGCAGCAGGCAGACAGCCTGGCCTGAAGAGCGGGGCCCAGAGATGAGGTGGTGACCTAACCGGCCGGGGGCAATCAAGAGGGGAACGGGGGTCCCTGCTACTTCTGCCCCGGGAACATTATCTAATCTTAGCTGGGGGTAGCCAGCTGCGGTGCACCCAGGGCCCGTGCCCCCCCAGTTGCGTGACATCTGGGGCCCTGCAGATAGCAGACCGCAGTGAGGGCCCTTTTGGGGCCCGGCCCCCATCAACAGCTGCACAGCAGAGGAACACAGAGACACCGGAGGCCCGTCTGCACTCGAGGCCTCTCACGTGTGCGAACAAAGGAAGTGGAGACTTTTGGTGACCCAGTCGTGCCTGAGAGACCGCTGGCCCTGCTTCTCCTCCTTAGTCCCTGCACCTGGCTGCCCCAGGGGGCTGCTGGTAGCTTCTGGGGCCTGTCCTGCCACGACCGCCGGGTGGACGTGTCAGCGGGCAGGGTCGGAGCTCTGTGACCCTCTGAAACTTTGGACCTTTTCACCAAGGGTGGAAACGCGAGATTAACCTGATCCTCCCTGACAGAAGTTGACTGAGGCAGACTCGCGGAGTTTGGAGGGGTGCTCGATTCGAGTGGACCTGTGAAAACGGCCATGCTGCAGCGCAGAGCCGAGGATGCGGAGGGACGCTCCCGCAGATGTAATCTCCGATTTGTGGGCTTCCTGGAGCGTGCAGAGTTCTCTGTGCCCAAACTGTTCCTGGAAAAATGGATCAGGACGACTCCCCTTCAATGCCCCTCTCCTCCTGCTTTGTGATAGAGCGGGCACACCGGGCGCTGGGATCCCCGGCTCCCCTGGTGGGGGCACGCACCCTCATTGCTAAGATTCTCAATTACAGAGATCTTGATCACATTCTCTGGGAGGCCCGATGCAGTGGTGATCCAGTCTTCGAGAATCACATCATCTGCATCTTCCCTTGATTACACACGTATGGTTAAGCAGCTCAGAATGTCTTTCGGCAGCCTGAAGAAGCGGCTCGGGGCAATGAACTTAAAATACATATTGCAATCCCCCGCCAAACTCTGAGTAATCCACATTACAAAGTTCATTACTTCACTACCCCCTGAGGCAGCCTGGGAGTGGTTGGAGGTGAGAGGAGATGAACGGATATTGGCCCTAGGGGATCTGGTAGGCTACCCACAGAACCTTGGTCGCTACGCAGGTCACAGAGGCATGGCCGCCGAAATAAACAAACCTCCCAGTCAACCCCAAGAGTAGTGGTGCAACAAGATGGCTCCCTGGATCTTGGAACATAACAGCTCCGATGGTGAGGGAGGGCAGGTACTCCTGCTAGCTGAGTTCAAGGAAACCAGAGCGCTGGTGGAGGTGGTCACTGCGGCTAGCTCTGGAACCAGTATTGGAGACATATCCCCCAGGCCGCCGATACGAGAACATGCTGCATGGATCGGATGCCGCTTGAATTTCAACTGAAGTCGCTTGGCACCCAGGGGAGGTTGGCTGACTGTGGCAATCCTGAGAAACTGTAAACAGGTTGACTCCCCTGAAGAATTTCACCAGATGCCCCCTGGGAACGCCTACTGCAGATTTGAACTGCTAAATGGCACCCCGTCTGATCGGCCCGAGTGCTGGGACTGGCAGGTCGCCCATACCTCTTCTCCCCTCTCTACTCTTTATTTCTCTATTCCTACTTTCCCCTCTCTACAGCTTTATACTACAGACCCCTAGCCAGACCCCACTCCCCCATTATCTTTCTCTGAATCTTCTACCTCCTCTTCTTGTTTACCCATTTTCTCTGCACACTTTCTCCCTCCTCTCGCCCCCTTCCTCACCCTTTCCTCCTCAGAGTTCGAAGCTATGCATGGATATTGTGTCTTTTTCTCCCCTTCTCTCTATTCTGGTTAGTCTAGAACTGTAGAATATGTGTTTTGCGGACATGAGTGATTGTGTGAATGCAGTAGCCGTTAAGGAACGGGAACACCGGCTACTCATCTCGGTGGAAGGACGGGACTTCCCCTGCAGTCTCGTGCAGTAATAGGCATAGTGTGTTTGTGTGTGGTGTGCTTGATTGTGAAAGAGTGTGGTTAGAGCAACTTCTTGAAAGTTAATTTGTATATTTCTCGTTTGGTAGGCTATATGCCAGATAAGTTTAGTTGTGATCTTTAAGTGGGTGTTACTATGCTAGGAGCGGATTGGGCAGGCACGGTTGGTTTATCATGTGTTTACCCGGTGGGGGCAGTTCAGTTTTTTGTTTTTAATGCGACTACAACTCTGGCAGAGAGGCCGTGAAAGTCCCAGTTTAACTGCCTAGTCTAGAGATGGATGGTTTCAATATTGTCACTTGAAATGTACAGGGACTAAACACATTTGTTAAAAGTTTTAGGACACAAACATATCTCCGCAGGCAGCGGACCCACATAGCCATGTTGCAGGAAACTAATTTAACCGATAATGAGGCCAAAAAACTACACAGGAAATGGAGTGGCCAGATGTACTATGCAACTACGCCCGGATGGTGCCAATCGTGATAACCCCACAAACTCCATTTTGGGTTCTGAGCCATACAGCAGACATTGAGGGGAGTTACATACTGGTTCATAGAGTGCTTACCTTCTGAATATCTATACTCCAAATATAGATGATTGCGCTTTTTACCTTCGCCTAGAAGAATTAGTGGTGTCCCACGCAGGCATACCTCTCTTGTGGGCCTGTGATTTTAATTGTGTGCTAGATAGATCAATAGATAGACCCCCCTCCCCCCTGAAACTGCACACAAAACCCAATATGGTGGTAGCTCTCCGGGGGTCATGCGTAGGCTGGGATGCGTGGACTGGTGGAGGACTGTACACCAGTCGAAGCATAAATACACATATTTTGCTCCGACCCATATGGTCTACAGCCACCTCAATAATTTTTTGCTTTCTGGGAAGGCAGCTGAGCATGCTCAAAGCATACGTATACTCTGGAGATTCCTGTCTGATCATGCCCCAGTGACACTGTGGTAAATAAATAATTTATTACCGGATCTATTTTTCAGAATAATCAATAAACCGGTAGCTCAATAAATAAGAGTCAAGATTCGAGGTAGCTGGAGTTTTCAGGCTTTAATCAGGCATAAAGGACAGGAACAGGACAGCCTGTACGGGAATGGGATGGCAGCTGCCGGGGGCAGGATCTGGGAATAATGCGCATAACTTTTAATAACAGTGCACAATATATATAGTTAAACAAAATACATTACATTCAATACAGTAGGCGTAGCAGTAGGCGTGGTTCGTAACAGTCGCGAAAGATAAGAACAAAATGATGTAACAAGAAGGCGTGTACAGGGCGTATACATAGACATGTGATGTAAACGTAACAGAATATGTCATAAAAGGGGCGGAAACATGGAGGGGGCTACCTGAGCAGCTGGGACCTCTAACCTAGTGGTGCGCGCAAATGGGCAATGACGTGTTACCAGGGAGAACTGGGGGGCTATGACTTCTGTGCTAGAAGAGGAGACTAAAGTCTGGAGTGTCAGAGCGACATGTACCCAGGCATATCTAGTATCTAGTGTTTAGAGTACATGTTGATAGAATCCAAAAGTTATCAGGGCAAAGGCTAACAGACATTAAGACTGGTGCATGCATAATTCTACATGTATTGCGTGTGTGAGGAATATTCTATGAATATTAATACAGTATTTCTCTTACATGGAGACATAAAGGCTAGACCATGACGGAAACTATTGATGCGATTCAGTAACTTAGGAATGCAGAGAAGGAGGGCTGGACTGATAACAAGAAACATAACATACTCTTGGCAGACTGGGAGGCAGAGCCAGGCCGGGCCGGGCACTGCGTGGCAAGAAGTAAGCTAAGGGTCAGGGATGCAGGCGGGGGCTGTATCGCTCCTCGGAGAGGGTTCAGGAGACAGGAGCTGAATCTGAGTCCGGGCCCTTTTTGAGGCCTAGAAACGGGGACAATTCAATGAATTAACGTGCACACTGTGAGATGTGGCAACGTAGGTTTACATAGGCCTAATATTCGTTGCTTTCACGAAGACTGGAAACTGGCATACTAGAGATGGACACAACTGTAATTGCGTCTTTAATCGATCAGAAGGGAATACATGCATATCGATCATGCACATATAACATAACATGGGGAACACGTAGGCACATACAACATGGCAAAATTTACTTTTCCACATTCCCTCCTTGTGCCCTACGTTTCCATCAGGAAACATCAATATTCATGATACCATCTATCATTTCATATAGCATCATTTGCTCGTCTCGAATTATCTTGGAACGGGATTTAGGACTAGGGATACAAGAGGTAGCACACATGCCGCAAATCGCAGGGCCACATTGTATACAGAGGCAGCAACTGAATATGATCATTACTGCAATACCTAGGAATGACAATACTTTCCATCCCCAGGCAGATATAATACTCCAGAGCCAACCGGACCATGTCCAGGTGCCTGGATTCTGGTGTAACTGATGGGCAATTTTATGAAGTCTGGTTATAGCTGAATAAACAGACGGCGCGTTATTAGGAATGAAAATGCAACAACTAGATCCGATGACTCTACATGCTCCTCCTCTATCGGCCAGTATGACGTCAAGAACGAGACGATTTTGGAGCACGACAAATCTCATAGCAGATTGCTCTTCAGTTAAGTTACCTAGAGCAGAAGTAGTCTCATTCACTACTGCTTCAAGTGTTCTGGTTAACCTACGGATTAACTTACTATTCTGGACAGGGCCTATAAAGAAGAAGAAACCTTTATTAAAGTCTTGATACTGTTCTAGAGTAGTTTCAGTTTGATCGACAATTGGGGACTCGATCTCCCTTCTATGTCTGACGTGTACTAGATGTGTGTTTCTGTGATAATCAGATGGGGCTAGAAAAACTGGTGGCAGTAGGAAGGCAATGTAACATGTTCCATCCCAATCGAGGGGCAGACGAACATATGCGGTCTGACCACAAACAAAATAAGAATGACGTGAGGCTTTGAAAATAGATTTCCCACTGTCACTATACTCGACAGTAGTAGTACAATCACTATGTCCTACATGTGCGGAACCATTCTTTCTGACACATAATTCGCCTTTGACTGGTAGTACTGAAATAGCAGGTAAATCTGGAGTAGTATCGGACTGAACATTCAGGACCATGAAATTCGAGGAATAATTACCTAAATCATATACTTCATTTTCTAGATCTAACCCTGTTCTATGGGAAAGACCTTGCTTGTCTGGAAAACATGTTCTGTTCAGAAGGGACATATCATTAGAGGATGACGTTAAAGTGGACCATGCTCCACATGACCCATTATGTGAAAATGGATAAGGAAAAAGTGGCAGAACTCCCTTCGGTGTCTGGAAAGGGGGGAGTCGACCACACACCCAACAATTAGTAGCATTGCTGGTCTGGTGTGAATAGTGTAACATTCTAATAAATGTATTATTTCTCATAGCAAGACGATAGGATAGCTCGTGAGGAGGCAGATCACTAAATGTGTGCTCTACTGTAGCATTAGAAAACTTGTTTACATGTGAAATTGGAAAACATAAATGTAATGCATAACTTGTGCAGGTAACCATAAGACTCAGAAACAATATAAAACTTAGAAAAACGATACATCTTATAGAGTTTTGACTAACTCTCTCACTATGGGGGTCTATCTCATACATGTCAGAAACCTGTCTAACCGTTTCACCCGAGAGGGACTTAGACAATTAAACTGGCTGACTTATTTTACTAGACCGGAGTTTCAATTTATACTCCTGTTGCGGAGTTTTCTCTAACAGAGGAACTTTAAGTTCGGAATCAAGTTCAGAGTCTGTTTTTAGGCAGTCTTTAGTAATGAAACAGTCCTTAGCAAAATATTTTTCACGAAGTCCATGGAATTTTTTGACGTGGGACAGGTGGACCCATCCCTTCCTGCCCTCCAACTTCACGGCAGTTCTTGTAGTTAATAGGACTAGGCGAGGCTCCTTCCAACAGGGTTCCAGCGGGCTTGAACGATCAAAGTTCCGCACCAACACGAGGTTGCCTGGAATGACTTCATGCGGTTTCACCTCGGTGTTGTCTGGAAATGCGGCGGCAACCTGTGAACGACAAGAGTGTAGGGCAGACATCAAGGAAGCTAGGTAATCTGTCAGCATATTACTGGAAACATCTGTAATACTGCGGGGTTTAGGAGTACCCCACATATTTGGGGGGCGGCCGAATACGACCTCATACGGGGACAGACCTGATCTGGAATGTGCAACCATCCGCATATAAAATAGGGCAACTGGCAGGGCAACTAGCCAGTCTACACCTTTCTCTTTACATACTTTGGCAATGCGAATTTTCAGGGTCTGATTATGTCTCTCTACGAGACCGGCTGCTTCAGGATGGCGCACACAATGGAACTTCCACTGGTACCCTAACAAAAGGGAAACATGTTTCATAAGCTCAGATGAGAATGGCTGGCCGTTATCAGAATACACGACCCTAGGGAGTCCATAGCGGGGAAAGAATTCACGAACCAACTGCCTGGCAGTGGTCGCTGCTGTGTAATCTGGAACTGGATATGCTTCTGTCCACCTGGACAAAGCGCATACAACTACGAGAACATACTTGAAACCTCGACATCGCTCCATCTGAATATAATCCATCTGGAGGACTTCAAAAGGGTGGTCAGGAGGTTGGAATCCACCTTGTTCCACCGGGACACTTTTACCTGGATTGAACTGACAACATATCATACAAGTACGGACTTTCTGCTTGGCTGCAGCTCGTAAATGCTTGTTGAACCAAAGGTTCTGAATACTGTCTAACATAGCTTTCTCTCCTAGATGTGCTGGACTATGTGCGGTATTGATAATGACTTGAACCATAGAGTCGGGGAGAAACCATGTGGCTTTTCCCTTCGTCAACCATCCCTGATCTGTCTGGACCCCTCCTTGTTCGGACCATTTCTTGATTTCCTCGGGAGTAGCATGTAACTGTATGTCTATGACATCTTGTGTAGGGTCCTTAACTGTCATACATGTAGTCGGATCTGGAGTGAGTGTCTGTGTCGGAATGTCTGGGGTCTGAGCTGTAAGCTTGGCTGTTCGATCTGCTAGATCGTTACCTTGGGAAATGATATCAGTAACTTTCGTATGTGCCTTGCACTTCATGATAGCGATAGCTGTCGGTAAATGTATTGCATCTAACAGAGCTTGAATGAGGAGACCATGCTGAATCTTGGTTCCATGAGAAGTCATGAAACCTCTCTCCTGCCAGAGCACTCCGAAGTCATGTACAACTCCGAATGCGTAACGTGAATCTGTGTATATGTTTACTTTCTGGTTCTTGGCACGTATGCAGGCTTGGGTCAGAGCCACTAGCTCTGCTGCTTGGGCAGACAAGGTGTCAATACGATGTGTTTCTATAACTTCAGTTTCAGTAGTTACTGCATACGCGGCTACTAGTTCTCCTGTACTAGTTCTCATACATGAACCATCCACATAAAGTGTCAGGTCGGGATCAGGTAATGCAATGTCTGTCAGGTCTTGTCTTGGCTTTGTCATAGTGTTGACAACTTCCACACAGTCATGTGTGGCAGGATTTGAAGTAACTGACGGTAACAGTGTAGCAGGATTTAGAATGTTGCAGCGTCTGATTTCTATGTGTGGCTGGAACAGTGTCAGTTCATAACCTGTTAAACGTGCAATTGTCAAGTGCTGAGTCTGTGTTCGGTTTAAAAGAACTTCCACAGAATGTGGAACTTGTACTGTCAGGGAGTGTCCTAATACTATGGAATCACTTTGTCTAATAGCTAAAGCTGTGGCTGCAACTGACTTGAGGCACGCAGGCAGAGCCTGGGCTACTGGATCTAATGTGCTCGAAAAATAAGCACAAGGCTTGTACTGTCCTGCTTGATCTTGTGTGAGAACAGATAATGCAGTACCATCACGTTCTGTGACAAAAAGTGTAAAAGGCTTACTGTAGTTAGGTGTTGCTAGAACAGGTGCTTGGCATAAGGCTTTCTTTAATTCATTAAAAACAAGTGTATGTTCAGATGTCCAAGGGAGGACAGTCGATACGGCTGCCTCCTGTGTCGTTAACTGTATCAGTGGCTTGGCTAGAAATGCATACTGAGGAATCCATTGTCTGCAATAAGAAGTGAGGCCAATAAAAGCTCGTACCTCCTTCTGTGTCTTGGGCTGCGGAAGACTCGCTATTAACTGGATACGGTCTGGTGTCAACTGCCTACCCCACTTGGACAGTAAGTGGCCTAAGTAGATCACTTGCTGGACACAGAACTGAAGCTTCGAAGGGGACACCTTGTGCCCCTGCTCGGCCAGAAAATACAGGACTGTAAGTGACGCACGCTCGCAGTCACGTTCAGAACGGGCTGTGATCAGTAGATCATCGACATACTGGAGCAGGGCAGTGTCAGTTGGCATGTGAATATTGTCTAGTTGTCTCTTGAGTGCTTGACTGTAAATACTAGGACTTTCTGTGAAACCTTGAGGAGCTCGTGTGAATTTATAGCTCCTTCCATTTAAACAAAAACCGAAAAGGTACTGGCTGTCTGGATGAATGGGGACACTGAAAAATGCGTTCTTGAGGTCGATAACAGTGAAAAATGTAGCTTCAGAATCAATAGCCGTTAATAGGGATGAAATATCTGGGACTACTGGATACTGGGGTATGATACATTTATTAAGCTCTCGAAGGTCAATCACTAATCGATATACTGGAGGTGCATTTGGATCAGTACGTTTCAGGACTGGAATGATAGGAGAATTACATACATTGGAGTCAGTTTCTACAACCACTCCTTGAGCAATAAGCTCGTCAATAATTTTGGATAAGGCTGCTACAGCCTCAGGTGGCAATCTGTACTGTCTGATTCGCGGCAAGACTATACCTTGTTTGAGAGTCACACGATGGGGTGTGATGTGCATACATCCTACATCAGTTGGACCTTGCGCCCATAAATGCTGCGGGACATTCAGTAATCTTGGATCAAAATCACGTAATACATAGTGACCTTTAAAGTCACGCAAGAACAATCGGACTCCTTCTGGGGAGCAGCAAATTACTGCACCTAATTCTTTCAGTGTTTTAATGCCTAACAAATTTTCTGGACATGACTTCGTAAGTAACAAATCAGTAGTTCGGGACAATGGACCAACTTCTAGGGAAACTGGTTTCGAAATTTCATTAACAATAGGCTTTCCTGAAAATCCAAGAGAAACATTTTTAGAGCCTGAGAGCGGAGCCCCTGGAACCTCGTCATGACTGATAGTAGTCCTACTTGCCCCTGTATCAATCAAAAACTTTCTGTCTTTCCCTAATACTTGACTGTGTACATAGGGACCCTCTTGATCTACAGGTATCTCGATGAGAGGCAAGCCTACCTCCCTCTCTAGGCTGTTTCATGAATACTGTTGATACTCTGGATACTCTGTCTGGGCATACTGGTACATCTGCTGTGTAACATGCTGTGTTGCAGCGATAGGCTGCGGTGCTGGAACTGTCTGTTGTGCATTCTGGGGTGACTGAGAAGTCTGTGAAACTTGTTCTTGTCTAGGCGGACGTGGTCTTTCTTTAGTCTTACCAGTAGCTATGTTGTGTTTCAGAACTGCACACTCGTTTATAAAATGACCTGGCTGTTTACAGTAATTGCAGGTCCCTTTAACAGGAGCTGCAGGATGACTGGCTTGATTCGGACCCCTCTTCTGACTGTCTTGTGGAACAGATTGTGCAACTAATACTTTCATTTTCGTATCTTTCATACGTCTCCTTTCGTGTTCTTGCTCTTCCCTGATTCTATTCTGGTGATACTGGAGCATCTGGAGCATTTGTGACGGGGTATTAGCTTGCCAACTACTTTCTACTTTCAATACTCGATTTTTAACTTGTGGACTTGAATTCTCGACTAATTTGGTAACAAAAAGATGAGGGTATGACTCGCTACCTGTCTTCAAACCACTGTTAATAATAAAACATTTTTCAAATCTAGAATAAAAATCACTAGTGTCTTCATCCTGTTTCTGTTTACATGCTGAGATTGCATCCCAATCTTCCTTTTTCGTGGCTAGTAACCTTGGCAAAACTTGAATCAATAACTCGGGCAATTCTTTACATTTGTCCCCAAGACCGGTACCTGGTACTCGTATTTTATCTTCAGCTTCTAGAGCTGTCCAATCAATCTTTTTCTCTCCCACCTCCCATTCTTTTTCCTTGAGTTTTTCATATACCCCTGCGGGCAACAGGACCTTTAGCATTTTAATGATATCTGGATACGTGTATTCTCCCATACGGAGCATGTCTTTTAATTCTCGATGGAACCCTGCTGGATCTTTGTCGTGACAGGGAATTAATTTCTTCATCTCTAAGAGTTCCATCTTTGTGATAGGGGTGTAAACAAATACTCGTTGCATTTCACCACCCGTTGTCCTAACTGGGTGTACTTCTCGTAACGGATGCTGTCTATCTATGTAAAATGTTTTACTTTCTGGAGGTGAGACGTGAACAAAATGCGGATTCAGAAACGTTCGATATTTGTGGCGCTGTTCTAGAATGACACTAATTAAATCAGTACCTAGACCTCTCCATCTATACTGGAGTAACTCGTTCAGAACATCATGTAACGGGCCTGGATCAGAATGTTGTCCCTCATACAATGTAATGAGGTGCTGGATCATATACATACCCACCAGTCGCTGCTCGGCTGGGGGCAGGTTCAGAAACAGTTGTGCCACTATTTCGTCTGGAAAAGTGGTAGAATCAGTAGCCCATCGGACTGCTGATCGGGCTAGTTCTTGTTCATGCATGGTGCTAAATTCACCATAACCGATTCGTGATTTCAGAATGTGATCGGTAGCTTGAAATACTTGCTCAAGAGAACCTTGTTCTGGTGCTGGAAGAGGAAAAACTTTCTTGTGTTCTAGACGTGAATGTCGGTCAGGAAGTCTAGTTGTACCTACATACGCTATTCTGGCGGGACTCTCGTCGTCTACCTCTTCGGTAGCAGAGTCGTCTTCTTTCTCGGACACTTGCGCTGCTTTGCGTTTCTCGTGTAACCTTATTATTTCCTTACGAATTTTCTTGTACATACTCTCTATACAACCTAGTGTCTTGTGTTTTCCCTCGGCTATATGATCACTCCACCTGGTCAGGACTTTCATTTCGGTCGGATCTTTATTTGGATAATCTTGTTCCCTTATTAAACAATTAATTAGAAACTTTAAAAGCATGAGCTGAGTCTCAGCTTTCCTTTGAGACATGGCTTCGCCAATACTTCCTGGATCGACTCCTGTACGGATGAAACGATATATTCTGTCTAGATCTTCTTTCATATTCGGTAGGGTGTCCAAATACTCGGTCACCCGTCTTACACGTAATGAATATATAACCATATCATTATCGCCTGGGACTGGATCATAACTGCATTCAGTAAGAGCTCGCTTGATATCTGCAACGGACTGGGGTCTGGGCGTACGCTGTAACGCACGTTCATGTAACTCGAGAAATGACGGACGTTTGTGTTGTGGCGGGGTACAAGGAGGACTTCCACCCCCCCGCGGCTCCTAAACTAGAATCGTCAACTGGTACCGTACGTGCTGGCAGAGTGACTGATGTAGCGGGTACTTGTACTATAGGCTGGACCGGGGGTACCGTAACAGGTGCTGTAACGGGTGCCCCGGTGGCTGGAGGGACAGGAACTACATTATTTACAGGAGCTGGCGGAACTGTATTTGCATATTCTGGGACTGTGTCGTCCAAATAGGACGAGAGAAAAATATCGGCTGCGGTCGGTTTGTGACGTAGCTTAATCGGAACTAATGGAGGCGGAAAATTACATGGTGCTTCCGGGGTTGCTTTCGGCAAGCCCTCGGCAAGAAGAGGATACATACCCTTAATAAGGGCATTTCTCTGTCTGTCTGACTGTTCGGCTTTAACTCGTTCACCTATTTCGATTAATTCCCTTTCTTGGGCTCTTTCTGAGGATTCCCTACTTAATTCTGATTTTCTGATTTCTTTTTCAGTTCTTTTATGAGATTCTTTGCGCCATAACTCGATGGCATCTTTCTGGGACTGTCTGGCTTTCTTTTTCCATAACACTTCTTCTACTCGCATGATGCACTCGGCATCCCACGTACCTGATACGGGCCATCTATATTTCTCTTCTAATTCCTTGGTGTACTCCACCCATAAGTCTAGATATAATATGGCACTTATGCCATGCTTATGATACATAAAATGACCTGGACTGTCCCTAGGCGGGACAGGAACTGCTTCCTCGAGCAGACCTTTTCTGGTTTTTAACTGACGTAACTTCGAGAACAGAGGCATAACTTAGGCTGGAGTCCGGACACAATACAATACACGATAAACACAATAATAACTGAAAAACGAATCACTCATACCACGACATTGAAAACACATGGAATAACATTTATAATAACAGTTCGGACAAAATACATAAACTTTCTCAAGAACAGAAACTTACTAGAATGACTAGATGCACTGCTAAAACAGTACGAAACTTACCGGTCCCATAAAGAGACACGTCAGGACCCGCGTCCACCTAGGTGAACACTTCGTGTTGGATCTGTGTACCCAAACCCACGGACCAGAGACAAATTGATTGACCCTGTCTAGATACTACCCCAGCAACGGTACTCACCGGGCAGCAAGAACGGAAGGCCTCGGACTGGACTGGACTGCTACGACGACGGACGGACGAACTTCGGACTTCAGTTACAGGTGGGCCTCCGGATACCTCGGACCTTGGACTCTCGGCTTGGGCTCTGGTCGGGACTCGCCGCGTTCCTCACCGCCTCGTCTGGACGCTGGACCGCAACCTCCGTCTCCTCCGTGGGCCTGAGGGATACTTGAAGCAGAAATATCTGCACGTGCACGGTATGGTTTCGTCACGGCTGCAGAGGATCAGGGGGCCTGCGTGGCTTCTCCGGCGCGTGGGGAAAGGGCAAGTTCCTATTCGGGCGCCATTATGTGGTAAATAAATAATTTATTACCGGATCTATTTTTCAGAATAATCAATAAACAGGTAGCTCAATAAATAAGAGTCAAGATTCGAGGTAGCTGGAGTTTTCAGGCTTTAATCAGGCGTAAAGGACAGGAACAGGACAGCCTGTACGGGAATGGGATGGCAGCTGCCGGGGGCAGGATCTGGGAATAATGCGCATAACTTTTAATAACAGTGCACAATATATATATAGTTAAACAAAATACATTACATTCAATACAGTAGGCGTAGCAGTAGGCGTGGTTCGTAACAGTCGCGAAAGATAAGAACAAAATGATGTAACAAGAAGGCGTGCACAGGGCGTATACATAGACATGTGATGTAAACGTAACAGAATATGTCATAAAAGGGGCGGAAACATGGAGGGGGCTACCTGAGCAGCTGGGACCTCTAACCTAGTGGTGCGCGCAAATGGGCAATGACGTGTTACCAGGGAGAACTGGGGGGCTATGACTTCTGTGCTAGAAGAGGAGACTAAAGTCTGGAGTGTCAGAGCGACATGTACCCAGGCATATCTAGTATCTAGTGTTTAGAGTACATGTTGATAGAATCCAAAAGTTATCAGGGCAAAGGCTAACAGACATTAAGACTGGTGCATGCATAATTCTACATGTATTGCGTGTGTGAGGAATATTCTATGAATATTAATACAGTATTTCTCTTACATGGAGACATAAAGGCTAGACCATGACGGAAACTATTGATGCGATTCAGTAACTTAGGAATGCAGAGAAGGAGGGCTGGACTGATAACAAGAAACATAACCTACTCTTGGCAGACTGGGAGGCAGAGCCAGGCCGGGCCGGGCACTGCGTGGCAAGAAGTAAGCTAAGGGTCAGGGATGCAGGCGGGGGCTGTATCGCTCCTCGGAGAGGGTTCAGGAGACAGGAGCTGAATCTGAGTCCGGGCCCTTTTTGAGGCCTAGAAACGGGGACAATTCAATGAATTAACGTGCACACTGTGAGATGTGGCAACGTAGGTTTACATAGGCCTAATATTCGTTGCTTTCACGAAGACTGGAAACTGGCATACTAGAGATGGACACAACTGTAATTGCGTCTTTAATCGATCAGAAGGGAATACATGCATATCGATCATGCACATATAACATAACATGGGGAACACTTAGGCACATACAACATGGCAAAATTTACTTTTCCACAACACTCCAGTGGGACACTAGGAACGGTAGTCCCGCAGTCCCGTTATATCATCTCCAGCCCAGAGCACTGAAAGACAAGATATTCTGAACAGAGGTCAGTATTTGAATTACACATTTTTTCAACAGTAACTGGTTGTCCACATACTCCAGGGGCACGGAGTGGGGCGCATTAAAAGTGGTGCTTCGGGGAGAATGTTTGTCTAAGGTGGGTGGGATGAGACCGCGACTGGAGAGGGACCTTGTGGCAGCTGAGAATGACTTAAAACGCTCTACAGAGCGCAAGCCCTGATTCGGGAACTGTGGATGAGGAATGGCTGAGATCTCACTGACGAGTAGGAGAAATATGGGACAGGCTGGATTGCCTGGTAAAGCAAGTATACCAACAGCTCCTATGCATAGAGAAGGTGATAAAATCAGGAAGCTGTTAGCGTGGCTTTTCAAGAGAGAGTGCCAACCCCCAATCCCCTACCATACTAGCAATTAGCCTTTGTGTGTGGGGGTGTGTGTGAGGGGAGGGAGTGTGGGGGGTGGGGGAGAGAAACACACACACACCCTCCCCCCTTTGCTGCGACTCACTGTCAAGAAGGGCAAGACGCTTGGGCAGATATCACCCTTGAAGACCCCCAAGAGGCAGTGCGAGATATGGCAGGCAGTAGGACTCCTGGGCCTGATGGCCTCCCAGTAGAATACTACTAGGCGTTTGCAGAACAGCTGCTCCCAAGGCTGTTGGAGACTCTGCGAGTGGCAAAGCAGATGGAGACACTCCTGATGTCCATGAGAGAAGCCCAAATTGTGATGCTGTTCAAGCCGGGCAGGGACCCTATCTCGCCGAGCTCCTACCGCCCCTTTCCATGCTGGGAGTCGATAACAAAATCTTGACCAAACTTCTGGCATCAAGGCTACCAAACTAATGCATGATGACCAATACGGATTCATACCTGGTATGGGCACACACATGATTCTTCGTAGACTTGGGTACGTACTACACTCCGTTGCAGGCCTGGACTTACCGGCCGCTGTGATCTCCTTAGACATAGAAAAAGCCTGGGACACCTTGCAATGAGAATACTTATGAATTCACTACTTAGAATGGGATTTTGTGGCATGGGTGCACCTCATGTACCAGCGTCCCACGGCCATAGTGCGGAGTGGCAGGTTGGTTTCTAAACTGATCACCATCAAATGGGGTACAAGGTTGCCTGTTCCCACTCCTATTTGCACTAGAACGCTGGGGCCTAGTAGTGGGGAGTCAACGCGTGTCTTGTCCCTTTATGCGGACGACATATTGATATACATGCACCACCACGCTGAAGCCACCCGGATCTCCTGACTGTGTTGGCTGACTTTGGGAAGGTGTCTGAGGTAATAATTAACCCAAAAAAAGTCAGTTGCATTTCCATTGCCAGGTCTGGCGGGGCGGGAAGCGGCCGCACTCCCACCGCTGGCACTCACTTGGAAGAGTGACCACTTCCGTTATTTAGGGATGCAGATAGCCCACTCGACCGAAGCCCAATATGCCTTAAATATGGGGAAAACCCTTGAAGACTTGAAAGAGTCAGTACTTTTCTGGAACTGACTACCGTTGTCGGTCATGGGACTGGTAGCGCTGGCAAAGATGGTGCTGCTTCTCCATTGCCTATACACACTGCTAAACGTATTCTGCCATATTCTGAGTGACACCTTCAGCACTCTGAACTGTCTGCTGCTCTTGTTGGTTTGGGCCAGTAAACGCAGCAGAGTCCAACTCGATGTCCTAAAGCTGGACATGGAACAGGGTGGACAGGGGCTTTCAGATTTGCGCCTCTACTATATTGCAGGTCTTCTCCAGTATGCAGCACAGGGGTGCGTGGATGGCCCAAACAGGCTACTCGCAGGCTGGTGCCCAGAAACTGATCTCCCTAGTTACCTAATGATGGGTTCGAGGACCCCCCACAAGACTGCCCATTTGCGATCAAACCAGTTGCTTGTGAGCAGGTGGTCACCCTTGTGCTGCGGAGGGCCCCTTATGCCGTAGCTTCCCAATTTCCACCATATTCAATCGCTAATGGATGTGTCTTGTTCATATGAAGGTGGCTGCACTTCGGCGGAGGACTGTTGGGACTTGGGTGGACGTTCTATTATTGTTATGTGCTGGGATTCCACTCTAGAATGGGATCTCTGGTTCGGCAGTTGCTGCCTGGACCGGGAGGACACCGGATGCAATAAACTCACCTCTTGCTTCCAGCGTTGTGTTTTCCTTTCAAGGACCTTTACCTAAACAACACCTTCCTATCCTATGAGGCTGCAAAAGAATATTATAGGGTCGCGGAAGGCCACTTCCTCCAGTATGCAAAGATAACACGTACTATCTGCGAAATCTGGACTACCTTCCCGACTGAGCCAGAGATATCAAGTACTGTATGCACAATCCTAGATCCAGACTCCTTCCAGTGATTAATATCTCGTTTATACAGGGCCCTGAAAACGGATCATAGACTTGATTTAACCTCTTCCATGCTCATGACGGCTCCCGGCCGTCATGAGTCACAATGGGCGTGTGCTGATGATGGCCGGGAGCCGTCATGACCACGCCCGCAATCGGAATGTTCAGCACTGCGGCGGGATTCGCGCCGCAGTGATGAGGATAACAGAGACACAGGGCAGGTGGGAGAAGGACCTACCTGCACCATTAATAGAGGGGGAAGAACAGTTAAACTCTGCCTGCTGGGTGTGCTACAGATCCCCAAGGCAACAACCCACATGCAGCATAAATTCAACATGCTGAGACTGGTGTTGTCGAAATGCTGCATAGCTATCCACTGGAAGCTAGCCGCAGCCCCCTCCCTGAGAAATGGAGGGTGGACCTCTGCGAATGGAGGGTAGTGGAAGAACGCCGTCTATGCGAAGTCGATACAGACGAGAACGCTGACAGTGTCCTAGAGACTTGGGAAATCATGCTGGAGAGCACACAGGGGACAGACCACACAGTAGGGAGCGACACTGAACGATCACGGAATAGGACACCGATGCCCAGGCTGAGGGACACCTCAGTGGGCTCCCTCCCTTCCGCAGTTCCATAATGATCATAACTTTAAGCCCATCCCTCACTGAGGAAACAGTTCCTAGTCCACAACATGCACTAGGGTGTCGGCCACTAGCTAGCTCACATGCCGCTGCCTTGGAGATCTCCTGGATTAAATAAGCCTTTTTCACTAATTCACTCTTCACTTAAGCATCCATTGCATCATTCAGTAACACGTGAAGACCTCTCTTAATCATAGACAGGACAAGCATTTGCAATTCAATAGGTCTCGCATTATTACAGTTTGAGCTATTGGCATTGCTAATAATAATGCAACACCAATAGCTCAAACATTCAGCAATGCGAGACCTATTGCATTGAAAATGCTTGTATTATATCTTTCACTTCAGCACGGAGAAGTATTGTTCACCTTTTAAAACCCATATGAAAATGCTCCACAAGTAATGTTTTTTTTTTAAGTTTAAAGTTTCTTTGAAAGAGGAAGAGAAATTTGCATACATAAGAAGTAATATCATATACGAATAATCATATAGTATGCATTTTTAAGAAAATACAAATATGAAAAAAGCATTTGCAATGCAATAGGTCTCACATTTATGCGAGTTTGAGCTATTGGCATTGTAAATGACAATGCCTTTTATTTGTGTTTTGGGTTTTAAAACATAAATAAAACGCATCATCATACACAATGCCAATAGCTTAAACTTGTGTAAATGCAAGACCTATTGCATTGCAAATGTTGTTTTGCTTTGAATTCTGGGATATGTAATCCTGTTTTATAATGAGAGAAACAAGACTACAAGTCCTAGAAGTCAAATAGAAAACCTAACAAAGACCAGCACATCACATACGGACCCTGGAGTAGAGAGCATCAGAATGTGCACAAACAGGCAAATCTAGCAAAAATCATAAGAACAAGATCACACGTTGCCTTAGCGTGAAGCTAGTTTCTTAGCCCAAAAACCCCTTTGACAACCATCAATAAAAGTAGTCAAATAAAAATTTGTTAATTTGTTAACCCATGGCGAGCTCCCAGTGTGACAGGCAAGTAGATTAAACGGCCTTTACCGGATCTGTTAAAACCGGCTAAGCATACAAAGTACTCCCACAATAACGGACGAGGTTAGACTCGGTGCGAAAAATTATCTTACAAGTACTCGAAAGCAGCTCACTGAACGCTTCTGACCACTTCTGGGCTTCTTCGGGAGAAGGTTTGTGGGAAGCAAGACAACGGCAGGGTCAATTTATTAGACAGCGTAGCTAAATATATCAAACACAATGTCAGAGGAAAGGCATTGCGAGATTCTGATGGCACGAGGACTCGGGAGGCCATGGCACTTTGACAATGCAAGCCGAATCCCGAGATGCAACATTTCCACACAAGGTAGGGGCGCTCTCTTACCTGCAGTAGGTGTACTTTTTACCCTTCTTGCACTGGACGGTTTTCGGGGGTCTTTGGAAGTGGGGGGGGGCGTGTTGTAGGAAGTAGTTCAGATGGGCGTTCCAATCTTTCAAGAGTAAAAAGGCACTTTAAAAATATGCCCGTCTTGGCAAATGCAAGACCAGTGTGGGAATGCACAAATGACAGGGATCACAGTGGGCGATGGGCATGCACAAGATCAAATGGCGCGGCCACATCGCTAGCAGCAGACGAGCACTCTGCATGCACACCCACTCACTCCACGCAACACCAAGCTTTTTTGGCAGATTCCAAAGCCAAGTATGCGGCACGACAAGTTCTAAAGAAATCACCACAACCCCGGAAGTGACCTTTACACCAAGGTGCAGTGACGTTGTCTCGTTCAAAGTAAAGCTGATAGTCACTTTCCTGCACTATACATAACAATGCCTTTTAACTGACCTTTGTTAATCCCTATGTTCTGCTCATTCAATGAAATCAGGCACTGATGGGATTTTGGGGAGAAAGGCAATATACCCCAGAAGTTGGTATCGGTTGCAAAAGACATACTCTCCCCATTACAAACAAACGTTGAAAGACAAGCGTGGCCGCCGTTAGGGTGAAAGCGATCACGCTAAGGCCACGCTAATTAACACAAGCATTGGCCGCATTCGCGCCGCGCGCTTAAAGTAAAACAAGGGACCTTTTAAATCCCACAAAGAGAATAAACAGCCAGATATGTTTTTCCCCTACTCTCTCTCGATGAAGCCTGAAAGCTGAGCAGGCCGTAGAGTTTGCCGGCTATCGGCAGTTGTGGAGATATTTTTAGATGCCTCCAGAAAGGACCGCACAGAGGAGGTGGAATGAGAGGTTATATTTACATGAAGCCAACATTTTAGAAGTGAGCGGCCGCGCTCGTAAAAAAACAAGCTCTCGGCATTGGTGTGGGGGGGGAGGGGTGGGCTGGGGAGCAGCAGCCTTTGATGTGTGAGCGAGTAGAAGGGAACGACCATATGGGGTGTGATTGAGAAGTGAGGCCAAGCGCGCGCTGGGGAAGCGTCGCGCTTGAGTACCTCACATGCATTGGGGAGAATCCTCGCTTGTTCAAGAGTTTGTTTCGCCTACTATAGATCTCGACATCTGCAATGCGCAAGCGCATTGGCAGAGGTCGAGACCTAAAAATGATGGGAAGGTGGATGCAGTAACCGCCAGATGCTGTCCATAGCACCAACATGTTTAAATGTTTCGTTTAGCATTACACAAAAAACACAGCAAGAAGATGTGAGTTAGCACATACACACAGATCACTCCTACAGTCGCACAAGTGGCTGTGGGTCGGGCTAGGTGGGGAGTGGCTCGCCACGCTGGCTTTATTAGAAATGATGTACCTAAGACTAGGGCTGGGTTAGTACAAAATAGATCTGCTTATGTAAGAAGCCTGCAAACTGCCTCTCCATGATTATAAGACATGTACTAAGGGTCCCCTGGCGGGGTAATCACACAGCTACTGATGTTTTTTGAAACAATGAATGTATGATATGTAACATTGGGAGTATCACATCAGCGCCAGGACACCGGTTGGTGTCCTGGCGCTGACAATGAATGTATGATATGTAACATAGGGAGTATCACATCAGCGCCAGGACACCGGTTGGTAACAGTGCGCTTTATAAATGAAATAAATAAATAAAATAAATAAATAAATAAATATGATGATCTTCTTGTTCTTACTACCAATCAAAATAATTTTCTTTTTTTTATTAAAGACTTCTTCTAGGTCTAGTAGGTGAAAAGAGTTATAAACTTCAATTCAGTATGGTAGTAAATAATGTTCACTAACTTTAAAGTCCAGTCAGTGCTTTAGCTTCAAAGAAGAGAATGTCGTTGATTTACAGGCAAGTATTTGCAAAAGTTAACCTTTGGATCTATGAAGAAAACCAGAAAGTACTATCACGTTCTGGGAACCAATCATGAACCCAAAGATGTTGAAAGGATCCTGTGTGAGACAGATGTAGTATTGGGCTCTCACCCACTTTGGAGCCTCCAAGGAATTCTAATACTTTAAGTCCTTTATCTTGAATTATACAAGTCATTTTTGAAAAGTGTCAGTGGCAGGTCACTGCCTGAGACCAATGACTACACTATTCACCACTGGTAACTGGACTTGGTGTCTTACATATGATTTTAAAAGTCAAAATCAATGGAACATACAAGCTAGGAAGATAGCACAGTTATGCAATTGTGATGACCTTTCCCATCTAACTCCATGCCTAGGAGTCTGCAGGAAGACTAGCTATTGTTGGGTCTTGTACCAGGGAGGAGGGAGGCACGGGTGCCTAACCGGTTAAGAATGAGTCGGGACAGTGCAGACCTGCTGATGACCCTCAGTTTCAACTTCAGTTGCTGCTCTTGGATGTCCCTTCTCCTGTGCATCTTGGTTTTGGGTGATCTTGTTGTTCCTGGGCTGCATAAACTCATACAATGTGAAAATGAAACAATTTGCACACAAAAACGATTTCAAAATAACTTTACTTTGAACATTACTGGAGTCCGAATTGTGATTTTTCTGCCTTATTTGCTGTTATCCCTTACTCACGTGGTACATTTCTGTCCTCGACAGGGGGGCAGTGATGATGAGAGGAAGCATCGCAAACTCCTGGAGGCCATTAGCTCACTCGATGGAAAGAAAAGGTATTTATTTATACATAACATTACTTCAGGGGGGAGAAAAGAAAATATAAACATCATACTAGGGGTAAAGTGTTTTACTCAATAATCTAGATTTGTTCAAGTAAATTGCCTAGTTGCGAGTGTCGAGGGACCCCTTAGATGTGGCATCATTTACTTAAGCAAGTCTAGACAGGAGGCAGAAACATACCCTTGAACGCCCGCCAAACCCTACATTGTTCCGTACAGGATGCTGGCCTTGAATTGTGTATTGTGAAATATGTAGAGTGGTCATGCGTGTGAGGGTAAAAATTGTGTATTTGTGAATTGTTCCACTGAGGAAAGTCAATGACATGTAGGTAAGTGTGGAAGAAGAAAAAATAATTTAATTTCCATTATTGTAATCTTCTATTCTTAATGTTAGAAAGTAGTTTGTCTTAGTTCTAATTGATACTATTGCACAACTCATCTAACAGGAGAGATCAAGGAAGATTTTTTAAAATTTTTGCTTTTTCTGTGGTGGCTTCTCACCATAATTATTAGAATTTCAATCGTACAGGTATCTTACAGTGCGTGGATAGGATTGTTGAAGAACTTGTATTTGTAGACTTTCTGTGCCCACCCATCTCTAGTTAGATCTTTATGTTGTGGTTTGTGAGGTTGTAAAAGTTAAATGAGTTTGCCTCTGCAATATTATATTTGTTGTATGGCATGTGTAATACGTCAGTTTATACTGTTCGAAGGATCCCGTATGTTTTTGAATACATTTTCTGTCCTATTAATTTATTGTCAGCATTTGGAAATAGATGGACATGAATATGTTCAGTGCTTTTCACTGAACAATGGACTTTAATTACCAGTCGTACAAATTGACTGTTGGCATTTAAGAGTATCTTTCGACCGCAGCAGGACTCTGGTTTTGGCACTTCACAGACGAGTATTGACAAGTTTTTGAAGTGTCACTCTTGTCATAGTGCTACCATGTTCCCTTACTCCTGGATGTCTTTACACCGAAAAGATAAGGAAGCCCTGACTTTTTTAGGAAAAAAGAAACTTTGGATTCCGCTTCTTCCACTAAGTTATTAGTCGTGAGCACCCGCAGTGAGTGTTCAAGGGGTCTTTGCCTAATAGCAAATAACTGTCTTTTATACAAGACTAGATCAGTATATTGCATGCTATTCTAGTGGAGTATATAGATTTTGAGTGCTCAGATTCCATATGCGAACTCCAGATATTGATCAATGTTTGATTACATGCATGTATATTTGATCATTGAATGTGATAATTTTAAAGGGATTTTAAACTAATTTTCCTGGCTGATATTTGAACCATGGAAGGATGAAAGCTGTGTTTTTGCCTTGGTGAAGGAGCAATTCACACCAAAGCACAGTACGATTTAAGCCTGTCATCTACTCCTAGGTAGATGTGTATCTTTAGCCATCCTCTGTTGTTATTTTCCCAAGACTGATAGATTAATTCGATCTGTAATTACAGTGGTTACAGAGGCAGAGCACAGGCTACTTTGCCACACATACATAAAGAATAATTTGAGCTTGATTTAATGACAGAAAGGTTTCACTCTAACTAGCAAGTATGGTACATCTGAAGAACTGTTATCAATAAGAGCAGAGTTTTCAACATTTACCTTCTCTGTCTAATAGCAAATGCCTAGAAACGTACAATGCATGCTATATTTATTTGGTAACTTGCTTGTTGCAAAGTGTATTTTATTTGTTTATAGCAGTGTGACCTATGCATGTATACCTAGTAATTTCTTTTTGTTCCTCCTCTAGAAACCTATCATGTCCTGAGATTTACTATAGTTTTGCTTTATTTGTTTTTCCTTTTAACCCTAACTATCAGTTTAAATCGATTGCGGGCATGGAATACTGGTCAATCTCATTTTATTATTTTCTTGCCATAGTTTGCCATCTCACATTTTTGTTGTGGTATTTATTTCTGTTACTTTTTTTAATGTTACTTTGTATAATCTAAATAAGGCTCTCTGTTTTCTGTTTTTACTGATTTCCTCCTCCTCTCACCTCCCAGATTAATACAGATAGAAAACCATTTGTTTTTCCAGCCTGTACTTATTTTTAAAAATGGATTAAACATTTAATTAGTTTGTTTTTGAGTGATTCTAAAAGCTGGCCGTCATGACTGTCAGGCCAGTTGCTGTGCGAATTGACAGGCAAGGGGGTTAAAAAAGAATGACATTTTAGTCCGAAGGCTTTAACAGCAGTACATATGTGAAGGTTGATAATACAGGGTGCATGTTTTGATTATCATCTGTGAGTGGTCATATCATTGCCATGCATTCAACTATGAGGGCATATTTATTGAATAAATAAATGTGGAAATATACTAGTTTCAGCTTCATTTGTTCACAAAACACAAAATAAATATGGCTTTATACAGGTAAAATTAATCAAAAAAGAAATATGGATGAATACAGACGGAAATGTCAAAATAATAAATACTATAAAACCCTAATTGTCAATGATTTTACATTGTTCAGCAAATGCAGACCGTAGAAAGGTGCCTTTTTAGGTCTTGTGCCTGCGATTGCAGGGCGAAGCCCTGCTGTGGCAAAGCGAGCCTATTGCGATCGTTTCAGCTTTCAAGGACTAACAAGACTTGGAGACAAGTGACTGGCACGCACACGCAGCCTGCTGGAATCGGATCAGGTTGCGCCAATTCCGGCAAAAAAAAAAAAGCACACAAACACACACACGACGCACACACACACACACACACACGACGCGCACACACACACACACGACGCGCACACACACACACACAGAGACCCCCGCCCCCCCCGCACACATACACACACACACACACACAAGGGCACCCCCTCCCCCCTACAACTAAGCCCCACTTACCGCCATTCTGGACTTCTGCAGCCTCTGCGGGGCTCTCCCTCGGGCATGGGAGCCCCGCTCTCAGGCACTCCGTGGGCGCGTGCGCGGGCTTCCGAAGACGGAAGTCCCGCCCCACGGAAGGTTTCGGTTTCCTGACTACACTTGATTGAAATGTTGGCCCAACAAGGATCCTGCAAGGATGTGCGAGGCTCGCGCATTGCCATGACAGCCCGCCCGCCGCCTGGGTGTGCGTGACAGTGTGTGCGGCAGGCGGGCCGGCCCTCCTAATCCGTGTAATGTGCGCTTGATTACTCTCCAGGCATAGAGAGGAAGGAGAGCCCTCCCCCTGCTCGCCTGCTCTTTTCAATGCAACTTTCTGTTTTCCCAGGCAGGGGGCTGCTGCTCGCTATCTCCCCCTCTACAGATGTGATCCCGGAGCCGGGAGGGGGCCGGGTGGTGGCGGGCTGCAGCAGTGAAGGGCGCAGGAGTCTGTAGACCCGGCCGGCGGGGGCAGCGAGGGGACCCCGGCCAGAGGCAGCCGGGCTGTGCTGGGATCGCCCTGCCGGGAGCAGCGCTCCCTACTCCGCAAGATCCGAGCCCATTGCACCCGGCGAGACCTGCGGCTTTTTGGGTCCTTGAATGTCTCCCCGAAAAGCTGCCCCCACCTTCCACGGTCTCCAAAAAGGACTCAGCCTACATCGGCTGATCTCACGGGATCAACTCAGCAGAGACGATCGCAGCCTAGATCTTCTGGTCTCTGCCGGGAGCAGATCACCTCTCGCGTGCCCCCTTCCTCTGCTAACAGGATCTGTCTGGATCCGCTGACGAATCCCAGCCGCTTCAGAGCCGGTCTGCTGGTAGGATCTCCGCGATCGGGTGTTCCCTTCCCGGGATCTGCTGCTCTCCCCTGGTTGGACCGGCTGTACTCTTTCCGGATCTGATCTGATCTGAGCGTCAAGTCTGTGTGGTGCAGGTGAAGTCGGGGATGTATGAGCTGTGTGAATAATAACTGTGTCAGCCCCGTGCCTGAGGTGCATCATCAGAGCTGTGTGAATAATAACAGCTGTGAGCCCTGTGCTGAGGTGCATCATCAGAGCTGTGTGAATAATAACTGTGTCAGCCCCGTGAGTAAGGTGCATCATCAGAGCTGTGTGAATAATAACTGTGTCAGCCCCGTGAGTAAGGTGCATCATCAGAGCTGTGTGAATAATAACAGCTGTGAGCCCCGTGCCTGAGGTGCATCATCAGAGCTGTGTGAATAACTGCCGGCAGCCCCGTGCTGAGGTGCATCATCAGAGCTGTGTGAATAATAACAGCTGTGAGCCCGTGGCTGAGGTGCATCATCAGAGCTGTGTGAATAAGAACTACGTCAGCCCCGTGCGTGAGGTGCATCATCAGAGCTGTGTGAATAATAACAGCTGTGACCCGTGGCGGAGGTGCATCATCAGAGCTGTGTGAATAATAACTGCAATTGGGGTAGGATGGATGCACAGCGATTTTTTAGTCAAGGTTAGACTTGGTTTGAAAAGTGTTTTATAATAGTTTTGTGGTGCACTGCAAGGAGGCGTCGAGGGCCCAACGACGTCAGATACAATATTTGAAAACGTGAGGCTAGAGGATCTCTGGTCTCATCCCTTCACTGGCACACACATTGGTTGTCATTCCTTGGGTCAAGAAAACGACTTTCATTCAATGTTCATTTAGTTCATTATTTATTTCATGATTAAGTTCATTGTTTTAAAGAGTAAGTTCAGATTTCTTCAAAAATCATTTTCAACAATAACCTAATCTGATACGAAACTTACCATATTCTCAGATGGCAAGAGTCAAAAGGATCACTTCGGACACAACTACCCTCAAACTAAGACTCACGGAAATGACCAAAAAGTTCACCAACAGAGGTTACCCAAAACCCCTAGTAGAAGAAACCAGAAACAGAATTGTAAATATGGATAGAGCCAAACTTTTAACATCTACTACAAAGAATGAACAGTCACGGACAGTAGTGGTCTCTAAATACTCTACAACCAGCAAGAAATTCAAACAGATCATAATGAAACATTGGGCAATCCTCAATATTGAACCAGACTTTGGAAATTCATTTAGCCAACCACCAATATTCGCCTTCACTAGGGCCAAAAACTTAGGTGAAATTTTGCAACATAAACCCAAAGAAAGTACTACATATAATGGAACTAAACCTTGCCTAAATTGCGGTAATTGCAACAACATCATCAGAGGTAACATCATCCAACACCCGAGACATGGCTACCCCATCAAGCTAAAAGTGAACGCTACTTGCGATACCAGTAATTTGATGTATGGAATTAAGTGCCCCTGTGGGAAGATGTACATCGGTAAAACCGAACGACGAATTAAGGTGCGACTTACGGAACATAAGTCTAACATTCGACTCAAAAATTTAAAGTCAGCCTTATCATCACACTTTGTTGAATCTCAACACAATGTCTCTCAAATCAGGTTTATCGTTCTTGAGACTGTGTCGAAAATAGAAGGAAGAGACAATAACAAATTTCTACTCAGGAGAGAGAACTATTGGATTCATAAATTATCGACCCAGAAACCAATGGGTCTCAATGAAATAATTGAATTTTCTTGTTATCTGTGATATTATTGCTCTGAACACCTATCTTGTTGTCATTGTGTATGTTCCCATTTCCATCATCACTTGACACCGTTTTTTAGCATGTTCCAGCCACATTCCCCTTTAGCTAACCGGATAGAACACTGTGTTTTCCAACCCCCGAGACTCGAGTTCGATCCCACACCAGACCTTTTCACAATACCCATTTTCACTTAATAATAATTTTTTAATGCCTCAAACATCAGGTCAGCCCATTTCTTTATCCCTCTTCCATGCCTCGCATTCACATAGTTCTGAGACTCAGCGCGAACTTTGCAGTAGATCGCATAACCACTCAGACCTCTTACGTGCAACTCGCCGACATTTACAGTCTCTTTACCATGTTGTCACACACGTGACCAATCACATGACACTCCTCTTTTGAATTTATCAAACGCGGCAAACAAACATTTTTGCCGGCGTCCCACGGAGACAAGCACCGGACCTACTCACATTGCCGATCACTCGCAGGTCAGTTTCTACCCCTCAACAAACCTCAAGCGCGCTACTGGGCACTATGGAGCTCTCTAGCTAACAGCCGTTAACCACATTTCACCATCCTCTTTTTTTAGATTTCCACAACAATCTTTGTCAACAGGCATGTAAGTGACACGCCGACCCGTTTCACCTTCCCCTTTTGCATGCAAACACCCGGAACGATCCCTCTCATACACAGTGTGGCACTTTTTTTCACCTCCATATTTACCCATTCTGAGTTACAACTATGAAATGACTATTATGCTTTACTATTGTATAAACATGTTATGTATAAGCATATAGCTAATACCTACACTAATGTGTGTTCATATTATTGTTTCTAGTGTCAATTCCCTGATGAAGGGCATATCGCTAATGCCCGAAATGCATTGGACACGTTCAAAGGACAGTGCTTGATTTATATTGTTGAAAATGATTTTTGAAGAAATCTGAACTTACTCTTTAAAACAATGAACTTAATCATAAAATAAATAATGAACTAAATGAACATTGAATGAAAGTCGTTTTCTTGACCCAAGGAATGACAACCAATGTGTGTGCCAGTGAAGGGATGAGACAAGAGATCCTCTAGCCTCACGTTTTGAATAATAACTGCGTCAGCCCCGTGCGTGAGGTGCATCATCAGAGCTGTGTGAATAATAACAGCTGTGAGCAACAGCATACTCTTGCACACTCTCTCACTGCTCACCAATTCAAAGTTTGCTAAAAAATGTATGCAATGCATTGTCATACACAATGCCAATAACTCAAACTTTAATGCTGCGAGACCTATTGCATTGTAAATGCTTGTTTGACATGGTCACCCCCACTTGTTGCCTGTTATCTGATGCAATTTTGGTGAAGTGCGCTGGGTTTTTGCATGTGCTCTTTCCCTAAAACAGGTACCTATCCAATTGTACTCCAGTTCGTAAGACCTTTGGCACCTCGAAGTCAATAGTAAATGGTACCCCTGGTACCTAGGTCATGGGTGCTCAAGGGGGTCTCTAAGGGCTGTAGCAAGTATTGTGCCACCCTAAAGTACCCACCACCAAACTCATGCAGACTGCCATTGCAGGCTGCGTGAAATGGTGCAAACAAGTGGGAAAACACAACATGGCACACACCCTATGTGCCATGCACACGGACACTGCATGCAATATATGTAAGTCACTGCTACAGCAGACCTTACAGTCCTAGGGCAGGGTGCATTATATTACATGCGAGGACATGTATGTTTGAGCAGATATGACCGTGTGCTGTCTAGTTCAATTACTAGATAGTACAAGTTAACAGGAAGCCATCGTACGTATATGTACTGGCACTGGTCATTAGGAGTTCCCCAGCTACACAATGGCTTTACTGAAACCTATGGTGTTTGGTATCAAATACATTGTCATGATAAATTCATATTGATAGCAGTAGTGGATTTATTAAAACGCGCACCCAAAGGGTACCTTAGAGGCGCCCCTGAAAACCTGCCAGCCTCTTAGTGTTTTGGCTGTCTGGTATTGTCCTGCCTGCCACCACAGACCTGTTTCTGACCCCGTGCAGGTAAGAGCCCAAGTTCTCGGAGGCCAAAAATAATTCCTGCTCCGGAGGAAGGTGTTCACACATCCTCCAGCCAGATGGCTAGTGATTTAATATAACCAGGCCAGAGGCTTCAAAGCCCCTACCACCTTTAATATAAGACCCCTGAAACCCCCTCACCTGGGACCAGGACAGACGAGAAATTAGCTATGCAAGTAGCCGTGTTGCAAAACCATTCTAGTCACACCCCTAAGGTGGGCTGCCTGATGAGCTCCACAAAAAAGGTTTCCACCATCTTGATTTTTGGTTGAATTAGCAACCATGGGACAGGGTTATCCCCACTCCCACAGGAAGTGGTCATATAGGGGGTGTAATGGGACCAAGTGTAAGTAACCTATAGGCTTAACCCTTCACTCCCATTAACGTCCCTAAATTCAGTATTTAGGTGGCCCTCTGACACCAGGAAATCAAAGAAGAGCCAAATAATGCAAGAACAGAGGATGAGCTGTAGACTTTGGCGCCAAACCCTGCCTGCTCCTTTCCTGACAATCACAAAGACCCAACTCGTCCTGCAGTTGTGCATCCTCCAAAAGCCTCAGAAGGCTGCACAAGCCGTCGGCATCTCTGTTGAAGTGGAGGAGCCACTTTCCTGCAGGCAGAGACAGCGACGTCCGGTACACCAATCTGCCGGCCACCAATTCCACTCACGCAGCGGCTACCTAGGAAGAGGGCATCCTGATCCAGGAAATCGGATCTGTCTCCCCACTAAGGTTGGAGACACCAGGAGCCCGCCTACAACACTACCCAAGGTACCAAGCCATTTGCAAGCACAGAGGCTTGTTGGTGTTCAGTCCGAACATCACCGACCTGCACATTGAGGGACTTTACCAGAAGCCATCTCCGCGCAGAAGTTGTCCTGCTTTGTTTCATCTCTCTCTTCTGCGGGTGCACCGAGAACTGTGGGAGCTGCAAACTCGACGACCCACTGGACAAAATGCCTATGCACCCAGCCTGCCCCCCCAAACTCTAGTCAATTGCAATTGTCGGTGTCTCTGTCTCTGTGGCCCTGAGACCCCAAGAGTGGAACCCTCCATGCTGCCCTGGTCCCCCAGCCCACCGGCAACATGAATGGTAAGGAATAGTTTCAAACACCCAAATCAGTACACTTAGTAGGTAATTATGAGTGTAGGAATTTGTTTCCTAACCTGGTGTAGGATTTATTGATTAGAATCTAATGATAATACAAATACTGGCAAAAACAAATAATATTCTAGTCAAAAGAATATAAATATTAAAGACATAGTTATTTTGTGAGAATGTTAGTCTACTTTTTGTTTTCAGATCTGCGGAGCTAAGTAAAATTGCCATGCTTACCTTTTACCACCCACATGAATGGGCAGATGGTTTATCGACTGAAATGTCCGTGGCATGGGCACAGCCCTCTGGTGTATAGTGGCGCTTCACCTCTCAGTGGCAGAGAGTGTTGCATACCCATTTGTCTGGACACTGACATTGCCTGGCGGGAGTTGCTCAATGAACTTGCTGCTGAGTGAGAGCATTTAGTAAACAGTCAGTCCAGTCACTTAATGACCCTTTGTTTGGGAGGGTGGTGTGGGAATTTCTAAATCGTAAGGGAACCTAGAGTAAATAGCATCTGAACTTACGGACAGAATGCAAATGTGTATGTAGTTATTTTTAGAAACAACATGTTAGATGACCTTATATGCACAAAAAGAATAAAGTTTAGACTACAAGGGCGTATACCCTAAGACACTGAGAGTAAGGCAGTATACAGTATAACACCAAAGTTCTTTTGTATCGTGTGAGAATGAAATAATGGCATTATATGGTGCGTCATGAGTATTAAGGGAGAAATGAAAAGAAATCCCTTCCATAATGGTAAAATCAAATCACAAGACAAATTGGAACACTTCCTTAGTTACACTTCCATTTAAAATACAAAAAAAGCATATGTCAGAACTGTGCCAGGCACAATCATCAATCAAAGATGGCAAGTTATTTTATTCAGTAGTATATTACTCCCATTTAAGTAATTATTTCAATACTTTACATTGGAAATCAGTTTAAAACCCATATTAAATAGATAAATAAATAAATAATAATAAGCCATTTCTAAAGCGCCTGGCTACACAAAAACAGTGTCCCCCCGCGTTAACTGCTGATAAATTTCGAGAGGCAGATGTTAATAAGCCCTAGGGCGGGTTTATGTAGAAGGGAACAAAAACGTTTTAAGTTTCCCCCGGAATCTTAATTCAGATGGTTTCATTCGAAGATGTAGCGGGAGTTCGTTCCACTTCTTAGAGGCCAGGTGCCCAAAGGAACGGCCACCCATCCTGGCCCTGATGATGCGGGGAAGTTTAAAAAACATCGCACCGGATGATCTTACATTCCGGGTGGGGCGATGTGCAATGAGGAGGTTCTTTAGGTAATCGGGGCCCTTGCCCTGTGCGATGCGCATAACAAAGAGCTTTAAATTTAATCCGCTCCCTAACTGAAAGCCAATGGAGTTTGGCCAGAGCGGTCTTCCCAGAAGCTCTGCGCGAGAGCCCGAGCACCAGGCGTGCGGCAGCGTTCTGTACGCACTGAAGTTGGTGAAGGCCTTTCTGACTCAGCCCCATCAGCAGGGCGTTACCATAGTCAAGGTGCGGAGTAACCAGAGCATGGACAATGGTTTTTCTGGCTCCGGTGGGGAGGAGATCTAAAACCTTCCGAAGGACCCTCAGTATACCAAAGCACCTCCCGGACACCCTGCTGACATGGGCCTTATAGGAGAGGTCTGAGTCTAATATTACACCGAGGTTTCTTACCGAATCCGCGGAAAGGGGAGGACTCCCCAGTTCAATGGGCCACCACATGCGAGACCATGCTGATGCTGCTCTCCCAACTACCAATAATTCTGTTTTTTCGCCATTAAGGCACAGGCAGTTGTTGTTCATCCACACTGCCACTGCAGATAAACAGTTCGAACAATTGGTGGAGTTTTCACTGCGGTCGGGCGTGAGCTTCAACATCAGCTGGGTGTCGTCGGCATAGCTGACAATGCCCACCCCATAAGCCTCCACCACGTGAGCCAGGGGTTCCATATAGATATTAAACAGAGTAGGGCTCAAACTTGAGCCCTGAGGGACCCCATGGCTCACCTTCCGGAGGGAAGATTTAAAGGGTGGGCAGTGCATCTGAAAACTTCCCTTGTCCAAAAAAGATCGTAGCCAATCATACGCTGATCCTGCCACCCCCATCTCAGAAAGACGAGACAGCAACGTTGTGTGCAGCACGGTGTCAAAGGCTGCACTCAGGTCTAATAAAATCAACGCTGCTGTCTCAGCTTCATCCACTATCTGTCTGAGGCACTCAGTGGAATAGAGAACGGCAGACTCTGAGTACCCAGTTCTAAATCCCGATTGAGAGGGGTGGAGGAGGTCTTCCTCCTCAAGATATTCCATGAGCTGTCTGTTGACTACCTTTTCCACAATCTTTGAACAGAAGGGAAGAAGGGAGATGGGGCGGAGTTTTTGAAGTTGGGAAATGTGAATATTGGGTATCTTTTTTTAGAGGAATAACCTGAGCTGTTTTCCATGCCTCAAGTACGTGACATTCCTGAAAAGACAGTGTCACCATGTGACTAATGTAGTCAATTAAAGTGCTCTCCATAACTCCTTTACATCGAGCCGGTGGGCACGCTTCACAGGGGGAGCCAGATTGTATGCTATTGACATAGCTAATTCATGGATATTCAGGGCACTGTATGCGCCTAACCCACAAGGCAGCTGGTCCAAGCTTGAAGACTTTCAAATTACTGTTTATTTTAAGCATGTGCAAGGCAAGCACATAAACGTACTCCTATGAAATGCCAATTTGATTTCCAGGGACGTTGGGATTTCCAGGTGCTCCCTTCTCAATGTATTTCCTGTCCTTTGTCATTCGACGAAAACTGTAAACTAACTGCATGACTATGCAGACTTCATGTATGGTGCCCTACTCAGATCACACTTCGCAGGTCAGTTAGTTCACTCATTTAAATGCATTTCACTAGATGCCACGTAACAGACCACGCTTTCACTGTTAATGTCAACTTATTTGGCCATTGCCTGGTCATACAACATAAAGAGTGTACACTTTTAAACAGGTACTTCTCCACAGATGTCCTAAGTATCCACGAGTCAGGTTTGTCTCTGTACCTTTCCACACTTTGAGGTTGTCTGTGCATAACTATGAACTCTTCTCAAGTCTTTTGCACTCACTTTTCTCATCATACATGTAAAAAATAAATTATGTGCAAGTAAAACGTTTTAGCCCATTGAAAAAATATTAATTTTCTTGTTTTTTCTAATAAAGCAGTCATACCACCTAATCTGAGGCTGATTTGTGCTTATTGACATGGCATGTCTGTGGATGCATGGGCTCTGTCTATATGCTGTAGGATTTTGAATGTCGTTGCTTAAGAATGATATGATGCATAGAATGTTACGTGAGTGCCCTGGGGAATAATGACTATTCTTAACAGGTGCAGAGTGGATAGATCCCTGACCGGCGCTATGGCTGCAATTTAGGGCCTAAGGTGCAATAGATAATCTGCCTCCTTTTCTTAGTGGCTCCATAGTGTATTAAAACCCTGCCCTCCAACGTCGTGGAGATGAAGGAATGCTCTAGCGGCATGGAGGAGCTCATTCCAAAGGTTGGAAATGCTTTATGTCCGGTTGGATAGCAGCCCTGAAACCAGGAAGGGGAGCCGTTGACTTGTGGTTGCTGAGAAAATGCGTAGTGCTGGGGAAGCTTGATAGTTAATTTGTTTTTATTATGGAAGGGCACTATCTGTGTACCCTTCTCCATAATTCCCACATAGTCCAACTTGTATGTCGTGTCCACCAAACAAACATCCCAAAGCTCTACCCAGAACATGTGAGGCAGTATCTCCAGCCACCTTCCTGACGTCAGATTACACCAGGCACACAGGTGTCTGCTCCTTTATGCCACTAAAGAAGATGATTAACATTGAAAGGAATTATACAAATATTTTACTGTAACATAACAAGTATTGGCTAAGTCTATAGGTCTTTCCTTGGGGAACTGTTGGCTTTGGTTTTAGTGATGCTGTGCAGCATCACTGCAGAGGAAACCGACAAAGAAAAGTACTATGACGCCGCCTTCTTGGTTGTCTCATTTTGTGGACGCGAGCACCATACATACGAGCGCATACACAATGTGCTTGAGAATTTGTTTATTTAATGATCCAAGTTGGATTGGTAAACTTGGGGGGGAAAAAGTAATTGGCAAAGCAGTTGGGGGAAGAAACAAGCAGAGTGTGGTTGGTTGGAAGCAACACAGATGGTGGTGGGAGAAGTACACAACACAGGCAAGAGAGAGCAATGTGCTGCCCAGTGGAACATAAGCACACAGGCGAGGGAGAGTGTGAGTGGAATGGGGGAGAAGCACACAGTTGAAAAGACACGAGGGAGAAGTAGACCAGTGCAACACAGAGAGCTGTGGAGGAATAAGCACATGAGCGAGAGCAACATGGAGCGCAGAAAATGGAGAAGAGGGGTACACTATGGAGACGGCTGGAAACCCATGCTCTCTCATGGAGTGTAGCCAAAAAGAAAAAAGTTGTCTGATAAGTAAGCAATAGAAGGACACAAGCAATGAGGCCATGCTCCGAGTTGTGTTGGGGATGGGGGTTTTTGTGTCAAATACAAGAAGAGGAAGGAATTCCCACACAACCAGTCTTCGAAGCAGGATTGACTCATTTGGAGGTTGCTTTATTAAAAGGATGCTGTGTAATGTGATTAATACTACATTTTCTTATTCCCACTTTGCAGAAATTATAATGTATGAGGAAATCAGATATGAAGTTTATACAAATGTGAATCTGCTTCATAAGCACTCACCCTAGAGTTGACGGAACATCCTCCATGGAGTTCCTTCACCACATTCGTATATGGATTTCAGTAGATATGGCAGCCAGGTCAATAGGTGGTTATGGACGACGTGTAATTGTTTATTGATCTTCGATATGACTTGGCTTTACTGGTTATCTAGATGCATTGTTGCACGCTACAAGTTACTCAAGACCAAACAAACAAACACTAATGTAGGCCACAACTGTTTGTTAAAACAACAATTAAGTAATGAGTTGAAACTGCCTGTTAGGAATTAATAGCTTCTGCAGGAATTGAGCCATGTCGGGTGACATTATGGTGGGGGTTAGGGTAGGGAGGTTAGGGGTTTATGGTGGTGAGGGTGGTGGAGGTAGTTCAAGTGGGGGTGGTTAGAACGGTGATGGTTAGGGTGGTGGTGAAGGTGGGTGTTACGGTGAAGGAGTTTGAGTGTTGGTGAAGTTGATGGTGGTAGGGTGGTTTGGTTAGGGTGATGGTTATTAATTGGATAGTGTTTACGGTGGTGGTAGAGAGTAATAGGGGTAGTGGTGCTGGTTTGGGTAGAGTGGTGGTTAGGGTGGTGGTAGGGTCCTTAGGGTTATGGTAGGGTGGTGGTGGAGGATTGGGTTGGTTGGTGGACTGGGTAGGTTGGTGGTTGTGATGAGGGTTGTAGTGAAGGGATGGTTGGTTGGTGGTGGTACACATACTAATGCGGGAGGAGGGAACAAACTACAATAAGAACAGGGAAGAAGAAAGGGGAAACAAATGAATACCTCCATTCCAACGCAAGCATTGGAAGGGCACTACTTCTTTTTTTATTATTATTTTTATTTAAATTCCGTTAATAATATACAGTCAGCACCTCAGCAGTTACATTAAGAATGGCATTACGTTATGAGCAGTATCAAGAAACATTCTTCAAATAAAGAGCTGTAGTACTTGGAGCAAATGGACGTCAGTGGATACCAAAATACATTACAAGCATGTAATAATACTGTATATAGTAAGGTCGGGGTAACCTGTACGGTTGGTACAATAATCGTATGTATACAGAGGGGGACAGGAGGGGACCACCCCGGGATAGCGAGGACATATTGGAAGAGGGCACGTACAGCAGATCTCTCTCCAGAGAGGGCCATGTATCTAAATGCACAAAGTGTGTAGGCCTCACGGCTCATCTGTAGTACTGGTAGGGTGTTCTAGCAGGTATGACTGCAGTGGGCCCCAAATGTCACCGGGCGTGAGGAACGGGGGAGTAGTTCAGCATATGTGCAGAGTTGATCTTGCCAAAGGATCATGTCGCCTAGCCATTCCTTAAACTTGGGTGCTCGGCCCCGGCCCCACCTACAGGCCACTGGGTGCTTAGCCGACATTAGAAAAAAGTATACCCTAGGAGTGTAATAAGTGGTGATCTGGAGATGGGTGCTGAAGTCATAGTCCAGGGCCGTGAGGACCTGCGCTAATAGCAAAGTACCCCAGGGCACCCCCATGCTAGTTGTAAAAAGTCTGCATGTTCTGCCTGACACCTGTCTCATCTGTCAGAGTCACGCAAGCCAAAATTGTGAAGTCTTACCGGGGTGTAATAACTGCGGTGTAGGAATCTGTAGTGTATGACACGGAGCCTACTATTGGAGGAGACCTGTTCCATCTGCTTGCAGCAGTACATCCATTGGTCATCGGTTAGGTCCTGATTTAGTTCTGCCACCCATTTAGCGCGAGATGCGCATGGCGGGTAATCATTGAATATTCCGTGTGCGAGCCATCTTCCTAAATATGCCCTCCTGCAATAATGCCACATCTGGGTGATAGGTGAGTGGTAGAAGGGGGGATAGAGGCAGGATTCGGACGTGCGATCCAAGATGCGAGCCCAGGCCTTTATGGTGCAGTCAACAGAGGTGGGGCTACGCCCCCGAAGTTCAACACTGGAGAGTAAGACGCCATCCAGTGGGATTAGGTCTGCAAACCAGTGTTCAGTGGCGACATGTGGAGTATAATGTGGTGAGTGAAACCAGTAGTGAGCGAAGTGTGCCTGTGCGCTTATATAGTATAATTCGAAATTCGGAATGTCAATGCCTCGCCGCGTATAAGGCAGCACAAGTGTGTCCCATTGAATGCGTGGCTGTTTACCGCCCCATAGCAGTCTAATCAGTTCTGATCGGAGAGTACTAAAGAAGTGGCGGCTGGGGTCAAAAGGGATGTTGAGGAATAAATATAAAAATTTGGGAAGAATAACCGTTTTCATGAGGGATATGCGATCAGCCATGGTTAAGGTTAGTGTAAACCAACGAGCAATACAGCCAGTGACGTGTTCCATCGCATACCCGTAATTAAGACGCATTAGCTCATCCCAAGTTTTTAACCTCGTCCTCGCACCACACAAAGGGATATTCTGTTTCAAAAGGGGTGGCACACTGGTCAATGGAAATATTTGTGATTTAGCCCAGTTAAAATTAATACCGAGTGGCCGCCAAATTTAACAAATCCGTGCATGAGTGGGTTTAAATTTTGACAAGGGTTTTTTTTATGTAGAGGGTTATATCATCCGCATAAAGGGAAATGAGGAAGGGTACGAAGGAAGCAACGAAGGCCTACGTGGTCGTAGCGTTGCCTAATCTTGGCTGCCATTGGTTCCAGCACTAAGGCATTGGGGAGAGGGGGCACCCCTGACTGGTGCCACGGGATGGGGAGAAGGAGGGTCAGGTGTGCCCGTTGATCAAAACTCTTGCCATTGGTGAGGTATACAACAATCGGACCCAAGAAAGGAAGCCGATCGGGAGTCCCATACATTGTAAGACGGTGAAGAGGTAATCCCACTCCACAGAATCAAAAGCCTTGAAGGCATCTAAAAAAACTGCCGTCGGGTTAGGATCGACCGTTTGCAAAATGGAGAATAAGGTTCTAAGGTTGTGGGGCGTCGCTCTCCCAGGAATTAATCCCGCCTGGTCTGGAAGGACCAATTTGTCCAGTAGGAGGCTCAGGCGATTCGACAATAATTTAGCAGAAATCTTAGTATCTGTGTTTATAAGGGAAAGGGGTCTGTAAGATTCGCAACAGTCCACAGGTTTGCCTGGCTTTAACAAAGACATGATGAGGGCCTCCCTCATTGAGGCAGGAAGAATTTGTGTCTCGTGAGCTTCAAGAAAAACCTCTTTCAGTATTAGGAGTAGCTGATCAATGTAGGATTTATAAAAATCAATAGGTAGGCCATCAGATCTTGGAGCTTTGACTGATTTCATCTGCATTATGGCTGCCCACAGCTCATCATCCTCAAATGGCGCGGCTAGGAATTCGCGTTGTGTGTCACCTAACCAGCCTAGAGTTATGTCTCCAAAAAAAAGGGCAAAGTCTGGGGGGATGTGCGTTTTGATTTATACAGATTTGTGTGGAAAGTGGTGAATGTGTTTAGTATGTTGTGACTGTCTCTATGCCGCATGCCCTCATCATCGACCTCATCAAGCACATAATTTGAAAATCGAGGGTGTTTAATATGATTAGCCAAGGCGCCTCCTGGTCTCTCACCCTCCCCATAGCGGCGGGCAATAAAATACTTGCTTATGAAATTCACCTCGCGGATTGCAGTGGTTGTGTAGTCTGAAAGCTTTTCACGGAGCAAAGCTTGGTGTGTGCCAGAAGTATTGTTCCACATGTCCGCTTCCAATCATTTAATCTCGCCCTCTAAGCGCTGCAGATTTCTTCTGATGTCACGGAGTACTCCGAAGCTCTTGGACATGCCTATGCCCCGAACAGTGACCTTAAAGGCCTCCCACGTGTGCTCATCTGATCTACAGAGCCTTTTAATAGGCCGTGGGAGGATATGGAGTCTATACCAGTCGGCGTATCGGACATAGAGTGAAGTGCAACTGGGCAAGGATTTGGGCCAAAAAAACCTAAAAAAAACACCTGAGTCGACTGCGCGCCAGTAGAAGGAGCCCAGGAGTCAGCCGCTTAATGGTAATTGCAGTGCATGGCAGTTGTGTGAGGGGCTTTACCTAAATTCAAAACATCCACACTTTATAGACCAACATGGATATTCTGATGCACCATCTAGATCATCCTGAGCGTGTTAAATAACTCTAATCTCGTGTGTCAAGGATGTAGCTTTAAACAATGAGAATAGATACAGGTTCCCACAACCACCAGGAAAAATGTGTGATAACAGAGAGAGAGCCTCACGGACGTAACTCCCGAGGGGGTTCCTGGTTTAACAATATCCAGTGTACCCACTTCTCATCATCGGGTGGGTTTCAAGCCCTTTTTAGTTAACGAAATGTCTCACAAGGCTTCGCATCTTCTAGTATTCAAAAGAGACCCTCCAGATCTGCAAGTAGGAAAAGCTTGCGACTTATCAACCAAGGAGCGCCTTTTATTTATAGTGGCTTGAGTGGGGGGCGGCCTTACCTTTTCTCCCCCTATACTCCTATTGATTAATTTAGTTGTGTGAGGGGACCAAGGGCCTCAGGCTGGTATCAGATGGTGGACCCAGATAGGCCTCGCGAAAGCAGGGAACACTCTAGTGCTATGTGTAGGGATATCGACCCTTGAGGTGCCAGATAAAAAGAAGGGGATTAATATTCAAGTATACAATGTCACGTAGGGACCAATTTTCCCCCGTCGGGAGTTAGGGAGCAGAATGCGGCTTGCAGGTGATTTCATGTCATGGGGCCCTGTGGCGTAATGGCGGGCCGCTCACGGTGGTACCGGGTTCTCCCTCGTGGATGGGCACAGCGTGGCATTGTCAGTTCAAGGTATAAAGACTCTGTGGATGGGGCGGAAATGTGTAGGATCGCCGGTCTGCTTGTGCCAGTTGGGCCAAGCCCATGTGGGGGACAGTCAGGGTCCGGGCCAGTCCTCCATAGCGGGGCCTCACCAGAGTAGATGTTGCTGGCTGACCGTACGTGCAGAGGTGGATTCTCACCGCAGGTCCCCCTGGCATAGTGGTAGTCCGCACACACGGGTAGGTGCCAGGCGTTTCACGGTGGATGTGTTCAGTGTGACTGTCGGTCAGAGGTATGGCGGGTGTGCAGATGTAGTGGTAAAAAGCAGGATCTCCGGCCCGCATATACAAGTTGCACTGGGTCCGTGCAGGGGATATTCAGGTGCCGCGCTTGCTTGCGGTGACGTGGCCTCAACGGGTTAGACGTCGCTGGCTGGCCCGATGTGTTGAAGCACAGTGCTAACGGGAGGGGGGGGAGAACGGCGCAGGCTCTGCCGTCCCTGCCGATCTGGAGCCCTCACAACAGGCGCGTGGCTCACCTCAGCGTCCGTCAGGCCGATGGTCCGTAGATGGTGGAGAGCATGTACCAGCGGGACGGGCAGGAGACAGCACCCCGCGAAAGCCCCCACACCAATATGGGAGTCTGCAGGCCCAGTCCAACGTGGAAACCAGGGCACTAGCGTAGAGGCGGTAGCCGAACCAGTCTCCAGCCTATGTGCCCACCTCCACGCCCACAGCAGAAACAGTCCTGCCAGAGCACAACTGGTAACTCAGGAGTCGCGATCTTTCGCCCAGCGTGGCAGGAGAGTGTGGTTTGTAGACCGGTTTCATCAGCAGTCTGGAATCACTGGTAGATATACGGATATTTTACGGATTTCTTCACCGAGCCTCCAGAGCCTCACAGGTGTGCGGCCATCTTGGATGTGCGCCACCTAGCGTCCCCTGGAAGGGCACTACTTCTCATTAATTAATCAGTACCGGGCTCCTCAAAAAGCAGAACTGGACAAAGAAAAAGTGCTTCAAATCAAGATGCAGCAAATCGGAGAGACCATGAAAGCAGCAAATGTTAAGCAATGGGTGGGTTTCAAGCCCTTTTTAGTTAACGAAATGTCTCACAAGGCTTCGCATCTCCCAGTATTCAAAAGAGACCCTCCAGATCTGCAAGTAGGAAAGCTTGCGACTTCTTAACCAAGGAGCTCCACACAGAACTGTACCCAACGTTCGAATGTTCTCCTGACTTTCATATTTTAAAATAGATGGGAGGCGTGGAAACCATTGTAGAGTTTCCCTTGTACCAGTTTTGGCCCTGGTGAAGCTCAACCACAATAGCCAAATATTAGCATCACCTAATAACAGTTTAACTGCTAAATACGACACTAGTTTTCTGCTCACTTTAAGGAGGAGGCAATATCATTCTTGTTTGTCTCAAAACTACCCCTTGTACTGCAAACAGTAGTGGTCAAGACATCTGAACATATAGCAGTCAAATGCCAGCTAGATAACTGCACCACTCTAACCCCTCCTTTAACATTGACCACTCTCTTTGATGAGAGCTCCCCGTTTGGCAAGGGTGGCTTAAATGTCTGATCTGAAGATACACCCAACAGGTTTATTACCAATGTCCTAGATGCCGTCAGCAACTATAGTTGTTTTAACCATACTCCACTCGTTCCTCATTCAAAAGCCACTCTCGAGACCTTGTGATCAAGCGGTACCTCAGTGTTCCTTATGTAGCTACAAAACTATTTAACTTTGTGTGTTTTCCTTCTCTTTTCCAAACACATTCAAACCTGCACAAGGAGAAGGGCGAGAACTTGGTAACCATAAGCCTTATATATTGAATTAATTACTCCAGACTCCACTTCACCCCTTCATACAGCAACAAATCTACATTATCTTTTCAGGGAAATCATCTTGCAGCACTAAAGCTGAAATACTTCAATGTGGTAGCGTCCATTTGACCGAGAAAGTCACATGCCTATTTAAACAATATATTGTTACCCAGTGATTAAGCTGCAACCTGAAGATTCCGCAGGCATCTTCAATGCTATTGCCAGATGAAGTGACACTTCAGTCTAGCTAATACGGCACAGAAATGTCTAAAATGCTTATGCACTGAGTCAATGATATAAAAATACACTTTTGAGATCAAATGCAGAAACTGGTGGTATTTCAGAATTTACCATTTGCTCAGAAAGTTGAAAGCAAATTGGTTCTGCTGTGTATATCTGTTGACTGTCCTTGTACACACTTCCCAAGCACTCCTTGGACTCCGGGAAATAAAGTTAAACCATTCATTTTCCTTTACTTCATCTGCCTTTGCTCCTTGCCGCAAGTGTGTGTGCGTGTGAGCACGCGCAAATGTGTGTATGTGTATATTTTAGCTGGAGTTGAAGGGAGCTGATTCTTAAATCTAGTTATGATGCCTTTCTTGAGGGCAAATGGCGAGTCCAGGTTTATCATGTCTCCGTACTAACGCAGTGTCTGAAAAATTCTTTCCCTCCAGTCCCTGGCTGGACATACATAGCTGTTGTAATACAGACTTCACCTGTGGTCTTTTTGTGTACATATTTGTATGTTCTCTACTTTAAGGAAGAAGATGGCTGAAAGATCCGAGTCCAGTGTCCAGGTGTCTGAGTTTGGTGTCAGCTCTGAGGGTAAGACCTGTCTGCATGCCAAATCCTTTTTCCATGGTGGCAAAGATGTAGTATTGTGAGGCCTTCAAGTAGTAGTTAAAAACCACTCCAACCCGTTGCCTCTAAATGAAAACCCACCCTGGTTTTAATGTATTTATTTATGTTTATGCGTTCTTCTTTAGTGGACCCAGTACCAGACATTCAATTATTTCTAAAACCTTTGAAAACTAGGCTTCAATCAGTTTAGTCATTACCCCTCTCTCTTCATCCTTGAAAATCGCCACTCCTCTTAAACAGCTTTTGCCCTTGTCTCAAACATTCTTTTTGTTTCAAAACATAATTTTATTGTTAACATCCAATATAGTACAAGTGCCTCATAGGGCACCCAATGCAATGCAAATATACATGGTAACAAATATATGAATCACCATTTTCAGCAATAATAAAGGATTGATACCACAGAAGATACGTTGCAAGAAAACCTAAAAATAAAAAAGGAAAGAACGAAGAAAAAAACAACCGTGTAACATTGCTTCCCTTCAACAAATATATGAATCCTAAATGGAGAGAAAGATTCTGCCATCTATAATCAAATCGATTACAAGCACTCCATACATGCCAACTAACCAATATCATAATATGGGCTCGCCAACATCTGGTAGGGGGGGAGGAGGCTCCAGATATAGTACCCTACGATCGCCCACTGTTCCCAAATTTTGTAATGTTTGTGGGGGCATCCCCTTGCCTTGAAAACCGGGAGTTCTAGGCCCATGCAAAATCTATTCCCTTCTTCCAAACCCAAAGCAACGGCGAAGATTCATCTTTCCAGGCCCGGGCGATATCTCTCTTGGCCGGTGTTAGGCCCAGAAAGAGGAGATGGCACTTATATCTATTCCCACCTATGTCATCTGTAATGTGTAACATAGCCAGTCTCGGTGAGGAAGCAACAACCCATCCCAGAACCTCAGACAGGCATGTGAACACCCCCCTCCAGAATTTTGACATTGCTGGGCATGCCCACCCAGTATGTAAGAATGTACCCTTTATAGATTTGAAGCGCAATCAGTGCGGGGATGTGATGAGTCCAGCAAGCCACAGCCTGTGCCTGGTGTAGTAAGCTCTGTGTAAGTATTTAAACTGGATAAGGTGCAAGCGAGCCGCAATTGCTGCATGGGGATGCCAGAACCTCCATCCAGTCATCCTCCTCCAAGGGACCTACATCTTTTTCTGCCATGCCTTTCTAGTTTAATGGATTGTGGTGGGGGTGTTAATGATAAGTGTGCAGTTTATTTTAGTAATTTTATGATCCCCCTAAGTCTCCCATGAAAACCTTCGCCTCGATGAGGTTAATTCCCGGAATCTCTGTTAAGTGAGATATGTACCTGGTAAAGGCGTGTCGGAACTGGAGATAGCGGTACAATTGTGTGTAGGGCATATTGTAATCTGCTTGAATATCCAGGAAAGACTTGAGAGTGCATCCACGTACAACTGCCCCCACTGTATCTATTCCAATTGCCTCCCAGCCCCGGAAGCCACACAGGTGTGTCCGCTGTGGCAATTGTCAGTTATTCCACAGCGGATTTTCCTTAGTAAGCCCCCTCCACCAGCCCATCTGACGGACCGCCGCCTTTCAGATCTTAGAAATCAGGACTGTGGCAGGTGGTAGCTAATGACGCAGTGCTACTGAATAGAGAAGGCTGTGGAATGCATTGTCTCCCAGCAGCCAGCGCTCCACCGCATATGCCGGGTCCCCACGATCACCATACCGCTAGTCATTGAGAACAAGTAAATGGGCGGCCATATAATACGCCTGAACATCCGGGGTGGCCACTCCACCAGAGTAAGTAGACTAGAAGCAAGTGCTCAAACCACCCGCGACGCACCGCCCCTACACAAGAACCCGGCGAGGATAGCATTCAATTGGCGAAACCATGTAGGTTTTATCGGTTAGGGATAATTCTGTAGCTGATGAAGGAGACGAGGCAGAGAAATCATTTTGAAAATACCGGATCTACCAAAAAGAGAGAGAGGTATCTGGGACCACACATGTCTGGTCTTCCACATGTGTCCATAAGGGGGCGAGGTTCTTATTCCATGCCAGGGCCTGAGACGAAGAGAGATGCACACCAAAATACTTAAAGCCGTCCAGGGCCACAACCACTTCCTGTGCCAGTAACCCAGCCAATCTCCCCCTGCAGTGGCCACAAAAAGGATTTTCCCCGGTTCATATCGAGGCCAGAGTTTTCGCCAAAGATATGCATAATGCTGAGAAGGAGCTGGCCAGTTCGGTCGAGATCAGCGAGAAAGAACAGTACATTGTCCGCATAAAGTGCTATGCGGTCAGAGATGCCCGGCGCCCACTCAAAACCGCACAATTGCATGTTTATCCGTACCAAAGCCGCGAGCGACTCCATAGCTAGAGTAAAAAGATAAGGGGAGAGCGGGCAGCCCTGGTGCGTCACCCGTCCGACAGCAAAGCGTTTAGAGATCGAATCAGCCACACAGACTGAGGCGGTTATATCTATATATAGCAGGCGAATATGCCAAGCATCCGCTGGCCGATGTTGAGACGAGCTAGCAAGGCAAAAAGATACGTCCAACTAATGGAGTCAAAAGCCTTGTTCATGTCTGTCAGAAGGAGCGCGACTGGAGTGCCAAGTTTATCAACCGCTGCGATCGCATTATGGGCACGTCTAACATTGTGACGTGTAGCACGGTTCGGCATAAATCCTGCCTGATCTGGATGGATGAACTCCGTGATATACGGGACTAAATGGTGTGCAATCACCTTGGCCAGAAGCTTAATTTCCACATTGAGTAAGGAGATCAGATGATAGTACGAGAAGTGTTCCGGTGGTCAGCCCCGATTCAAAAACGCAACGATCTCAGCATGTCGCCAATCTGATGGAAGGCTACCATGTTCCCAGGAAGCCTCCAGGGCTGCTAATTAGGGTTTTTAAAGTTGTCGGTGATATTTTTGAAAGAACTCGCAAGGGTAGCCGTTCGGGCCTGTTGCTTTGCACACTCGCATATCTAATAGTGCAGGTAGAAGTTCATCTACTGGCAGGGGAGCGTCCAGTGCCTCTCCTGCGGTGTCCGACAAAGCGCGGGAAGGGAAGCCACCGATAAACCTCTGTATAAGAGCAGCAGGTAATAATTCCTGGGTGGCATATAGGTCCGCGAAAAGTAAGGCACAGCTATCGGCAATGGCGAGCGTGTCTGTAAGTGCGGTCACATCAGGGCCACGTATACTTGGGAGCATCTGGGGCTGTAGCGTCTGCTGACACAGGCGGTGCAACAGAGCGCTGGAATTGTCCCCCACTGGTAAATCCGGCCACAAGTGGCGATCCAATAAAGGCGAGCTTCATTGAGGAGCTTGCTGGCATATGTTTGCTGCATTGTCAATAGTTGTCTATGTACAGCCTGTCCTGCTGTTTCCCTACTAGCGTGCTCTAAATCAGGGAGCTGAGCCTCCATTCTGAGCAGCTTATCGTGTCGCTGTCTGCGTAGGCCAGTACAGAAGTCAATATCTGCTCCCCTAAGAGTGGGTTTCATAGCCTCCCACAGGGTAACTAGCGACTCCACTGATCCTGTGTTTAGCAGAGATGTATGCATATGCGCCCTATATTTCTGGTCCCTTAATAACCACGGCGACCAGTGCCACCGGAATCGAGAATGTCTCAAACATTCTGATCTCTGCCAATCACAATCACTATCACCAGTTATCATTCCCCTTGACATTTTTGTTGAGTTTGAGCCTGTTGGCCACACTATCATGCTCCTATTGATTGTCTTCTAGCTGCGACAGGTACGACAGCCTGGTTATCTTCTTACCTCATTAACCACTCCCCAATCCGGTGTTCTGTTGATCCTTGCATCTGTTCTCTTGTCATATTCTCCTTCATTGGTTACCTTTCTAAGGCCTGCCTGTCTGCGCTGATTCCTCCCTATAAGCCCTCTACTCTACCTCTCTTGGTGATATAATAACCTTCTTTGACTTCTGTGTCAACTGTACTAATTCTTGCGAGGCAAAGTTTCAGATGGTCTACCAGCCTACATGACACTTTTCTCCCACATGTTGAACTTCTCCAGAATAGTAATCCATAACTCCCCTATCTCAGTAGTGAACCTCTTACTTCTTTCACATCTACTTCTGCCCTTAAACTTTCGCATTCAGGCCTGTGTCCAGCAATCTAGGAGTTCTTTTCAACTGCATTATATGGCTAGGAAGCTTCAACTAACCACCACCACCGTCATTATGCAGCATTTGCCAAATCTGAGGACATCCCTACTTTCAAGTTGCTAAGTCACTGATCGATACATTGGTAATGAGGAAGCTGGACTATTGTGGTAGCTCACTCATGGGACTCCATTTATGCATTGTCAACATATGACAAAATATTTAAACTTGCCATATATATAGAGAGAGACTCGGACACACCCACACCATACCACACCACACCACACCACACCACACTCCCTTTACCAATACCAAGTAGGTTGGCTGTCTGCCAAAAGCATGGCACGCTATAACTTTCTCACATTGGTATTAAAAGTCCTGTGCAGCACTCCTTTTTCTCTACTGGTTACATGTCATACCTCATAACAATTTATTTGGCCTTTTGCCTTCTTGGTATGCCTGCACATCCATAAAGGATAGTAAGGCAATTGCCTAGCTCCAAATTATATTAGAACACCCTAAAAGATACCTTTACATTTGAAGGGCTTGCTTCTAGATTTGCGGATAGGTTTTTAATTTTCACAGGGGACCATCAACAAATTTTATTTATGATCTGTGATTTGTAGGAGAACAATCTTTAGTGCAATTATGCATCTATAATTTATTGTAAGAGATTATTATACTAAGAGTGTAAATATCTTTTTTCCAACAGCATGTAAAATCCATGCACGATTCCAGTCTCCTTTAGATTTTAGACGGTTTAAACTACTGGTCTCCTTGTCTGAAATGCTTTTTTCGCCTTCAGTAACTCCTAGCCTCCTCCTTGTTTCAAGAGTTTAAAAGAAATCTAAACTGGCCCTTCTTAACCTTGAAAGATAATGCCAGTGAAACGAGTCTAGCCCCCTCACAATCACCCTAGAAATTCCAATTATTAATACCCTCTAAGTAATGGAAACCTAAAAGTGGAACCTTGTATGTCTGCTAACGTGTCATACTTAACATGTTTGTAAATATGTTTATGTACCGTTTGATGTTATATTTAACACTTATATAAGTAAGGCCACAATTTATCCAATCAAAATAATTTAATGTCTATATTTTTCGGATTTCTTTATGCTATTCCCCTGCCCCGCCCCCGGGCCCAAGTTCATACTAAGCATCATACATAAAATGCATTTATATCTGAATAGAAGGTGGTCATAGTGGTGACGAATTATAAGGTTATTGAAGTCTAGATAAAGTCAGAGAATAATTGTGTTATTTTTTTTTGTAAAACAATTTTTATTGCAGATAATAATGCAAACATTACAGGTATTTCTCATGTAAGAGCATGCGGGATCTCAAAATAATCAAGTCTCTGCAATATAATTTTCCACATCATCGCGATTCGTGGTCTGGGGCTGGGTGGTAGTTGTCACACCAATTGCTTCCCCTTCATCACTACTCAATGGCGTATCTGATGATCAACCGCTGTCTGCTTTTAACTTTACTTTCCCCCCTCCACCAACCCCCCCTTCCAGCATCCGGTCCGTTCAAACTGTTAGGTCGGTGGCAATGGAATGTTGCAACCCCCTTCCCCACCTTCCGTACCCTCCCCCCACCCACGGTGGTCAATGGTGTCTCGTGTCTGGGTTGTCGCATGTTGAAGTGTGTTGGTGACCTGCGGAGTCTGGAGATGTCTAAGGAGTGTGTGTGTCCATGGTGGGAGCTATGGCGGGTATCACCTCCCCGGGTTCCCCAGGGTCCTCAGCTTCATCTTCTCCCTCGCTCTCTACTGTGTTATCCCTAAGTGCCTGGACTAGTAGAGAATAATTGTGTTATAATATTGTTTTGTGGAACATAGGCTTCTATATGCAAACCATTACCTTGCTTTACACCCGGTACATTTCTATTATATGTGTTTATTACTTAAGCAGGATATCTTTGTACAAAATCATACTGTCTGGAGGAGGAATCAGGCTTGAAATGGGACTCTGTTATTAAGAAGAATATAGTGTTTTTGTCCCAAGAATTTGTTTACAGCAATGAAATAAAAGTTAAGCACAGTTTAAAGTAGCACAGTTGACCTGCTGCACCATTTTTCATAAATATTTTTTATTATTGATTATTTCCCAAAGTTCTTCACAAATTGCATCATAATAAGTTCACAGCCTTTGTTACTAACATTCTTTTTGGAGTGTATACAGAACAATGTCTTATGGTTTTGTTTCCCTAAGATTTTCACACGGATTCTTTTGCAGCCTCATATTAAAAATACAGTCAATTCTGTAGCTGTCTTACAATCTTCCATTGATATGAAAAGCAGCCAACATAAGTTCGCCCCATACATGGCTATTCATCCTGGGACTTTTCCAAGGCTGTGGTATGGAAAAAATGGTTATGATGCAAAGCCTATGTAATGTACCTTTATAATCACTAGTCAAAATTAGTATTCCACTAATTGTGAAAAGAACACTGCAATCCAGTGTTATGCACTACATGTGTTCCCTTTAGCTATAACCTATCAAAAGTGAAAGTGGGTCTCATATGTCCGTGTAATATTTATTCTTCCCTTCCGTAATGGGATGTGTGCTCATATTACAACCTCCAAGTTATTGTGCACTGGAATGCCATGAGTCATAATAAACATTAAGTACTTTCCAGGAGTACTGATTTTACTTTGTTATTAGAGGACTCCTTGAATGTCTCATACTTTTGGAAGGATATATTTAGATACAATATTAAAAAGAATACATATGAGATAACCTATTGAATTTATTGACAGGATAGTTCAAGGTACCCTCTGGGTCTACCGAAGTATGTCCTTCAGTTGTAACACTATCTGTAGTAAAATAGCAGTAGGAAAATAAGAATTCAAAATTAAGTACAGAAAAGGAACAAATAATATAAATTATTCTTAAGTGTTCTAGTTGGACTCACTAGATACAGGCAGAATGCCATTGTAATGAGAACATGGCCCGATGGTCAAGCAGCACGAGGGGGAGAAGCGTTAATGGAGAGAAGCACAAGTAGAATTCCCTGATGAAGAGCCTTATGCGCTCGAAATGCATTGGACAGATCAGCTCCGTGTTTATTTTTCCAACCACATTGATTTCAATCCGTACATATCGATGTACAAAGCCTAGAATGGCATACAGTTGGTATTTGAAACGTTGAATAAAGATTATGGATTGAATTCTACTGTCTCCGTTGTGATGAAGCAAAAAACGTGAAACGTAATAATGGATGGTGATAGCAGCAAGAGAGTATAGGTCTACTATGGAATACTGGGATTATTTGGATACTTTTTGGGGGACCAGTCCGCGATTTTCGCAGTGCGACAGTGATGAGCACGAGATGAGTGCTCTGTTTTGCATCCATTGTAATGAGAACGACATGTGTCCATACTGTCAAGTCTAAGTAAGATTGGCACCAAACATTGTAAAGGTCTCCCGGTCTGGGGACAAACTGCAATCATGCTTTTGACAGTTCACAGGAAGAACCTGTGTTGTTAAGTGGTGTAGTAAGTACATAATTTAGAGTGCTAACAAACTGCTATAGCTAGAGATAAAATGGTAAATAAAAAAAAATCAAGATAACAAGCCCCTAAAAGGTCCGCTTGCCCGTCGGGGGCAAAATACTCAATTGCTCATTTGTCTTTGCGGTCCTGCCTTTCTCTGTACTCCGTGTTAATGACCCAAACCATTTTTTAAGGTAGAGAGGTTAGGAGTCCCTCGTCTGTGTTGCTACCCAAGAATCGATCTCTTATCACGTAATGGTGTTATCTAGATTCTTGAATGTTTATCTAGATTCTTGAATGTTGTTAGAGCAAATCCAAATTTGTACTCTAATTCGAGAGTTTGGACATCTGTAATTGGTGTACATTTAATAATTACAATATACATGGTGTAGACGTACGTCCCTCTTTTATATGCATAGACATTGGATACCTCTACTTCTTGTTGCAGTGATTCTTTATAAATGCATCATATTCTAATCAATTTTAAGCCTATTTATTCACACATCCTATTATTCAATAATTCAGTCATGTTCTTAAGCTAAATGGAGTTCCAGGGTCAGTGGCCAATGCAGGGTCAGAATCATCATATTTAAATGAAAAAACAGTGTATCATTTTTGCCAAAATTGACAGTTTAGAACTTTCATTCATAAAAGATTATCCATATGGAATCAACTCTTGAATATTTTTTCGGATTCATAGAGAGTTCGTAGAATACAAAGATAGTCAGGTAGTGCGAGACAATAATTTGTTTGATTATAGAAGCTAGTAATGCAATTCTGCGTCAGTCGCCACTTTACTGTATCAAATTTTGGTATAAATTCAGCTACTGGTTTCTGTAGTGTCAGTTTGAAGATACCACCTCTTTTGTGTTGCTTCAGTTTCTCCGATTGTTGGCTGGCTGGCTATGTTGTTCTTACATTAAATTGTTCACTGATTAACCAGGCGGAAACCATAGTGAAACTATTGCTCCTCCACAGGTGATCATTCACCCCTCCCATGTCGTATAATTCGTACACTCTCGTATTCCTTGTATAATTATGCTTTTTCTGCCTATGTCCTTATTGTCAGCCCTGATTGTGTTCCCCATTCCTTGACGGATCCTCATACTTACTTTATTCCCCACTTTATCAAGTAAGAGCGGATTATCTACCTTTTCTAGTACAGCCCGATTGTACTTTGGACAGATCTTTATATAGACATTTTCTCCTTAAATTTTCAGATAGAGGGTGCTCTTGCTCCTGTCTTGGTGATGACCTCACAGTCATAGAGGTCAAAACAACGTAGACACAAGACTGATATAGACTCCAATTAAAGTGAAATATTTGTATAGACTGTGTTCCTCGGCAAAAATATATTGTTTCTGTTTGCTGTCTTCATAATATAGAAGCCTTTTACTTTGTCAAAAAAGATGTATGTCTTGGTAAACCATTGTTTCTTTGTATTACCCCACGTTTTGTAAAGTAATGGGGTCACCCTTGTTTATAAATGTGTGTCTGAGATTAGGCCACTCGTGTTGGTATCATCACTTTCTAAGAGGTTGGTCAATAGATTAATATTTTCTACGTCTTGTACCGTAAGGTCACTTGTCATTGGTTGTTGTGAGACAGTTCTCATTGTATGTTGCTTATCTGAGAAGATGGTTTTAGTCGAAGTAAATTTGTACTGGTCGATTTTGTTCTGTACTAAGTACCATTTGGCCGTAGGGCAAAAGGTCATACAATTGTTTAATATCTCCATTTGTATATTGGTAAGATTCCTTGTTGAGAGGTTGACTGCTAGTTATTTATTACTGTCTTTTTTCCTTGGCCTGTTCTTTCTTCCTTGCCGTGTTTGTACCCCTGATGTTAATGGTTTAGCAGTTTTGTTATTTGGGTGCCCGGTTCTGGTATCTTGTCTGTTTACATTTCCCAGACGGTGTCTGCGAACCTCTTCATAAAAATGTACTCCAACCTTCCTTGTAGATCGACTGCCCCATCCCCAGGGGATTCTATATTTGATGTTAATGATGTTCTGTTGTACTGATTGGTGCAGTGGGTGCCTTTCCTGGTTTCATGTTGTCCTAATTTTTTAGCAAAGGTATAGACCCGTCCTAGTTCATAATCAGTTTGATCTTGCCTGCTTTCTATTCTTCCTTTTGATGTCTTCTTTGTATCCATCAATGACTTTGTTCAGAATCGCGTGTGTTGAGTGCTTCATAAAACCTCTTGGAATTGTTCTGTATGCATATGCCTGTATCTCATCTGCTTTGGCGCTCCTTTTGTTTTGTACAATTATGCAAACATTCATGAAGTCTGCCTTCTGTGCCGCTGAGTATGGGTCGTTCTGATGGACCCGATGCAGGTGATGCTTTTCAGAAAGTAAGGCCCAGATTTCCACATCCATTTCAGTCAAACCAGTCTAGATGTCTGCATGTGAAGAGCCCTAAGACCTTCGATGCAGCTGTGTGGACAGTGTTGCAGAATCGCTCCGTCTTTCCCCCACATCAGCCTCAGGACAAAAATCAACAAGCTCATTCTCTAGTGATTTCACTAGATTTTCAGTAATGCTGTTTTTCTTCAGCTTCTACACATTGATCCTTTTGAGGGCCGTACAGCCATGTGGTCGTCTCTTTGGCATGATACAGAGCTTTATTTTGGATAGTTTGATTCTATGATAAGTCTTACAGCCGGTGCAGCACATAGCCTTTGTTACCCTGACATCCCGTCTGTCCCTCCTCCTCCTCCTGATGATGACATAGTTGATCAGATAGCAGTGCTTGGAGCGGGGATGCATCCGCAAAGTCATGTTGCGAGTAGGGAGATGGAAGATCGTGTTGGTGATCAGAAGGTCATGTGCTACACTGGTTTTCAGAAGTAACAGGCTATTTCTTTTACACTTTGCTACTCCTTCCTTGGAAGTGTATGAGATAGCAGGGAGGGCTACTTCGTCTGACGGGGCAGGAGTCTTTCCTTTTGTAGTAGCTCACCTGATTTGGGCCCCACCTGATACTACACTGTCTCCTGTGGCTCAAGCAGCTGTTAGATCCCAGAAACCTCCCCGTCTGGCGGCAAATAATACACTCCTGAGGGCTAGGCCAACTCCACCTTTTTGAATAGCCAAGTCATTCATAAGAATATTGAGTTTTTCCCAAGAATTTATACAGTATTGAAATACAGTTTAAAGGAGCACAGTTATGGAATATATAACATGTTGCAGAATTGTTGAATGTATCAAGTTGACATGCTATACCACCACTACAAAATGTGTGATTGCCGTTTGTCCACCGAACGGGAAACCTTTATAATATTTGATTTCTTACTTGTACTTTACAACAATATGCACACGTACAGACACATATGGACACACAGCGTTCTCATTACAATTGGGTTCTGACTGTATCTAGTGATTCCAACTAGAACACTTAAGATTAATTTCTATTATCCAGCTTCAACACTGTCCATTTGTTCCCTTTTCTTTACTTGATTTTATTTCTACTTGATTGATTATATCCTACCTTTATTTTAATTAAAGGACGGAATTAAATGGACACAGAAGAGTACCTATAATCATCATGTCGATACTCGTTCCCTCATAAATGGTATCATTAATATTTTATTTTATCTAAATATATCCTTCCTAAACAATGAGACATTCAAGGAGTCTTAAAATAACAATAAAGTAATATCAGTACTTCTGCAAAGTACTTAATGTTTATTAGAACCCTTAGCATGCCCGAGCGCAATAACTCACAGGTTTTAATATAAGCACACATCCCATTTTGGAAGGGAGCAATAGATATTAAACAGTCACATTAGACTCAGTTTTGTGACTAATAATTATAATGGTACAATAAATAGGCTTTGCATCATAACTGTTTTATCAATATCACAGCCTTGCAAAAGCCCCCAGGCTTGCTAGCCATGCAGGGGGCGAAATACGTGTTGGCTGCTTTTGCAAATCAAAAGATGGTTGTAAGAGGGCTACAGAATTGACTTCATTTGAAATGTTCTGAGGCTGCAAACTAATCCCTGTTTTGATCTTTGGAAACAAAAACATATGGTACTGTTCTGGATACGCTACAATAAGAATGTCAGTAACAAAAGCTTTGAACTCTATGAGGCAATTTGTAATGACATTTGGGAAGTAATCATTGATAAAAATAAAAGAATGTGATGTATGGTGGCGCCTCCACCGAGATGATCGGGAATTCACCTACCTGTCCGCGGTCCACGATTCATACTCTAGAATTGATTATCTCTTTGTTCCCCGGGTGGCGGTTGGCAGGGTGGTGTCGGCGGAGATTCTTCCACTGGGCCTGTCAGATCACTCCCCAGTAGCCCTCACGCTCCAAATCGGGCAGATGAAACAATTGTTCAGATGGCGCCTTTCAGTATGGCATCTGCAAAATGACGACTACAAGGAACACATGAGTGGGCTATTGATCAATACCCGACGGCCAAAGTGGGGTCAGTGCCTAGGGCCGAGGTATTATGGGAATCACTGAAACCCCCACTGAGGGGGGCAGACATTTCCTGGTGCACGATGGCGTGTAGGGAAGAGCTTCTGCAGGTGGAGGTGGACAAAGAGGCACTTGAACGCAGGAGTCTGGAGGCAGGAAGCCGCCAGGTTAGGAGACCACTATTGATGGCACAACAGAACTATGCCGCCCTCCTGATCGATGAGGCCCGCCAAGCCTGGCTGGCGACGCGTAGCAGGGTATATCAGTGGGGGGACAAATCCAGCAAGATGCTGCATCGACTGTCAGGGGATGTTCCATTTTCTTTTTTTTTTTTATATTTCTTTTTATTTAAAATAAACAAGAAAAATACAAACAAACATTGCATTGGGAATATTTGACATCAGTACAACAGTGCTCGGAGCAAAAGAAGACCAGCCAAGAGGATAACACAGAATGTAGAAACGTTAGTGATCAGGGGAATCCAGAGTATCCAAATCAGGTTGTCTGGCTGGGGGAACACAAAGATCACCCCGGTAAACATTCCAAGGCCCCCATACCTTCACCCATTTCTCAGGGCAGCCCCTCGCAACATACACATCTCGCTCTCGAAACATACAACAGTCCAGGTCCTGGGCCCATTTAGAACGCTGGGGCGGAAGAGCAGCCCCCCACAACTGAGCTATATTGCGCTTGGCAATCATACATGCAAGGGTGACCCACTGTTTAAGATATTGATTGAGATCCGTGGGTTCCCAAACATTCAAGAGGCATCTACGCGCCTCCAGCCGCACCTCACAACCCAGGACATCCCGCATAGTATCATGTATGTCGCACCAATAGGTCTGCACTCTATCACAGTGCTACAGTATGTGAAAGAACGTTGCGACCTCCCCACAGCCCCTCTTGCACTCGCCAGTCGCACTCCACCCCATCTTCACCAACCCGGGACCTGTAACATAGGATCTATGGAGGATCTTCAATTGTACCAGGCGCAACCTCATCTGTACAGCCACCACCTTGGGGGAGGAGACAGCCTCTACCCAGTCTTCATCTTCCAATTCTATTCCGTCAGCCACCCAAGCCTCCCGCAGAGACCCGAGGGGGTCACCCATGTGGTTAATCAATTTGCGGTACATTAAAGAGATGGTCTTTTCGGGTACGTGCCCATCCAATACTCGATCTTCCAGGGGGGAGGCCTCGGGGAGGGGATCCCCCGGCAAAACATGGGACAGAAGGGCATGTCTGACCTGGAGGTAGCGGAAGTGCTCATTAGGATGCAGGTTGTGACTCTGCTGGAGAGCTTCAAAGGTCAATATCTCCTCCCTCCCCCAGACATCTTTTATCCGACTGAGTCCAATCAATTCCCACTTATCGAAGCCCTTGGAGGTACACAAATTACCCAACTTGGCAGAGCTAAAGAGGGGGGTTGCGAGCGTCAGCCTACCGTCCCATCCCAGACTTTTGTTAGCCACATGCCAAACTTTAACCGCATGCAAGGTGGGGCCCGTGAGAGAAAACCGCCTTGGTCGATTATACAGGGTTCGAAGGAAATCTCCCCCCGGAGACTGACTACGATCCATTGCATACCCGGGGTCCCCCGGCAGTCCATAAACTATCTGGTTGATAGCCGCCAACTGGGAGGCCCTTTAGTATTTCCGCAAATCCGGAAGCCCAATACCGCCATCGTACCAGGCCAGTGTAAGTTTAGAGTATGCGATACGGGATCTGCCACCCCAGAGGAGGAGTCGCTGGAGCGCCTCAATCTCCTTGAAATACTTGACAGGCACTGGGTCTATAGCATTCTGGAGAGCGTATAGAAAGCGCAGTAGAGCCAACATTTTAAAAAGAACCGCTCGACCCAGAAGCGACAGGGGCAATGCCCTCCAACGTTCAACATCAGCGCGCAATCTAATCAATGGCGGTAGCAAGTTCTCAGTGTATCTAGTCCTAGAATCCAAGGCGACATATATCCCCAAGTAAACAAAACCCTTGGCGGCCACCTGAAGAGGACAGTTCTGTGGGACCACCGGCGGAGCCCCGGACAACACCAACAACACGGATTTAGACCAGTTAATTGAAAAACCAGAGAATTCACCAAACACCCTGAGTATGTCCAAAAAGACATCCAGAGAGGACCTGGGCGTGGAGAGATAAAGCAGGATGTCATCGGCATAAAGAGAAATTTTATCCTCCCAATCAGGGGACCATCTCAAGCCCCGTATCATTCTTTCCCATCGAATCCAAGCCGCCAAGGGCTCCAAGGCCAGAGCGAACAGAAGGGTAGACAACGGGCATCCCTGTCGCGTTCCCCTCTCCAATCCAAAATCAGCAGACTGGCAATTATTCACAACCACTCGGGCCAAGGGGGCCGTATAAAGTAAACGCACCCACCCGATAAACTCAGGGCCGAAGCCCAGCTTCTCCAGGACCGCAAAGAGATAGGACCATTCAATCCGATCAAAGGCCATAGTTGCGTCGAGCGACACCAGCACAGCAGGTTGCGACAAGGTATGGGCTTTACCCAAAACACCGTGTAGACGCCGAAGATTGAGTGCGGTGTTACGGCGCGGCATAAAGCCAGACTGATCGGGATGCACCAAGGTGGAGATTACCTTTGCCAGCCTGGTCGCCAACAATTTAGCCAATATTTTCGGCTCGGCGTTAAGCAAGGAAATGGGTCTATAGGAGGAGGGGGAGGTGCGGGGACTTACCAGACTTGTGTATCACAACAACATTGGCAACACGCTGATCATAGGGAAGTGATCCAACCTGCTTACTGTGAACAAACATGTTTCGTAAGTGCGGCGCTATTTTGTGGGCATTCATTTTATAGAGTTCAATGGGAATACCGTTGGGGCCGGTTGCCTTCCCGGAATTAATACTCCTAATGGCCTTTTCAAGTTTGTCATCAGTGATAGCAGAATCCATATATTTCTGATCACTCTCAGACAACCGAGGCATGATAATATCCTTAATCATCTCGGCATGTTCAGAGCTGTCGTGAGTGTCCGAAGAAGCATATATAGCACCATAATACGTACCAAAGGCATCCGCAATCAACTGAGGGTCAGTCAGGGTTACAGAATCAGCACCAACCAGCTCAGGGACCAGCCAGGATGCACGATCCCCACGCTCCAACCATGCAATAAGTTTACCGGCCTTATCCCCATGTTCATAGATCCTACTTTGAACATCATTATGTTGCGTCACCGCCGACTCCCTAGACAACCCATGATATTCATCCCGCTTGAGACGCAGCAGATGCCGATTCTCATCAGTGGCATCCCCAGCGGCTCGCTGTTCCAAACGAACAAGATCAGCCTCAACCGAGGTGATCTCAGCCAATCGCTTCTTCTTCTTACCCGCAATAAGAGACAATGCTTCACCACGCAGGACCGTCTTATAAGCCTCCCACAACGTCTGAGCCGAGGCCACCGATCCCTGTTTATGCTGGAAATAGCGCTCCGAAGCCCCACATAGCTCCTTCTTAATAGCCGGGTCCCGGAGATGCCAAGCATTAATGGGTGCAACTCTACCAACCAAAGGTTGTCCCAACTCCACGCGGACCCAAACCGGTGAATGATCAGAGACACCCGTGCCCAGGTGACGAGCCTCCCTCACAGTAGCAACCATAGCAGCGGGGAGTAGGATATAATCGAGGCGAGACATGGACCCGTGCGCCGCCGAAAGATGGGTATAACTCTTAAGTGTAGGGTTCAAGAGGCTCCAGGTATCAACCAAACCCAAGGAATCCTTGAAGTCAGAGAGCCACTGGCGGCCGGGGGGAAGCGCTCTCGGCGGAACACGGTCCACGCTCCCCTCCAATACAGTATTGAAATTGCCCCCCAGACACAGGTGACCAAGAGGAAACAGGAGAAAAACTTTAGCAAGATCTTTAAAGGTTTCAGATTGGAGGGCCGGGGGAACATAGACAGAAAGGAAAGTGACAGTTTTACCCCCGATGGTACCCGAGACCCCCACATATCTGCCCCGTTGGTCAGACCAGACAGCCTGGACTTCAAACGGAAGGGCCCTCCTCACCAAGATCTCGACACCCCGAGACCCTGACGTGAACCCAGAATGCGCAATCAATTTATAGCCCCCTCTATGTAGGGCCATGCAACGATTACCCACGAGATGGGTCTCCTGCAAGAGGACCACATCCGGTGAGTGGTGCCTAATAAACTGATTGACCATACCCCTCTTGATTTTGTCTCCCAGCCCATTAACATTCCAACTCATCACTCGAATCCCGGATCCCAGTCCGCGGCTAGCCATTCACTCCACCCCTTCGCGCACACTCACAACGATCAACACCCAATGCAATGCGAAACGAAACTAAAAACAGGAAACAAGAAACAGAAACAACCCCCCTTCCCCAAGCCCTAGGAACGCCCCCCACCCTGCACCCCTGCATCAGGACTACGCCCCATCCCCAACTAGCAATGTGCCTGTCGCCCCACCCAACAATGGTTACTAAAAGTAGGAAGAGGAGGCGCCTGCCGCGCAGCCCCGAACCCAGTCCCAGTGAAAATGTCCCAAGGAATAAAATAATGATCGACTACAATACAGTTAAATATTTAGGACGACATACCCACACCCCCATAAGGCATAAAAAAAAAATAGTCACATCCAAACAAAAACGTCTCATCCGGAGCCCTGTAGACCCCCCTCAGCGGCCTGCTGGTGTTCTTCGGTGTCCTAAGGCCTCACAGTGTCCAACCAGTGCGACGCCATCTCCGCGTTATCAAAAAACCAAGTCCGCTCGTTCACCTCAACCCGTAGCTTGGCCGGATACAACATAGAGTACTTAATCCCTTTATCACGCAGCCGCCGTTTAACATGGAGAAAAGTCTGACGCAGTGTCTGTACAAGTTGTGTAAAGTCCGGGAAGAAGGACACGGTGACATTATCATATCGAAGCGGGCCGTTCACCCGCGAAGCCTGCAAGATGGCGTCACGGTCACGAAAGTTCAGAACCCTCGCAATCAATGGCCTTGGTGAAGCACCCACTTTCGGCGGTCCGCCCGGCACCCTATGTGCCCTCTCCACAGTGAAAAAATTGCTTAGTCCCTTGGGCTTCAGATGGTTGAGGATCAGGTCTTCGACAAAGAGATCTGGCGCACGAGCCTCCGCATTTTCAGGAACACCCAAAAGGCGAACGTTGTTGCGACGATTACGGCCTTCATAGTCGTCGAGCAGCCGTTTAGTCTCCGCTTGTGCCAGCTGTAGAGTCCGGACCTCTCTCTGGAGCTCAGCGGTATTATCAACCAGGCTCGACGTCTTAAGGTCAAGGGACTTCACTTTCTCACTGGTCTTTGAATTTCAATTTAGAATCCAGAGCATCCATTCTGGCCACAATAGACGACTCAATCCTAGTGACAACCTCCATGATGTCATGTAAAGTCGGTTCTGAGCCGGAGGTCGGGGACGCGGCCCCGGCCAAAGGCGGCTGCTTCTGTTCGCTGGGGGAGCCCTTAGGAAGAGTGTATCTGTCCAACTTATTGGATTGAACCAATCTCTGGGCCCTGGCACCCTTAACAGGAGGTTTCTCAGGGTCTCCTCTCCCGGCCATAACGGGTGGACAAATCCGGCAGGCTCAGCGATCAAGGGGCCAGGTGGCACCTCCAGCCAGAAAGCACACGCCCCCAATACTCCGGACAACAAGCTATGACCAGCTGGGCAAAACTGGAAAAAGTCAAACGATGAGTCCGGGAAGAGGGTCCACTTCCGGTGGGCACTGCCGCTGTTGTCGCATCGAGTCTCAGCCACTCCCGACACCAGAGTCCGCCGTCCGGAGGGCAGGAAGGCCCAGAACTTCAGACGACGATACGGGAGGGTAGGAAGACACTCCACGAGCCTCGGTTGGACGAACGTGCAGCGGTGCTATTCACACATCGAATTCCATCCTCGGGACTCAGGATAGATGACAGGATAGACGAACGGAGGAACGGGGCTCACGGAGCTACGCGATCACGCGGCCATCTTGGTCCCGTGCTAGGCTCCTCCTCCGGATGTTCCATTTTTAGGCCCTACCGGGCGTCTTGGGCCCTGCGGCTGAACCGCAGACAGATTCTCTGGCCCTTGCGGAAAGCTACGCCACATACTATGCGGATTTGTACAGCTCTAAGGAATGCTTGCATGCCACCACCATATATAAATTCATAACCGATCTCCCGCCCATAGCCCTATCAGATGTGGTAAGGGACCAGTTGGAGCTGCCCCTGAGAGATGAAGAGTTAGGCACGGCCTTGGGGGAACTTAATCCTGGGAAGGTGCCGGGGCCCAACTGGTTCCCTAGTGAATTCTTTAAGCATTATTTCTTGCAATTGGCCCCTCATTGCCGATCTGTGGTGGAGGAGGCTAGAGAGCGGGGCTCACTCCCTCTGGACTGGAGACATGCGGAGGTGGTGGTGTTCCATAAGCTGGGCAGGCCCCCAGAGCAGCATGCTTCGTATCTTCCCATTTCCCTCTTGAATGTGGAGGGAAATATTCTGGCCAAAGTTTTGGCCAATCGCCTTTTGCCCCACACAACCACCCTGGTCCATCCTGACTAGGCTGGGTTAATGACCCAGAGGGCGACCAGACACAACATTAGGCGGGTGCATGTGGCGGTGGCGGCTATCCGGCAGTTGGGGGAACCGGCGGCGCTGTTATTGGCCGATATGGACAGGGCGTTTGACTCCCTGAGCTGGGTATATTTATTCGCATTACTGCGAAGACCCAACCTTAGACCGTGATTCCTTTCGATCTAACAGTCATTTACACTGATCTGACAGAGTCGGTGCGGGTGGCCTGTGCAACCTCATCCACTTTCTCTATCAGGCGGGGTACACAGCAGGGCTGTCCCCTGTCCCCTTATTTATTTGCTCTGGCTATGGAGCCATTGGCTGCATGGGTACGCATCGATGCTGAGATATGGAGATTTGAATGGGCTACGGGACTGTCGTATAGAATCGCACTATATGCGGACAACGTCCTTTTCTTTCTTGCAGCGTGGACAGAAAAGGGCCGCGGCTGCTGCATATCATGCAGATTTTTGGAGAGACATCTGGACTATATATTAATCCACGTAAATCCACGTTATGGATCTGGGGGATTGAACGGGCGTGGGCGCGTGGATCTCCTCGGTCCAGCTTGGGGTGGGGGGGGCTGAAATACCTAGGCGTGTTCCTATCAGACATGCCTGTGGTCTCCTGGGAGCGTAACCTGGTCCGGTGTGGGAACGAATACACGAAGACCTCAAGGCCTGGTCCCGTATGCCTCTGTCAATATATGGTAGAACGGCTATATTTAAGATGGTGGCGCTTCCCCTGCTCCTCCATCAGCTACAGAATCACCCTCATCAGATCCCGCCCGATGGTTCCAACAGGTGAATGTAGTGCTTGGGCAGTTTTTATGGGAGGGGGGAAGGGTGCGGGTAGCCCTGCGAACCTGCCTCTTGTCCACTTATTGCGGGGGGGCTAGCGTCGTCCTACATTCACTCGTACTAACATGCCTCGCATCTGCTGGTCCTCAATGAGGGGTGGTACGGTAATAGGGAAGACCCAGCATAAGTGGTCGAGCGGCAACTCATGGGACGCCACTCGCTACACACAATTCTCTATTCGGCACCTCTGCGGGGTTCACTGCCGTCTGCTACAAGCTTAGTGTTCCAGATCTGGAGGCAGGCGCTGCGACAGATGGGGTGGTGGAAGACGCTGACTCGGGAGACCCCCCTTTGGAATAATGGGTGCTTACCTCAGCTGGCGGCCCTACAGGGCCTCCGGGTGGTGGGATAACCTAGGCATCTCAGTCCTGGGTGATGTTATGAGGGGACTGATGCTCAAATCCTTCCAGGCCCTCCAGAAAAAATTCCTCATGCCACAGTCCCAGTTCTATCGATACCTTCAATTTAGGCACGACCTGGCCCCTAACCTAGAGGGCCTGGAGTCCTGGCCGAAATTTAGCCAGCTGGAGGCAAACATTTTCACGGGGGACCTTAAGGACCGCAACATCTCACAGATTTACCAATCCCTGGTTACCCATTGCTCCCTCACACTACAGAAACTCCGGGGGGACTGGGAGGGCGATGTAGGTCTGCTGGAGGAGAGGACTGGACCGAGGCCCTAGCTGCTCCATGGGGGCGGCCATAGCAGTACGACTTCGCCTCTACAGTGGTACTTTACACTGTGCTTAACTTGTATTACATTACTGTATGTGATTTCTTGGGAAAAGCACACTCAATAGCCTTCTAAATAACTTGGCTATTCAAAGAGGTGGAATGGTCCTAAGCCTCAGGAGTGTATAATTTCAAGCAAGTACACCTAAAGAAGGGTATTAAAAGGCCGGTCGGAAAGTGTTGGGCCATAACACTGCTTCAGATTGAAGTGGGGCTCGTAAGAGTGAGTTTTGAATGGAGGTGACCTGTTTACAGTTTATGGGACTGGTGCAGCACCAGCTGTGACATGTAAAGTGGCTGTTTGTTAGTGGGGTAGTTTTAAGTAAACTGGGTAATACAGCACTTTAATTGCTTCTGTTGAAAACTCCCCAGCATTTCTGAAACTGGGGTTAGTGGCTTGATTTTTATTTACAACGTGGAACTAATTTTGAGCAGATTAAACAGTTTTTTCATTTGGAAGATGAGCATTAGGTGCGAAACAAAGATGATTTCGGATAGATCAGTAGGGTGAGGATGAATGCAATTGTTTGAGAGAAGACTTTGGGAAGTAAGTTTACAAATTCTTCAACACAATTCCAAGGAAACCTAGTGAGGAGATCAGTTTTGGGTATTTGATGTCACTCAACCTACCCTGGCTTAATGGCGTCTAGTTGGAACTGACTGAATAATCCCGTTATTGTTACATTCCAATTGATAAAGTTATGATTGAATCTTCACTATGCGGAACAGTACAGAAATTACCTCCGAATTGAACTGCCAAGTATGGATAGTTGCCAATTGTGAGCATACCCGATAATAACCCAGGCTGATCCAGGGTATTGGAACTGTTATTTTCAGACTACATTACATTTAAATGCGATAAATTTTACTCGTAGACAAGTGGAAATAAACTAGCACTGTGCTATTTACTAATTTACTTGCTTTCTACAGGTGCCGGTGAGAAGATCCATCTTTCAGAGCTAATGAAACCCATCAAACCGTCTTCCTCGTTAGCAACTGTTAAGAAGCAGTTAAATAAACTCAAGACCAAAAAGTCTGTGGAACTGCCCCTCAGCAAGCAGGAAACCCAAAGAGTAAGTGGAAAGTAGGCTGTATTCTCTTGTGGAATAATTAGGAATTTTCAATGTAACTACAGACCTAGTAGTTAACACAGGCAGCTATAGTGTAGCATCATTTTTGGTCTGCATTCACCATAAATCATAATTGTCTGGCATACAGTCAGACCTTAAAAACTCAGTCAAAATCTGTGTGAATAGTTTCATAACTGGCCAGTGGAAGTGAAGGCTATTATTCAACTGGGGCCAATAGATTTTAAGGACTTTGTGACAAGCAATTATGGTGTTTGCCAATGACAGATGAAACTCAGCCGATGATATTTCATTTAGAATATTGTTTAATTACTTTTCCATTAGTATCTCTTAAATGCAAAACCGCATTTTGACTAGTAGGGTATAGGCTTTGTCAAGAAGTGTGTAACACCAAGCATCTGCCATGGGTCCTTGGGATGCTATGAAAAGATCAATTGATTAATTGCCAATGAATACAGAGTCTCAAATTTGAGATTGAAAGGATACAGATTTCTAATGACCTAAGCTGTACAAAATACTCCCAGACACAGTGAGGTATACATGTACGTTTTTGTGCAGATATTTTTGATTACATTTGCCAAATGATGTCCATGAAACATTGGTAAATAAAATTTACCCATTTTGCACATAATGAGTATTATGTTTTTTTGACATATTGATGATAATGTTATGTGGGTACAGCACCTATGCCTTCAGTTTCATATATGATTACTTCAGATGGCTCTCCAGGTTATTGTATCGCTGCGATTGGAAAAAGGTGTCTGGGACTACGAAACAATACGCATTGTACCATCTTAAATAATATTTTAATTTATTCATATAAAAGGTATTGAATCCTCAAAATCCACCATTTTTAGAGAACAGTAAATAATACAGGTGTCAGACTGAAGCAGCTAGCGCATAATGACCTCCTGAATGCTGACTTTGATTTTCGTGTCACCAAGTTCTTAGTTTTGTTCTTTTCAAGACTGTATGTTTTGATTGCATCAATCAATCAATCAAGAAATTTGTATAGCGCGCTACTCACCCGGAGAGTCTCGTGGCGCTTGGGGGAGAGGGGTCAGCTACTGCTCGAACAGCCAGGTCTTGAGTTGCTTCCTGAAGGAGAGGTGGTCTTGGGTCAGACGGAGGTGGATGGGGAGGGAGTTCCAAGTCTTGGCTGCCAGGTAGGAGAAGGATCTTCCTCCTATCGTGGCTATTCGAATGCGAGGAACGGCGGCGAGGGCGTGGCTGGTCGATAATAGCTCGCGGGTGGGAGTGTAGAAGGTCAGGCGGTTGTTGAGGTACCTGAGGCCCAGGTCGTGGAGGGCTTTGTGTGCGTGGGTGTGGAGTCGGAACGTGATTCTCTTGGTGACGGGGAGCCAGTGCAGGTCTCTCAGGTGTCCGGAGATGTGGCTGTGTCGGGGGATGTCCAGGATGAGTCGTGCGGAGGCGTTCTGGATGCGTTGGAGTCTTTTCAGCAGTTTGGCTGTGGTTCCGGTGTAGAGGGTGTTTCCGTAGTCCAGTCGGCTGGTGACGAGTGCCTGGGTGACCGTCTTCCTGGTTTCGGTGGGGATCCATCGGAAGATCTTTCGGAGCATGCGTAGGATGTGGAAACATGATGATGAGACGTCGTTGATTTGTCTGGTCATCGAGAGGGAGGAGTCCAGGATGAAGCCCAGGTTGCGCGCATGGTCCGTTCGTTTGGGTGCGCTGCCCAGGGCAGGGGGCCACCAGGAGTCGTCCCAGGCAGAAGGTAATGATCCAAGGATGAGGACTTCCGTCTTGTATGAGTTCAGTTTCAGGCAGCTGTTCATCATCCACTCGGCTACGTCTTTCATCCCTTTGTGTAGGTTGGTTCTGGCGGTGGCTGGGTCGTTGGTGAGGGAGAGGATCAGCTGGGTGTCGTCGGCGTAGGAGATGATGTTCAGGTTGTGTTTGCGTGCGATGGCTGCGAGGGGGCTCATGTAGACGTTGAAGAGGGTGGGGCTGAGTGATGATCCTTGTGGTACGCCGCAGATGACTTCGGTGGCCTCGGATCTGAACGGAGGGAGGCGGACTCTCTGGGTTCTTCCGGCGAGGAACGAGATGTTCCACTCCAGTGCCTTCTCTTGGATTCCGATGTTGCTGAGGCGTTGCACTAGGGTGCGGTGGCAGACAGTGTCGAACGCTGCGGAGAGGTCCAGGAGGATGAGGGCCGCTGTTTCCCCGTTGTCAAGCAGGGCTCGGATGTCGTCGGTGGCTGCGATGAGGGCGGTCTCGGTGCTGTGGTTGGCTTGCATGGATTGCATGTGGGCAAGTGTGCTGCTAGAAGTGTGTGAATAGTCTTGCCTGTACATTGGTATAGTTTTCAGTTTGACAATATGCCTTTCTTTGGCACTGTACAGATTGCAATTTGACGTTTTCAGACTTGAACACTTATTTCTCCAACATGTGCTCCTTCCTAGACACATTCTTAGAATTCATCATCATATTCACTAGCCCACCAGGAACCTCCAGTAAGTGCCACAGAGCTGCATTGCAGAGTGGTGTAAAAAGGGGCGTGGCTTCTGAACATCTCTCTGCATTGCATCTCCCTGGCGCACACTGGAGGTACCTGGTGGGCTAGTTGGCCCCCAGAGACCCTCAGAATTGAAGAGGAATTAATTACCCAACTTAAAACGCGCCACAGGGTGTGTTTGCACACATGTCACCTCAGGCCCCGCCCCCTTCCTTCACCACTGTGCAAACGAGCCCCCTGGCGAGTTATAAAATTATTGATGAGAAAACTGTATGACGGGGGCGTGTGTTATATAGTTACCGTAGGGCATGAGTTATAGTTTGTTGAAATAACTATAACAGCTGAATTTCTAGGGTGTTATGTGTGTAAAATCTGAACCTGGCTATAATGTCCCTGCAACCTTTTGTTTTTTTAGTGAATTTCTAAAGTTTTTTAAACTTCTATTTTCTAACTATAATGTCCCTGTAAGCTCTGTTTTTTTAGTGCATATGTGTGTGTGCACTTACACTTACACTTATATTTATACCCGAGTGGCAGTATGCACTCGATAGGTATAGTAAGGATTACCAGAGATAGGAATTGCTCAGATATTTCACCTTTGATAAAGTTGCACCGGTTTGACGAATCTCCATGAATCTTTGCCGGCCTATTCATTCTTCTACATTGGCAGATGATGCAAAGTTTTGCAGTTATTGGTCAAGGAGTTACAAAGATAAAAGGGAGATTCCAAAACACATTTTCCACCAAAGTATTTTGTGTAGGCTTTTATATTGGACGTAGCACGGAAACGTCTGAATGTATTTACCTGAAGTTTGGCCAGATTCGACTTTATGGTGCACAGAGGATTCTTTTGGGTACTACAGGTAAGTAGTAAAAATATTTTTTACGTATTAGTTATAAGGCATTTTAACCTAGTAATATCTGTTTTGGTATTTTCGAGGAAGTACAGCACTTTATAGCGATCACAAAGAATTATGTAATGACTCCCTGTACAAAAGTTAAAGGCAGCCATGTTGTTTTTAGATACAGTTTGCCTGTGCTGTGTGTTTCGAACCATAGATGTAGGTAAGTATTAGGTTTTATAGTTATACGTTTCTATATGTTTACAAAGATGTACTGCCTTCTGAGTATCTTGGAACCAAAAAGATATTAGAAAAAAAAACTAATATGGTAAAAAATGTAAAATGCACTGTAGAACCCTATATTTTACAAGTACACTGGACTAAAGCGTATTTTCCATTTTTAACATATTTGCATTTTCGGCAAAGAGTCTACGCAGTACTGCAGTATTACCTAAAAATGACCGCACTACTAAAAACTGCTTCAAAAAATATATATATATTTTTTTAAATCTACATATTACTACTTTGAGAAAAGTAGTAATAGGATTACAATCAACCCTAGGACTTACCTAGGCCTAAGATCCTAACCCACAATGAAGCGAAATGCAAAATGCAGGCAAAATGTGCTGGAAACGACATAGCTGCCATTTACCTTTGGTAAATGCAACCATTATCCAATCGCATGCAGCCTTATCATGCAGATGTACAATAGTATATCGCAAACTTTCTGCGGTATACAACAAAATGTATAACTAAGTATTTTAAAATGATAACTTAAACACTACTTAAACTTTTCACACATACTACCGAAAATCATTTAAATCAAATAATCTACTGTGCTACGACCTTTTCAACTACGACACTCCATTGTACGCCATTCAGTTGTATGCCACTCCACTATACGCTGTTGCACTCTAAATTACTTCACTATATGCCACTCCACTTTAAGTTAATCCACTGTACACCACTCCACCCTACCCCACTGCACTGTACTCTACAACACTTCACTCTACCACATTCCACAGCATGCTATTACACTGTACGCCACTACAGTCTACCCCACTGCCCTCTACATTGCTCCACTTTACAACACTCCACGCCTATAAAACACTCTATGCCACTCCACTCTACTGTATGCTACTCCACTGTACTCCACTCTATTACAGTCTATACCTCTCCATTCTATGCCAGTACACCTAACCCCATTCTAGTGTATGCTTTTCCACTATATGCCACTCCAGTATACGCCTCTTCACTCTACTCCACTTCAGTATATGCCTGTACACTCTACACCACTACACTGCACTCCACTCTACGCAAGTTCACTGTATACCACTACTGTATGCTATTCTACTGTACCCTACTCCTCTGTAACACACTACAGTGTACATCACTGCACACTACTCCATTGTACGCTATTCCACTGTATGCTGCTGAACTGTGCAACCGTCCAGTCTATGCCACTCCACTATACACAACTACACTACACTATACTCCAGTACACTCTCCACTATACCACTGTACGCAACTCAACTGTACTACACTCTACTCTATACTATTCAACTTTTGGCCACTCCAATCTATGCCGCTGCACAGTACACAACTCCACTCTACGCTATTCCACTGTAAGTCACTACTCTCTACAACACTTAATTCTGTGCTGCTCCACAGTATGTTATTACAGTGTATGCCACTACTCTATTCCACTGCACTGTACCACACTCCACTGTACGCTCTTCCGCTGTATACCACTCCATTGTACGACATTCCACGCATGTACGCTATTACACTGTACCTCACTCCACTTTACGCCAGTCATCTCTAGAACACTTCACTGTATGCCATTCATTTATAGTTATGCCTTAAATGTATAATGTACGAACCACCTTTAAATTAATAACTTTATTTCTTCTTTAGCTACCAACAAATGCTAAAGTACTCAGATTCAAATCTCTATACTTATGTTTAAGCTTTAATTTATAATTCACAGAACACCTTCAGATTATTATAACTCTGAAACTTGTATACACAGTGTATTCAACTCTGTAGCCACACTTCATATAACTCACACCTTCTTTTTAGGTCGAGCCTGCGCAGTGCATGCGCTGCTGCGAGGCATGCAATAGTGGAGTATGGCTTTGAAGCCCCACCCACACCCTGCCCATATTTTTAATTCGCTTGTGTCATTGTCCTTCGTAAACTCTGGCTTCCGAGTCGTTATTAGGCTTGTTAGTTCCTCCTTGGTACTGCCTTGTCTGCATTTGTTACCTCCCTTAAAGATTGAACCTTTTACTTGTGTTGTTACAAGGTCTGCTTTAGTCAGTGAGCACTATTTTATTTAATGTTCTTCCCTTATTCCACCCACTATCTCACAGCACACTGCCCACTTTTATTTTAATAATTAACTATAGCCGGGGCGCTTATTTATTTATTTATTTTAGCAGCCCTTTTCCACATTTAGCGGCAACTCTTACTTATTATTTTTTTGTTTTTTAGCGCCTATGCGGCGCTTTCAAATTCATAGAGGCTGAGCCCTTTTCTTTACACAAACCTTGACTAAAGAAAGGTACGCAGCCGACATTAACGTGAAAGCGCAGCATGGGCGCTTTTACCCCCCAAAAAACATCTATTTGTCAACTTGACAAACAAATGCTTTATTTTTGTCAAAGTCCCCATGCCTGGTTTCAGGCCCCTTTCTTTAGACGTAGCTTGTCTAAAGACAGGGGCACGGCCTTCCTGAATGTGAATGTGCCGCATGCGTTCTAGTAAAAAAAAAATATTTTCAATGCAATAGGTCTCGCATTTGTGAGAGTTTAAGCTATTGCATTGCCAATAGCTTAAACTCTCGTTATTGCGAGACCTATTGCATTGCAAATGCTTGTTATACTCATTTTCATCCAAAAACACTTAACTATTTGATGTTTTCAAATAAGGAGGAATTTAATCGCCTTATGCAGTAACCAAGTAGAAGTGGGAATACAGTACCATCATCCTCTATCAGTATTTCTTTTATTAACCTCGTGGTCATTAATTGTTCTTGTACTAGCCACAGTAGCTTTAGGAAAGATTTGATTGTGACCTGTCTAGAGCCTGTCTGTTGCATGGCATGCCATAATTTGCTAAGTTGCTGTAGCTGGTGGCCTTTGAACTTCACACCCCATGCTGGCAATTTTAATTGTGAACCTCGTATGGTTTTGAGACTTATGACCGTGCATCTGCCTCTGCCCCCTCAGTTCTCGGTGTGGGCATGAGTATTTCGTCTTGGATCCATCCAAATCTACTCAAGTCTGGCTAGGGAAAAATAAAAGGTGCTTGATGTTTCTGGCAATATTGTGTCCACACCAAAGCCCAAAGAAACATTGTGAACCGGTTTCGCTACCTATAGTTAAGGGAAAGCGGCTCATGGACTTATTGGGCATTGAAGTGTGGACTGCATTTGCTGTTTACTTTCAGAGCAGTGTATTATTATATAAGGCTACTTGGTGAAATCTTGTGGGTTTTGCAATTTATACCCGAGGAACATTTTGAACCGGTGCAAACTTTGATTCAAGAAGGACAATTTTTTTCAAATCCTGTTACCAGTAACGCAGTAGTCTTCGTAGACCTGGCAAAGAAGATACTTGTTATTATTCAGAGTAGTGTGGCTTCTGGTTTTTTTTTTATCTCTAGGCCAGTAATGCTCAATGGATTGATGTTCTGCTTTTGCAGGTGGCAATGCAAGGAGAAAGTGAGTGAGTAAAACCTGTACGACTACATTCCTGAAGTTAAGGAAGCCTTCCCACTATCTGCTGTTTGGAGTGTCTTTGTCATGTGATTTTTTTTCTTCGGCAGAATAATTAAGGTCTGAAAGGGTTACAACATTGGGCTGGAACTCACAACAGCATTATCATTTGGGATTTTGTGGCCTTGAGAGAGTGTTTGGTGCAGTGAGAGATGTAACAAGATCAGTAGCTAATGCTGAGATGTGGTTTCTTCAACCAACGTGTTTCATATTTGTGTATTGTGAAGGAGGAAGGAGGCCCCATGGATGTACATGTTTCTTCCTGACTGGGAAGGAATTACGTCCAACATGTTGCTATTGAAAATAGGTAAGGTGAGACAAAGTTTGCTGTTTAATAAACCTACATAAGGTCTTTCACAGGTCTTGCTCGCAAAAATGAAACCCTTATTGTTTCTACTTTAGACTGATGACCCCGCTGTAAAAATCTGATCTTTTCAGATACCTCACCTTGTTTTCAACTGGGTTTGCAGATATTCATAACTCTGGGCACTTTAAGACCTTTCTTCAGATCAAAGGTTGTGTGCTCCGGCCCAATAAGTATGATAACAGTGGTTAAATGTGATTGTTATTGCTCAGTTTTTAATAACACCACAATACTTTAGCACAGGAAATGCACCAGAGGCATAAAGGTCACATGCTACATGGAGGCGATTGTGCGGTTTTACCCCATCAATATGAGTGACCTTAAATGCATGGTTTCTGCCTGCCAGAACAGCCCTAAATGGCTGTAAAAACTGCAGCCAGCATGTCGGACTACAGTTTTGAAATGTGAAAAACATATTTTCAACATTAGTTAAGACACTTCTAAGTAGTGCTTTGGGGCTCACATAACTGGAGTGTCTTACAAATGAAAGTGGGTTTTGGTAAACAATGGTATTGATCTTCCCCTGCGTTGCTAAGTTTAAAAGGCTATTTTACAGCATAGGCATTGATGGCATTTCCATGTTCAGAAATTCACTTGTGGATAAAAGGTTCCCTTTTCTCATGTTGATTAAAGGAGACCATCTGCACACAGTTGGAATATTTTTAAAATTCTGACTAGATGGTTGATAAAGATTTTTGGTAGGTGTTCTTGGATGAGGTTTTAATAAAATGTTAATTCCTGTCTGTATGCACACTAAACCAGCTCTGATGTACTCTCCCTCTTCCGCAGGCTGTGCGGATTAAGTGTGATACCACTCCTGGAAGAACAATGAGGTTTAGCTTGACAGAACATCTCTGGCAAGAAGGCAGGGGATGTTAATTATTGGACAGGTATTTTTGAATGTGAGGGAAGGGGGGAACAACACCGCACATTTGTTTTGCACCACAAAGAACTGGCAGGAACCGACCAAGCCTATTAGCAATTCAACAGTGCTCTGGTGCCTAGTTTTCCTTTTGATGCTTCCCTGACTGCAGCCATGTTGTTACCACTCACCCTGGGAGTACCTGCTCCCAAGACCAGAAATTATTGGTTTTCCAAGGAATGGTGTGGGATGTTTTATTTTAATAGGTTCATTCCTAGAAAAGTGAGTCCTGTGGTGTATTTTCAGTAAACGGAGATGGAATGCTGAATGCTGGGTTGGGTTGGCTCAGGGAACTTACTGGGGTAGGATTAGAACAATTCGCCAGACACTAGCTAGTGACCCTCAAAAAGGGGGTTCCAATCACCAGCACCTCATAATACAGTTGGTCTTGGACAACACTGAGGAGGCGCTCGCCAAGTATAACTTGGCAGTTTCTAGTGCCGTGGACCAGTTAGCCCATCTGAAACCTTTCCCTAGTACGCCAAGGCTCCCCCAGAACGCCTGGTATTCTCCCTCACTTTGTATGCAGAATCTGTAGGAAGTATGAAAAACGGTGGCATCTCACTCATGAGGAGGAGGATAAAATTTTATTTCAGGCGGCCCTGGCTGATTATCATGGGAAAATCAGGGCACCACTTAAAGATCATATAGCTCTACATTGAGCCCAGGCCAAAAATGATCCCAAGGTGCTATACCGCATCTTAAAGTCCTTTACGTACCCTAAGGCGTGCGAAAACCCGACTGTCCCAACGCAAAAACTGTGTGATGATATTGGCACTTTTTTTACACAAACAATTTAGACCATCTATGACAAAATTGTTCAATCAGGGGAGCACTCCGCCACCACTACGATTCCCGTAAAAACTGGGCAGGTAGTTACTCAATTGCTGGGACGTTTTCCTCCGATGACACAAGTGGAGACTGAGGCATTGATCCACTTGTTAAAATCTGGATCACCTCAGGATCACATGCCGGCAAAAATTATCGCTTCTCTTGCCAGCCACCTGTCCCCCTCCATTGCACATCTCCTCAATCTCTCCCTGCAAGAAGATTTGGTCCCTTTGGAATGGAAGGCAGCACAGGTTATGCCTATCCGTAAGAACACCAAGGCCCCGCTTACTGAGTTTTCCAATCTCCGTCCTATTGCTCTCCTCCCTTGCCTGGGCAAGTTTTTGGAGAAACATATAAATACTCATCTTTCCAACCATGTCGAACGGAAGGGCAGCCTTGATTCATCTCAATCAGGCTTCTACCCTAAACACAGCACAGAATCAACCCTACTAGAGGTAAGCGACAATATCAGGATGACCCTAGATCAGGGGTCTCCAACCTTTTCTGTAGTGAGAGCTACTTCTGCTCAAGGAAAAGCTTCCTGAGCTCTCTGGTAAACTTTATAACTGTAAAATAGTGACTACGCTATGACCACCCTAAGCAGGATTATTAGTAATTACCACCCAAGTATTCCTGGTGCGGTTACCATCAGAAATGCAAGGAAAACATTCATCAATATAAAATGCCTCCACCTGACTTATGAAGTAACATTCAAATCTAGACATGTCCTATGGCACAAAGTATATAAATACTGCAGTAGGTCTCCCCAGCTCAGCTTGAATTATTATTCATCAGTTTCCGAAAGTGCACTTCTTTCTATGAAATACCACTTTCCACTGTGGGCAAACAGACTCAATTTAACAGAAGAAAATCCATTCTTGAAAACAAAAACTGCCTTTAAAATATAATTTTTCAGATTTTAGGAAATGGACAGTCCCAAAACATCAGCTTTTCATTTTCATCAAGTACTCCTATGTACAAATGCCTCATATGGACAGACTACTTTGAATACCCAGGTATTAGTCTTGTGCCACAGATGCTCACACAAACAAATGATGGACGGAATGCTGAATGAATCATACATTCACCCCCAGTCAAGTGATCTGGGTTAAAGCCATCGCGCTTTTGCACACCATGCCACCCCAGTGTAGACCCAGCCATAAGCAAATCAGCCTTGACCCTTTGCCTCATGGGAACAGTCCAGACCGAACTGCCAAGCCAGGTCCTCCCTGGACCAGAAACGAGCATCCTGGGACTGGTTTCAGGGTATGTCACCCTTCATCAGCCAGGCTAGCTTAAATCCAGTGGCACAGTGAGCAAGGGACCCACGTCTGGGCATACCCCTCCCACTTGGGGTGAAAAGTGCTACGCAAACAAATGATAGACGGAATGCTGAATGAGTCATACATTCACCCCCAGTCAAGAGATCTCGGGCAAATCCATCGTTCTTTTGCTCAGCATACCAGCCCAGTTTAGACCCAGCCATATGCAAATCAGTCTTGACCCTGTGCCTCATGGGAACAGTCCAGACCGAACTGCCAAGCCAGGTCCTCCGTGGACCAGAAACACGGATGTCTGTATTATGCCAATAGTGCCCACCATTATACTAGGGCCACAGTTGGTCCAAGGCTTGAAACCATGAGGGTCAAGGCAGAGACCATATATCAGTCATGACCATTATTACGCCAGGAATACGTAAATGTAGGCCAGTCATTCTCCCTGTATGTAAATGATGGCTGCCAGTATACCCCAACTAGACCAAAAATACCCCAAATAGTCAAGGATTACCTTTATTATGCCATTGGCACCATTATGCCTGGAATGGGCACAATTATGTTAAAGATAACACCCTTATGATGGGGGCTAGCATAGACATTTGGTGGTCCTTGACACCAGGCGTAACCTTCAAGAAGCAATAGTGTTTATTAGGGACGCACATAAATGCTGATGAGTCTCTTCATTTTCTCTGGTCTGAATCATGCCCTGTTCTCCTCAGGTCTTGAGCTGGTTATACATCCAACTGACACATTTTCACTCTGACTCCTGCAGTCCCACACTTTGGGGGGGTCAGCACTCATTACTGCTCAAGCTTCTACTGTCGTACTTCTTTTATGGCCCATTGGTCACACAAATGTTGTGACTGATAAATCAGGGATACAAGATGGTCAATATCCTTGTGGCTTAGCTATATTGAGATTAGTTACATACTGCCAAGTGCAGGCCCTGTAGGCCGATACTTTGTGTGTTTGAGTATTTAGTATAAGTTACTGCCATAGGTTTGGCTGGCTGTCACTCTTAGGATCTTGAGATCAGCAGTGCTGCCTTCTTTAATAGGCGCCTACTCTCCGAATTTGATACTGGGCTTCGCTTCATCTCTGAGAGCTACTTTGAAGGTACTGGCGAGCTACCAGTAGCTCCCGAGCTACTCGTTGGAGACCCCTGCCCTAGATAGAGGCCACTCCACGATTCTGGTGCTGTTGGATATGTCCGCTGCGTTCGACACGGTTTCCCATAGGATCTTGCTCGGGAGATTGGAGGAGGTCAGACTTAGAGATGAGGCCCTCAAGTGGTTGACGAGTTTTCTTTCCTCTCGCTCCCAGGCGTTTAACCTTGGTTCATATCCTTCAGCTACAACAGAATTATCCAAGGGAGTCCCACAGGGCTCCTGTTTGAGTCCGACTCTGTTCAACATCTATGTGGCTCCCTGGCCAATCTACTGAGGAACAGTGGGTTCATCCCTGTTTCCTATGCGGACGATACCAAACTGCTTTTTCCATTTACAAAGTTTACTCCATCGTTGCAGGCCACCTTCTCCCTGGGAATGAGAAACGTCTCTCAGTGGATGAGGAGTAACTTTGTTCAATGCAATGTGGGGAAGACGGATATCATGTTTTCCGGGGAAGCTCAACTATTGTGGTCCCCCCGATTGGTGGCCCTCAGATCTAGGCACCCCTCTGTTACAAAAACCTGCGTGAAAAACATAGGTGTTAGCATTGAACAGATCCTCACTATGAAAGAGCATGCTGCTCAGACAGCCGGCTTGTGTTTCCATGTGTTGGGTCTATTGTGTCGTATCCTTCCTCTGCTCCCTGATTCATCTAGGAAGACGCTAACCCAGGCGCTTATATTAAGCCGCCTGGATTATTGCAATAGTCTTCTGCTGTCAGCTAATGAGGCCGCCCTTGACTGACTACAGGTTGTCCAGAATACGGCGGCTCGTCTGATTCTGCATGCACCACCACGGACGGCCTCTCGGCCCCTGCTCTGTCGGCTCCCCTGGCTCCCGATACGTGTACAGTTTAAGGTTTACTGTACCATTCACAAGGCCTTGTCCAACTCCGGCCCTAGTTACTTGGCAGATAAATGTATTCCCTACATTCCACGGCGGTTTCTCTGCTCAGAATCGAAACATCTCCTCACAGTGCCTAGAACCTAACGAGTCAGACAAGGTGAGAAGGCCCTATCCCATCTGGGTCCCTGCCACTGGAATAAGCTTCCGGTACAGCTAAGACAAAGCACGGAACATCTCCTCTTCAGGAAACCGCTTAAGACCTTTTTGTTTACCTCCGTTCCCTAGCTGTTAGGTTTTCCCCTCTTGTGTCCCGTCTAGAGCGCAGAGATAGCGCTTTCGGGGGTCAATTCTGGCGCTTTATAAATAAATAAATATTAGAGAAGGATCAACCTTATGCCTGCATTTGCTTGAGAGAAAGGACTTGTGCTCGGCCTGCTTTGGTTTTGTACACAAGTACTGGAAGTGTGTCTCAAGTGCCAGACTAGCTGGCCTCCTGTCGTCCAGGGGCATAAAGAAAAGTACAGGTATCCACAGAAAAACCAGTAGAATAGTCATTAATGGGACCTGTGTTATAGCCCTGAAGACAGTTGCAGAGTGTAAAAAATTGGAGAATTAGTTGCGGGTAGCTGCCACACCCCTTTTCAGGGTGAATCACTAAAGTCAATACATTAACTTGAGCTCGACCTCCTGGTAGCTATGGCATAGTGCAGACTGGCATAGCTTTGTGGCAGTGTTTTAAAACACAAAACAAGAAAAATCCTTAGCCCATTTTGAAAAATAGAGTAAGTTTTAATAAGTAAAATGACACCAAGAAAGCAAAAATCCAATAAGGGAAACTGACAATATGAATATTTAAAGTTTTAAATTAAAATGGCACATAATAGTGTTAAGCATCAAATTTCACAGTATACCGGGCCCTAGGCTTTCTGTATCTGGCCTATGCTCTGACCCGGTTGGAAGTTTTACCTTTGAACTTAGTCTCTGAAATGCTAGCCAAAATCTTCACCGGGGCTAGGCAGCAGGCTGCAGCCTAGGGGGCTCCACAAGTTCAGGTAGCTGTTGGGCAAGGTCCTAGTGAAACTGTTAACTTTTGGTAGGAAAGCTTAGAATGGGAGAAATTCAAGTTTTGCGTCCAAGGAAGGTCGTTTGGTATCAAACATATCAGCACATTAAACCCACACTGATGCCAGTGTGGGATTTAATGTAAAATGCACCACAATGGGCATCTTAGAGATGCCACCCTGAAACTCAACCAACCTCTAGTGACCTGAATGAGTGGCTGCCTAAGCTGCCACCACCAGACATGTTTCTCGACCCCTGGATCGAGAGCTGCTGCTCTCGGGGGCCTGAAACAATGCACATCCGGGGACGAGATGTAAAGCCTCCTCACCAGGATGGGCAGGGTTCACGAAGGAGAAGCTTCAAAGGCATGCCGCCTTTGTGAGCCTCTCCAGACCATTTGCTGCTTTCAGCAACTCGTCCCCACTGGTTCTACCCCCCACTTTGGGTGAGAGAACCGGCGGGCAAAACAAGTGAGGAAGAGAGGTATGCCCACTTCTGCCAACTCCACCCCTAAGGTGGGGAAGGTGAGATGAAGGACAACCTTGAGTCCCCTCCATCTTGAGGATGGGGGGAACCAGCCAACCAGGTACAGGCTCTTGACCCCTCCCACTGGAGAGTGGCAGAATAGGGAGTGTACCCACCCCAGGGAAAGGACCCGCTGGTCCCTGCCCTTTACCTCCCTGTAACGGCCCTAAGTTTAATATTTAGGGGGTACCCTGATCCTTCCTTCCTCAGATCCAGCAACAACAAGAAAAGAAGATAAGAAGGACTGAAGAGCAGTGCAGAGCTAACAAGAGGACGACGCCCACTGACTTGGCCCCAACCCTACCAGCCTATCGCCCCTCGAACCTGCGCCTGTGAAATCCCAGTGTGTCCTGCAGCCAGCAACCTCGAAAACCCCGGAGGACCTACCTGCCTGCCTGCACTTTCAAGACTGCTTCTCCTGTGAGCACCGGATTTGTTAAAACTGTAGCTTCTGGCTCTGGTCGGATACCGTGAATCCAGCCCACTCTGCACCCGCCGAACCCGGCCCGTGCTCGAGTCGAAAAACAGCTCGAAGAGGTCCTGACCCCAGGCCTGCCTCAAACCCCCAGACTATGCCTGCAGCCTCAATCCAGAGGACCCCCCCCCACCGCGACCAGAGCGGGTAAGAAAATCGGACGTCCAAAGGCACCCCTGCACCTGTCGCCCCACAGCCTTGTGTGCCCAAACCAACAGTGCCTAACCAACCCTCAACATCCCAACTTAACCCTCGAAGTGGTGGTTGCACCCAGAAGATCCTCGTCCTCGAGCCTGCAGTGTTTCTTTGTCCCGGAGGTTCTCTATTGAAAACAGGGCACCCGACCTCAAAACAGCACCCTGCCGACCTAGTGCCGCTGAGGGTGCACCTTTGGTGCTACTTTGGTCCCCAACTTGCCCTGAGCGAAACCCTAGGAGGTTTGCTCCCACAGCCTCGTGGCCTGCTTGCCAGCAGCCACCAACCGGAGACCCCCTATCCTCCATAGGATAACATTGGGCCTCAACACTCTGCACCCGGCTGCCCTAGTGCAGCTGAGGGTGCAATTCCAGTGCATCACTGACCCTGGGAGACCCCTGAGTCTAAACCCAGAACCTTAACTTCCACAGTCTTTTACTTAACTGCAAACAGATAACCCGTTTTTTCTCCATAGGATAACATTGACAATTTTCCCTCCAAAAAACGTGTGGAGTTTTGAAAACTAAAGATATTCTTTAAAAATTGCACGAATAACAAAAATGCATTTACTCACCTGTTTACAGGAAATGTCCCATTACGTAAAAGTAACTAACCTGCAATTTATTGAAAAAGCCTATTCATTCCAATGTACTGTATTTGCTAAGTGTTGCATAATACTACTCCCCTGTAAATCAAACAAAGTACAAATTCTATTGCATTTTCAAACTGTTCTATATCCAGTAACTTATTACTGAAAAGTATTTAAGGCTTACCTGTACCAGGCTTGCTTGGTTCTAGAAATGAACAGCAATATATTTTTATACAAACACAATTGCTCTAGAGTTCAGTTCTTGAGTGTGTGAATTCATTTGCTGACTGAGTGGGTACATCAAATGCTTAACAGTGTCTTCTGATACTGCTTTACTGCTCGACCAAGCTACCACTATTAGAGAGTAAGGTTCTATCTGACTTTTAACCTCTGCCTACCTCTGGGTATACTTGGACTCTATACACACTACACCTCATTTTGGTGTAGTATATATAGAGCCAGTGTCTTACAATTTAATCAATGTGTTTTTTTCATTTTTTAGTATTAAATCTTTTTATTGAAAAAAGCAGCTCATACAAGAACAAAGATGCATTGCGGATCAAGGATATGCTATAAGAAGATAGAGGCAGTAAAATGCCATGACCGCTATCATAATACAACTTCAACGCACCTCGGTGCTCTCCCATATCCTGAAGTACTATAAGGTCGAATCTGCAACAATGGAGGAAAAACAATACCCTGTCCCCACCCCCCTCCCTCACCCCCCAACCATCCCCCGACCTACCCGCACCCCCCCACCCCGTTCCAGGTCCGTGAACCCCATGCATACAATCATTACCAACAGCCATCCACACCAAAGCCCCTCACGATTGAACATGTGACAGGCGAAGCAAACGCAAATACCGGGGGCAAGTTACCTCTCTGAATTCGGTGGCCAGCAAGGCCAGGAAGGGCTGCCACAATTCTGCATATTTGGAAACTTCCCCAGCTTTGATTAAGGACAGTTTTTCCATGCCAAGCACCGCGCAGCCTTGGAAGGTGGGGGTATGTGTGGTGCGTCATAAAGAGAGAACATTCTGGACAGCAGAGCCTAGGGCGATAACAATCAGCCTCCCCCTATGTGATTTCAACGGATATGTCCGAGCATTCGGTAAACCCAACAGAACATAGGCAGGGAACCTTGGGATCTCGGTATCAAAGTGTGCATCCACCTCGTCTTTCCAGTAGCCCTGGATCTGGGTGCAGTCCCACAACAGGTGCACCAACGTACCCCTTTCACCACAACCCCGCCAACAGGTAACCTCCCCAGCTGGGTCCATTTCGTGCAGCCTCTCTGGTGTGTAATACCAGTACGTCACTAGTTTGGTAAAGGTGTCTGTCAAACCCATGTGGTATGCTGAGTGACGTGCCCGGTAGTAAATGTCCTCCCACTCTTTATTGGTGAATGCCCTTCCCAGCTCCCTCTCCAAGCGGGCCCTACTTGGATTATATACCCGGGCATACCGTGCCAGCAGCATGCGGTACAGGTCCGAGATGAGGCGTTTATCCGTCTTCCGTGTGATTAACCAGTATTCATAAGCGCTAAGCTTCCGATCCGCCTCGGTTCGCACCTGGGCATTAAGTGCCCTTTGGCGCACCTGCAAATAGTGTAGTCTCTCCGTCTCTGGCAGGCTGTATTCCCGCCGCAGGTGTTCAAAGGATGTGATCCCTTCGCTCGTGTATAAATAGTACAGAGAGCTGCACCCTGCTGGGCGCCACTTGGCGAAGGCCTGTGCATCGCACCCTGGCCCAAAATCAGGGTTGTCTGTCAATGGCGTGAGCGGGGAGGGAAATGTGGTCAAGTCGTGTCTTACGTTAGTCTGGTCCCATACTTCCATGGGTACCCGCGTGATGAGTGAAGCATATAAGTTAGGGGGACGGTGCGCCCTGCGGAGGAAGGGGACTTCCTGTAGTGTCCGGCCCGCCACAGCCTGGTCCTGGAAAAGCCAGTGCTTCTCTGACTCCCACCTGCTCCATTCCACCAAAGTCCGGAGCTGTACCGCCTGGTAGGAGAGCCGCAGGTCCGGGAGGCCCAGTCCCCCCTGTTCCGGCGGTAACATGGCCAATCGGAGCTTCATTCTCGGGCGTTTGCCGTTCCAAATGAATTGGGCGAGTTCTGACTGTGTCTGCCTGATCCAGCCCTCCGGGGGACAAAGCGGAAGAGCCCGAAAGACATAGAGGATCTGTGGCAGAATGGTCATTTTAACGGCAGCCACCTTGCCGAGCCAAGATAGAGGAAGATGCCTCCATTTGCCGAGTTCCGCCCGGATCGTCTGCCGTAACCGGGCATAGTTGACGTGTACCGTGCCAGGCAGAGTGTCCGCCAACTGAATTCCCAAGTAAGGGATTGCCTCCGGAGCCCACCGAAAGGGGAAGCAGGTTTGCAAGTGGGCCCGCATCTGCCCATCTAAGGAGAGGTCCAGTGCCTCCGATTTGGCCATGTTAACCTTGAAGCCCACCGCCTCCGCGAAGGATTCCAAGATCTCCACACATGCCGGCATTGAGGTTCTGGGGGAACCCAGCGATAGCAGGATGTCATCCGCGTATAAGCTTATCGTGTGCGTGAATGCGCCAAACTTAATACCCTGTACCCTCGGATCAAGCCTCAATGCCTGAGCTAGCGGCTCCATGTATAACGCAAACAGCAGAGGCGACAACGGACATCCCTGTCGTGTCCCTCATTCAATGGGGAAGCGCGGAGAGGAGCATCCGTTGACCCTCACCACCGCCGTGGGGAAGGTATAGCAATTCAGGACCCATGTCCTGAACTTCACTCCGAACCCCGCCTTTATCAGTACACTCTCCAGGTACGGCCAGTGGACCCGGTCAAAGGCTTTCTCCCCATCGATTCCGAGCAGCATATATTCCCCGCTGGTACGCGTCGCCTTCTCAATCAGATGTAGAGCTCTCTTAGTGTTGTCAACCGTTTGGCGTTCTGGGATAAAACCCGCCTGGTCCGGGTCTATCAACCCCTGCAAAAGCGGGGCCAGCCATGCGGCCAGTATTCCCGTGTAAATTTTAAGATCAACATTAAGGAGAGATATGGGGCGATACGCCCCGCATTGTGCGCGATCCTTCCCCGGCTTGGGGGTGACCGAAATAGTGGCGTCCAGCAGGTCTCGTGGGATCGCACCCGGCTCCTCGAAGCAATTGAATAACGCTGTCAGCAGTGGCGCTACCTGGGGGCAGAAAGTTTTGTAAAAAAGGGCCGTGAACCCGTCCGGGCACGGCGCCTTGGCCAACTTAAGGCACGAGATCGCTGAGATGACTTCTTCGGTTCGAATGTTACTGTCTAACTGTTCCGCCTGGTCCTTTGACAGGGCCGGGATGGGAACAGACTCCTGAAAGGCCTGACTGATCGCGGGATCGAGCCTCGCCCCCGCATAGAGGGAGGCATAAAAGTCGCTAAACGCCTTCGCAATGTCGCCGTCCTCAGTGACGCGCCTACCGTCCCATGTGGCAACCTCCTGTACCGTGTGCCGCTGCTGAATTTCCCAAAGCGCGCTACCTAACAGACTCCCGCACCTGTCCCCCCTGGGGTGCCGTGTCCTCAACGCCGCAAACTCTGCCCAGTCCTGGTCTAAGGCCGCCAATTGCTGTCGTACTTGGCGGAGTTGTCTCCAGACCCGAGGCGCTCCCGTCCTCTGGTGTATCTGCTCCAGTTCCCTTGTCCGTAGCGACAACTCCTCGCGTTTACGCGTTCTCTCAGAGTTTTCTGCTGCCGAGATCGCTATAAACTCCCCGCGGAAAACAGCCTTGAGCGCCGCCCAGTGTGTAGCCAGAGATGTGTCCGAGGTGTGATTATGTGACATAAAATCTTTAATAGCCCCAGTAATCTTCTTCACATTGTCTGTGCGGTGTAGTAATGTATCGCGCAGTCTCCAACAGTGTGCGACCCTAGGCACCGGTGGGAAGGAGAACACCGCCGATAACGGTGCATGATCTGAGAGTGCCGCAGCCCCATATTCTACCTCTGTCGCCAGCGCTGTGAGTGATCTAGAAGATAGAAAGTAGTTTAACCTTGCGTAAGCTTTGTGGGCATTAGAATAGTAGGAGTAGTCTCGGGCTCCTGCGTGAAAGCTGCGCCAAAGATCAACCAACCCCACCTCCTCCAGCCTGGTCAGTCCCTCCTCTGAAAGAGCGCCCGCCTGTGTGGACACAAAGTTCAGGTCCCCCCCCCCCCCCCCCCCCCCCCCCCGATTAGAACATGCCTGTCAGATGCTGCCGCTGCCTCAGTGAGTGTCTGGTGGAAGAACTTCTCCTGGCCTTCATTAGGGGCGTAAACTGAACTAATGGTGAAGGAGGAATTTCCTAGGGAGAAGCTGTAGGAGAGCAATCTGCCTCGTATTTCCGTCACTTTCCTCCCAACCTTCCCTCTAAAATGCTGGGCCACCAGGATCGCCACTCCTGCAGACTTACTGGGCCCCGAGGAGAAGTACTGAAGCGGAAAGCATCGCGACTTCAATCTGAAGCAGTCCTTGGCTAAAAGATGCGTTTCTTGAAGAAGACAGATGTCTGCCTTTGAATTCTCCAAGAAAGAGAGGACCGCCCGCCTCTGCACCGGGTTGTTTAAGCCCCGGACATTCAAGGTAAGCAGGCCCACTTCAGTTAGAGGCATAGCCAATCAGAAGCCCCGGACTCTGTGTACCTCTATGGTGGAAAGCGCCTGTATCCCAGCTCTCGCTCGCCCCGCACCGCAGCTCATCAAACATACAGGCATTCATTCTTGGACCTGGAACTACCCACCCCCCTACCCCAACTACCCAACCCCACATCATCCACCTTTGAACAAGAGAACCCCCCCCCCCAACAAAAAGGATATAGTCAACAATATTGTCCATCATCCAAGGACGTATGGTACAGAAAACAGTCTTGTCCATCATCCACTAGTGCCGATGCACAGGAACGATCAGAATTGGGGGAATGCGGCCGAATCCATCGCCTCCCCTCTCGCCGCCGACCCATCTCGCCCCTTCCTAGCCCCCCCCCACGGGGACGCCACAGAGTGTCAAGATCAGTGTTCAACCGCTGTCAGGGTTTGCCAGTTCCATCGCCGCCGTCTCCACCGCCGCCCGTTGACCTTCCTTGATCTCCACCGCAGGAGGACGTTTCGGCCTGCGCCTCCTTCGTGCTGTTGCCACTGTCCGGTGCTGTCCACCCCGGTCGCCCCCCGGGCAGATGACCTCTCCTCCTCCTTCGGCTCCTCAATGCCCAGAAGACTGCATGCTTCCCGGAAGGACCGCAGCTGGCAAACCTTATTGTCCAACTTAAACACCAAGCGGAAGGGGTGGCCCCAACTGTATGAGATGTTGCGCCGTCTCAGCTCCGCGGTGACCGGTCTGAAGGACCTACGTTTTTCGAGGGTGATGGCTGCCAAATCTTGGTATAAAGACGGCGAGTGGTTTCCAAAGGAGATAGTTCCCATCTGCCGGGCCTTGTTAAGGACCTCTTCCTTGGTACGGAAGTCCTGCACGCAGACTAAAATATCAGCCGGCAGGGCTGAGGCGGCCCTGGGCAGGCCTGCCGGGTGCGCCCTATCGAGGCGGAGAGCTGAGTCTGCCGACCTTCCCAAGATGTGGTTGAAGAGGCCTTGCGTAAAGTGGAAGAGATCCTCCGTGTCAGGAGTCTGTTTCACCCCCCGAATCCTGATGTTATGCCGCCGGGAGCGGTTCTCTAGGTCCTCCACTTGGGATTGAAGGTCCACCTGTTGGTCATGTATACGGATGATTTCCTGCTGCAGAGCTTCTATTTCAATGTCGCGCCCCTCGCCTTTGGTCTCCAGGTCCGCCACCCTTTCTCCTATGGCGTCTGTGTCACGGCGAACCTCTCTAATCTCCTCCTGCAATTCCTTCTTCAGAGCATGAATGTCCTCCCGCAGACCACTGAAGAGGGATTTTAGAAATCCTTGGTGATGGGCTCCTCGGTACTCGCTGTTCCAGAGGTAGGAGTGCTGGCGGCCATCTTGTCCGTACTGGCCCGCTGACCCGACGTGGTGGGTTCTGCCCGCTTCCCCGTCATTTTAGGGGTGAAGAGGTCCTTAATGGTCCTGTCCTTCCGGCCTCTTACGGTGGACATATCCCGGGGGGGGCCACAACTGGGCCGCAACTGGTGCTATGCAACAGGACGGATCTGAGCTGAAAACACGGGGGGAGGGCCCAGTTCCCCACCTACAAGCGTAGGGGCCACCGATTGCACAAAGAGCCCCTTCGTGAGGCCCACCGGGGTTCCTCCGGGCACCACTCGTGCGGCAGAAAGGCGTCCACCCCACCTCCACGCAATCCGCCAAGCCCTCACCGCGCTGTCCGGACACGTGCCGAAGCCACCCGATAAGTGCTCCGGCCACCAGTCCCGATGTAGGCCGCACCTTCCCGGGGAACGCACCCCCGTCGGTCTCCACTTACTATGCTGGGGTCCAAACACGTTCCCTCGGGGTGCCCCGCGAAGGATGGCCCGTCGCTCAGTTACGTGCCTGACTTGCTGTCCAAAATGGCGGCCACCAACACACAGTCACCCAGGCTGCCTCCGACCCACCATCCAGGCCTCGTCACCCGTGGCAGACCCCCCTCTACCTTAGGCGAGACCTCCAATGTCCGGCGGAGGGGGCCAACGTCACACCACGGTGCTTCGCCGGCTCTCCAGGCCACGCGTCCGTCCGAACTCTCACTGGGCGATCCCCACGCCCTCGCACCGCTTCTCACCTCAGGCCGCACCACATCAGCCACCAGCCAGCTCCAGCAGCGGCCACAACCGCTGCGGCCGATCCCAAGTGGTGGCGGCAGGTCCACAGTAGCCTCCGGGCGACGCCGCTCCGGGGGCCTCACGCGGAAACCGCGTGAGCCGGACCCACCACCTGCGCACCGGCTCTCGCGTAACAAAGCCCCAGCCGAGGCACTCACTGGCCGGGCGCGCTCTGCCGGGGACGTCGACCACGCCTCTCCGCCTCCACACTCCGCTAGGCCAAGGCGGGCCGCACCTCTCTCCGCGGCCCCAGGAGCTCCAAACGGTCCGCAATGGTCCTCTCGGACCGCTAGGACGGTAGGCGCTCTCCGGGGGGGCCCAGACACGGGGGGAAGGTGCTATAAACTGCGCTGTGTTAGCGGTCGGCGGCGGGAGCTCTGGGAAGCACGTCCGCTCACACCGCCATCTTGGCCACGCCCCCCTTTTTTTCATTTTTTAGATTGGTGAACGCGGCACACCTTCCTGAACATTAAAGTTTTCCAAAGACCATGAAAAAGCAAGCATTGCCAAAAGGCTGGCAGACAATGCCAGACCTATTGCTTGCCAATGCTTGTTTCATGTTTGATGTAAGACTATCCTCAGGTGGCTGTGTTTCATGGTGTGCAGAGGTTAGTTTTGAAATTTTCTTCAACAATTATTACCCCATGCCCCAAATGTTTTTTTGGTGTTCATTTAATCATTGAATGTATCTTCTTTTAAATAGTTTGGGAGTTTTACTTGGCTTTAATTGTGGTTTGGTGCTGCTTAAGTACTGAACTCCGATTTCTCAAAGAAAAAGCCTGCTGCTTTTGCTTTCGGGGATTAGTCCAGGTACTCGCATTGTCAAGGCATTATATCTGATCGGGCACTAAATTACTACTTTGGTGGGAACCTTCTTCAAAGAAATAACCTGGTCTCTTACACAATAATGATTGATAATACCCCCAAAGGACTCACAAAATAGTTTAGAATGGGCCCACAAGAAAATGAAAACTTTCATCCAAGCCAATTTGTTTTAACACCGCCACTAAACTAAAGGTCAATGCATCCTTTTCACCAACTATAAACCCCATCTATGGGACCCATTAGGAATGGCCCCTGTCCCCTCTGATTTTTGCTTTAGCCATGAAACCTATGGAAGCAAAATTCCAGAGCAACCCTGCGATACTTAGTATGCTGATACAGGGCAGGGAGCCCAAATTAGCACTCTTTGAAGACCTACTGTGCTTCATCACTGACCCAGACTCATCCACCCACGCACTGATGAGGGAACAAGACCTATTTGTGCAGGCATCTGCATTCAAGATCAGTTTTTTCAAGTCTTGAGGTATGGGGTGGCAGATCCACGGGTAAGCCCCGGGACCTTATCCAGAGGGAAGGTTTCCAATGAGCAACATCTGCGATCACCTATCTTGTGGTCCAACTCCCCCTATGCACAGAAGTCTTATATGACAGCACTATCCCTTCCTTGCTCACTGCTGTCTTGAAGGACCTCTACAGGGGGGCAGGCTGGAGATCTCCTGGCTGGGCTGCCTCAACTGCCTCAAAATTAACTTTATGCCCGACTGCTCTTTGTTCTCCAGAGCCTTCCCTTACTATTCTTAAACAGATGCAAATTCAAATATGCACCAAAATGCTTAGCTTTGTCTGTGGAGGCACATTGGCACGAGTGGCACAGGCGACTCTTTTCCGTCCAACAGCGGAGGGTGGGTTGGGATTTCCAGATGTTATTACCTATATCCTGGCTGCCCAGCTTCTTCCTTCCCTAGACTGAAACCACAATCTCGATGGTAAACCTTGTAATCAGGTTGGACAGGCATTGTCCCCGGCCTCCTGGATGGTCTCTTGTGGGTTCCTACATGAACCTGGGCCTGCACCCCACCCCATTCCTTCCATTGACCTTTACTCTACTGTCTTACTGCCGAGAAGTTCATGGGAGACGCATGTTTGAGGCTTCCCTCTTCCCCCAACGGCTTATAACACAGATTTTCCCCCATGCGTGGTTCATCCAGATTCCTTTTTTTGGGACCACGGACGATCTCAGTTGAGGGATTTCGACGTGGAGGGGGGTCTTGCAAACCAACGAGGGTCTAATCACAAAATACACCTTGTCTAGGCAGAACACATATAGGATTCGGCAAGCACCTCATTGGGCTAGAAGCCTCTCTGCCCACCTAGCTATGCTAATGGAAGAAACACCCATTGAATCCTTACACCTCACCAATGTCAAGTGTAGAGGCATTTTGTGGCTCTGTCGTCACATACTTAACCTTACTCCACCACCGAAGCACACATATGTGAAACAATGGGAGAGCGAATTAGCCACAGACATTACAGACAAAACTTAATGGGGGCAGGGTGATATGGCAGAGGGCTTCCAAATATTCTATTTGCCTCAGCTACGAAGAGAACTCTTACAAAATTCTCATTAGTCGGTATTTGACACCAGTGCATCTGCATAAAATGTTTGGGAGCTCAGAGCTTTGTTGGAAGGGATGCGTGGAGCGAGCCACCTTCATGCATACATGGTCGACATGCCTGAGAGTACAAACCTTCTAGGATGAGGTTTTACTTACAATACAATCAATCACTAGTATTTCACTGCCCCAAGATCTACTATTGGCTCTCCTGGGAGATGCAGGTGCGCATAGGCTCTTCCCTACATCATCTCCGTCAAGGCGGCTTCTTTATCACTTATTTCTAGCAGCACAACTGTGCATTGCACAGATGTGGAAGCTACCTCGGGCACCCTCGCTCAACATGTGGTAGGGGTAAGGTATGGAACCTTTATGCCATGGAAAAACTCAGAGCCATCATGAGGGACAGGATGGCCAAATTCGATTCAACGTGACGTCCTTTCACCACTCACATAGGACGACAACATAGAACGGGACGCCTACGTCTGACCATGTTTAAAACTCTAAGGGCCTCAGATCTATGGGTGATGTCCCCCACTGACACAGGGCCTGACGCGCATGATTACCAAGCCTACTATCAATAAGACACATTCTGGCTTTGTTTGTTTTGTTTATTACTGTATATTGTACATGAAATGTAATGTTTGGCTTTAATTGGGAGGGATTTTATTAAACATCACAAATTGGGGAACAATGTTGGGCCTTGCTGGATTAAGCTTGTTATGCAACTCTGGGTTATGGCTGTGTACCAATTCCCACCCGATCCTTGCCTTCACCGATATCAATCAATCAATCAATCAGTGGGCTTAAAGCGTGCTACTCACCCGTGAGGGTCTCAAGGCGCTAGGGGAAGGAGATTCGCTGCTCCGTGTCACTTGAAGAGCCAGGTCTTGAGGTCTTTCCTGAAGGTTTCCAGGTTAGGGGAGCGTCTGATGCTCACAGTGAGCATGTTCCATGTCTTCGCCGCGATGAGGGAGAAAGACCTCCCGCCTGTTCTGGTTCTGCGGATGCGTGGGACTTCTGCCAGGGCGAGGTTCTTTGACCGGAGGTTTCTTTCGGGCACTTGGAAGGAGAGTCGTTCGTTGAGGTATGTTGGGCCGGCATCGTTGAGGCTCTTGTATGTGTGGGTGAGGAGCTTGAAAGTGATCCTATCTTCCACGGGCAGCCAGTGGAGTGTGCGGAGGTGTGGGGTCATGTGTTCGCGACGGTGCGCACCCAGCACTAGTCTGGCGGCAGCGTTCTGGATGGTTTGTAGTTTGTGGATCAGGGTTTTGTTAGTCTCGGCGTAAAGTGCGTGGCCATAGTCCAGTCTGCTGGTGACAAGTGCGTGGGTGACGGTCTTCCTGCAGTCCGCGGGGATCCACTTGAAAGTCTTAGGGAGGATGCGAAGACAGTTGAAGGTGGTGGAGGCCATGGAGTTAATTTGGCGACGCATGGAGAGGGAGGAGTCGAGGATGATGCCTAGGTTTCGAGCGTGGTCGGTGGGGGTGGGCGGCGTGCCGAGGGAGGCAGGCCACCAGGTGTGATGACTCTTTGTGTGTCATGTTTCTTTAAACAAAAATGCTAAATAAAGTTGTAAAAAAAAGATAGGGTCCACAGCTACCTCCCATAATTAATTTATTTTTAGCATGTCCAAAACCAAAATTGTGCACTTAGGAAAGGATAAACCAAAATGCGGTTTAATTATGGACAACTTCAAATTGGTGTTAGTAAGCATTACGACTATCCAGGTATTTATTTGCTAACCTTGGTTGCTGGATAGGCAACATTGAGATAATCTGTAATTTAGCCCAACAAAATGTTGATCATAAGTATGCCGTCTGGGTGGTCAGTAGACCGGATTCTTTAAAGGCAAGGTATTTAATTCTCTCTTGTAGGTAGTGAAATTTTGGATTAATAAAGCAGTTTCCAAAGACCATTCAGAGGAAGTTTCTTAGAGCTAAAAGGATGAATATCCCTGACAACTTGTGGCGCTCAGCTCTCATACCCTCAATACCATGTTTTCTTTGTGCTTGAAACTTCTCCTGTCCTTTTGTTTTTTGGCAACAGATCCTTGAGGGATCCCTCAAACTGTATATTGGTGCTCCTCTGAGACACCCCTTTGGTTTACAATGAGATCCTCCAGTGGTCTTGGTCTCACCTGCGCAAACCCTGATGGGTTGCGTCATAATGCTAGATTTTGGAATGCAGTAACTGCACTTGTAGAAGAAGCTCCGTGTCCTCGGTCTGCAATAATACCATAGGCTTGACGCAGATTGGGGGACCCCCTCAGGCACAGTTATTTTTGTGTGTTTGTGGTGATCTCAATCACTATGATCATAACCTTTTACGATATTGATCATAAACATAGGAATGTGCGCAAAGTAAATATTTGCGTACACTTTATTTTCCTCTGGCTTGTAGGTCTTCGATAGCTATTTGCTGACATTAGTTTTTTACGAGTGGTTATTTCAAGATCTGAAGATCATCAAGATCTGAAGATTAATGCTTCATGGTGTAAAAGTAAGATAACTGCTATTATTTTATCTAAATTGGCACAATCAAATTACAGGGTCTAGTACCCCCAGACAACTTATATGTAGAAGGTTCTCACATTATACCTAGAAGTTACACAATAACATACCCCCCTTGAAGCCCCCAAAACAGACTAAGGTATAAAAATATCTGTCATGGCAAATTGCTAGAGTTTCTGGAACTAGACAGTATGCCTGATCTAAGTTGGTACAAGTATAGCAAACATCCTTGAGCTGCAAAGAAATCAATTGAATTAAAGAAAGAGGTTTCATACATGTACCCAAGAGCTCCTCTGCTGCTGGACAATAGGAACTATTTTCCCAAAGGGCTTGTGAATATTGGTTGGTTTAAGATACTGTGCATCCAAATTTTCCAGCTCTCCTTTAATTCCCTCTTACTATGCATGAGGTTTGAATTTGTGTACTCTATTCTGATATGCCAATTACAGTTGTTAATGGAAATGTCAATAAAAATGTTGATGTTGTAAACATCCATATATATTGAAATAATATAATTCCATTATTTCATGATAACAAGGAGATACGTTTTGGATGACAAATCCATGATTTCCGCCAACAAAATGTCAGACTGCAAAGCATGTGGGTAAAACCTCAAACTACAAGGCTGTAGAATGCTCTCAACCCTCCTTCAATACATAGCTAAAATATGTGATATTCAGTCAAAACAATGTTAAACCACTTCCCTCACTATCAACTTATACTCCATGACAAGTGCCTCATTTGGGATCTGTAGGAAACTGGCTCTTTGTGTGATATATCAAAAATCTGATATACCGTGTAAAGAGTCCAGGGGTTCCTATATGGCTGGGTAGGGGCTTGCTATGACAATCCCAAAGTGCTCTGTTAGGCTCTAGTGTAGTCGAGCAGCCTTCAGAACACAGAGGATTTAAATGTATCTGCAATTACACACAGTGATCAATAAATTACACACAAACTCAAGAAGGAGATCCAGACCAATGTATAAAAACAGCAAGTATCTTTATATATGATTAGGCATCAGAGAAAAATACGTTTAGGTAGGTACGTTTTAAAATATCCATTGTTTTCATTTCAAAGAGGGGACACAGTGCAATTTCTGAGTTCTGCAATGTTACCCTAAGGACGGAAGAACAAGTTCTGCAAACGGGTATAGTACAGCGACTTACAAGACCAATCTCCAGGAGTTCAGGTGAGTGATGGGCAAGGTCCAAGACAACACCAGCGGTACACATCCGTTGCATGAGGGTAACAGAGTGCAGTGTTCAAAACAGCATCAGGAGCCCAATGGCTTTCTATGGCGATAGGTCACTATAAAAAGAGGCTACAGGCTCTGGCTGGAAGGCGGGTTGGGTTGAATCAACAGTGGGGTTCAAGTCTTGCGATGCTCGGGGACTTAAGGATACCTGGGGTCCTCTTATTCACGATCCGTGGACGTCGGATGCAGAGGTGACTTTGGGCGCCAGGTTTTCTTACCAGGAGCAGTCATGGGGGGGCTGCCTGCAGAGACTTCAGGCGACGTTGGGGAGTCCCCGAGGGGTGAAACCACAATGACTTGATCTCTGGAGGACTGGGGGACCTTGTTGACACTGTTGGCCCACTTCAACTCGGGCCAGGGTGACGGGTACAGTGGTGGATTCAGGTGTCAGGGTTTTGGCGGTTCTAGAGGCCTCAGAGTCTATGCTTAGTAGTTCTGCAGGAAGCAGGGGAACAGGTCCACAGTTTACGGGAGGTCTTGGGTTTTTATCAAAGGCAGGCAGTACTCCCAGGTTTCTGGAGTCAACACACTTTCTGGAGTCAACAACTGCAAAACAAGTTGACTTTGGTGCATTTTTCAATGAGTGATGCAGACAGGCCTGCACCAGGTAAGCTGCTTCTTCTCATCTCTGCTTTTGCGGCTCTTCAGTGTCCTCTCTCCTCTTGGGTCATCAGGATCTGCTTCTTTGGTGCCAAGGGCTCCACTAAATACTGGATTTAGGGACATCAGGAGAGTGTAGGGTAGTAGCCAATGAGCTACTGCCCCTTTGGGGCACTACACCCCCTTAATGACCCCTTCCTGTGGGAATTGGGCATAACCAAGTCCCAGAATTTCTAAGTATGCATTCACAAAGATGGCTACTTCTGAAAAATCATATCCACCTCACTGTAATCCACTGTAGGGGCAGTATTAGCCTGGCGGTGGCATGGCTACCTGACTAGCTAATGTTCCCACCTGTCCAGGTGTATGGGAGTCCTGGACAAAAAAGGGGGCGGGCTTCCTCTTCTGTGAGAGGAGCCAGATTAGCATTCCAAAGGCGGCAGCTCCTTTAAGCTTGCCGACTTAGGGAGGCTAACCAGCAGGTCATCCTGTGGGAGGGGGTGTTTCACCCTCTTGCTGTATAGGCCTTTGTTCTGGTTCTCCTGAGAGCAAAAGGCTCTTACCCTAGGAGGTCTGAACAGTCTTGGTTAGCAGGCTGGCAGAGACCAGTCCGCAAGCACACCAGAGCTGGTAGGTTTTCAGGGGCACCTCTAAGGTGCCCTCTGAGGGAATGTATTGTTAAATCATTCACTGGAATCAGTGTGGGTTTACCAGTACGAGATGTTTGGTACCAAACATCCCTACTTTCAGTGGAGCCATCATATACCTGGGGAACTTGTTTTCACCAGTGGCTTCCCTGGACATTTGTACTGGAAGCAATAGGACGGAGCAGCTGAGGGGCATATCTGCTTATGCAGGTATGCCCTCACATGTAATATTCAGCACCCTGCCGTAGGGTTCTCAGGCCTGCTGTAGGGGTTACCTAAAAATATTACATGCAGTGTTAGGGACGTGGCACACAGGGATGTGTGACATGTCGTATTTTCACTTTTGTTTGCACCAAGACACGCATGTGCTTGGTCAGTGATCCCCTAGGGTTGTACAATTTGTGCTGCTGCCGTTAGGGACCCTCTGTAGTACTTTAGGCCCTAGGTACCAGGGGTACCACTTACTGGGGATTTACAGAGGGTGCTAAAGATTTAGCCAATTGGGGGAATATAGGAAAGAGCTCTGGCACTGGGGACCTGGATAGCAGGACCCCAGTCGAAAACACATCCGTTACCAGGCATAATGTGGGGGTGACTGTCTAAAAAGGGCTACCTTCCTGCAGGATCCATCTCATGTATCTATCTAGATCCATTCATCTTAGATTCATGGAAAATTGTCTACAATCTATCCTTTACTATTCACCGGGCCACCCTTAGCAAACCTGTATCAGTAGTTTGGGCTGATCGACCCTTCTGAATATGTACCTCCTCCAGTGTTATATTACAAACTCAGTACCGTTGTATCCCCCAACTTGTATGTCTAGATGTGCCAAAGTGCTCTGAAACTGTCTCAAGGTATTAATGTATGATGTTGTAGAGGACACCTGAAATACTTCTGTAAATCATGCAGTGCAGCCTGAATCATTAATGTAATCCTTCTCTAAAGCAATAGCCCATTTCTAAAATGCAATTTTCACTGAAAGATTACATATTCTGATTAGGAGGATTAGCACCACATACATCTCTACTTCTTGATCTGTTTATTGCCATCTGATAATTGTTTCTTCATTATTTCACAGATACAAAGGGAAGTGGCTTATGAAAAGACATCCAAAGCTGTCACGAAATGGGATCGTGTAGTATTGCAGAATAGGAAGGCAGAGCAGTTGGTTTTTCCACTGAATCAGGAAGGCCCTTCAGCCAAGCCCATTGAGGAAGTTCTGACCAGTTGGAAGGTGTGTATAGTGAAGATTCTAGGAACCGAATTGTTCTCTGTTTTTTGTTTTTCTCCTTTTTCATTTAATTGTAACTGTTTATTGTTGCTGAGAGACATCCCTTCTTCAGCTTTTGGGTTCAAGAGTAGTAACCCCTTTTCGGGAAAACACCTTCATGTTACCTGCATGTGATATTTGGGTCTGGATCATGGCATGATGAGCTTTTGCCTCTTAATTCATGTGCAGAGGAAAACCTTTAAGGAAAAAGAGGCAAAACTCATTTTAACCTCACACCCTCTGTCTCCCCTTCCTCCTCTAGTGGAGGCACGACTGGTTTGAAAGCCGTACCACGATTTAGGAAGCGTGGACTCCATACCATTCAAAACAAAAAAAAGAAACCTAGATAATAGTAGTTCTTCTTGCACCATAACTTGGATGATGCTTTACTCTTTGAATTCATTTGAATTATGGATAGGTCAATATGATTTGGGAGGTGATTATCCTCACTGCAAAATGTATTGTCATGTAAGTGGGGACTTTTTCAGGAGTTTGTGGTTGTCCATTTCACTCCTGGAGAGCTTGGCGGTGCATGATTCATATGCAAGTGTGAAGTTGAATGGTATGCAGACAATAAACTGCCTCTTTTAAACCGTCTGACGCTTCGCCTTACTTCAGGACACATGGAGAGCTTCCTGTAAACAATAAGAAAATAATAAATGCGAAACCAAAAAATAACAAAAACAAATGGAAACATTTAGGTGGTACTTAGAAGCCAAGAAGTCTCATATCCTGATTGGGGCCTGCCTGTCTGTTAGAAGGGACTGCACTCATATTTCCATTACTGTCTCAGTTTATGCCGCTCTTCCCCGAGGCTTAACCAGAATGCAGTGGGAAGGGAGGCAGCCACTTGTATGGACAAAAAAAAAGTACTTGGGGTAGGGTCGGATAGGGGATATGCAAAAAAGTCTCCTGAAAAATAAAACTGATGGTTATTTTACTGTGGAAACATCTCCAGCAACGTAGGTGAGACGGTGAGGTTACCTTGGTGAAAAGCGATAGAACCCTCCCCCACTCTTTAGAAATACCTGGAGTGCATGCAAGAAGCATTGTTAGCCAAACTACGCAAAACCGTACGACTGTATTTAATGTATAGCATAGTTTATTCATGTTAGACCTGGCCCTTTTTGCAGGTTATCCCCAAACTTTTTGCCTTTTGTCTCCTATTTGTCTGACCCTGTTTGTGTTGGTTATAGGACTCTGGGCACTTTACCACTGCATATGCTCTATGTAAATTGTGATTTTGATTGGTTATCCATCATTGGTATATCTGATTTACTGGTAAGCCCCAAGTAAAATGCACTGTGTGCACCCCGGGCCTGTAAATCAAATGCCACTGGTGAGCCTGCAGCACTGATTGTGCCACCCACGCAAGTAGCCTTTCAAAAGTGTCTCCGACCTGCCATTGCAGTGTCTGCGAACGCAATTTTAATTTCCATGTTGACCTGGCAAGTGCACCCACTTGCCAGTCCATAACCTTCCCTTTTCTTACATGTAAGACACCCCTAAGATAGGCCCAAGGTACCCCCATGGGCAGGGTGCAGAGTATGTGAAAGGTGTGTGTTACATGTCCTGATCGTGAAATACGGAGCATTTTGTTTTTCACTATTGAAAGGATGTCTGTCCAATAGTTTAACATGCAAGCTGCCTTGTAACATCTTAAAACTGTAACTTTCCGGCGGGCGTGGCTTGCAGACAAAGAAGATGGCCGCACACTAGGGGAGCAGTGCGGCAAATCCTGTTTATACACCCCTAATCCGTCATCATCCGTAGTTATGGGTGGCACCTACCACCTCAGGGAGCAGTTGGAAAGTGGCGTACAGAGTCTGACTCTGGCCCGGTCCCAGTTTTGACGTCCTCTGCTGCCATGGAGAGGAGCAGCTGGGGAGCCGGACGGTGATAAGATGGCTCCCGGGGCGGCAGGGCTCCGAGCCTGAAGCCTCCCGCCGCGGGAGAGACGTGCGGAGGCGAGCTTGACTTGCAAGGCGGTGAGCGGGTAGCGGCTCCGATCTGCGAGTGATCCGGACCAATTGGAGTAGGTCCCGGGCTCGTCCCGGCAGCAGCTGTGGTTCACGCAGCATCGGGCCCGACGCAAGAGGCACAGCGTCTCGAGGCGCTGATAATCAGCGCAGCATCCTGGGAGGGTGGTCGGAGCCTGACGAGGCCTACATAGCGGGGGCATCGGTCAGTTGAAGCAGCACCGGACCAGGTGAGAGGGTGAGGGCCCCCTTGCCGGCAGCACACAGAAGGAGGGAGATCCCCCCCAGAAATAGACTCTGGATAGAAGAGAGGCTGGTAGTGACTGGTGGCTCGGCCTGGTGGAGGACCGGAGGGTCGGGGCAGATAGGAAGCCGGTGGCTTAGTGGGTCGGCTGAGCATTGAGTGATAATCCTGCAGGCCCTCCAGGTCAACTCGCATAAGACAAGCAGTGGGCCGCTTCGGTGAGAGAGGGGCCTGGAACATACACTAGCGGTTCGTGGACTGCAAGGCGCTGGTTAGCCTGGCCTGGAACTCTTTTGGGGTCCTTGGCTTGAGTGGTTGGAGTACCACTTCGGGGCGCAGTGGTCCCAGCCGGGTGAGTGGGCGCCCAGGTGCGGCGTGGGCCTGTAGCGAGTAGTCAGTCAGCGCCGAGGGGCAGGCCTCTGGGGGCCTTGTGAAGAGGGCCTCGGACAGGCCAAACAGTGGTGCCCAGCGAGGGGCAGTCGGCGGCGAGGCGGTGGTTTGGAGCATGGGCCGCAATTAACCATTAACCCAGAGCCAAACGAACTCCATAGATAAGTACACAGTCAGCATGGATAGGGAGGATGACATGCAGCGCGGACGCCGGCAGGACGAGGCGTCAGGAGAGTGGCCGAACCCTTCGCTATGGGACATTATGCTGGCTATCCTGAAGGACATGCGTGGCACTTTGGAACCTAAGATTGATTCGGTCACCGAGGAGGTTAATCTTCTACGTGTGGACTTCAGCAAATTGTCAGACAAAGTATCGGAGGCTGAGAGTGGTATTGGCAGTCTACAATCTAAGACAAAGAGGCTCGAGGAGCAAGTTGCTGCACCTACGAAAAACCAAGCCGACATCACTTCCTGCCTTGAGGACCAGGAGGGCCGGGCGTGGCGCAACAATATTCGAATCGTGGGGGTCCCGGAGGGAATGGAAGGCCCCTCTACGGACTGGTTTGTGGAGGATCTAATACTCCATCATCTTAAACAGAAGCGTCTTTCCAAATTCTACTCAGCCGATCGAGCCCACCGCGCACTGGGGGGGCGGCCTAAGCCGGCCCCCCCCCCCCCCCCCCCCCCCCCACCATCATGGCGCAGATCCTGAATTATCGTGACCGCAATGCTATCCTGCAGGCATCGAGGGTGTCCGGAGACCTACAGATAGACACAACGCCATCATTCGGTTTTTCCCGGATTTCACTTTAAAGGTACAGCGTCAACGTAGGTCGTTTGATGGAGTGAAACGAGCCCTCAGGGACCAAGGAGTAAAATATATGATGTTGCTCCCCGTACGCCTGAAGGTCCTTGATGGGGAAAAGGCATATTTCTTCGATTCATCGGAGGAAGCTAGCGATTGGTTGGAGGGATGGCGGACCGTGGGCCGCTGGGATGGATCGAGATGCCCAACTCAGAACCACGTGAGCCAGGGGACCCGGAACAACGCAGCCCCATCGCAAGAACTTCCTCAGATCAGACTGTCTCTGATTAAGTGACGATGTGGGTTGAGTTTACATAGAGGGACCTGGTCGCTGGCGGTAAGGGGGGGCGCCCCCGGGGTCCTGGCCTTTCACTGTTTGGAGGGTGTGGGGCTGAGGAACTGTGGACTACAACTAACCTGGGTGTTCTGGGCTGCTGTTGTGCCTCATGATGGACCTACAGAGACTTCGGCACTGGTTTGAATAATGGGGGGGGAGGGGGTGGGTTGGGGACCGTTCTCTAGGTTCCTTTCAGGGGGTGTGCGGCTGCAGACTTACGTTCCCTAACTCTGTTGGTGTTGGGGTTTATGGGGCAGAAGGCACTCTGCATGTTATTCCGGTGGGTGGTTGGGGACCCACTTATCAGGGAGGCAGGGTGGGGGGTGTGGGGCAGGGGGAGAGGCTGGGAGTATTGGGGAAGTTTGATGTTTGATTGCTTATATAGTCTCCAATGTTCAAGCTCAAGGGTTACACAGTTGCTTGAAGCTGTGGCCAGGGAAAGATTCGAGAAATCTCAGGCCTTTATACTGGAATGGGTGATCAGACGTGCTTGAGAATATGGGCATGGAATGTCGATGGTTTGGGTAATAAAATTGAGCGCACTTTGGTCCTGCAATACTTGAAATGCCACTACCCTGACGTAGTACTCCTCCAGGAGACCCACCTACGAGGTAATAAATGCAAGGCCTTGGACCGGTTTGGGTTTAGGATGGTGGGCCACTCTGGGTTTACGTCTGGCTCTAGGGGGTTGGGTATACTAGTCCGCAGGGCACGTGGACGGAAGACTCTGGGTGCATTGCAGCGGTGGCGACAAGATGGGAGGGGCGCACGCTCGTACTCTGTTCCTGTTGCATCCCACCAGGCCTCCATACCCAGGCATACGTTAAGATGGGGACACACCTGACGGACCTCCCTCGGAGCACCCTGGTGCTTGGGTGGGTGGGGGGGGGGGGGGACAAACGCAGTCATGGAAGCTGACTTAGACCGCTCTGGTGAGAGGCTGGGTAACAGAGGGGAACTGGGCCTGCGGGGGTTTATAGCAGCGATGGGACTTGGGGACGTATGGCGCGCACACAACCCCTCCAACAGACAATACACTTTCTACTCTGCTAGGCATGGGACTCTTTCCAGAATAGGCCACCTGTTTGTGCTGGAGGATCAACTAGGTGACTTCATGGACTCCTGCATCATGGCCAGAGGTATCTCAGACCACTCACCGGTGGGGGTCACTCTTAAGGGACCGATGACAGATAGGGCGGCCTTTCCTAGAAACGAACCCTGGTGCCTCAGAGATGACTCTATCTCTGACAAACTGAGGGAGAGTTCCCAATTATACTTTGCAGAGAATGAGGGATTGGTCGATTCCCACTTGACCCTTGGGAATCTTACAAAGCCGTACTACGGGGCCAGGCGCAGGCACTGATAGGCGCTCAAAAAAAGGAGGAAGCACTCCAAATGAGACACTTGGAGAGCGAAATTGAATCCCTGGAGAAAGTAGTCTGTGAGTCCCCATCCGTGGAGAGTAGCCATGAGCTGGCTCTTAAGCAGAAGGAGCTCCGCGCGCTGGCGGAGGGTGAGCGTGTGCCTACGCCCTTGCCACCCAACATAGGATCTATGACGCAGGTGACAAGAGTATGAAGCTACTAGCATGGCTTGAACGTCCCGGGTTGCCGCAGTGGAAAACCAGTCCGGTACCCTGGTGACCACCAGCGTTGCCATAGCAGAGGCCTTCGCGTCATACTATGAGGTGGTTTACAACCTGGTGTGCACAAGGACGGAGACGGATTGCGAGGAGTTTCTTCGTGACTTTGCCTTGCCCACTCTATCCACTGAGCAAGCCGACAGTTTGGAGGCTGAGCTCACGGGGTTGGAGCTGGGAGAAGCCCTCAATTCCCTGCAGACCAGTAAAGCTCAGGGGCCTAACAGCCTACCGGTCGAAATCTATAAGAGGCAAGCCAATATCGTGATAAACCCCATGCGACGGATGTTCTTCGAAGCGAAGAGTGTAGGTAGGCTCCCGCCTGATCAGCAGGAAGCCACGGGAAGCCGCCCGAGCAATGTTCGTTATATCGGCCTATCTCGCTCCTCAACGTTGGGGCCAAGGTTTTGGCCAAAGCCCTGGTGACGAGATTGCTAGCGGTGCTACCTGATTTGGTGCATGTTGACCAATCGGGGTTCATGCCGCACAGGAGCACTAGACTAAACCTGTGTCGACTATACGGGGTCTTATACATGACGGAGGGGGAGGACGATACTCAAACGGCATTGATGGCGCTGGACGCCTCAATGGCCTTTGATAGTATAGAATGGCCCTACTTGTTCAAAGTATAGGAGCGTTTTGGCTTCGGACCGGTGTTCTGATGCTGGGTCCGCCTACTGTACGAGCAACCGACGACAAGAGTGAGGGTGAATGGAGCGACGTCCCGGGCGTTCCCCTTGCGCAGAGGCACCAGGCAAGGATGTCCGTTGTCCCCCGCTCCTTTTTGCCTTGGCCTTGGAGCCTCTGGTTCATTGGATTCGACGGGACAGGTCATTTTGGGGTCTGTCGCTTACGGACGAGTGGGAGGAGCATATCTCACTATACGCAGATGATATTGTCTTGTATATGGCTAGGCCCTACCACTCGATGGCACAGGCGCTTCATCTTTTTGAGCTCTTCCATAGTTACTCGGGGTATACGATCAATTGGACCAAATCACTGATCTATCCCCTCACTGGCCCTCCCCCGAGGATCCCGTAGCGATGCCCGGCTTCGATCGTCACTGAAGGGTTTTAATACCTGGGGGTTTATGTGACTAGGGACAGAGCGGAGTTCTTTACCTGGCTCGGATGTTGCCCACTGGCGCTCTTTGATGGGGCGTGCTGCGCTTTTCAAGATGTTCACACTACCCCGACTGCTTTATATACTGCAAAACTCGCCCTATCCGATCCCGGGTGGGTTGTTTAAATGCATCTCCCTGTCAGTGCGGACGTTGCTCTGGGACAGGGGAAACCCAAGAATAGCATTGTGCAAGCTCACTAGGTGGGTATACGACGGGGGCCTGGCCCTCCCGGACGTTCAATTGTATTACTGGGCCTCGCAGTTGCTGGTGGTTAATGATTGGGTCTACGCAGAGAGGTCAGAGCCGGCCTACAGGGTGGATAGGAATGTTATGCCAGGGGGCACTTGAGAACCCTTGGGTACACGAGGAAGCGCTGTAAGGATCTCCCGGCACATACAGTGGTGGTGATTCAGTGTTGGAGGGAGGCCAATAATTTCCAGGGCTGAGCAGGCACCCTTACGGGTAGGACGCCGCTTTGGTTTGGCGACCAGCTCGCTGAGGTGTCTTGACTGACTGGCTTTAAGGGCTGGAGGCTTATAGGGATTGACTACTTGGGTTATGTGTGGAAGGGGAACACACCTCGATCCTTCGTTTACCTTGAAAAAGAGTACAGACTGCACGACTCCCAACACTACCACTATCTGCGCCTCACCCATGCCTTACGAACATGCATACACACGGATGCAGCGCACCCAGAATATTCTTGACTGGAGGACAGGCTCCTTCTTGACCCTATCCCGGAAAAGCCTACCTCTACCATTTACTGCAAGCTCATTAATAACATGCCTGACCCCCTGGTGACTCTGCTGGGAGAGATGGGAGGGTGATATTGGCAGCCTTGAAGACGACGACTGGCAGGATGCAGTGCAGTGCCCTCGCGAAATTGCGATTAGGATCAGGTTTCGCCTGGTGCAGTTGAAAATACTGCACCGGGTGTATTATGCACAAACTCAATTGTTCATCTGGGGGAGGTGCTTGTCGCCTTTGTGTGCGAGGGGCTGCCAGGGTGAGGGGTCCTTCTTCCACATACTCTGGCACTGTCCGTACATAGTGCCTTACTGGACCAAAGTTGCACAAACAATGGAGTTAGTGGTGAGATCGTCGGTGCCGGTGGATCCGAGGTGGATGCTGCTAATGATCAGAGGGGCTACTGACTGGTCCAGATATAATGAGATATGGCTAGCTACTGCTGCTGGAGTGGCGAAGCGAAACATAGCCCGCAACTGGGGGGCGCGGGCACCCCCTCAGTGGGAGCAATGGATTAGGGATCTGGATTGGTGCCAGAGGGTGTGTCAAGAAATGGAAAAAGGTATGGGGCCCCTGGCGTAGATACCGGGCAGGGCGGGCGGGGTTGGTTTAATGCCGTCTGTATTATTGTCCATTCCGCTACTACTGTGTCCGTTCAACTGATATGTACTGATGTTTTCTATATTTCATCTGGTCACTGCTGTGTACTGAATGAGACCTTGAGCATACTTAATACAAAGAGTTAAAAAAAAAACTAACTTTCCTTTGGGACATGATGGAGAAATGGAGTCTAGGCTCTCTGAACTCAGAATTTAATAACACACTTTCTGGTAAAAGTGGTTGTTAAATTGTGTGTTGGGAAACACCACTTTTAGAAAGTGAGCATTTTATTGTTTAACCATCCTGTGTGCCTCTGCCTATTTGTGTATTCATCGTCTGGTTTTGGAGTGACCAAGCTGGAGATGTGCAATCACTCCACATAGTCACAAGGGCGGTTGAGATGCGTCATGACTTTCCTGGGTGACTCTTAGCCATGCTGAAAAGACCTTTCTGCATTTACAGTGAAAGGATGAGTTTGAAAGGCACTTCTCTTGTTAAAGTATGCCAATTCTCAGTCGGATTCGCTAGTACTGGAGACTGCCGTGGCTTCTGCGGTTGCGGTGCAGACACCGCGACCGCAGAAGCCACGGCGGTCTCCGGCACTAGAGGATTAAGGAGGCGTGCCTCCAGGATTAACAATCCTTTGAAACTAAACACACTGGGACGAGTGGAGCAGACATAAATCCACCGCCCGAGAATTCTCGGCTGAGAATTGGCACACTTTAACAAGAGAAGTGCCCGGAGGAATTGATGAGCGAACCTTTTGGGCAAGGTAGATTTGAAAGTCTAGTGAAAGTAAAGATTTTAGTTCCTGATGAGAACTCCATGATTTGAAGGAGTTTGAAACACATAGACCTGTTTCTTCTGCCATAAGAATAGTGTACTAAGTTAAACTCTTTGACAGTACATTTGTGTTTTAAATTCTTGTTCTATGGCATGTAACAAAATGGCTTTAAAATAGAAATTAATGTACATAGGGTGAATGTTGGTGATGTGGTGAATGTATGAGTGAGAACAGAATATGATTATGAAACAGAATCTTTATGTATGGATGGGATGAAGTGAGTGAAACGTGTGATGGTCTAAAGAATGTTTTTATCTAAGAAAAGTATTTTTGCGATGCAATGTGTAATGATTTAAGAAGGTTTAATTTTGTGATGTAAGAAACAAACTAAAATAAAGAAAAAAGATTTGTTCTAGACTGAACAGGTGGTCTATGGTTGATGTTGTTGGAATTTCAACATGGCCTCTCAAAAGTGAGTGAGTAGAAATAAGGTATCAATATTGGCAATTGTTTTGTTCATTATTGTATTGAGGCTTGGCCTTACTGTTTTTGAGCCCAATCCCAGTTTTGGTATTGGTTTCTGTCTGTGGGGAGAGGAAAAGGACTGTATTTTTACCCGGCTTTGGTATCCTGCTTGATGATCTCCAAGGGCTTGTGTGTGCTGGCCTCCTGAACATCAACGTCTTGAAGATATATCAGGCTGCTCTTCCCCCTCCCACCACTGCACCTGAGGCACTGAGGAAGTGTGGTGCCATGTTGGGAACAGTGCCGCTGCACCAGCGTGTGCCATGTTTGAAATAAATAAATGCCAAGCAGAGTTTCCCTGTGTTGCCCAATAACTGTCCGCAAACATGGTCGGAGACAGAAGGCTGAGGACCCATGAGCAATGTAGCTCATCGTCCGGAAGAATGGTGAAGGTGTCCCTGTGTTGCCGGGGCAAATCCAGCCCCATCCCACCTGCCCCTTGCTGGAGAAGTGCAGAGCCAACACCGGGGTCGCCGTGAGGGACGACAACCTTGCATTTGTGGTTGAGTGGATCGTGAGGACTGAGACACGCCTCTGCTTTTGCACAGCATCGGATGTGGTCTGTCGCCAGAGCGGGAGCTCGGAGATGCACCTCTGCTCCAGTAGCCCAATCCGGGGCCCAGCACCAGTGAAAGAGGCGCTCTTGTAAAGCAGCCATGGGAGTTGTGGGGCTGCTGTGAACTGCCCTGAAATCGGCAGACAATATTCGGCAGTGAGTAACCCTGCACTCCCTCTCCTAATGGCAGATCCCTGTTGGTTTTACCAAGCCCACTCTTGGGCAACAGACATTCGTACTGTGATAATGTGTATGTTGACTTTTTTCTGTCATTTTGAATTTGTCGTAAGTTAGATAAAATACTACTTATTTTTCCAAACTGGTGTGGGGTCGCTTCTGTGGTGTTGTCACTTTGTTACTGTGTATTGGGTGTAAATACTTTACACATTGCCTTTAGGATAATCCTGTGTCACGTGCGAAGCTACCAAGGGGATGAGCAAGGGTTTTCTAGAGTGGGTGATCCCCTTACCCTAACCAGAAGCAAGGATCCATACTTGGGCAAGGTGCATACCAATGCCAACTGAAGACTCCCAATTCCAACAATTCACCACTGACCTACATAGCACCAAGAATAATAACTGCTAGAAATATTCCTGGCAAATCATCTATCAACATTTTGTGAGCCTCTAAGAACAAAATGTGTTACTTAAAGTTCCATCAGCACAACATCTCTCCCCCTTAATAACAGAAAGATAATGCCACACTAGAAAAGAATGGCTAGGGAAAATGTTTAAATATAAAGAGATACTTAAAGTTGCTATAAAACATTCAATAAGAAACAAATACTAACTAAAGTCATAGGATATATCCCACGCTGTGTAAAACATCCGAGAGTTAAATAAGGTAACAATATAGAAATTCAAACCATCACAAAACCTTAAAGGTTTCCTGATAACTCTGTTGCTTTTAACTCTTTGAGGTTGAACATTGGGTCTAGTTGTAGATTGTTCTTGTTCAGCTAGTTCACCATCTTCATCCTCCTCCCTTCTTAAACAAACTTAAAAGATGTATTGCTTCTCCTATTTCACCACTCATAACTGTTCGCTCTGACCTTATCCCTCTTGAACACCTCCACTTCAGCAGTGGTCCTGAATTTAGAGAAATCTTTGTGTACATGAAGGGGTACTTTAATCCACACCTAATCACCCACCAAAATTGTCTTCCCAAAATCTTTCACCCCAGTCTTCATATCCTATTCTAGTTTCAATTTCTGTTGGTGAAATTCAACTTTGGGTCTGATTGAGACTGCCATTGCCCATTCATGTTCTGTTCAACTATAGAACTAACTTTGTTCTTAATAGTACTGCTGCTTTGGTATACCTTCGGAAAATGTCCAGTTTTTCCTACAGTTTCTGCATGTTGCTTTTTTGTCTAGACATGGGCACAGACCTCAAACTGGAGGATGGCTTTCAAAACCACATCTATAATGATGTCTAAAAAATGTAATGTATCATTTTATATTGTAGGCCTTTTCTTCTCATGCGTGTCTTAAGTAGAAGTTGAGCTTGCCTTCATAACACTTACTCCACCATGCTCTTTATTGACAAAATCTTTCAGGAATTTTTTTAAATTTCAATGCTCTTTGAAATGTCAGTTGTTTCTGCCAATGATAGAATTTGTAATGTAAGTAGCTTTTCATCCTGGTGCTGTTCACAAGTGAAAAAATATATGTCTCCTAACAATCAAACTAGGCTGAACATCAGTTTGTTTGTCTAGTTTCCTTTCTGCGACTTGAAATTCATGTAGTTCATTTTCCTCATCAGACATCATATTAAGTGGTAAAGTTCTTGGATTGCCTGTCCTTCAAACTCCAAATTATGCTCCAGTAAAAATCATTTCCTTTCAGTGCAATATCTGTTCCAAAGCAGTTGCACCCTGGAATTTGGGAAAAACTTTGAACCAAGTTTCCCAATTAATAGATCTAAATAGGAGTTTCATCAGGTGTTTGCTAAAACGACGGCGAGCAGTCATACTTTGAATAGTGTTAAAGTAAAGAACTGAACTAAAGACTCCAAGAAATGTGTATCACTGTATGACAAGAAGGTTCATGTTTGTACAAACTGACCATAAGAAAGGTGCGTTTGTCACTGTATAATTTGACTCACTAAGACTCCTGGCATTCCTGAAAGTGTTCCTTACTAGACTGCCATTTGACAGCAAGAGACTGTTTGAGGATGAAACTGATAATTTACTTGATGAATTTAACCGGAACTATGACCCACATACGTTTGGATGTATCAAACGTTGCATTATTTTCTTTTTGTCAAACGGATAGGTTACAATGGAGATCAAGGTGGTTGAGGTGGCAGTATTAGCAGCAAAGCTCTTCACAGTCTACTGTCTCAAACATAAAACGACTTTAAAACCATTGATCTCGCAACTGCACCACATCCACTTGTGGGAATGGGTGTCCGTGGGTCCAGCATGGAAGACAAATGTGCACCCATCCAATTTTGAGGAAACATCTGTTCCCACTTATCCCTCCCCTACTTATGGCTTCTGTATCTCCCCTCAGCCTAACATCTTCATGAGTTAAGTCCTGGTATCGCTAAAGTAAAGATAAAAATCAGTTGAGAGAGTACTCCTCATTTAACAAGGCAAAGGTTGACCCTTTGGCAGAGACTGTAACTCTTATTACCCCTTTGTGCGGATTATTGCTTAACTTAACAGGATGGGCCCTTTAGGAAGATTAATGATGAAGCCACTTCAGTGGTGCTTCCTTCTATATTGAACCAATTCGGGGCAGACCATCATCTCCTGATATCTAACCTCCGCAAGATCTGCATCAATCCGCTGTGATTGTCCAACCTCACAATCTTCTGGTAAGTGAGGCTTTCGAACCAGATGGGCACAAGTGTCACTTGTTACTGATGTCTCTCTTATGATTTTGGCAGCCTGTGTGGAACATAAAACCGACACCATCCTTTTTTGTATGCTCAGTGCAGAACTGCAATATTTAGGAAATAATACTGAAACTACAGCACCTAAAGGCATGGTTAACCATAATGCATTGCCAATAAAATAAAATATTCTAAAACATTAAATGAAGAAAAATCTTAAAGGAAAAAAAAACCTCTAAAAAAATAAAATGGGAACATTAATATCAAACCAAGTGAGTTTTTCAAGACCCTTTTTTATCAGTAGGGAGACAGATAAAGTCCTGAATTGGCTTGCCTTTCAAGCTTTTGGAGAAATGCACTGAACTTAGTACCACCTCCTGGTGAAAGAAAAGGCAGCCTTACAAGTCAATGTAGAGTGCACACACAATGATAGGCTGTAATATTGATGGGCAGAAGTAAAAATCTTTTTAATCACAGTGAACAACCTACCAAAAGGAAAATGTAAATAAATTAAATGAAATGTCAATTAAATACAAATAGTTTCTCACACAGAACAGTCAAAGAGTCTTCCAAGAAAGTGATGAACAAGAAATTCACAAGTATGAAAAATTGGAAAGAGTAGACTCCTTCAAAACCATATAACTTGGGAGAAATTACCGACGCCCTGGTGCCTAGCAGGCACTGCCGAACCGCTCTTCCCCCCTCCCCCCTGGGAAGGACCTACTCCCTGCATGACCTCGATCGCCCCATGCCTTTGCCCCGCAATTGGAGGTTTACCTCTGCAGACACACATTGACACTCTTCCCACTACCCTAGCCCTTCCCCCTCATCCTTCCTTTTTAAGCTATCCTCTTCTCCTCATTCTTTCCCTCTCAATCAAATCAATCAGGGGTTTGTTAAAGCGCGACTACTCACCCGTAAGGGTCTCAAGGCGCTAGGGGTGGGGGGGGTGCAGGTTCCATTCCATCAAGGAGGGGGTCTGTCGAAGAGCCAGGTTTTGAGGTTTCTTGCGAAGATGGGGAGCGATGTCTGTCTGAGGTGGAGCGGAAGGGCGTTCCATGCTTTGGCAGCGAGCAAGGAGAAGGAGCGGCCTCCCGATCTGGTCTTTCTGGTGTGGGGGACCATGGCGTAGGAGAGCTGGGCTGATCGTAGGGTCCTTTGGGGTGCGTGGAATTTGAGTCGGCTGTTCAGGTATGCTGGTCCGGTGCCGTGGAGGGCCTTGTGTGCGTGGGTGAGCATCTTAAAGGTGATTCTCGCCTCGACGGGGAGCCAGTGGAGTGTGCGCAGGTGCTGGGAGATGTGGCAATGTTTTGGCAGGTTGAGGACCAGTCTTGCGGCGGCGTTCTGGATGTTCTGTAGCTTGCGGATGAGGTTTTGGTTTATTCCGGCGTAGAGTGCGTTGCCGTAGTCAAGTCTGCTGGTGACCAGGGCGTGAGTGACTGTCTTTCGGTGTTCGAGGGGGATCCATTTGAAGGTCTTACGAAGGAGGCGGAGGGTGTGGAAGCAGGAAGATGAGACAGAGTTGATCTGGCGGTATATTTTGAGCTCGGAGTCCAGGATCATTCCCAGGTTGCGTGCGTGGTCTGTGGGGGTTGGCGGGATTCCGAGGGCGGTGGGCCACCAGGTGTCGCTCCAGGCGTCGGGGTTTGGGCCCATGATGAGTACTTCTGTTTTGTTGGTGTTTAGTTGTAGGCAGCTGTTTTTCATCCATTTGGCGACGGCTTCCATGCCTTCTCGAAAGTTGCGTCTGGCGGTGTTGGGCTCGTTGGATAGGGAGAGGATGAGCTGGGTGTCGTCTGCGTATGACACGATGTTGAGTCGGTAGGTTCTGACAATGGGGGCAAGTGGAGCCATGTAGACGTTGAAAAGCGTCGGGCTGAGGGAAGAGCCCTGGGAGACCCCGCAGGTGGTAGGTGTGGGGTCCGAGAGGAAAGGGGGGAGTCTGACCTGCTGCGTCCTGCCGGAGAGGAAGGAGCAGATCCAGTTGAGGGCCTTGTCCTGGATTCCTGCGTCATAGAGTCTGCGTATTAGGGTGAGGTGGGAGACTGTGTCGAACGCCGCTGATGGGTCGAGGAGGATGAGGGCTACTGTTTCTCCTTTGTCCAGTAGTGTGCGGATGTCGTCTGTTGCGGCGAGGAGGGCGGTTTCCGTACTGTGGTTTTTTTCTGAAGCCGGATTGGGAGGAGTCGAGGATGTTGTGTTCTTCAATGAATGTGGCGAGTTGGCTGTTGATGGCTTTCTCCATGATTTTCGCTGGGAACGGGTGCAGGGAGATGGGTCTGTAGTTTTTGAGGTCGGTGGGGTCCGCTGAGGGTTTCTTTAGGAGGGGGTTCACCTCGGCGTGTTTACAGTCGTCGGGGAACGAGGCAGTCACCAGGGAGCGGTTGATGGTGTGGCGGAGCATGGGTGCGAGGGTGTCGGCGGCTCTGTTGAAGATGTGGTGGGGGCAGGGGTCCGTGGGGGCCCCTGAGTGGATTGACTTCATTGTCTTCAGTGTGTCTCCGGTGGTGAGGGCTGTCCAGTCATCAATCGCTGGTTTCCGGGTGTCGGGGGTGGTTGGTGAGGGTTCAGTGTGTTGGTTGTCTTCGTCGAAGTTGTCGTAGATGCTCTTGAATTTGTGGTGGAAAAAGGTGCTGAGTTTGTCGCAGAGGTCTTGTGAGGGAGGGATGTCGGTAGACTCGCAGGTGGGTTGGGAGAACTCCTTGATGATGCTGAAGAGTTCCTTACTGTTGTGTGCGTGGGTGGAGATTCTGTCTTCAATCGCTTTTTTCCTCGTTTCTCTGATGAGTTGATGGTGGGCGTTGGTGGCGGCTCTGAAGTTAAGTTCGGGTGTCAAGGCAGTTTACCTTCGACACGTTTGTTATAAAGTTGTGAATATAGCATTAGTTACAGAGGACTGTCTAATCCAGATCATTCACGTTGCGACCTCACGATGGGGGATACACCACATGCTAACTAACAGACGAGATCAGGGGAAGGCGCGCGACCGCGAGAACATGCCGCCTCACATTACACCTCATCCCCGCACCTCAGACTACAATGCGTGAAACGCCATGCGGCATCACATTCGCAAAAACAAAAAGCTTCCATTTCTTTTCATATATTCCATCAGTTCTGTCAAAGCAATGTGATGTGTGTTAAAAAAACTCACCATGTATTACCATTGTGTTGTATAGTCGTTATGGTGTTATGCAGATTATGTATATCATTTCCTCCTGCTCAATGCCTAAGTGTGCACTGAAAATAAATGCTGGAAAACTAATAAAATATATTCAAACAAAAAAACTTGGGAGAAATTACTGTTCACGAGACCCTCCAAAGAAAAAAGCACAATTGTTTATAAAAAAGAATTGGATGGTATACAGTGCCCGCAGTAGAAAGTTGAACTTCAAAGTGTGAAAAAAGACCAAAGCAGCTCCGTGCAAGATGGGAAAAGAACTATGCTTCAGAAGTGTATTTTTGAAGGGGAAAATGTGAAGAAAAAAAACGTAAGATATTCAACCAAATAAAAAAACTGAATAAAACTACTTTCTCACACAGAACAGTTAGAAAAGTCCTTCAACAACAAAGCATTCAAAAATTGGGAAACCATGACTACTTTAAAACAGTATAAATTGCTGGCATTTACAGTTCACCACACCTCTCCAAACAATGAAAACAATGCTAATTGGATCTAGATTGGAATGTTTGCAGTGCCCTCTGTAACAACTCAAATTGTCAAACCTTAACAAAAAGCAAATCCTTGCGGGATGGAAAAGGAACAAAGTGTCGGAGATAAATCAAGTTATGACATGTATGATCCTTAATCAGTAGACCTCCAAATGGAAAAGAAGTTACAATTTGTAGGATGCTGGCTCTTTGTATAGTTGACCAAATCGAGGTAGACTATGTAGAGATTCCAGGCAACCCTTATTGGTTTACAGAGACAAAACTGATCACACTAAATACTCTTTTGCGGTAGTGTGAGTGACTCTGATTAGGCTAATCTTAGTGTAGTGCTAAGCATTAGTTTTACTTACACAGGCAGTAAATGACACACTCGAGAATAAATCAAGACCTATTTAGAAACATAGATCATATTTGTATATGAATTTTGAAACAAAGGACTTCGTTATCAAATAAGTAATTTTTTAAATATTACTTTTTAAAGTAAAGTAAAGTCCACATTTGTAAAGCGCACAATCACCCGTAAGGGTCTCTAGGCGCTGGGGGGCCGTCGGGAAGATTAAGCGAGCTATTGCCCAGAGTCACATGGTGCTGGGCTGACCTGCCGCCGGAGCCGGGGATCGAACCGTGGTCCCCAGATTCCAGCGCCAGTCGCCCTGGCCGCGGCGCCACACCTCTTCCACCTTTTACAGGTAAGTAAAATGTTCTCTAAAATGCGTCTTTATGCAGCAAGGCTGTCCTATGGGTAAACAGACATATGTTGCATACAGTAATTTATGGTTGGTTTCTGGGGGTCTCCTTGGGGACTTAGGATTGTAGGGGCCAAGGTCCAATGTACCACCAGCAGTTACTTATTACCTGCCCTGGGGTTACGGAGTGGAGAGGTGCTGGTCGGGTTGCTAGCTTTGTGTGCTACGCCGGTGGAAAGAAGGCAGGCCACTCAAAACCGGTTGCAGAGCGGGACTTGGGGACAAGTCCGGGAGCGCTCGGGAGGGGGGGGGTGGGGTGGGAGGGGCCGGAATTAGTGTTCTCAAGAGTGCCTGGAGCAAGAAGGCACAGTCAATTCTCAGGGACCCGGGGTGGGACGCTCTGGTTCAGAGAAGATAGGTCAGCTGGGCTTGGTGAGTTAAAGGCCCTCGCGGTTCTCGGTCTCTCTGGTTGAGGGTGCAAAATCACAACGGCTGGGCCACTCTGGAAGTGGGTCTCTGCAGTGCTGACGTCCCTCAACGGTTGCTCAGTCTTGATGCAGTGGGATTCCGGATTGTACTCTCATGGCCTTTGTTTGCTGAAGGGGGTCCAGTACCCAGGGTATTGGGGCTGTGCTATTCCAGTTGGTCCTTCTGTCCTCTCACTTGTTTGGGGACAGATCTGTCCTAATGGAGCACATATACCTCTTCCTGGGTGGCTGCTCCGTGGGGCTTGTTGGGGATTTGCTACACTGTGAACCAGGCTCAGCTTCTACAGTGCCTGCGGACTGCAGGAGTGTTGCTCCTATACTCCAAGAGCGATTGCTGGCAATTTGCGAAGGGCTGGCAGTATACCGGGGTTATTGGCAGATGCTCAGTTGCAGGATGGGTCACTTGGTCAAAATTGTCGAGACTGGTGCAGGCAGGGTTTGGCGCCAGAAGTCCACAGCATGTCTACAGTTCTTGTTTACTTGCGACACTTCTTTGTCCTCATCTTCTGGATCGATTAAATCTAAGTTCCTGGCATCAGGAGTGCCTTCTAAATACTCAGGTTCGAGGCATGTGGGCTGCTAAATTCATATCTTTTGCATAGATTGCCGCCTAGTGTTGGGTCCGGATGATCGCACATTGTTGTCCTGGAAGAGTCTTCGAAGTATCCTGAGATAGGTGGCTCCTCCCCTGGACTACAGTGCGCATGGGCATCGGCTCCATCCCCAGATTGTTTTTTTCCGCCATTGGGTTCGGATGCGGTCTCGACGTCTCTCTGTCGGAACCGAGAAAACTTACTTCTTTAAGGCCAAAAGGCCTTCGTTTCCCTACGTCGGTATTGTTTGCGTACGGTCTCGAGTTTCTTCCGTCTCTTTGAGTCGGAATCTGAGGAGTCGTGTTACTCTTCGGACATCGAGGCCTTCTCATCGCAGCAAGACCACGACATTTCAACATGGAGCGGAGCCCGTTTAAATACTGTCCCGTCTGTGGGTCCAAATACCCACATATCGACGTGCACCCGGTCTGTAATAAATGCCTCTCGCCAGACCATAACGAGGAGAACTGCATGGCCTGCTCCAAATTCAGGTCGAAGAAAACGCTCAAGCTTCGGCGCGCGGTGCGCCTCGAGGCCCGGCAGGCGGCCCCGGCACCAGATAACATCTTCGGCGACCCGGAAAGAAGAGGGCCTAAGCCATCATCTTCAAATCTCACCACCTGCGACGGAGGTCGAGGCCGATCCCGAAGAAAACGACGGGGTCATGGACCAAGACCTTGAATACGTCGACGAGGTAGGGGACGACGAAGAAGTTTATGGGGCCGCGGAAGATAGCTCAGGGGATGAGCTATGCCCCGACAGTTACACGGATCAGGCTCAGGTCACGGGATCGCCACTCGGCCTTACCCAAGACCCTGCACCGCAAGCCACGGCCCCGCCTTCAGGCCCGGCCACGGACATACCTGCGGGGGCTACGCAGCCCGTATCGAAACCGAAACTGAAAGCATCGATATCGACTGCACCTAAAATGGCCGACGCAAAATCGAAACCGAAACTACCGGATTCGAGTGCACCTAAGATGGCGGTCGTTCCACCAAAAACACAGAAGCCTGCTACCTCATCGGCTCCGTCGACCTCCGGTCCACAGAAGTCGAAGAAGACTGTCGAATCGACTGTGCCGAAGTCGTCGGCGGAGGATGCGTCCTCTAAGAAGGTCGCCCGTCACGGGTCGACCGGGGCGACGCCGGCAAAGTCCACAAAAGTCGTCGACAAACATTCGGTGCCGACAGGGACGCCGTTAGACGAACGCATGGTTGAGGCGGAGTCTGCAAAATCCCTCGGATCGACGGGCGGAGGCTCGACCCATAGGTCCAAAGACTCCGTGTCTACAGCTGCAGCATCGACGTCGAAGACTCCAAAGGGACCACAGAACGTCAGAAGCGAAGGCACGGTGGCGGCCTCCTCGTCGGCGCCTGGTGCCGCAGTGAGTGGCGCATCTCACATCGCTAGTTCACTGCAAAGAATTCGTGATAAGGCCACTGCGACGTCGGCTCCCGCGCCGTCGCACCAGAAGCCGATGGACATGCCTGCAAAGCCTGCTGCCAAGCTTCTATACATTCTGCCGCCGAAGGAGGCACCGAAGGCCTTTGCACCAAGGACGGCGCCGAAGACATCTGAATCTTCAACGTCTGGTGGAATATTGGGTCGACAACACGACTCAGGAGACGAATCTGAGCGTTATGTCGACGCGGACACGGGCAAGTTGACCCTTTATAAGCGGAAAATCACTTCCCAACCAGTGGACTCCTATGTTATTCCACTGAAAAAGAAAAGGCCTGCACAGGACATTCCTGCCCTAGTTGAACCTATCCAGCCTCCGCCTAGGAGGAGTCCAACACCTTCCCCCGACCACTCTGGGGGAGAGGAGGAAGGACAAGATGACCAGTACAATTTCCCCATCAATGACCCTGATGCACAACAGGATTCCTATGATGACACAGGTGACCAGGGAATCCAACAAGTGGGGCAAGACCCACAGCTTTTCAGTGTACGTGCATCCCCAACAGAGGATTCTGCAGGATTTCATGCACTCATTGAACGGGCAGCTGCTAATCATGACGTGGACATGCATGCTGACCCAGTAGAGGAAGATTTTCTATTTGACACTTTTTCAGTCTCTGAAAGGACAGTCAAGACACTTCCTATGCTCAAAGGTGTCCTTAAGCATGCTGCGGAGATCTTTAAGGAGCCTACCAGAGCGAGAGTGGTCAACCCACGCATCGAGAAGAAATACAGGCCAGCACCTGCAGACCCTGCATACATTCGGGGACAGTTGCCGCTTGACTCTCTTGTAGTCGCAAATGCCCGCAAACGGGCAAACTCCCAGACAACGGGTGAAGCTCCTCCCCCAGACAAGGAGTCTAAAGTGCTTGAGGCAGGGGGCAAAAGAGTAGCTGCGCAGGCTGCCAATTTCTGGCGTATTGCAAACACACAGGCGCTATTGGCACGTTATGATAGGGCGCATTACGACACCCTAGAGCAACTTTTACAACACCTGCCTACGCAGTTTCAAGAGGGTACCAAACTGCTCATAGAGGAGGGAAAACTCATCTCCAACGCAGCAATAAAGTGTGCACTTGATGCCGCAGACACAGCAGCTAGGGCTATTAACACTAGCGTCATGCTAAGACAACAAGCGTGGCTACGCATATCAGGGTTTAAACCAGACATTCAAACAACAATACTCAACCAGCCCGTCAATCCTGATAGACTGTTTGGTCCTGATGTTGACACCACCCTCGAAAAGATTAAAAAAGACAACGAAACAGCTAAGTCTATGGGGGCCCTTCAATCACAACAATTCCGGGGTAACACTTTTCGTCGCTCAGGTGCACGTGGTGTTACCCGAGGACAGATGGGTCAACAATCACAGTTCACTAGAGGTGGAGCACAGTCCTCGTACTCCAAGCATAATAAAGGGGGTTATCGAGGAAACAGCACCAGGGGACGTGGCAGAGGAAACAACAACTCCCGTTCCTCTGCCCCGAACAAATAGTGACTCTGTCACTGCCCCCCGACCATTTAACACCTGTCGGGGGGAGACTCCAGCAGTTCCTGCCAGTCTGGACCAACATCACCACAGACAGGTGGGTAAGACAACTTATCCAGTACGGTTATTGTCTAGAGTCAACGTCCACTCCACCCAACATTCCACCAAGGCAACGTCCTATGTCCGCAGAGCATTTGCACTTATTGCAGCAGGAAGTAGTGGTGATGCTGCAAAAAGGCGCAATCGAGCCTCGTGCCAGTGGAGGAGGAAGGCACAGGAGTCTATTCCCTGTACTTCCTTATTCCAAAAAAGGACGGATCCCTCAGACCCATTCTGGATCTGCGCCCCCTCAACCTGTATATACTGTCAGAACATTTCCATATGCTTACACTGCAACAGATTCTTCCTTTGCTGAACCAAGGGGACTTCCTAGCAACCTTAGACCTCAAGGATGCTTATTTCCACATACCACTACACCCGTCCCACAGAAAGTATCTCAGGTTCACCATCCAAGGCAGGCATTATCAGTTCAAAGTCCTACCCTTCGGAGTGACCACCGCCCCCAGAGTGTTTACCAAGTGTCTGGCGACGGTAGCGGCGCACCTCAGGAGGCAGAACATACATGTCTACCCCTACCTGGACGACTGGCTCGTTCAAGCAAAGTCGGAACAACAGTGCGCCGCGGACATGTCGACCACCATTCACCTCCTTCACAGTCTGGGCTTCTCGTTGAACTACCCAAAGTCGCACCTTCAACCAGCACATGTGCGGCAGTTTCTGGGTGCGACAATAAATACCCTGACTGCTATGGCTCAGCCAAACAAGGTCAGGATAGACAGCATGCGGTCTCTAATCCAAAAGTTCAGGGCGCAACACTCGCTTCCAGCGAGAGTGTTCATGCAGTTGATTGGCATGATGGCCTCCTGCATCTTCATAGTCCCTCACGCGAGGTTACATATGCGTCCGCTCCAAGAATGTTTGGCAAATCAGTGGACACAGGATCGGGGACAAATGACAGACCTAGTGTTGGTTACCGGTCGGGCATACAACTCTCTGCATTGGTGGAATCCACACAACCTTTGCAAGGGCCGACCGTTCCAGGAGCCAGTGCCACACATTATCTTGACAACGGACGCATCTCTCCACGGATGGGGAGCTCATGTGCTCAATTACACAGTGCAGGGACTATGGACGACGCAGCAACAGAAGATGCACATCAACTATCTAGAACTGATGGCAATCTTCATGGCGCTCAAGTCCTTCAATGTACATCTGTGCAACAAGGTAGTGTTGGTCCGGACGGACAACATGACAGCGATGTACTACATTCAAAAGCAGGGAGGCACCCACTCGCCACAGCTGTCTCATCTGGCTCAGAGCATGTGGAAGTGGGCCATTCAAAGGAACATTTTCCTCATGGCAGAACACCTCCCGGGCAAGGACAATCAGATGGCGGATCTGCTCAGCAGATACAGCCATCAGATGCACGAGTGGGAGTTACATCCATCAGTACTCCGCCCGTACTTCCAGCAGTGGGGTCATCCAGAGATAGACCTGTTTGCCACAAGGGAAAACGCAAAATGCCAACACTTTGCCGCCAGGTTCCCTCACCCACAGTCGCAGGGGAATGCGATATGGATGAACTGGTCAGGCAAATTTGCGTACGCTTTTCCCCCAGCACCTCTCATACCGCTGGTGGCAAGAAAGCTAAGGCAGCACTCAATGACACTCATCCTAGTTGCTCCAACGTGGGCACGCCAACCATGGTACACCACGTTTCTGGAACTCTCAGTGGTGCCGCATCAAAGGCTGCGACTAACACCCAGGCTCTTGACGCAGAACCATGGCGACATTCAGCATCCAGATCCGCAACAGCTCAACCTGGCGATCTGGCTCCTGAAGTCCTAGAGTTTGGCTACCTTCACTTACCTCCAGAATGCATGGACATCATCAAAGAGGCAAGAAAGCCCACTACCAGAGCATGCTATGCCGCAAAATGGAAGCGTTTCGTCATTCACTGTACAGCCAATAACATAAACCCGCTAGATGCTTCTATCCCTAACATCATTTGCTATCTGCTACATCTTTACAAGTGCAATCTAGCGTACACTTCCATTCGGATCCATCTATCCGCCATAGCGGCTTATCTTCAGAACAGGCAGCATCTCTCTGTCTTCAGGGTGCCTGCCATTAAAGCCTTCCTAGAGGGTCTGAAACGAGTCATTCCCCCAAGAACACCGCCAGCTCCGGTGTGGAACCTCAATGTGGTCCTCACCAGACTGATGGGCCCACCTTTTGAGCCACTGCACTCATGTGAACTCCAGTTCCTAACATGGAAAGTGGCTTTTCTTATTGCTATTACGTCACTAAGACGTGTCAGTGAGCTGCAAGCGCTCACGATCCAAGAGCCATTCATACAAATTCATCCAAATAGGGTAGTACTACGCACTAACCCCAAATTCCTTCCGAAGGTGGTGTCACAGTTTCATCTCAACCAAACTATTGACCTGCCCGCATTCTTTCAAAACCCACAAACAGTAGCAGAAAGAATGCTCCATACATTGGACGTTAGGAGGGCGTTGATGTACTATATTGACAGGACACAAAACTTTAGGAAAACGAAACAACTTTTTGTTGCCTTCTCGCCACAGCACAAAGGCAACCCTATTTCCAAAGCAGGAATAGCCAGGTGGATTGTTAAGTGCATTCAAATCTGTTATCAAAAAGCTAAACGTACCTTAACAATACCCCCAAGGGCGCACTCCACACGCAAATTGGGGGCATCCATGGCTTTCCTGGGGAACATTCCTTTGGAAGACATTTGCAGAGCAGCCACATGGGTTACACCGCACACCTTTACAAAACACTACTGTGTCGATGTGCATTCCAAGCAGCAAGCAGCTGTAGGACAGGCTGTTCTCAAGACACTTTTTCAGGTTTCTGCAGCTGGCACGGGCAACCGCCGCTAATGGAGGGACTGCTATGTATTCTATGCAAAAGATATGAATTTAGCAGCCCACATGCCTCGAACTGAATATGCTACTTACCAGTATGCATCTGTTCTTGGCATGTAGGGCTGCTAACATTCATATCGCCCACCCTCCTCCCCGGTGCCTGTCGCAGCTGCAGATATACTCTTGCATTCAATCATTAGTATGGACATCCTTTACACTTTTCACTCCATCTCTGCCACAATGGCTAAAAACAATCTGGGGATGGAGCCGATGCCCATGCGCACTGTAGTCCAGGGGAGGAGCCACCTATCTCAGGATACTTCGAAGACTCTTCCAGGACAACAATGTGCGATCATCCGGACCCAACACTAGGCGGCGATCTATGCAAAAGATATGAATGTTAGCAGCCCTACATGCCAAGAACAGATGCATACTGGTAAGTAGCATATTCATTATGGGGCATTAAGGGGAGTGACAGGTAGTAGCCAATGGGCTGCAAACCTTTAGGGTGACTACACCCCTATATGACCACTTTCTGTGGGAAGTGGGCATAACCCTGACCCACTGAGTCTAATTCCACCAAAACAAAGATGGTGAAATTCAAAGTTCCGTGTTCACCACCGGTAGCCCACCTTAGGCGTGGAACTAGCCTGATAGGGAACACCCCTCCTGACGAGCTAATTTTCCTGCCTGTCCAGGTGCCAAATGGGCCTGGGCAGGGGATGGCATTTCCTCTGTCTGGGGAAGCTTTGGTCGCATATCAAAGGTGGCAGAGGCCTATGAAGCCTCCTGCCTTGATTTGATGTTTACTTCACCATGCTGCTTGGAGGAGGAGGTAACACCACCGACCAGAGAAGGTATTGTTTCTGCCCTCAGAGAACCCTGGCTCTTACCTGCAGGGGGATCAGAAACCTGTATGTGGTGGCAAGCTGGTCTACATTAGTCAGCCAGAGCACTAGTGGTTGGTAGGTTTTCAGAGGACACCTCTAAGGTGCCTTCTGGGTGCATGAAATGAAATGAAATGAAAATTGCACTTATATAGCGCATAAGCTACCCTGAGGTCTCGCAGCGCTTTATCTGAAACCGAAGGAAAACCGGAATTACGTGCTAGCAGATTGTACCAAATAGATGGGTTTTTATAAGTTTCCTGAATGCCAGCAGATTATCAGTCCTTCTAAGCAGGAGAGGAAGGTCGTTCCATAGCTTTACAGCATTAAATGTGAATGAGCGACCTCCCCACCGAGCTCTGTGTATCTTGTTTGAAGTAGCCAGATGGAGTTGGCTGGAGCGCAGGGCTCTGTTGAATGATTTAATAAATCATTCACTGGAATATGTGGGGGCTTATTAACACAAGGTGTTTGATACCAAACATCTCTGGTTTCAGTGAAGCCATCATGTAGTTGGGTAACTCGTAATTTCCTGTGTCAAGCACATGTACTTAAAATGGCTTCCCTGTTCACTTGTAATGTCTAAGAATCAACTTGGACATCACAGAGACATATCTGCTCATGCAGATATGTCCACACATGTAGCATAGTACACCCTGTGTTAGGGCTGTGCGGCCTGCTGTAGGGGAGACATGCAGTGTCCGCAGGCATGGCACACAGGAGGTGTGCCTTTTCGTATCTTCACTTTTCTCCCCAACATGTCATGCAGCCTGTAATGGCAGTTCACATTAGTGTGGTCAGGGATCACTTAGGGTCGCACAATACATGCTGCAGCCCTTAGGAACCCTCTTTAGTCTACCTGCCATAGATACCAGGGGTACCATTTACTTGGGACTTACAGAAGGGGCTACAGGTATTGCCCATTGGGGGAACAATTGTACAGTTTTAGAGAAAGATCTGGCACTGAGGAGTTGGAAGACTAGTAAGAACCTAGTCACTTCTGTCAAAATTGCATCAAATACCAGGCAAAATGTGGGGGTGACCATGTCAAAAAGGGGCACTTTCCTACACCAGTACAGTACAATTTACGGATGATATATTACTTTTTAAGTTTTATTTTTTACAGTTTTCTCTAATTTCCTGTAATGTCATTTAACATTTTTTTTCAATTTAATTTTTTTCAATAATATCTGTTCTGAACATTTTATTGTCAATATTGGGGTTTTAGGTATTTTTTAGTGTGTATTATGACTGTGTACCATAAAATGCTTCGCCTTGGTTGGAGGAATACTTCCAGGTTTTAATATAGCCTCATTGTATAACTGACAAACTAAACAATTTAATAGTATTTGAAAAGGAAGTTTCAGATTGGGTCCAGCAGCTTATACTTCATTGCATCATTAATCTCAACAAACAGCTGCCTCTGAGACCACGAAAACTGATGAATCTGGCTTTTATGAGGAGCAGTGATATACAGTAAAGGTTTGACTGTTACTGCCCAAAGCTCCTCACACAAAGTCTCAATTTAAAAGTGCTCCACTATCGAAATGTCGTACTGGGACACTGTAATCAACTAACCTGAATTATTGCCTGTACATTTCCAGAATTCCCAAACCCATTCACACCAACACGATGTTGATCAACATATAGGATTCAAAAAATAGATATGGATATTTTCTTGATTATTCACACCAATCAGCTATTTATGTAATTTAATGTGAACTTTAAAAAATGTTTTGCTTCATCTCCCTGACAGTTTCATTGCTTATTTTGTGTTTTTGTTACTTATAGGCACGCACCCCTCTAGAGCAGGAAATATTTAACATTCTCCATAAAAATAAGCAACCATTGACAGACCCATTACTTACGCCAGTGGAGGAGGCGTCGTTGAAAGCCATGAGTTTGGAGGAGGTGAGTACTGAGATGGTATCCTCTCCTTATTTCCTTCTCATTCCAAGATGTATTATTCCTATTCACTCTAGAAACCTGTTACTGCATGCAGACCTCTACTTAGCATTTAAGTAAGCCTGTCCCAACATTCTTCATTTTAATATTTTAGGCAAAGTTACGTCGAGAGGAACTGCAGAAAGCACGGGCACTCCAGTCTTACTATGAATCCAAAGCCAGAAGAGAAAGAAGGATTAAAAGTAAAAAGTATGTATTTAGTGCTTTTTTTCAAAAATATTTTTTATCGAGTAACTCTGGGGTGTAAATGCTATAAAAAGTGGTCAATTATTCAGGGTTAACATTTTTTTTATTTACTATTGTATCATCATGTACACTTTGTAGATCTCGCCTATACAATGAATGCAGTGTTCTGCAAGACATGTTTACTCTATCTATACTCTACGCCACACCACTCTATACCAGTCTTCTCTATACCACTGTACTGTATATCACTCTACTGTTTCTCCACGTTGCTCTACGCCACTGTACTGTATGCAGTTCCACTCTGCACTATGCCACTCGACTCTACGCCATTCCATTATACAGTGCGCCCCTCTCCTTTGCGCCCCTCCACTCTACTTTATACCACTCTACTCCTCGACCCCATCTCTACTTTGTCATTCTACTCTATGCCACTAACTTTAAGCCATGCTGCTGTGCAACATGACTAAAAGACATTGGTAAAGCCAATAGTTCTCATATAGGCATGACCGTTTGGCTCTGCCAATGCTTGTTCCTGTATCTTTCCATCCTGAGTATGGTGATGAGGTGATTGGGCTGCTGAATAGTTTGCTGTTTTCGTATTATAGCCATGTCTTGTCAGTATAAGCTTACATTATAAGACACACTACTCCCTTTTCGCTATCTACTATAAATTCTTCTGGATCTTTCATAAATTCACATCCTTGAATACTTACCTCATCATCCTGCTGGGTACCATTGTTAAACAGCTGTCTTTCTACTGCCTCTGATAATATTGAGACAACAGACATCCTTGTTTTAAGTGCACCAAATTCTGACAAATGAGTTGGAGATAGTAATCCCTCTTTCTCTTCCTTGAGTGTTCAACTTCCATATTTTCTACTACGCAATAGAGTGAGGGAATCCATTAGAGGTCTCTTTCATAATTGAAAATCTTTGGAAGATTTTGACTTTGAATTCAACATATTTTCAGAGATCATGCATGTTAGGATTATTTGTGATTGGACAATTTATTGAGGAGAAAATGGCAAACAGCAAAAGCAATTCCTTTTTAAAAGTTTTGATGCTTAAAATAAAAGGCATGTATATAAAGGACAGCCATAAGCTAGGCATAGTTTGCCTTTACCCTGATCATAACACAAAGAAATGGGATATTTGTGTCACTCTTCCTAAGAAGACCTTAAAAGATAGTGACAGACTTCTCTTCTTACTCTCTTGGTAGACAACACATCACCTCCTTTATATCTAGTGTAGGAAAGGGCCTCTTTTTGACATGGCCATCCCCACTTTTTTCCTGGTAATTGATGCAATTTTGAAAGAAGTGCACTGGGTTCCCGCTAACCGGATTCCAAGTGCCAGATCTCTTTCCTTAAACTGTACAATTATTTATCCAGTTGGCAATACCTTTAGCACCCCCTGTATGTTCCTAGTAAGTGGTTCCCCTGCACATAAAGCAAGGAGACTAACCAAGGGCCATTTGGTACCAGATAAGGTGGGAAAATGAGTAGTCAGAGAGTTGTTCACCTTCAATCTAGACCCACCCTTTAGGTGGTCTACCTGATGTAGACACGAAAGATACATTTCTGCCATCTTGGTGATGACAGAATTAGGAACTCTTGACTGGGTTATGCCTACTTCCCACAGGAAATGGTCATACAGGCGGAATAGTGACCCCAGGGCTAAGTAGCCCATTGACAACTACCCTACACTCCCCTAACACTCCTAAATCTAGTATTTAGGGGAGCCCCTGGCACCAGGAATTCAGACCCTGTTGACCTGCAAGAAGTAGACAGATGCTGAAGAGCCGGAAAAGAAAGAATAGAGGAACAGCAACTGACTTGCTGCCAAGCCTGCTGACCTGCCTGCAGTTTTCGACAATTGCGCCAAAGATGACTTAGCCCACAGCTGCTGTGCCTCCTAAATGCTGGGAGGTCTACCAGCCCTTTACCCAAGACCCAGGAACTCCTGTAGAATAGCGGAGCTGCTTCCCTACATTCTACAGGCAACCCAAGAGAACTGTGAGGACTCCGTAAAGCACCACTGCACTGTGCCTCTTACCCTGAGTCAAAGTGGGCAACAGTGCCAGAGTGGGCCCCAGACCCTACAGGGACGAAGCTCACCTTGGGTTTGCCAAAAGTGGACTCTAAAGGTGCTTCAGGCTCCTTTTACTGTGACTATCTCCGGTAGTGAAGTTGCCTCAGCCCAAGGAGAAGAGGATCAAAGGTGTCTCTATGTCCCCGGGCATCGTGAGACCTGAGCCCACTTTTTGTCTGAACCGATCCCCATAGACATACTGTGCACCAGATGTTGAAAAGTAACTCTGCATCCGGCCACCACAGTTCTACCCGAGGTGACCTGTTGGTGCTGCCTTGGACCCTGCCCCATACTCATCTGTCTTTCCTCCATAGGATAACATTACCGCTCAATAAATTGCACTGTCCATTTTTAGAAACTGTAAAAATAGATAAGTGTTATTTTTATAAATTGGTTTGGATCTCCTCATTGAGTCGTGTATCATTTATTGGCTGTGTGCATGCAGCAGATGTCTAACACTCCTCTCTGATAAGCCTAAGGCTGCACAACCCCCCCACACCCCCAAGAGAGCACCTTGAGATTGCTAGAGCAAGCCCCTGTCCGCTTATAAGGGATATCTGGATTCTTTGCACAGTACCTCTTTTTGGTATACCATATAAAGAACCAGCTTCATACATCTAGTAACTGCCAAGATGAAGAAATTGGATTAAGAGCAAGCCAAGAACTCAAATGAAGGAAGTTCAGCATTCTCGTGACCTGCTGAGCATGCTTTTAAAGTTTTGCCTAATAGTCAGCCACACAGCAGAAATGGTTATCATAATCAACGACAAAGAAGGTAGGCCAGTCGACAACGTTGTATTTCTTGGTGGCTGCTGTGACAACTGTCTGCTTCTGTACAGCAGAAGAGTGCCTCAATGATGGCAGTTCAGGAGACCCAGAAGAAGAAAAATATGCCACCGCTGTCGACAGAATACCTCTGGATGAAACCGAAACCACTTCCGTTGATGAATGATCAACTGATGGTACAAAACCCACTATCAACAAGAGATAAGCCGATTGCACTGACCTGCCATTGACAAAGTTTTAATAAACAGCACACAACTTACAACTGAAGAAATGTTTACCCCCAGCATGCTAATGGAACATTGATTATAGTATTGATGGATTCAAGTGCATACGGTCCACACTAGCAAGCTGCCCTGCCAACAGACAGTAGACCAGTACCAAAAGTGCACTACTCGTCAGTAGTTCAGCCACATTTATCTCTGTTCATAAATTCACCATTGCTTTCAGTCTTGAATACTCAACCTATGGCTCTCTTCAGAGCTATCTCTTCAACTTCCAGGGTTTAATCTGCTAGATACAGTGATAAAAGAGACAAAAAAGAAAGTCATCAGAGAAACCAGTGGTTAGCTTCTTCAACTCATTAGAAGGTAAGGAAGAGCACCAGTATACCACAACACCTAGGCAACCACATATTGACTTTCTGCTACATCCGAGCAGTGAAGAAATCATCCTCCCTTACGTAAATTGTGAAACTCGTGCAGTCCCCATCAAGCACAAGCCATTATTTGTTTTGATAATCAAGTTTACTGGTTTTAAAGAACAAATCACAAAATACATTCGGCAGCAAAATCAAGCACATTATTTGGATAAAATACATTTGATAGAGAGACGATAGAGACTTGTAAGCATTCTCTAGGATAAATAAGAACACTTGCATATGGTTATTCCTGTACAAGACACCCACGCAACCCTTAGGGCAGTAGATTGAACCATTTGCCCCATATCTTGCCAAAAAGTTTTGGGCAGCCCCAGGCCTCAAAGAGTTCCACACCAGTCCACCCAGTCTCCATTTCCGTTTAGTAGGGGGCTTGGCCTGAGACCAGAGTGACGCTATATCTCGCTTCGCTACTGCCACCGCTGTTCCTAGGAATCGCTTATCGGCCCGAGATCCATCGAGGCCATCAAACACACCCAGGACCAAACATAGTGGGTCATGTGGAACCGTCCACCCCAGGGTCTGTGTGAGTTCCAGTTCCACCCCGCCCAAAATGGTGCAAGGACAGGGCATTGCCAAATCTTGTGGTAGAAGTCCGCAGGGGAGTGATTGCATCACGTGCAGGTCGAGGAAGGCCACATACGGGCGCTGTGAAGGCCTGCAGGAGTGAGGTAAGCCGTATGGCAGTAATAGAGTTGGTCTAGACGCAACTTGGAAGAGGTCATCAAGGTCTCGGGGACCATGAGAGCATCTCTCCAGTCCGCGTCTTCTAGGGGGCCCAACCAACACTCCCAGCGGGCACATAACAAGTCTAGGGATGCGGGCCATTGTTCACTAGGGAGCTTTAATTCCGGGGACTCTGCAGCACTGGTCCTTTTGGACCTAAGTGCCGCCTTCGACACTGTTTCCCATTAAACTCTTCTGAAACGCCTCAAGGAAGTGGGAGTGAGAGATGTGGAATTGGCCTGGTTTTGGTCCTTTCTTGAAGACCGGTTCTTTCAGGTCTTTGTTCCTCCATACCACTCTCGGGAGGCTGCTCTCAAGCGGGGAGTCCCTCAGGGCTCTGTTTTGAGCACTCTTTTGTTCAACTTGTATGTCAGACCGTTGGCGGAGGTGGCTAAGAGCAGGGGGCTGTCCCTGGTGTCTTATGCCCACGATACCCAACTGGTGTTTGCCTTCTCGAAGAAGTGCAATACCAACGTGGGTAAGTTTAAGGACGACCTCTTGGCTATCTCAGACTGGATGGCGGCTAACTGCTTACAGTTGAACGCCAGCAAGACTGAAATTCTTCTCTTTGGCAAGGACCGAAAGCTTTGGTCGGAGCAGTGCTGGCCAGACCACCTCAAGCCCGCCCCCGCCCTAAAGAGGCGGTGAAAAATCTGGGCGTGTGGTTCGACAGTGACTGAACTTTTGATAAACAGACAAAAGCTGTCGCTGGGACCTGCTTTGGGCTACTACGTGGCCTCAGGCCTTTGCTCTGCTTCTTTCCCCCTAAAGTACGTCAGACTATCATCCAGGCATCCATTATGTCCAGACTGGACTACGCCAACTGTCTTTACCTGGGCGCCAACAAGGCGAGTATTAAACGCCTTCAGAGGGTTCAGAATGCGGCGGCTCGGCTTTTGGTTGCATTGCCTACATCTCACTCGGTTGCACATGTGCTTCCTAGGCTCCACTGGCTGCCTGTTGACCGGCGTATTGAGTTTAAAGCACTTTATTATTCCCATATGATCTTGACACTACAGGCCCCACCAGGGCTACTCCACTTGTTGGAGTACTATGTGCCGGGGCGCCTGCTTCGATCTGCTGACCTTGCACTGGTCCGTGACCCACGCGTCTGGAGAGCGAGGGCTGGTGGTCGCTCCTTCGCTTATTTAGCCGCAAAACTCTGGAACTCGCTCCCCCTCACCATGAGAGCTATGCCAAACCATCTGGTATTTCGAAAAGCCTTAAAGACCTGGCTTTTTCCCCTGCAGGTAGTCTAACTGTTGCTGCTTCACTGTTCGGTCCTGGTCTCATGGGGTTTCTGGTTGCGCTGGGACGCCTCGTCGCTGAGGCAGCTACGCGCTTTATAAATCCTAAATAAATAAAATTTGAAGGCAGAGAGGATGTCCAAGCACCATGGGCCGGAACTCTCAGGGTCTGCCAGGAAGAGGAGGACGTAGGGGGCGATCTTGTCGACCTGATAAGGGTCCTAAGCCCGTCCTCGAATGTGGGAGAGGCCGGGGCTCCATCGGTAACGTGAAGGATAGCGGCGAGAGCAGACAGCCCTGGCGATTGCCCCTCTGAATAGGGAACGTCTCTGAGAGCACACCGTTAATTAGGACCCTCGCCTTAGGACTAGAGTATAAGACACGTATGAGGCGCCGAAATGGGGTGCCGAAACCCATCACCTCTTATACGTCTCCCAAGTAGCTCCAGTCCACCGTATCAAATGCTTTTTCAAAGTCAATGAAGAGCAGGGTCAGATTTGGGGGGAGATGATGGCGGTGTGCAAGGGCAAGGTGGAGGCGGCTTATGCAATGTCGGGTACCCCGGCCAGGGATAAAACCGCATTGGTCTGGATGGACCAAATCTTGTAAATGAGGGCGGAGTCGTGGAGCCACGGCAGTGGCAAGAATGTTAACCTCGGTGTTAATGAGGGAAATGGGGCGGTAATCCATACATGCAAGGGAAGATGGCTGTGTCTTTGGGAGGACCACAATAGTGGCTATGTCTGTCTCTGGGGGGAAAGGACCCCGCATCTACAACATGCTTAAACAATTCCACTAAGTGTGGGAGCAACATGACGCGATAGGTTGCAAAGTTTTCTTGGGGATAGCCGTCCAGCCCTGGCGTCTTACCCGAGTGCAGGGGGGAAATGGCCCCATGTATCTCCTCCGGGGTGAAGGGAAGATCCAGAGTCTCTGAGATCGTCTGGGAGAGGCAGGGCAGCTGGGTCCCGGTTTCGGACAGCAATTCCGAACTGCGGTGGGTCTTAAGGGTGGTGGCAGCTCCCTGATACTCCCGCTTTGCTTGTGGCCACATATGTTTGAACAGCGGTGATTTTACTACTGAGTGTTCATTTTTCTGCACAAAGAAGAAGGCTCTAAAAACTTACCTTTTCAGAATGGCCTATTAAATACTAATGGCTAACAGAATAATTTAGACTTCTACTTTTCTTTTTCCTTCGGCCACATGCTGTTTCTTTCTTTACGCGCCAGGACACTCTGGTAGTATATGAGCGCGCTACAAAACAGCTAAAATAAAAAATAAATTCAGCCAGGGAGGTTTCGGGAGGTCGGGCCACGTATTGGGCAGCGTAATAGCCCGCAAAGGCTTGGGCAGTAGCCCGAGAGGTAACGTGGTGAACGCCGGTCCCATCACGGATCTCGGGAATAATGCAGTTGGCTTTGGGGTATGAAACTAAATTATGAAGTAATTTGCCATTTTTATCTCCCCAACCCGACACGCGCACCACGGAGGAACGCCATAGCATTTTAGCGGACTCCAGCGAGATCATACAGATCTCTTCACGGAGCAATGTAAGCTGCTGAGCGGAGTCATTGCTTTCAGTATACGCCTGGGACGTCTCCAACTGTGCAGCGTGGGCCTCCAGCTGCACAAGGCGGGCGGCTTGTTCCGTGCGCTTAACGTGGACGAATTCTCTAGCTGCCCCTCGTATAGTGGACTTGTCGGCCTCCCATAATGTTCATGGCGATGAGACCTAACCCATATTAATCGAAAAATAATGCCATGGTTCCTTCCCCGAGAGATTCAACGAATTCCCCATCCTGCAGAAACCAAGCGTTCATCCGCCAAGCCGTACGAACGCCATCAGGGGAGTTCCCGAGACAGAGGGAAACAGGCGAGTGGTCCGAGATGCCTCGGGCAGGATGGTAGCCCCGGACATCAACAGACAGTCAGAGGCTGGCAACAGGAGCAGGTCGATACGAGAGTGAGTATGGTGGGACGCTGAAGTGTGAGTATATTATTCCCGACGGGAATTCCACACCCTCCATGCATCGCAGAGACCCAGGGTGGAGGACCAGTCAGGTATGAGCTTAGCAGAGGCAAGACGGGACGCCAAGGGAGCACCTGTAGTGTCATGGGAGGGTTGCATAACTTCATTGAAATTGCCTCCGATGACTGTCGGACCCTGTGGAAAGGTGGATACTACGAGTGTAAGACGTCGAAGGGCAGAGGACGTTGTTGCAGGGGGATGTATACACACAGGAGATTAAAAGGATGCCCTTCAATCTTGCCCGTCAGGGCCACGTAGCGGCCCTGTGTGTCCGTCTCAGCCTGTGCCAAGGTAAAGGGAAGCCCCTTTCGAAGCAGTATGGCAACCCCTGTGCGAAACCAGAATGCCAGACCCTGTCGAACCCATACCGGGCGAGGAAGGTGCAGTGAGTGCCCAGAAGGTGTGTTTTCTGTAGAAAAAGGATATCGGGCACATGACGCTGGACGCTGCGAAGAACAGCAGTACGTTTTATGCGGTCTAGTAGGCCGTTGAATGTGGAGGGGTCTATTTAAGGTGGACTTCATCTGGGTGGACAGTGTGGAAAAAAAGAACAGCGCAAGCGGGCACCAGCCATTATTTAGAGGCCTCATTCACTTTTAGCTTTGTGAACTATGATCCAAGTGTCTGTTAACTTGTGGACCTTCTTAAAACAATGTTTTTGGAGTTTGCAGTGCATTAACTGCAGTAATTGCTTATTAAATCGCCTTCTAAGCCACAAGACATAATCAAACCTCTTGAGCCTCCTGTAAGTGTGCTATCACCGGTTCTTTCAACTTGGAGAGTACAGCTACAGAACCTGAGCTGCAACAAAAATCATCAGAATCGGAGGTTTATTGAAAAACAAGCTTATCATAGCAAGAGTGACGCCATCAAAGAAGACGATAATGACTTAAATAATTCTCATGTTTGTGTTGGCGATATTAATAACAACATTGAAGATGAGCTTCAAGAACAGGATATCTCTCAAGGTAAGCAGACCCACTGCGTTTCAGAGTGAGATGGCTACTTATCTCCGGGAAATACAAGCCCAGAACCTGCACCAAGCATTTCACCACCCCATGACTCTGGATGATGTCATAGATTGATGAAATCAGTTTCCAATACATTCAGCCTGCCTACAGTAGCAGTTAGGAGATCTTGCTTGATAAATTTCTCCCTTATTTACTATTTGCTTATTCAGACCTTAAATATTAATTCATCATAGTACATTTATCATCAATTTTCGTAGGTACTTGAGAAAACCGGCAACTCCAGCTTTTTTCTGTGCATTCCCTAGTACAATAACCAGCACCAGCTTGGGAGTTAAATAACCATTGAGACTGATATGATTAAAGCCTATTTTGAATCCACATAACTTTTTTAGAGTTTGGGAATGGGAGCTCACTGCCTCCCATCCCAGAAGAGTTCTCCTCTTTGTGTTATGCTGAATGCAGTTCACAATCCGTGCTTACTTGAATATTAGTAGTATTTCACCATAGTTGGTGCAGGTAATGCCGTTAATCTCTAGACATATGCTTTTGGATTTTATCCTTCATCAGTAGAGAATAGAGATCAAAAAATAATTTTATCATGGGTTTGCTGAGAATCCTGCCACAGTCCTCTCAGATCTTAGTACCTCTCACAGGCATATCTCCAAAAGCTTGTCCGCTCACTAACTCAAGGGAGACTTTTTAAAGAGAAGAGGGATGGAGCACACTACCTCATTCCAGCAGAGTTTGACCCTTTGCATTATGGTGAGTGCAGTTCACAATTAGCGCTTACTTGACTATTAGTAGTAGTAGTTCACCAAGGTTGGTGCAGATAGTGCTGCATATTTATTTATGTATGAGAATGGTGATTTATTTTCTTAAAACATAGTTATCTTAGATCTAATCCTGATTTTATGTCTCAAGCGATGTGCATTTAATGAGTTTTGAATGTGTGTGCCAGCAGAAAAAGGGTAACTGGGTGATCTGTGGCATCCAAGAGGACAGCTTTCCAACAGACTCAACTCCAGCGGTATTACTGGGTCTTGTCTAAATAGTCTGTTAGGTGACATAATGTGAATATCCACAGTGCCCAGTTCTCTCATACAGAGTTTGTGTGCAAATTAGATTCTAGGTAACTTACTTGGCCATAAGATTTTTTAGACCATTTATTGTGAAGAAGTTGTTGACAATACAAGGGTAATTTTGTAGTGTGCAGAGAAATTAGGGAAGGGATACCATTTTTAATAGAGCTGACCTACCTATTACAGAGAGAGAGAGAGAACCACACATCCAGTTCCCTTTCGTGCGGCTGAGTAAGGGTGCAATGTTAAATTCTCAGCTTTTCTTTAAGTCTAAAGTTAAATTAATGTCTAGGTATTTGAATTGATCGTCCGCTATTTTTAATTGGGTGTCTGACTAATTGTGTGGACGATCACTGGTGACATGCACATAGGTGGACTTACACAAATTCACTTACAGCTCCAAGCCATCTGTTTCAACCTAGGCAGTGTGTAATCTGCCCGCTGAATATATAGCAGCATGTCTTTAGCGTATATTGAAACCCTATCAACAGCCACATCTTCCCACCAAAACCCTGTGACTTGGGCATCTCTCTTGATCGCAAGTGGCTCTTCCACCAGGACAAACTATAGGAAATAAAAAGGGAATCCCAGTGTGTATTTCTCCCTTTAGATTTTGAGGTGGGCAACACCCTATTCAGCTGTCCTTGATCCCACAGGGCGTAGTATAATGTGGGTCCACTGTTAAGTCGAAGTTCATTCTGCGCAGCACCTGAAACATGATGTGCCAGTTCCTTGAATTGAATTATTATTCAGAATCTCCGAAGAACAGCTTGTCTGGTCCCTGTAGTTCTGTTACCCTTGCCAGGGCGAATTGCAGACTAAAACAATGCTTGTGCTCCTACCTGTCATGAAGTGATTTTGACCATTATATTCGTATGTTGCCAGAAATGTAGCTAAGACCTTGGCTTCCATATTAATTGGTGAGATTTGGCTGGAGGACGCACACTCATTTGCAGGAGTTTTGGATGAGCGATATGATCGCGTCCCTCAGTGTATAAGAGAAGGAGATCGTGTGTATGGTCTTTTCAAACATTATTAGCTGATAAGGTATGATATGTGACACATACGTTTAAAAATTCTAGAATTGGAAGCCATTAGGACCTGCTGTCTTGCCAGAGGGCATCCCTGTGATGGCCTGTTGAATTTCTTCCATGGTAATGGGGAGGTCCACGTCAGCCCAGTCTGAGTTCGATATGACTTTATGGATATGTCTGCTGCAATGGGGTGTTGTTTTTCTTGGGGCAGAGTGAGTATGTGCAGTAGAGGCCTTTATAATAAGTGGCGAAGTAGAGTGCAGCTGCCAGAGAATCTTAGTGTGGCAGCATGATAAGTTCATATTCAGGGAATGATTCTTGCAAATGTCTTTGTTGGCACGCCAGTATAATACCATCCCTGCTTTGTTTATTGATTTGTATAATTGGTATAGAGACATCGTTCATGTCTGCTTCACTGTCTAGTGATTTAGTTTTCATTGACACTTGGGCGAGTAGTAGTGTCGGTATGTGTCCTTTAGGCAGTTGGCATCTGAAGTTCCACCTTGCCAATTTGTTCTTCGAGTGTTTGTATGTCTTGCACCCTATCTGCTTTCTTTTCAATACCAGAGCCATGACCAGTTTCAAGTTTATTTTATTTGATTTAGTTCTCTACTGAGAACAAGAAATATTGATACAAAGGAGTAAAAATAAGTCCGTCATTAAAAAAATGTTTTGTTAGTTACTAGGAAATCGATCTATGACCTGTCCCTAATGACTGATTAAAGGCCTCTCAGACATTACCTAGTGATGAACCGGAATTTGCAATGAGCGTGAAATATTCTTCAGTTGCCCCTAGCATAAGGTCTGCTAGCAGGTCATCTTTCAACTGCCTTGTATTTTATTTCCAAATGTCCTGTATCCGCATTCTCAGTGATGGACCTATATTTGGGAATCTTTCGCAGGGATAAACACGTAGTCCAGCCATGAGAAACCACAGTGGTGGGCAGAGTAGTGAGTGTATTGTTTGTCACTTTGTATGCCATTTCTGTCATATATCACTGAGGCCCATTCGGCACTGATCATTGTCTTGTAGCTGGGTACAGGCTTCTCTTCTAGCAATGGGTTTATAACCGCATTGAATTTCCGATCCACCACTATCCTTCCCATAGGGGATTCCAATGGCGGCTCTTTTACTGCACAGGAAGTTCTATTAATCTAGTTTGGGGGGAGTGGGGTGTATACTCTGAGAATGGACAAAGTCCTGATCTGTAGTATGCTTGCTACCATGACAAACCTGCCAAGGTCATCAGTTCGAACTGTGGATACCTCCAGTGGAAAGGCTTTATGCAAGAGTAAGGCAATACCTTCAGAGCCTTGAGTGAAGCCTATGTGAAACATTTTGGTATACCCATGCCTGCCTAGGAAGCTGCACTACTTGTCTAACAGATGAGCCTCATGCAATAGAAGAATGTTATGAGCATTCTTCTTCTCTAGTTGCATCACAGCCCCTCTCTTAATTTTATTATGAAGTCCATTACCGTTCCACCTCATTATGTAGTACTGGCCTTCAACCTGATCTGTGTCTTCCTACGAGCATTGGATGAACCTTGTGTGTCTTTTCATATGCGACCCATGCCAGAGTCCCGAAACTTCAGATTATCTGTAATGAAACCCCTCTTCCCCCAACTCTCTTCCCACCCTATACTTCAGATTAAGAAGCATTTGGTTACTTATAGAAGAAGACTAAAGCTGTAACCTAATTAAATCAATGGGGTTATGTGTGCTGTGCCTACTCCATACTCAGTAAACATTCTTACAAGAAAATATAACACAAAGGGGCATGGTCTACTGTGCAAGAAGACAGGCCCCTTTTTCTAGTGCTCCCATGGAAGCAAAGATATTCTGAAAAAATTCTACCTTGCTGCCGACAGCTTTTTTGAGGAGAGAGAAAGTACAGGATCCTCAGAAACGACGTGTTCACAGGCCCATCCCGGGCCTGCACTGATTGAGATAAGGGGGGTTATGACGGTAGCAGCCTCAGCCACACTAATAGCGGGTGCATATTATGTGTTCCTGTCTCTCCACGTCATTCGCCAGAGTTCTGGGCAAAATTATGAGGTGGATAGAATGTTTGTAGTCTAAGCTGATGTTCAATGTTGATAGAGGCAGTTGAAAGACTTGTGCATTAGTACACTGAGGGCTCCCCGCCTGACAAAAGGGAAGTATTCAACCATGTAAATCTATGAACGATACTACTGGTTTAAGAGCTATAGTTACCGGCAAGTAGAGAGGACCCCAGCTATAAAATATTTTGCTCCCCTTATGCAGATTCTAAGGAGGGTGCATTGTTCAGTAGTATTCCTGGATGCTGTCAGAATAACCATTTGGCAACACTGGAGGACTATTACAGCACCCTAATGGTCTTCAGTGAATTTCAACGAGTGAGCTTCTCAAATGTTCACTGCAGGAGCACTGCTGCCTCACAGATCTGAGTAGTGGACAAGGCACCATTAGTGCCATCCATGTGCAAGGTGAGCTAGAAAAAGCTACAGTACAGCAAAGTCAAAGTACAGAAGATGGCCAATAATCTAGGGAGAAGTGTAGTGTTTACAAAGAACTTGCTAAGTACACCTGATGTGGCTTGACATGACTTCCAGGAAACTCTGCACACTATTGCAGAGCTAAATCTGCTGCTGGGAGCTTGAACCTCTGCATAGTTCTGCTCTCCCTTCAGATTGCGCCTAAGTCTGTAGTCCTGCATAAATCTGTCAGCCGAAGAGAGATAGAGAGGTCCACTACCTGTACAGAGAGCTGTACTGCACCTACCAGTAGAAGTGCTATGATCCAGTGAAGGTGCAGCTGATTGGCTTATTTGCACTATTGACTGATGCCATTAAGCAGCTGTGATACGCCCCAATACCACCTGGCTAGGAGATGAAAAAAACAAAAGTAAAATCTGGGTCTTGGAACTGCAACCTCCCCTCTCTTCATTGAGCTGGTGAGCCAGCGTTGCCCGAGCCCGTCTCGTATTCAGGTGGTACCCCAGTCACCCATTTCACAGTGCCAGAGCTTGCGAACATTCACATCTCTGTCATGTAACCTGTTCTAAAGGCTGCCTAATTACTGAATACTGAATGGTTTCAGCCACCTTTCTATCTTTAGTTTCCAGAAACATTATTATTTGATTTTCCAGTTATCACCTAACCGTAAGACCCTATTTCCAGTAGTAAGTGGTGAAGCCATTGGGTACAGTGGGTTTCCCTGGTTTCCATGTCAAAAGAGGAATGTCCGTGGCTGGTCAATTTCAGGATCTGCGACCCTAAAGTCAAATTATCTCCCTGAGGACACCATGCTATTAAATTGTATCTGTTGATGTAAGCTTCTGAGAAATAGATGAAATATTACAGCATAGATGATAGTGATGCTTTGCCCTTACATAGTATTGATAGAAGTGCTACCTTTGGCGAAGTATGGCACAAGCGTTTTAAAGGAATTGAACTGATGGCTGTAGTAACAGCACTGTAGCTTAAGAAAGGTGCAGAGAGTGTGTGTCTGTCTGTCTGTCTGTCTGTCTGAGCTCCTATCCAAAGACTTAATTTCCTAATGGTAATTATTGTATTCCAAAGGGATGATTACATGGATTCCGGAGATTGAGAGATCAATTTTAAGGTAATTGAAGACTGCTTACGAAGCGTTAGCTGTCAGAGTAATTGTTGTGGTGGCAGGTGATTTTAATGCCACGATTTTCCTTGATTATAGGAAAGATTCAGCTGCTGATTTTGAGAGAATTAGAAGTACCATGGAACCCTTTGTTTAAGCAGGTTATGAATAATAGTCTGTGTGCTTCGCAGCAAAGTTATTGCAATAACAGTGCATCAGAAATGAATCATTCGCAGTATACTTAGTCATATCATAACCCAAGGCAACAACTAAACCCCTTGGTCCCACCCTCCTCTGCCGTCCACAAGTCTCAGAACCTTTCCCTGCTAGTGCATCTAATAGTCGAGCACGCTCTGGTTGTCTTGCCGGCTACCTTATTCGTCGTCCTAAGTGTAAAGCGTATCTTATCCTTCCGCACCATTGTGCACCTCCCTCAAGGCAGCCCACCCTCAGTGTAACGTTCTATGCAGAAATGTGTCAATTATGTACAGTCTAGTCTGTCTGGTAATCTGCGTCTCCCGATCGCAGCCAAATGGCGAATGGTACCCATATATCAGATGGTCTAGATCTACTAGGCATCAGCTCCCATAAGATCATTAATTGGTCCTTGCAATATGTAACTGCCCTAATCCAGTCCGCTATCGTGGGTGGGCTCTGCTTTTTTAAATGTATGGCTACCTGTCTTTTTGCCAGCAGCAGCAGCAGCATTGCCACGAGTTTGCGGTGCACTGTCTGAATTCCCTGTACATACCCCAGCAGAGCCAGCATCAAGGTACCCGTCAGTGGTTTTCCCGTTATTTGACTTGTGTTTAAATATATCCGCCCAATAACGTGCCACAGCTCCAAGCCATGTGTGTAAACGTAGCGTCCTGAGCACCACACCTCCAACATCTCGCATCCAATTGTAACCCCATCCGATGCAATTGTGACGAGTGCGGTATAAACGGTGCAAGTAATTAAAATGAATAAGTCTGAGCCTATAGTTTGGCGAGAGATATTCTAGCTGCGTGCAGCAAAATGTCCATTGCTCATCAGTTGTAGTCAAAGCAGCTTCCTCCTCCCATGCCTCCTGGATATAGTGCTAATGAGTGGGGACTCCCTCTGAGTAATGCTATATATACGTTTGATAAGCTTTCTGGGCGATGGGTATGCCAGTACATGCTCTAGCGCAGGCAAAATAGGTGGTTCGCTTGGGAAACTCCTTATATGTGGACCTGCAAGCTGCTCTGAGCTGATAATAAAGCAGCATATCCGAAGCAGTGGGGAGTTGCGGGTGGCACATGCCCTGCAAGGTCTAGAACTCCCCGGCTGGAAATAAATCGCTACCCTTTTCCAACTTATGTGTCTGTGCCCTTAGTGTAATAGCCTTGTCCAATAAAGGACTGAGCAGTGGATTGCCGCCTAGAGGCATAGACGGGGCATAAAGTACTTCCTGGCGTGCCCACTGCGCAATGCCTTTCCATGCCCAACGCACCGTCTCAACAGTATCGATTTCTTGTCTCGGGCGTTTGTAAGGTTGGGATACAGCCGTATTGAGTGGGAGTGGTGCGGTTCTATCAATTTCTATCGCCACGTGTGGCTGAAACGGAGTAGGCTTTTGCCAGAAGTGCAGAAATTGCACCTGCGCGCTATAGGCATATAATTCAAAATCCGGGGCTTCTAGTCCTCCCTGCGAGAGAGGCAGCGTCAATACTTTCCACGAGATTCGGGGCTGCTTACTTGCCCACACCAACTCAAGGAAATTGGTGCGAAGGCGCTTGAAAAAATGCACATTGACCGGCATGGGGATATTGACAATCAGGTAGAGAAATTTGGGGAGAATTACCATCTTTGCAATGGCTATGCGCCCCGTCAGGGACAGCGGGAGACTTTTCCACCTCAGTATCTTGCTCTCCGACCAATCCATTGCCCTGCCGTAGTTTGCTGTCCATAGGTCCTGCATCGTTCTACTGATATATATGCCCAGATACCGTACCTCACTCTCTGCCCACTGGATCGGGAATTCCGAGGTAAAAGGTGTAGTGTCATCGATTCACCCTCGGGTACCTCACTCTCCATACATCATATAAATCAAATTCAGCCATGGCTCGCTCTACACATTTAGCCACTTTGGGTGTCCTGTGCGAGATTGGGCTAGACTTGTCCAGTGTAACATTCAGATAGGTATTGAGATTCCCCCCCCCCCCATATTATAGGGGCGTCCGGCCATTCACACAATTTTCTGCAAATGCGGTCCACACATGCTGGGTCGTCTAATATCGGCCCGTACATATTGACAATTGAAATCAGGGTACCATAAGGTTCGAGGCATGTGGGCTGCTAAATTCATATCTTAGCATTAGATCGCCGCCTAGTGTTGGGTCCGGATGATCGCACATTGTTGTCCTGGAAGAGTCTTCGAAGTATCCTGAGATAGGTGGCTCCTCCCCTGGACTACAGTGCGCATGGGCATCGGCTCCATCCCCAGATTGTTTTTTTCCGCCATTGGGTTCGGATGTGGTCTCGACGTCTCTCTGTCGAAACCGAGAAAAACTAACTTTTAGCGGCCAAAAGGCCTCGCTTTTTGCGTCGGTATTGTCTGCGCACGGTCTCGAGTCTTCCGTCTCTTGGAGCCGGAATAAGCGGAGTCTTGTTTCGCTTTTCGAACTTTGAGGCCTTCTCATCGCGACTCGACTGCAAAACTTTTCAGACATGGAGCGGAGCCCGTTTAAATACTGCCCGCTTTGTGGGTCCAAGTACCCACACATCGATCTACACCCCGTCTGTAACAAATGCCTTTCGCCTGACCACGACGACGGCAAGTGCAAGGCCTGTGCACAGTTCCGCTCTAAGAAGACTCTCAAGCTTCGGCGCGCGGTGCGCATGGAAGCTAGACAAGCGGCCCCGGATCCGGAAAACATCTTCGGCGACCAAGATGAAGAGGACCAGGGTCATCATCTTCAGATCTCCCCACCAGAGACGGAGGTCGAGGCGGATCCGGTAGACGACGACGGAGTCGTGGGTCAAGGCCTTGAATACGTCGACGAGGTAGGAGACGACGAAGAGATTTATGGGGCCGCGGCGGATAGCTCAGGGGACGAGCTCTGCCCCGAAGGTTTCGAGGATACCGACCGGGTCACGGGATCGCCTGTAGGCCTTACCCACGACCCCATGCCGCAAGCCACAGCCCCGCCTTCTGGCCCGGCCACGGACTTACTTGCTGAGCAGACTGTATCGAAACCGAAACCGAAAGCATCGGGATCGACTCCATCTAAAATGGCCGACCGGAAAACGAAACCGAAACTTAAGGACTCGAGCGTCCCTAAGATGGCTGCCGTGCCAGCGAAAACGACTGTACCCGCTAATCCATCGACTCCGTCGACCTCCGGTCCGCAGAAGTCGAAGAAGTCCGTCGATTCCGCTGCTGCTCATTCGAAATCGACGCCAGAGGAGGGGTCCTCTAAAAAAGATGGTCGGCACGGGTCAACATCGGCGCCGCCGTCCAAGCACGCCAAGGCCGGCTCCACGGAGTCTACGCAGGCGCACGGATCGAAGACTGGCACGTCTGCGCACCGGTCCCAGGACTCGGGGTCGGTGACAGCGGGATCCGCGTCGAAAGCCCACAAGGCCCACAAAGACGTCGGATCCGAAGGAAAGGTCAAAACCTCCTCGTCGGCTCCAAAACCAACTGAGAGTGAGGCGTCCCTCGTCGCCGCATCACTACAGCGAATTAGGGAGAAGGCCTCTGCTCCGTCGGCTCCGATTTCGTCGCCGAAGGCACAAACGGACAATCCAGCGAAGCCTTCTGGCAAACTTCTCTTTGTTTTGCCGCCAAAGGAGGCGCGAAAGCCTTTTCCACCAAATCGGCACCGAAGAAGACGGTTTCTTCAACGGCTGGCCCACTTCCACGTCGGGTACTCGAATCAGAGGATGATTCAGAGCATTTCATCGACGCGGACACCGGCAAATTGACCCTCTATAAGAGGAAAATATCTTCAGAGTCAGTGGACTCATATGTCATCCCACTGAAAAAGAAAAGGGTGCCCCTTGATGCTTCAGGCCTCACGGAACCAATCCAGCCTCCTCCAAGACGGAGCCCTACTCCCTCACCAGAACACTCTGCGGGTGAGGGGTATGATGAGGATGAGCAATACAATTTCCCTATCAATGAACCAGATGCACAACCGGATTCATATGATGACACTGGTGACCAGGGCACCCAAAATGTGGGGCAGGACCCGCAGCTTTTTAATGCACGTGCATCCCCAACTGAGGATTCAGCAGGTTTTCATGCGCTACTTGAGAGGGCAGCGGCCAATCATGATGTGGACATGCATGCTGACCCGATAGAAGAAGACTTCCTTTTCGACACATTCTCGGTCTCTGAAAGGACAGTAAAAACGCTGCCTATGCTTAAGGGAGTCCTCAAGCATGCGGGGGATATCTTTAAGGAGCCTACCAGGGCACGAGTGGTCAATCCACGCATTGAAAAGAAGTACAGACCTGCACCTGCGGACCCCGCATACATTCGGGGACAGTTGCCACTGGACTCTCTTGTGGTCGCCAATGCCAGGAAACGTGCCAACTCCCAGACAACGGGTGAAGCTCCTCCCCCGGATAAGGAGTCCAAAGTGCTAGAGGCAGGGGGAAAAAGAGTAGCTGCGCAGGCCGCAAACTTTTGGCGCATTGCCAATACACAGGCACTCTTAGCACGTTACGATAGGGCGCATTACGACACCCTAGAACAGGTTATACAACACCTGCCTCCAAAGTTCCAAGAAGGCACCAAACTGCTTATTGAGGAGGGGAAGCTAATCTCAAACGCAGCCATCAAGTGTGCACTTGACGCCGCAGACACAGCTGCTAGAGCTATCAACACTAGCGTTATGCTGAGACGACAGGCGTGGCTCCGCATCTCGGGGTTTAAACCAGATATTCAGACAACCATTCTTAATCAGCCAGTCAATCCTGATAGTCTGTTTGGTCCAGATGTTGACACCACCCTAGAAAAAAAAAAAAAAGACACAGAAACTGCTAAGTCCATGGGGGCCCTCCAGTCGCAACAGTTTCGTGGCAACAATTTTCGTCGCTCAGGTGCACGTGGAGTCACCAGAGGACAAATGGGTCAACAATCTCAGTTCTCAAAAGGTGGAGCACAATCCTTGTTCCAAAAGCAGAACAAGGGAGGTTACAGAAATAACAGCAACAGAGGTCGCGGCAGAGGAAACAGCTCCCGCTCCTCTACCCCAAGCAAACAGTGACTCTCTGTCACTGCCCCCCGACCACTTAACACCTGTCGGGGGGAGACTGCAGCAGTTCCTGCCCGTCTGGAGAAACATCACCACAGACAGGTGGGTGCGACAACTAGTCCAGTATGGTTATTGCCTAGAGTTGAAATCCACTCCACCCAACATCCCGCCAAGGCAAAGGCCTATGTCCGCAGAGCACTTGCTCTTATTGCAGCAGGAAGTAGTGGTGATGCTGCAAAAAGGAGCAATCGAGCTCGTGCCGGTGAGAGAGGAAGGCACGGGGGTGTATTCCCTGTACTTCCTTATTCCAAAGAAGGACGGATCTCTCAGACCCATTCTAGATCTACGCCCCCTCAACCTGTACATACTGTCAGAACATTTCCACATGCTTACACTGCAGCAGATTCTTCCCTTGCTAAACCAAGGGGACTTCTTAGCAACCTTAGATCTCAAGGATGCTTATTTCCACATTCCACTACACCCGTCCCACAGGAAATACCTCAGGTTCACTATTCAAGGCAAGCATTACCAGTTCAAGGTCTTACCCTTTGGAGTCACTACAGCCCCAAGGGTGTTTACCAAGTGTCTGGCGACAGTAGCAGCGCACCTCAGGAGGCAGAACATCCATGTCTACCCCTACCTCGACGACTGGCTCGTGCAAGCCAAGTCGGAACGACAGTGCGCCGCGGACATGTCGACTACAATTCACCTTCTTCACGATCTGGGTTTCTCGCTGAACTACCCAAAGTCGCATCTACAACCAGCACATGTCCGGCAGTTCCTAGGTGCGACGATCAACACCCTGACGGCCATGGCTCAGCCAAACCAGGTCAGGATAGACAGCATGCAGTCTCTGATCCAAAAGTTCAGACCACAACACTCGCTTCCGGCGAGAGTATTCATGCAGTTGATAGGCATGATGGCCTCCTGCATCTTCATAGTCCCTCACGCACGGTTACATATGCGCCCGCTCCAGGAGTGCTTAGCGAATCAGTGGACACAGGCTCAGGGGCAATTGACAGACCTAGTGTTGGTTACCAGTCGGGCATACGACTCTCTGCATTGGTGGACTCCACACAACCTTTGCAAGGGCCGACTGTTCCAAGAGCCTGTGCCGCAGATTATCCTGACAACGGACGCATCTCTCCAGGGATGGGGAGCTCATCTGCTCACTTACACAGTGCAGGGACTATGGACGACGCAGCAGCAAAAGATGCACATCAACTATCTAGAACTGATGGCAATCTTCATGGCGATCAAGTCCTTCATTGTACATCTGTGCAACAAGGTAGTGTTAGTCCGGACGGACAACATGACTGCGATGTACTACATTCAAAAGCAGGGAGGCACCCACTCGCCACAGCTGTCTCATCTGGCTCAGAGCATGTGGAAGTGGGCCATTCAGAGGAACATTTTCCTCATGGCAGAACACCTCCCAGGGAAGGACAACCAGATGGCGGATCTGCTCAGCAGGTACAGCCATCAAATGCACGAGTGGGAGATACACCCATCTGTCCTCCACCCGTACTTCCAGCAGTGGGGTCATCCGGAGATAGACCTGTTTGCCACAAAAGAAAACGCAAAATGCCAACACTTTGCCGCCAGGTTCCCTCACCCACAGTCGCAGGGGAATGCGATATGGATGAACTGGTCAGGCAAATTTGCGTACGCTTTTCCGCCAGCCCCTCTGATACCGCTGGTCGCAAGAAAGCTAAGGCAGCACGCGATGACTCTCATCCTAGTTGCTCCAACGTGGGCGCGCCAGGCTTGGTACACCACGTTCCTCGAACTCTCAGTGGTGCCGCATCAAAGACTGCGCCTCACGCCCAGTCTTTTGACGCAGAACCATGGAGAAATTCAGCATCCAGATCCGCAACAGCTCAACCTGGCGATCTGGCTCCTGAAGTCCTAGAGTTTGGATACCTTAACCTACCTCCAGAATGCATGAACATCATCAAGGAGGCAAGGAAGCCAACTACCAGAGCATGCTATGCTGCGAAATGGAAGCGTTTTGTCATTTACTGTACAGCCAATGACATCAACCCGCTAGATGCATCTATCCCCAACATCATTTGCTATCTGTTGCATCTTTACAAGTGCAATCTAGCGTACACTTCCATTCGGATACATCTATCCGCCATAGCGGCTTATCTTCAAAACAGGCAGCATCTCTCTGTCTTCAGAGTGCCCGCCATTAAAGCCTTCCTTGAAGGTCTGAAACGAGTCATTCCCCCAAGAACACCGCCAGCTCCGGTGTGGAACCTCAATGTCGTTCTCACCAGACTGATGGGACCGCCATTTGAGCCACTGCACTCGTGTGACCTCCAGTTCCTTACGTGGAAAGTAGCTTTCCTGGTAGCTATTACGTCTCTGAGGCGTGTCAGTGAGCTGCAAGCGCTCACAATCCAAGAGCCATTCATTCAAATTCATCCAAATAGGGTAGTGCTACGCACTAACCCCAAATTCCTTCCGAAGGTGGTGTCACAGTTTCATCTCAACCAAACTATTGACTTGCCAGCATTCTTTCAAAACCCGCAGACGGTGGCAGAAAGAATGCTCCATACCTTAGATGTACGGAGGGCGTTGATGTACTACATAGACAGAACACAACCCTTTAGAAAGACAAAACAACTTTTTGTTGCCTTCGCACCACAACACAAAGGCAACCCTATTTCCAAAGCAGGGATAGCCAGATGGATTGTTAAGTGCATCCAGATATGTTATCAAAAGGCCAAGCGCACTTTAACAATACCCCCAAGGGCGCACTCCACACGCAAACTGGGGGCATCCATGGCTTTCCTAGGGAACATTCCTTTAGAGGATATTTGCAGAGCAGCCACGTGGGTTACACCACACACCTTTACAAAACACTACTGTGTTGATGTGCATTCCAAGCAGCAAGCTGCTGTAGGACAGGCTGTTCTCAAAACACTTTTTCAGGTTTCTGCAGCTGGCACGGGCAACCGCCGCTGATGGAGGGACTGCTATGTATTCTATGCTAAGATATGAATTTAGCAGCCCACATGCCTCGAACTGAATATGCTACTTACCAGTATGCACCTGTTCTTGGCATGTAGGGCTGCTAACATTCATATCGCCCGCCCTCCTCCCCGGTGCCTGTCGCAGCTGCAGATATACTATTGTATTTATTCATTAGCATGGACATCCTTTACACTTTTCACTCCATCTTCTGCCACAATGGCGAAAAACAATCTGGGGATGAAGCCGATGCCCATGCGCACTGTAGTCCAGGGGAGGAGCCACCTATCTCAGGATACTTCGAAGACTCTTCCAGGACAACAATGTGCGATCATCCGGACCCAACACTAGGCGGCGATCTAATGCTAAGATATGAATGTTAGCAGCCCTACATGCCAAGAACAGATGCATACTGGTAAGTAGCATATTCATTTCCCACACACCATCGCGCACGTCCCATCCTCATCTGTATACGTGAGCAGCGGTTGGAACTCCATCCCTTTTTTCACCATAATCAATACACCTCTCGCATAAGATGAATACGATGCAGCCAGACGAAATCCCACCCATCTACTCGCTACCTCCCGCACAGCATGCTTAGTCAGGTGCATTTCCTGTAACAATGCAATATTGATCATGTGTCTATTTAAATACGCCACTACCTGTCGCACCTTTTTTGGAGAGTTGAGGCCACGTACATTCCATTTTAGCAATTTACATCTATCAGCCATCTAATATCACAGTTCCCACAAATATGAACAAACCATCCGACTTGAAGGGGGCACCAGGCATGTCCGGACAATCAGGCGCCTTGTTGCAATATTTACAATCAAAAACCATATATTGTCTGCCAAAAAAAAGTGGCACACAAAAAACACAACAACCTGTTCCCACCTCCTCCTCCCCACTCCCCTCCCACTCCAACCTCCCAATCAGGCTGGGTCTAGTCACCCCCCCGCCCCCCTCAACCCCTGACCCCAATTTGCCCCAAGCTCCATATGGGGAATACCCACGGAAGGGAGAGGCTCGGCTCGTGAACTCGCACCGAGGTGCGGTTGCCAGAATCACTGTTCACCCCCCCTGCATCACTTCTGCATCATGCAATAATCATATACTCGTCATCCCCCTAGATGACCATTGAACAACATAAGAACAGATGAAGCCGTATCCCCCCCCCCCTGTTCTTTGGAAAGTTCAGCAGAGTCCGTGTCTCCAGTCGGTCGCGTCTCCTTGTCAATTCTGCAGGGCACCAAATCATTGCTCACAGGTCTAGTCCGCTTCCTCCAGCCCCGATTCCAGCATTGCCACTTCGACCGATTTGTGTCTGGGCTTTACCTTGCTGATGTGTTTTGTAAATTTCAGCGCCGACTTCGCATCTGTAAAGAAGTGCGATTGTTCCTCATGTGTTATCTTTAACTTGGCTGGGTATTACATTGCATAGGGCACCGATGCTTCCGGCAGCAGCTTCTGCACCAGCACAATCTCCTTCCGTGCCGATTGCACTGCCGGTGTATAATCCGAAAAGAACGATAGTTTATCTCCCTTATACATCACTGGTTCTTTAGCTCTGGCCTCCCTTAGAATGGCATCCCTGCCAGCGTAATTTAATAAACGTGCAATGATTGGGCGCGGCGGCGCACCTGGGTTCGGTCGCGGACCCAGTGAGCGGTGCGCCCTCTCCACTATCATCACCGCCGACAGGACTGGCCCAAACAATTCTCGCAGCATTCCATCCATGAAAGATTCCATCCTGTTTATGGGCGTAGTTTCCGACAGACCAAGAACGCGTATGTTATTTCTTCGTGAACGCGCTTCTAAATCTTCATTCTTGGCACTAATCACTGCCAGCACCTTTTCCATCTGTAACAACTGCGTACGTGCCTCAGCCTGCGCATCATGTTCATCCGACACACGGTTCTCGAGAACATCAATCCTATGTTCATGCTTCTCAACTTTCTTTTTTACCATGGCCAGACCCGTTACCAGAGCATCAATCTTACTATCGATAGTTTTCATGCCTGCTTGCAGTTCCAGCAGGATGGACCTCGAAACGTCTTCCGCTCCCTCCGCAAGGCTCGAAGCGCTATTAGGATCACTCTGATCAGCCAAGCCATCTGCAGTTCTAGTTGTCCTTTTATTTTCAAACTGCAGTTTCGCTTGCCTTTGCTCTGTTTTGCCCATGATGCGAGATACTGAGGCCAGTCGCCCACCTGGGGTCCCGTCACAGTGCAGATATTAGAAGGAATATTCGCCCAGTCAGAGTTCTATATAAGCTCTCTCGTACACCCAGGGCACTGGACCACTTTTTCTCAAGGCGCCAGCCTCCGTCTCCAGCAATGATTCGCCACCTCTCCTCACCGGAAGTGCAGGGGCCCCCTACCAGCTATCCATGCCACTCCATACAGTTCCTTTGACGGCTGCACAATGAAACCGGTTCACACGAAGTGTGGAACTCGAGCAGGTTCCCCAAACCAGTGGTATGTGCACTTTTCTGCGCTGCAAGCCCAGGACGGCACCCACGCTACCCCCTTACAATCAAGCGATCCCCCAGAGCCCCTCCTGCCGCTCACGCCCAATATAAGGACGGTAACCCGGCAGAGAAGACCCACAGAAGACCCCCGGATCAAGGAGCAGCGCTGGCGCTAGTAAATCCCGGCGGGAAGCACCGCACAGGCCGCCACCCTCCATAGCACCGCTTCGCAGCCCCGCAAGGTGCCTCACCCCAAACAGGCTCTGCACCCCATGTGACTAGCACCGCCCAGGCCCGCCTGGCCCGACCCACGCCGGCGCCACACACACCGCCAGAGATCAAACCTACCTGGGCGCCTTCCACCACCGTCTGTGCCCGCTCTTCCTCTCCAATCTCCGGCCCATACGATCTTCCGCAGGCTCAGCAGTAGAGCACACCTGTGCCTCAGTCCCGGCGAAAGGCTCCCGCTGCGGTCGTGGTCCTGTGCGACCTCTATCTCGGCCGCCCTGGCTCCTCACAGTCGGTCCGCTCCAGCCTGCGATAGTCTGCTCCAGCCCCAAAGGGATAAGTGTCCCTCAGCAGCCCTCTCCACTCGCCTCAAATCCGGCCGTTTCACCCACCTCCAAAACGCTCTCGGGGCTGCAGTCAGTGCGGCGCCATTTTGTACTTGTGCCCGCTGACTCGGCCTCTTCGAATTTCAGGGCAGCGCCGGGGGGCGAGGGACACCAAACTCCACCAGCCGGTCCTCCTATACAGCCTGCACACTGAGGGGGAGTCTTGGCCCTTGCAGGGGGGGCATAAAGGATGGTATTCGCCCGGTGTTGATGCTGGCGCGGGGAGCTCCCTCAGCAGGCAGCCATTCCGCTACGCAACTAAGCCACGCCCCGTTTGGGGCCTTATTAGTGTTTAGCCATGCAACAGTTGATGTTGTTGCACCAAGGATATTGTGCTGCATAACTAAATACTTATAAGGTCCCAAAAGCAAGACCTATTGGCTATGCCAATGCTTGTTAGTACTTGTTCCTCTCTGTTAGATTACCCTTTTGCAAATGGCTTTGTTTTTTGTAAAAAAATAATTCTCACCACTTTTTGGATAGAAGTACACAGAGAGAGAAACCACAATACTTTTCAATGATTTAAAAAAAAAAATATAATAATAACAGGGAAAGTATCTAGACCTCGTAGCTAGATGATTACTGTAAAATGGACCCCCTAATAACTTACATCCTTTCCAGAAAATTCTTCCATTACTCCGTGCTAAGACATATTCACAAAAGATTTAGATGGGCATCATAAACAACCCCCCTACCTCCTCCTCCCCCTCCACCCCCCCGGCCCCCCGAAAATTATATTAGCACATTTACTTACTCTTTGGATTGTGTTGCACAACTGATTTGTAAGGGGGGGGGGCTAAAAGCTGAATGTGTGTAATGAAAATAAGTTTAAAAACAAGCATTTACAATGCAATAGGTCTCGCAGCATTAAAGTTTGAGTTACTGGCATTGTAAATGACAATGCTTTGCATTAATTTTTTTTTATTATTTGCAATTGGTATATAAACATAGTTTGTGAATGGTTAGTTGGTGCTTATGCTAAGCAAAGTTGGCAGTAATATAGAGTGCTAGTCTTGCTTGTTATAAGCATGCTGATTTAAAGCGATCTGATACCTATAGGTAAAGTTTGCGCTATATAAAAGTAAAAACTAATAAATACATTTAAAAAAAGCCTACCTGTACCACGTTTGTTCTTATTCTGCGATGCCACATATCTTTGGGTCCCTGTACTTAACTGCACCCAGCTGTGGGAAACCACCATGGCAGGAACAAGGTGTTGCGGGGCAGACACAGGCAATGTAGCCACTGTCTTGTGGCTGCACCGCGAGGTAACAGTGTAGGGGCAGGAAGGCGGGCAGTTGGTAGTGCTGTGCCATAGCAGTGTAGTTCTCTGTGTATGCTGGGCATGGGGGTTGCTATTGGCTGACAAGAAGTGGTGAGGAGGTGCCGGTACGGTGTGCCTGCTTCCTGATCTTGGGCAGGCGACAGGTAAAAACAAGATGACATATTGGTGTATAGTGACAGTATGGAATAAGGCTTTGAAGGAGGTGTTGGGCAGACTTTCGGACTTAGGTCTAACATTGTGCAAAGAGAAATGTGCATTCCAGGTAACAGAGTACTGAGGTCACACCTTATCTTTGGTTAAACCAAAGAAAGATTTATTTGCAGCAATAAAATTCGCACCCATACCTCAGGGGAAGGACCAATTGCAGTCATTCCTAGGACTGATCGACTATTATTTAAAGTTTGTCCACAATTTTGCTAGCAAGACCGAATGTTTAAAAGTGTTGATAAGGAAAGGAGTTAAATACTTGTGGGGCGTCTAACAATAAAAATGTTTAGATAACATTAAACAAGAGATTTCTAATGTCGCTATTCTTGTTCTCTTTGACACCAACAAAAGGCCAAGTTTCACAGTGGATGCCAGTACCACTGGTATCAGTGCATAACTCAGCGGCGAAAACGCTGTTGCACATCACTGCTCTGTGATTGAAAAGGAGACATTAGCAGCAGCATGGGGTATGGAATATTTTAGAACATGTGTGGGGACATCAGATAACGCTCCAAACTGACCACAAGCCACTAATGGAAATGTCATCCCTGGGTAGTTCAGGTAAAGGGTCGGCAAGGCTGGCTTCACAGTTGCAGGAGTACTGTTTTACAGTTGAATACATACCGGGCTGGAGGAACGTCCAAGCCGACTGCCTGTCAACTGTATCATTGGACTGGAAGAGTGTGGATGAGGAAGGTGTAGGTAGGAGTGGTAGCCAGTGTGGAGGATGCCGTTCACTGGAGTTGTGGAGCAGTTAGTAAGTCCGAGTGTCATGTTCTATCAATAATGATGAAGTTTTGAAGGCAGTACAGGAAATGATCAGGAGAGGGGGGAAGAAGAAAGTGTGCTGCCTAATGCCGAGGCCCTTCAGTAAAGTGTTGGATGAGTTGTCATTGGTTGCTGACAAGGTGGTAATGCGTGGGGACAAGATTGTGCTCCCTATTGGTGTTCGGAAGCGGTTACTTGAAATAGCTAATGAGGGGCATCTGGGGCAAACTGTTACGAAGAAAAGGGCAAGGATGGAGTTTTGGTTGCCAGGAATGGACAAAGATATAGTGGCATGGGTGGAGCGGTGTAATGAGTGCAGGGAATGCAAGAAGAGGTTGAAATTGGGCTCCCAAGTTGCACTAGGCAGCATTCAGGGCCCAGGTAACATGGCTTAGTGTGTGTCTTGACTTTATTGGTCCTGTCTCTGGTGTTAACCGGGCGGAGAGATTTGCAATGGTGTTGAAAGATGATCACTCAAGGTGGTTGATTGTAAAATGTATCCTGGAAATATCTACTAAGATCACAATAAGTGTACTATGTGATGGTTTTGGGAATGAGAGTTTTCCTGCTGTCGTTGTTACAGACAATAGAACCAGAGGAGCAGTCACAAAACAAAATTACCTCTCACTTTGAAAAAGTTTGGCATGACCTTGAGTGAATGGACATGGGAAATGTGCAAGCGCAAATTTACCTAGGGAGTTTGATGTTGTGAGCTTTGTCCAGTATAATTATTGAGGAATTTAGCAAAAAGATTCGCGTTTTACAGGCATTTTTCGGGGAGTGCTAAAAAAAAAAAAAAGTTTGTTCACAGTCTGACCTTCCACAGAGTTTTTTGTGGGTTCCTTCCAAGAAGGCAGAGCTGCCTATAACTTTAAAACATCTAAATGGTACATCTAACCAATTTACCCAGTTTACACATCTAATCTGCTTTCATCCACTCTGGAGCTCGTATTTCAGGTTTTCCAAGTTAGAAATGCAGCAACCAGTGCATATGAAATTATTATTTGTAAGACCAATCTTTGAAGACAAATATCTTGCACTATTTCATAATTTAAAGCAGAAAGCTGCTGAATGGGAATTCGGCCATTCACAAACTGTTATTTTCAGGTAACAGGTTAGCACAGCTCATCAGATAGTTCTTATCCATTCAACTTCAACTGCAAGATCAGGAAGAAGAAAAATTACTATTCTGTGTAATTCGGTCTCATATGTGAAGGGATACAGATTTGGGTTGTAGAAGTAAATTTAGTAATGCCAATAACTTTAGTTTTGTTTTATTCCAAACGAGAGAGGAGAACATATTGAACAAATGAGTGGCACTAACATTCAGTGTCGATGCCGAGTGGCATGTAATGTGGCAAGTGAAAGCGAGCCTCTGCTGCACTCCTCACTAACATAGGCAGTCATTAAAGGCCCTCTGGAGAAAGATGCTCTGCTTGTGGATTACAGCTTCTGTAACACAGTGGGGCTCCAGTCACTGGGAGGTGCAATCATAACTGGGTGGTCTACCACTGATAGAATTGCGCAATTGTGCCCTTCACTAACGTAGAAGTCACAGTAGGAGCTCCCCAGCCCCCGATTAAGCTGGGGGAGCGGGGACCTCACGGCGCCACTGAATGGAACTCTATTGGCGTCTCAGGAGATGAGAGTTTTTGGGTGCATGTGGAATAAGGCTTGGTATAATCCCTCGGCCAAAAGAATGGTTGAGAGGGCAAATCGCACGATCAAAGGTGCTTTGGAATTCGCTTTAGCAAACAATCTAGATATTGAGGAGGTGGTCTCTGATTTGGTGTGGGCGTATCACATGGAGAATGCGGCCACCAAATAAATTCCCTTTTACGATATGAGAGGGTGAAGACCTACAACTAAACTTGTTCCATCGTGGGTAAGGGATTTGATTGAAGGACAAGGTGTGAAAGCAAGTGGTGATGTTTCAGTGGAAGAAAAGACTGGTTCAAAGTGCGTTCTGGTCGGATTAAGAGGGGCTTAAGTTAGTTTTGGTGGCCCTTTCACGTCAGAGAGGTGAATCATTGGCATGTAGCCCTAGTCAATGGAGAGGGGTGGAACTTCTGCAGAGTGGCAAAATATTATCCTTTTTAAAGAGAGGGAGGTAAACAAATGAAAGAGGAAGGTTTTGAGGGTGATGAGTGCAGTGGGCATATGTTGCAAGATCACCGGATGGTGGGAGGCATGAGATCAAGTGACAATTCACATACCCCTGGGCCAAGAGGGGACAATTTGGATGGTGGCGATGTAAGGAGGAATTCCGGTTTACAGAGACCCCCAACATTTTTTACAAGAATATGTAAAAAATTGTGGTTTTATGAAATTATTTTGCTCTCATTGCGTTTAAGGTTTTCTCTCTTTCCCACTGCAATTCATTTCATATTTATTGTTTTTGTCTTGTGGTTTCAAAAGAGAAACATTGTTGAGTAAACTTTGTAACTTACTTTTATCTTTACATTATTCTTTAGCATGAATGAAGGGAGATATGTTGTGATCTTGCTCCTTGTAATGCCAAACCGTGTCTCTAATTCCAAACATGTATTTATATAGGAGTGTGGAATGTTGGTTAAGCACTGGTTCTGTTGTCATGGGGCTTCTTGTAAGTTCCAGGCAGTGGCAGTTACAGCTGCCTGGAAGTAGGAGCAGCATATATGGAGAACCGTATCCTGAATAAAGAACTTTACTGCAGCTTTGAGTGTGAGAATCCTGTGATTACAACATATTTCCTTCATGCCTAGTGTTAGATGACACCAGAAAGTTGTCTCTCTCCCATTTAGTAGTGATGTTTAATAAATAGCCCGTGACGAGTTGATTCACTTTGTGACAAATCCTCCTTTTGCACAAATCGGTTATGATATTTAAATTTTGTAGCATTTATTTTTTTCGAATATTTAATTATGTTATTGGATTTTTAACTATGAGGAGTGGCTGTATGAGCTACTCGATGATTTTCTGTATGTTCTTGTGTACCTTATTGACCTTCAGAAGAGGGCTACATCATTTTTTTTTTTGAATAAAACTTGTTATAAATGAAGCTACGCCCGCACAGATATAAAGTAGCCAATAGTCACACTCACCCGTAAAGAAGCATCCACGTGGGAGCCACCAAAAGATACATTGGAAGGCGGCAAAAAAAAGGACTTTGCTCTCACGTGGAGCAAGAGTGGATACATTCAACGTGAGTAACCCGTAGGAGGTGACGTGCTCACGTCGACTGATACAAAGCGGGTGGCTCTCGGTTGCAATCGCGCCAGCGGAGTTGGGGAGGGATGCGTAAGTAAGTCATCATTGATTAAAACTCTACTCACCAGCTTTGAGCCACCTTCCATGGATCTTACGGAAATTCCGGGTGCCTCGGGTCAGCTAAACACACCACACAAGACTGACAGTCCATTAACAAGTGAAAAGACAGCTTGGGCCGTCTCTGCTACAGTTGCAGAGTTGGACGCGCAGCAGCTAGCTTCCGTGTCAGAGGCGCCTGTAGTTTCCCCAGGCATCGTAACCAATAAACAACCCGTTAAGATTTTCCCGCCCTATCGTGTGCCGTGATACATTCTCTCTTGCCTCATTATCTATACCCAATGAAACGTCTGACCGGAGATCCAGCAGCCAATCCCATAGCAAGGGCCCTTCAACCTATCCAGGCTCAGCACCCTTTGCCTACCGCTAATAGGATATGTTTCCACCTGCGTGATTAGTCGTGAGAACCTGGGAGCCTCAAGCTATGACCCTTCTCTCAGTAACTACGGGACGAAAGACGTCCGTAAGGAGTAGCAACGGACAACGAATTTTCACGGCAATTCTGCGGATAGTTTGGACAGATGGTCAGCCTGAGATCAACCTTACCTGCTGGGCTGCAGCAATGTTACCACAAAGCCTGGTTTCAGAACATGACATTTGTGTCTCCGTATTAAGGTGTTGAATAGCAAGTCTGGCGATGTTCTAGAAAAGAAGACCATGTCCGAGGAGAAACGAGAAAAGAACACGGTGAGTGGGTGTGGGTGGGGGTGGAGGGGGGGGGGTCGGCCGTTTGTATATGTGTGGCTGAGTGTGTGCGCGCATGCGTGATCGTGATCCATGATCGTGATCCATGGTGACTGAAGAGCTCGCCGGAATCGGAGCGCGTGTTCACTCGCGCGACCTGATCCGATTCTGGCAGGCTGCGTGCGCGTGCCAGTCTCTTGTTAGTCCTTGAAAGCTGTAACAATCACAATAGACTCGCTTTGCGGCAGCAGGGCTTCGCCCTGCAATCGCAGACGCGAACACCTAATAACTGATACAATCATGAGGTTTGTACAGTGAATGGGAGATAAATATATTTTTGGGCAGTTCTAGTACACATCGGAATGGCAACTTTGTTTCCACTGTAAAGAAAATGAAATAAGCATATAAAAACATATTTAGAACTTAAGACAAGGATGTGTGTAGCATTGTCTGGACTAGTTTGTTGAAAGCTGTAAATTAGAATCATAAGGCATTCGGAAATAAGTAATCATTGGTTATGAGGCTAATAACAACTGAATAAGACAGCACAATATTTGTTTGAAGGATTGGCTGTAGTCTATTATTCACTGCGCACCAATAATACACCTCCAGTTAGAATTTCTGGGGCTAATGAGGTATCATATTTTGATGTTGACTATCTCCAAATATTAGACATCACTAGCCACTGCTAGATTGCCGACTACAATAGGTGTGTTTCCTTGTATGATACTGTGAGAAATTGGGTTGTTGATTGAGGAGGGTGTGAGCCCTTCTAAAGCAACAGCCACAATCATTGTCAGGGTGAACCACAAAAAGTCACTAAATTAACCTGTGCATGGCACAAAAGCAGTTGGGCTTAACCCAAAGGTAATGTGGAGAGTATTTATGCAGCACACAAACTGTAATAAAGCAAAAACTCAAAGAAATCCCACACCAATTTAGAGAAATAGTGACATTTAATAAATAAAATGAGACCAAAATGACAAAAATCCATTCTGTAGAACTGGAGATAAGCAATTTTAAAGGTTTAGATCAAAGTTGTGCCAAAACGGACAATGTGCCAACCAGGGTATCCGGTCGCCCTGGACCCGGACAAAGTCACAAGTTCAGGCCGTCTTTGATGGAGCCCATGCCGGGCACAGGACCAAGTTTGGCCTGCTGAGCAGTGTACCTTTTGTCCTAGGTGCGAAGTCTGCCCGACGCTGCTTTGCAAGGCTTTGCGTTGCTCGACGTTGGTTCCAATGAATTTGGCAGCTGTGCAGCGATGCTTTATGTTGCTCATCGTTTATTCCAGTGAGACTGGCAGCTGTTTATTGATGCATTGCGTGGCTTTGCGTTGCTCACCGTTGGTTCTGCTGAAGCTTGCAGCTGTGCAGCGAGGCTTTGTTGGACTTTGTGTTGCTTCGCACCAGGTTTGGTGGAACCTTCTGTTATGCAAGGAGAAGCTCTCTCTGAAGCCAGCCAAGGGCCCAGGACCTGGGGAGGTACCTCTTGGGGATCAGGAACTCACTCCAGCAGAGGCCAGCACAGCTCAGACCGGTCCAGGAAGGTTGAGTGCAGCAGGTCAGTGGGGCAGTTGCAGGGAGGTCTCTGTAGTTTGTTGGGTCCCTGTAGCTCAGAACAGGAGATCAGTCAGCTGACACTTCGAGTTACTCAAAATGAAGGGAGCAGGTCCAGTCTTACTTCTCAGACAGCATGGCCTGGAATTTACTGCCTCTCTACCCTGATCCCAGCTTGTTTGGCAGGCACATTAGGCCAGCACTAAGTTCTCTGTGAGTATCTATGGCAGTGCCCTTGACTTGAAGCGTAAGTGTAGTATGTGACAGCTCCACCTCTCCTCCCCGCCCCCCCCCCCCCCACCCCCACCCACACACACCCCTTATCCTGCCTTGGATGACTCATCCTTCCAACACCCAGTTCTTCTGTTGTGTGGCTGTCTGGGAGGAATACACATAGGCCAATTATCAGCTGCACCTAGTCTTGTGACCCAGGGCACAGACTGCACCAAATTGTTAGGACAAGTAAATGTCAACTTTCTAAAATTAGCATTTTCAGTATTGTGACTTGGTCTGATTTTACCATTAAAGACAGTTTAAGATTTCAATTCTTTAGAGACCAGACTATTCATTCCTACCTACTCCCTCCCAATCAAATGTTATCACATATTAAATGTAATAACATAACCCAATGTTATTGTTTGGGAGTGGCAGGCTTTGCAGTAGAGAAACAACAAATCTAAAGGTTTTTTACTACAAGGACATGAAAAAAGTGGAAGTACATTTCCAACTATTTAAATACACTGCACCCGCCCTATGGGCTGCTTAGGGCCTACCCTGGGGGACAGTGGTATCCACTTGAAAAATGTATGTAGCATGCGAAGAGTGAGGAAGTAGGTGGTTTAGACCGCTTTGATCTGCGGATTCAAGTTGAGTTTGTGGTCAATGATGGTTCCAAGATTTCTGGTGTGTTTAGAGGGTGTGGGTGCGGGTACTAGAGTAAATAATCCGGCCTGCTGGAGGAAAAAATCAGGGACAAGAATAGATAACAAATGGGTTTTGAGTGCAAAAATCAGGAAGAAAAATACTTTGCGACACTCCATGCCCTTAAAAGCCCTGCCTTGTGTATGCTTTAAACAGTAACTGACCTCAGCGGAGGAAACTCTGTAACTTCTCTGATTGGGATAGTCTAACTTTAAATGGTCTAATCACCATCTTAAGCAGGGCATTGTAAAGGCTTAGTTCCGCCTCTCTTGGAAAATTCATGGCATTCATTTCACCCCGGCAAGAAGGCGTCGTTTGACATCCACTGTACTGTGCAGCATTTTGAAACCCCAGTGCTGCCTGTGCTCAGTGCTACTGCAACCTGCTGAAACCTCCAGGTCACCATGATCGCTAAAGCAGTAGAGTAGCTCCTCCTGCAAAGTAGCTCGGCTTCTGACTGAGAATGGCGTTTTGCAACTCAATTATGTAAAAGGCATTAAGACACTTCTTCGTCCTCTTAATCTGAAAAAATGTAGATACATTTTTGGTTCTGTCTTCTTCATAAATGTGACATCCAGCATTTATAGTCTTTTGTACAAATCTGTATGTTTCTGTTGTTCCTCTCTGGGCGTCAGTTGAAAGTTAAGAGTTTTATTCACACTTTTATTCAGTAAGTCATTAAGATTGACAGAAATGCTGCCATTAGAGGCACGCATCAATAGTTTGTTGATGTTTTCTCGCACTTCATTTGAAGGATTAGAACTTCATGGTTAGTAGCAGGCTCTAATTTTTGGTATCACTGGTTATACATTTGTGAAGCATGCCAAAAGCATATTCCACCTAAAGGAAACCAATATTGTTACTTTTTTATGCAGCATTTTATATACATGGTCACCAGCTATGATACGTTTTGCACAAATTCCTTAATAAGGGATTTAAAGATTTACAGAAATGCTGACAGAAGCATGTACTAAACGTGTAATGTTAGCACTGATCGCAAAGTTAAATATAAGAAATTCGGTTCTTAAGATTTCATTCTTGATGCATATACTGGAATTTCTTACAAGAATCTCCAGTTTGGAGCAAAGAGTGTCTAACTCCCTGATGTCAGTGCTTGTGGAAAATATAATGGGGACCAGCATAAAGTGAGTGCAATACTATCCAAGTGTATTTACATTTTTTGCTTTGTAAATCATGGTAGCACAGAAGGCACAGTCCTCTGTGCCATGTGAGTTATGCACAATGCCACTCAGTGTTGACCCTGAATCAGATATAAGCAAGAGTAGTATTAGTTCTCTAGGCCCTTTTGCTCATTCAATCTTAGAATTAAAATTTATGTTTCAGCCCTATGTGCTTCAGTCAGTGGGTTTCACAAAACATCTGTCTACCTCATCCCTTCAGCCGCTCTCTGTTGCAGTGTACTGTAGTCCGACATCCAAAATAGTCAGACTCCCTTCCAAGATGTCTTATTTATATTGCTCTGTGAGCATATTTGTGAATGTATTTTGCCCAACATTCTAGGTTGGTTGAGGTAATGCTTTGCCCTCATTGTGCACTACATACCTCTGGAGAAGCCTGTTTATTCACATGTGTAAATGTACATCATGTAATATGTATGGAATGATTTCAAACAACATGCTCCTTTTTACTGAGAGAGTATTTGTCTTTGTGACATACTGTAAGTTCTCTTCTGTCGCTATTCTAGATTCCACAGAGTTCTGAAAAAAGGCAAGCAGAAGGATGCATTAAAAGAGTTTGAAGAGCTTCGGAAAACCAACCCGCAGGCAGCTTTGGAAGAACTACAGAAAATTGACAAAACCAGGATTGTGGTGAGGCAGCAATGAATTCTTCAGCCGAATAGAAGTAGTGGCATGCATGTGTGATCTTGATTTGGTTAAATCAGTTTGAATAGGTATTCTAATCTATGTTCATGGCAGATGAGAGCAAGACGTTTTGCCTATTGTCAATTATCATTTACAGTACCCAGCCAGCACTCTGATATCTACCTAATCCATTGGCTTGATATTATTTTCACCCTTTCATTTCTTGTGTTGCATTTATAACATCCGTAATTATCTTGTGTCATGGTGGGAATGCTCCACTTTTCAGAGCTCCTAGTTCTCTTCTATGTTCTATGATCTGCCCACTGCTGTTTCTGATATTGTGATCTATTGGACAAGGTTCTTCCTACTATCGGCAGAAACCGACGTCTGAGAAAGAGTCAATGATACAAGGCTTCTTCTGCCTGGGCCTCCTCTTGGCATAGATTTGTCAAAGGCCAGGTCTCCCCATGAGCCCATTGTTTGGGAACCTGTTCCTGTCCTCCTCTAATTGCTACATTCCAAGACACAAGACTTGTGAATACCCCTTCCAGCCTTTCTGCCCTCTCTGGTAAAAGTGTGGTAAATAAATAAATAATACCTCTATTTTTGACTAGACATACAATAACAGATAGCTCAATAAATAAGAGTCAAGATTCGAGGTAGCTGGAGTTTGCAGGTTTAATACAGCATAAAGGACAGGAACAGGACAACCTGCACGGGAATAGGATGGCAGCGCTGCCTGGGGCAGGGACAAAGGAATGGTAACTTTTAATAACAGTGCACAAGTATATATACTTAAACAAAATGCATGAGGTTCAATACAATAGGCGTAGCAGTGGGCAGGGCCTGTAGCAGTCGCGAAAGATAAGGCAGAAAGTAGGTGTAACAAAAGGCGTGAACAGGGCGTATACATAGACATGTGATGTAAACGTAACGGAATATGTCATAAATGGGGCGGAAACATGGAGGGGGCTACCTAAGGAGCCGGGACCTCTAACCTAGTGGTGCGCGCAAGCTGGCAATGACGTGTTACTAGGAGAAGCTGGGGGCTATGACTTCTGAGCTAGAAGGAGAGACGAAAGTCTGGAGAGTCAGAGCGACATGTACCTAAACACTATCTAGTATCTGATGTTTAGAGAACATGTTGATAGAATCCAAAAGTTATCAGGGCAAAGGCTAACAGACACTAAGACTGGTGCATGCATAATTCTACATGTAGTGTGTGTTGAGGAATATTAAATGATCATTAATACAGTATTTCTCTTACATGGAGACTTAAAGGCTAGACCATGACGGAAACTATTGATGCGATTCAGTAGCTTAGGAATGCAGGGAAGGAGAGCTGGACTGATAACTAGAATCATAACATACTCTTGGCAGACTGGCAGGCAGAGCCAGGCCGAGCCGGGCACTGCGAGGCAGGAAGTAAGTGAAGGGTCAGGGATACAGGTGGGGGCTGTATCGCTCCTCAGAGAGGGTTTAGGAGACAGGAGCTGAATCTGGTGTCCGGGCCCTTTTGAGGCCTAGAAACGGAGACTTTTACAATGAAATAACGTGCACACTGAGAAACGTGGCAACGTAACTTTACATAGGCTTAATATTCGTAGCTTTCACGAGAACTGGAAACTGGCATACTAGAGATGGACACAACTGTAATTGCGTCTTTAATCGATCATGGGGAATACATATGCATATTAATCATGCACATACAACATAACATGGGGAACACGTAGGGACACAGAACATGGCAAAATTTACTTTTCCACATTCCCTCCTTGTCACTACGTTTCCATCAGGAAACATCAATATTCATGATACCATCTATCATTTCATACAGTATCATTTGCTCGTCTCGAATTGTCTTGGAACGGGACTTAGGATGGGACTTGGGATACAGGATGTAGCACAAATGCCGCAAATCGCAGGGCCACATTGTAAACAGAGGCAGCAACTGAAAATAATCATTACTGCTATACCTAGGAATGACAATACTTTCCATCCCCAAGCAGATATGATACTCCAGAGCCAACCGGACCATGTCCAGGTGCCTGGATTCTCGTGTAACTGATGGGCAATTTTATGAAGTCTGGTTATAGCTGAATAAACAGACGGCGCGTTATTAGGAATGAAAATGCAGCAACTAGATCCGATGACTCTACATGCTCCTCCTCTATCGGCCAGTATGACGTCAAGAACGAGACGATTTTGGAGCAAATCTCGTAGCAGATTGCTCTTCGGTTAAGTTACCTAGAGCAGAGGCAGTCTCATTCACTACTGCTTCAAGGGTTCTGGTTAGTCTACGTATTAACTTACTATTCTGGATAGGTCCTATAAAGAAGAAGAATCCTTTATTGAAATCTGTATACTGTTCTAGAGCAGTTTCAGTTTGATCGACAATCGGGGACTCAATCTCCCTTCTATGTCTAATGTGTACTAGATGTGTGTTTCTGTGATAATCGGATGGGGCTAGGAAAACTGGTGGCAGTAGGAAGGCAATGTAACATGTTCCATCCCAATCGAGGGGCAGACGAACATATGCGGTCTGACCACAAACAAAATAAGAATGACGTGAGGCTTTGAAAATAGATTTCCCACTGTCACTATACTTGACAATAGTAGTACAATCACTATGTCCTACATGTGCGGAACCATTTTTTTCGGACACATAATTCGCCTTTGACTGGTAGTACTGAAATAGCAGGTAAATCTGGAGTAGTATCAGACTGAACATTCAGGACCATAAAATTCGAAGAATAATTACTTAAATTATAAACTTCATTTTCTAGGTCTAACCCGGTTCTATGGGTGAGACCTTGCTTGTCTGGAAAACATGTACTATTCAGAAGGGACATATCATTTGAAGATGACGTTAACATGGACCATGCTCCACACGAACCATTATGTGAAAACGGATAAGGAAAGAGTGGCAGAACTCCCTTCGGTGTCTGGAAAGGGGGGAGTCGACCACACACCCAACAATTAGTGGCATTGCTGGTCTGGTGTGAATAGTGTAACATACGGATAAATGTGTTATTGCGCATAGCAAGACGATAGGATAGCTCGTGAGGAGGCAGATCACTAAATGTGTGTTCTACTGTAGCATTAGAAAACTTATTTACATGAGAAATTGAAAAACATAAATGTAATGCATAACTTGTGCAGGTAACCATCAAACTCAAAAATAGAAGAAAACATAAAATAACAATACATCTGATGGAGTTTTGACTAACTCTCTCACTATGGGGGTCTATCTCATACATGTCAGAAACCTGTCTAACCGTTTCACCCGAGGGGGACTTAGACAATTAAACTGGCTGACTTATTTTACTAGACCGGAGCTTATTTTTATACTCCTGCTGCGGAGTTTTCTCTAACAGGGAGGGCTTTGAATCAAAGTCAATAGCGGGACAGTCCTTGATAATAGTATCTTGGCAGTCTTTAAAATCTTGACAATCCTTGGAAATGTTCTTGGAAACAGTTTTTAGTCGGAGTCCGTGAAATTTCTTGACATGCGACAGGTGCACCCACCCCTTCCTGCCTTCCAACTTCACGGCAGTGCGGGTGGTCAAAAGGACTAACTTCGGCTCCTTCCAGCGAGGCTCCAGCGGACTTGAACGATCAAAATTCCGGATTAAAACCAGGGTGCCGGGAAGGACCTCGTGTGGCTTGACTTCAGTATTGTCGGGAAATGCAGCGGCAACCTGTGAACGACAAGAGTGTAGGGCAGACATCAAGGAAGCTAGGTAATCTGTCAGCATATTACTGGAAACATCTGTAATACTTCGGGGTCTAGGTGTACCCCACATATTCGGGGGGCGGCCGAATACGACCTCATAAGGGGACAGACCTGATCTGGAGTGTGCGACCATGCGCATATAGAATAGGGCAACTGGCAGGGCTACTAGCCAGTCTACACCTTTCTCTTTGCATACTTTGGCAATACGGATTTTCAAGGTTTGATTATGTCTCTCTACAAGACCTGCTGCTTCAGGGTGGCGTACACAATGGAACTTCCACTGGTACCCTAGTAAAAGGGAAACGTGCTTCATAAGTTCAGATGAGAATGGCTGGCCGTTATCAGAATACACGACCCTAGGGAGTCCATAACGGGGGAAGAATTCACGAACCAGCTGCTTGGCAGTGGTCGCGGCTGTGTAATCTGGGACTGGATATGCCTCTGTCCACCTGGACAAAGCGCATACAACTACAAGGACATACTTAAAACCTCGACATCGCTCCATCTGAATGTAATCCATTTGGAGGACCTCAAAAGGGTGGTCAGGGGGCTGGAATCCGCCTTGTTCCACCGGGACACTTTTACCTGGATTGAACTGGCAACATATCATACAAGTACGGACTTTCTGCTTGGCTGCAGCTCGCAAATGCTTGTTAAACCAAATGTTCTGGATACTGTCTAACATGGCTTTTTCTCCTAAGTGTGCTGGACTATGTGCGGTATTGATAATGACTTGAACCATTGAGTCGGGGAGAAACCATGTGGCTTTTCCCTTCGTCAACCATCCCTGATCGGTCTGGACCCCTCCTTGTTCGGACCATTTCTTAATTTCTTCAGGAGTAGCATGTAACTGGATATCTATGACATCTTGAGTAGGGTCCTTGACTGTCGTACAAGTGGTCTGTTCTAGAGTGGATGTCGGTGTCTTGTTAACGGGTATGTCTGGTGTCTGTGCTGTAAGCTTGGCTGTTCGATCCGCTAGATCATTACCTTGGGAAATAATGTCAGTAACTTTCGTATGTGCTTTGCATTTCATGATAGCGATAGCTGTTGGTAAATGTATTGCATCTAACAGAGCTTGAATAAGGAAACCATGCTGAATCTTGGTTCCATGAGAAGTCATGAAACCTCTCTCTTGCCAGAGCACTCCAAAGTCGTGTACGACTCCGAATGCGTAGCGTGAATCTGTGTAGATATTAACTTTCAGGTTCTTGGCATGTATGCAGGCTTGTGTCAGAGCAACTAGCTCTGCTGCTTGAGCAGACAGGGTGTCAATACGGTGTGTCTCTATAACTTCAGTGTCAGTAGTCACTGCATACGCGGCTACTAGTTCTCCTGTACTTGTTCTCATACATGAACCATCCACATAAAGTGTCAGGTCGGGATCTGGTAATGGAATATCTGTCAGGTCTTGTCTTGGCTTTGTCATGGTGTTAACTACTTCCACACAGTCATGTGTGGCAGGATTTGAAGTAACTGACGGTAACAGTGTAGCAGGATTTAGAATGTTGCAGCGTCTGATTTCTATGTGTGGCTGGAACAGTGTCAATTCATAACCTGTTAAACGTGCAATGGTCAAGTGCTGAGTCTGGGTTCGGTTTAAAAGAACTTCCACGGAGTGTGAAACTTGTACTGTCAGGGAATGTCCTAACACTATGGAATCACTTTGTCTGATAGCTAGTGCTGTGGCTGCAACTGACTTGAGGCACGCAGGCAGAGCCTGGGCTACTGGATCTAATGTGCTCGAAAAATAAGCACAGGGCTTGTATTGTCCTGCTTGATCTTGTGTGAGAACAGATAATGCTGTACCATTACGTTCTGTGACAAAAAGTGTAAAAGGCTTACTGTAGTTTGGTGTTGCTAGAACAGGAGCTTGACATAAGGCTTTCTTTAATTCATTAAAAGCAAGTGTATGTTCCTGGGTCCAAGGGAGGACAGTCGATACGGCTGCCTCCTGTGTCGTAAACTGTATCAGTGGCTTGGCTAGAAATGCATACTGAGGAATCCATTGTCTGCAGTAAGAAGTGAGGCCAATAAAAGCTCGTACCTCCTTCTGGGTCTTGGGCTGAGGAAGACTCGCTATTAACTGGATACGGTCAGGTGTCAACTGCCTACCCCTCTTGGACAGTAAGTGGCCTAAGTAGATCACTTGCTGGACACAGAATTGAAGCTTCGAAGGGGACACCTTGTGCCCCATCTCGGCTAGGAAGTACAGAACTGTAAGTGACGCTCGCTCGCAGTCACGTTCAGAACGGGCTGTGATCAGTAGATCATCGACATACTGGAGCAGGGCAGTGTCAGTTGGCATGTGAATGTTGTCTAGTTGTCTCTTAAGTGCTTGACTGTAAATACTAGGACTTTCTGTGAAACCTTGAGGAGCTCGTGTGAATTTATAGCTCCTTCCATTTAAACAGAATCCGAAAAGAAACTGACTGTCTGGATGAATCGGGACACTGAAAAATGCATTCTTGAGGTCTATGACTGTGAAAAATGTAGCCTCAGAATCAATGGCTGTCAATAGGGAAGAAATATCTGGGACAACTGGGTACTGGGGAATGATACATTTATTGAGTTCTCGAAGGTCAATCACTAATCGATATACTGGGGGTGCATTTGGATCAGTACGTTTCATGACTGGAATGATAGGAGAATTACATACATTGGAGTCAGTTTCTACAACTACTCCTTGAGCAATGAGCTCGTCAATAATTTTGGATAAGGCTGCTACAGCCTCAGGTGGCAATCTGTACTGTCTGATTCGTGGTAACACTACACCTTGCTTGAGAGTCACACGATGGGGTGTGATTTGCATAAAACCAACATCAGTTGGACCTTGCGCCCATAGATGCTGCGGAACATTTAACAATCTTGGATCAAAATCACGTAATACATAGTGACCCTTAAAGTCACGTAAAAACAAACGTATTCCTTCTGGGGAGCAGCAAATAACTGCACCTAATTCTTTTAATGTCTTAATGCCTAACAAATTTTCTGGACATGACTTCGTAAGTAATAGATCAGTAGTTCGGGACAATGGACCAACTTCTAGGTAACTGGTTTGGAAATCTCGTTAACTATTGGCTTTCCTGAAAATCCAAGGGAAACATTTCTAGAGCCTGAGAGCGGAGCCCCTGGAACCTCGTCATGACTAATAGTCGTCCTACTTGCCCCTGTATCAATCAAAAACTTTCTGTCTTTCCCTAATACTTGACTATGAACATAGGGACCTTCTTGATCTACAGGAATCTCGATGAGAGGCAAGCCTACCTCCCTCTCTAGGCTGTTTCATGAATACGCTTGATACTCTGGATACTCTGTCTGTGCATACTGGTACATCTGCTGTGTAACATGCTGTGTCGCAGCGATAGGCTGCGGTGCCGTAACTGTCTGTTGTGCATTCTGTGGCTGAGAAGTCTGTGAAACTTGTTCTTGTCTAGGCGGACGTGGTCTTTCTTTAGTTTTACCAGTGGCTATATTGTGTTTCAGAACTGCACACTCGTTTATAAAATGACCTGGCTGTTTACAGTAATTGCATGTCCCTTTAACGGGAGCTGCAGGATGACTGGCTTGATTCGGACCCCTCTTCTGACTGTCTTGTGGAACAGATTGTGCAACTAGTACTTTCATTTTCGTGTCTTTCATACGTCTTCTCTCGTGTTCTTGCTCTTCTCTGATTCTATTCTGGTGATACTGGAGCATCTGTAACATCTGGGACGGAGTATTAGCTTGCCAGGTACTCTCGACTTTCAAAACTCGATTCTTAACTTGTGGACTTGAATTCTCGACTAATTTAGTAACAAAAAGATGAGGGTATGACTCGCTACTCGTCTTCAGACCACTGTTTATGATAAAACATTTCTCAAATCTGGAATAAAAATCACTAGTGTCTTCGTCTTGTTTCTGTTTACAGGCTGAGATTGCATCCCAGTCTTCCTTTTTAGTGGCTAATAATCTAGGTAAAACTTGTATTAATAATTCTGGTAATTCTTTACATTTGTCTCCAAGACCGGTACCTGGTACTCGTATCTTATCTTCAGCTTCTAGAGCTGTCCAATCGATCTTTTTCTCTCCCACCTCCCAATCCTTTTCCTTGAGTTTTTCGTATACCCCTGCGGGCAACAGGACTTTTAACATTTTAATAATATCTGGATACGTGTATTCTCCCATACGGAGCATGTCCTTTAATTCTCGGTGGAACCCTGCTGGATCTTTGTCGTGACAGGGAATTAATTTCTTCATCTCTAAGAGTTCCATCTTTGTAACTGGGGTGTAAACAAATACACGTTGCATTTCACCACCCGTTGTCCTAACTGGGTGTACTTCTCGTAACGGATGCTGTCTGTCTATGTAAAACGGTTTACTTTCCGGGGGTGAGACATGAACAAAATGCGGGTTCAAAAACGTTCTATATTTGTGGCGCTGTTCTAGAATGACACTAATTATATCAGTACCTAAACCTTTCCATCTATACTGGAGTAACTCGTTCAGGATATCATGTAACGGACCTGGATCAGAATGTTGACCCTCATACAGCGTAATGAGGTGCTGGATCATATACATACCCACCAGTCGCTGCTCGGCTGGGGGCAGTTTCAGAAACATTTGTGCCACTATTTCGTCTGGAAAAGTAGTAGAATCAGTAATCCATCGGACTGCTGATCGGGCTAGTTCTTGTTCATGCATAGTACTAAGTTCACTATAACCGATTCGTGATTTCAGAATTTGATCGGTAGCTTGAAATACTTGTTCTAGAGAGCCTTGTTCTGGTGCTGGAAGATGAAAAACTTTCTTGTGTTCTAGGCATAAATGTCGGTCTGGAAATCTAGATTTACCTACATACGCTATTCTGGCGGGATTCTCGTCGTCTACCTCTTCAGTAGAAGAGTCATTTTCTTTCTCGCTTCCTAGAGCTTCTTTGCGTTGTTCGTGTAACCTTATTATTTCTTTACGTATTTTCTTGTACATACTCTCTATACTATTGAGTGTCTTGTGCTTACCCTCGGCTATATTATCACTCCACTTTGTCAGAATTTTCATTTCTGTCGGATCTTTAGTCGGGGAATCTTGTTCCCGTATTAAACAATTGATCAGAAACTTTAATAACATGAACTGGATCTCAGATTTTCTGTGAGACATGACTTCACCAATACTTTCTGGATCTTGTCCTGTACGAATGAAACGATACATTCTGTCTAGATCTTCTTTCATATTCGGTAGGGTGACCAAATACTCGGACACCTGCCTTATACGTACGGAATATATAACCATACTATCCTCGCCTGGGACTGGATCATAACAGCATTCAGTAAGAGCTCGCCTGATTTCTGCAATGGACTGATATTTAGGCGTACGCTGTAACGCACGTTCATGTAACTCGACTGGCCCTAGACGTCTACTTGGCGGCGGGGTACCAGGAGGACCTCCTCCCGCGGCCCCTAAGCTGGAATTGTCGACTGATACTCTTCGTGCTGGCAAGGTGACTGATGTGGCGGGAATTTGTACTACGGGCTGGACCGGGGGTACCGTAACAGGTACTGCAACAGGTGCCCCGGTGACTGGAGGAGCAGGATTTACATTATTTACAGGAGCTGGCGGAACAGGATTTGCATATTCTGGGACTGTGTCGTCCAAATAGGACGAGAGAAAAATATCAGCTGCGGTCGGTTTGTGACGTAGCTTGGTCGGAACTAAAGGTGGCGGAAAATTACTGGATGCCTCCGGGGTTGCTTTTGGCAAGCCCTCGGCAAGAAGAGGGTACATACCCTTAATAAGGGCATTCCTCTGTCTGTCTGACTGTTCGGTTTTAACTCGTTCACCTATTTCGATTAATTCCCTTTCTTGGGCTCTTTCTGAGGATTCTCTACTTAATTCTGACTTTCTGATTTCTTTTTCTGTTCTTTTATGAGATTCTTTGCGCCATAACTCGATGGCATCTTTCTGTGACTGTCTGGCTTTCTTTTTCCATAATACTTCTTCTACTCGCATGATGCACTCGGCATCCCATGTGCCTGATACAGGCCATCTATATTTCTCTTCTAATTCCTTAGTGTACTCGACCCATAAGTCTAGATATAATATGGCACTTATGCCATGCTTATGATACATAAAATGACCTGGACTGTCCCTAGGTGGGACAGGAACTGCTTCTTCTAACAGACCTTTTCTAGTTCTTAACTGACGTAACTTGGAGAATAGAGGCATGACTGGGTTGGAGTCTAGACACAATACAATACACAATGAACACGATAATTACTTGAGACTGATCACTCATACCACGACATTAAAAACACATTGAAATGACATTTAAAATAACAGTTCGAACAGAAACATTACCTGGAATACTTGAGAACAGAAACACATGAATTTCTCGAGACTAGAACTTACTAGAGTTACTAGATGCACTGCTGAAACAGTACGAAACATACCGGTCTCATAAAGAGACACGTCAGGACCCGCATCCACCTAGGTGGATACTTCGTGTTGGATTTGCGTACCCAAACCCACGGACCAGAGACAAATTAATTGACCCTGTCTAGATACTACCCCAGCAACGGTACTCACCGGGCAGCAAGAACGGAAGGCCTCGGACTGGACTGGACTGCTACGACGACGGACTACGAACTTCGGACTTCAGTTACGGGTGGGCCTCCGGATACCTCGGACCTTGGACTCTCGGCTTGGGCTCTGGTCGGGACTCGCCGCGTTCCTCCACCGCCTAGTCTGGATGCTGGACCGCAACCTCCGTCTCCTCCGTGGGCCTGAGGGATACTTGAAGCAGAAATATCTGCACGTGCACGGTATGGTTCCGTCACGGCTGCAGAGGATCAGGGGGCTTGCGTGGCTTCACCGGCGCGTGGGGAAAGGGCAAGTCCCTATTCGGGCGCCATTATGTGGTAAATAAATAAATAATACCTCTATTTTTGACTAGACATACAATAACAGATAGCTCAATAAATAAGAGTCAAGATTCGAGGTAGCTGGAGTTTGCAGGTTTAATACAGCATAAAGGACAGGAACAGGACAACCTGCACGGGAATAGGATGGCAGCGCTGCCTGGGGCAGGGACAAAGGAATGGTAACTTTTAATAACAGTGCACAAGTATATATACTTAAACAAAATGCATGAGGTTCAATACAATAGGCGTAGCAGTGGGCAGGGCCTGTAGCAGTCGCGAAAGATAAGGCAGAAAGTAGGTGTAACAAAAGGCGTGAACAGGGCGTATACATAGACATGTGATGTAAACGTAACGGAATATGTCATAAATCGGGCGGAAACAGGGAGGGGGCTACCTAAGGAGCCGGGACCTCTAACCTAGTGGTGCGCGCAAGCTGGCAATGACGTGTTACTAGGAGAAGCTGGGGGCTATGACTTCTGAGCTAGAAGGAGAGACGAAAGTCTGGAGAGTCAGAGCGACATGTACCTAAACACTATCTAGTATCTGATGTTTAGAGAACATGTTGATAGAATCCAAAAGTTATCAGGGCAAAGGCTAACAGACACTAAGACTGGTGCATGCATAATTCTACATGTAGTGTGTGTTGAGGAATATTAAATGATCATTAATACAGTATTTCTCTTACATGGAGACTTAAAGGCTAGACCATGACGGAAACTATTGATGCGATTCAGTAGCTTAGGAATGCAGGGAAGGAGAGCTGGACTGATAACTAGAATCATAACATACTCTTGGCAGACTGGCAGGCAGAGCCAGGCCGAGCCGGGCACTGCGAGGCAGGAAGTAAGTGAAGGGTCAGGGATACAGGTGGGGGCTGTATCGCTCCTCGGAGAGGGTTTAGGAGACAGGAGCTGAATCTGGTGTCCGGGCCCTTTTGAGGCCTAGAAACGGAGACTTTTACAATGAAATAACGTGCACACTGAGAAACGTGGCAACGTAACTTTACATAGGCTTAATATTCGTAGCTTTCACGAGAACTGGAAACTGGCATACTAGAGATGGACACAACTGTAATTGCGTCTTTAATCGATCATGGGGAATACATATGCATATTAATCATGCACATACAACATAACATGGGGAACACGTAGGGACACAGAACATGGCAAAATTTACTTTTCCACAAAAGAGCTTTTCAAATTTTCACCAGGGCCTAATTACTGCAGGTAGGAAGCCAGGCAGAACTTAATACATTTCTACCAGGGCCTTCGGGCAGTACAAAGTATCTTTTTATGGTTAGTTTCCTAATCTAGTTTCATAAATCCTGAGTATGCTTGACTAACATTTTTGACAAATATTAAAGTGGAACTTTGAATCAAGTTTTTAGTTTTTTCCTGGCCAAAATTTGCAGTTGTAAAATTAGGCTTTAATTCACATGTAGGCTTTCCCTTGGGATAGTGCCACTTTACCTAGACTTGTGTGCTACAAGGCATATTTAATGGTTACTTACCTAATTTATACAAATAGTTATATACGTGTCAGAGCACTTTCCTCTGTCATGTGTTACTGCATGTTTTCAAGCTGCAGTTTGCTAGGCCACAGTGATAAACCAACGTGAAGAAGCACTTGCTCCTTGTAGCCACCTGAAAGGATACTGCTATGAAAAATATTTTGACGAGTCCTATGCTCCAGAGCAACATCCACAAACTAGGAAATGTACTCTGCTTCCCCAATTTACACTAAAAAGTAGGCATACTCTTGACACATTCATGATAGCCTCTGTAAGAAATAAATCAATAAGAGACGAGACCGATTACACTGAACAATAGTTCAGTTTCTCCCAAGTCTCTCTAAAGATTTAATTTGATTTGATTTGATTTTAAATCTTATAGAGCGCAGCGTATGCCCATAGGCGTCTTGGCGCTAAAACAGCCTGGAGACTAAAATTCTGAACTTATTAGTTGTTGAACAGCCAGGTTTTCAGCCGACTTCTGAACAACATCAGGGAGTTGCTATTTTTGATCTCTAATGGAAGGGAGTTTCATACCTTAGCAGTACCAACAATAAAACTCCTCACCCCCCAGCGTAACTGCTTGTACCTCGGGACTACCAATAAGTGTGCCTGTGCTGATCTTAAATTTCTGGAAGGAGAATATTTCTTGAGATGTGTTCTCAGATAAAGAGGCCCTTTCCCCTGTAATGCCTTAAATGCAAGACATTGAGCCTTAAAAGTAATTCTCTTCACCACCGGCAGCCAGTGAAGATCCCTCAAACGATTAGTTACTGATTCATGTTTGGGAATATTTAAGATTAGTCTTGCCACTGCATTCTGCATCTGTTGGAGTCTAAGAAGGAACTGTGCTTGAAGTCCCATGTACAAAGCGTTTCCATAGTCCAATCGCGATATAGCCAATGCAGTGACCACCGTTTTTAGAGTATCCACAGGGATAAACGGACAGATCTTCCTAATCATTTTTAAAATGCCCCAGAAGGTGGAGGCAGCTCTGTTAATTTGACCTTCAAATGTCAATCTTTGGTCAAATATTACCCCTAGATTTCTAACCTTTGAGACTGGTAGTGGGCAGTCTCCCAAATCGGCCGGCCACCACTTTGGGGACCAAAAGGAGGTGTTGGAGCCTAGTAGTAAAACCTCTGTCTTATCGCCGTTCAGTTTGAGGCAATTTTTCTGCATCCATGTGTTTATCTGTACCATGCAGATGTTAAAACGTTCAGCCGTCTCTTCAATATTGCTTGATACTGAGATCACCACCTGTGTATCATCGGCGTATTATATGACCAAGAATCTAAATTGTCTAATGATTGCTGCCAGCTGGGCTACATAAATGTTAAAAAGAGTGGGGCTCAGGGATGAGCCCTGAGGCACCCCACATGGCAGCTCGAATGTTTTAGAAACCCTACCATCCATTTCTACCAGAAATGTTCTGTTTGTTAAAAATGATGTTAGTAATTTGGTGGCACTGTCTTGGAAACCCAATTCCTCAAGTCTTTCGATCAAGATTTCATGGTTGACCGTGTCGAAAGCCGCCGACAGATCTAACAAAATCAAGGTGGCCTTCTTTCCTTCATCCAGAGTTTTTCTTAATTCTTCTACTGCCATCACCAAGGCGATCTTGATTCCATGTCCCTCTCTAAATCCATATTGAGAATGATCTAATAAGTCTCCTTCTGCGATAAAGGACATGATCTGCCTATTAATCAGCTTTTCTAACACTTTGGCGCAGAAAGGAATCCTAGATATTGGCCTATAGCTGTTGGGCTCTGTCGGGTCCATAGTGGCTTTCTTTAACAAAAGCCGAACCAAAGCTTTTTTCCATAAATCTGGAAAGATACTGGACTGAATTATTTCTAGGAAGACTATTCTAAGTTGCTCACTGATTGGCTCTGGACACATATGAAAGATTTTAGGAGGGCAAGGGTCCGATGGAGCTCCTGCCTTTGTTATCTTTACTACTTGGGTGATCTGGTCCTCAGTAGGTGGGAGAAAAGAGAAAGCTATCTCAGAGGCGGGGCTGTGAACACATTTGGACTCATTTATAGTCCCTCCATAAGTATGAAGTTGGGGTGAAAATGGTGTTTCCAAGCAAATTTACATTCCGAGTCAGTTGCATAGTGTGCTGGGAGTGTTTTTTCCAGTGCAAATCCCCCTCGGACAATACTTGGACACAAATGTATGGGGATAACAGTTTGGAAATGTATTACGTTTGTAAAACGGACCAGTGTGGGTTCATGTTAACCCCAGCAACTAGACACTGTATATGTAGATACCGTGTCACTGTAGCACACGCCTTGACCCTCAGGGATGCCACAGCCCTTCTTCTCATGAACTTGGAGAATGCATTTGATTCCTTGGATTGGTCGTTCCTGTCTGGAGTGCTGACACAGATTAGTTTTGGTCCCTGATTCAAAACATATGTTAGAATCCTTTATCACGAACCTCAGGCGGAGGTGAAGGTTAATGGAGTTTTGCAGCGTGAATCTTTTCTGGATTTACACGCTGTGCATTATTCCACCATCTTGTGGTTGGGACCAGAACACTCCTCTTGTGTATTAGTCCCTTTTCTCTTTTTACATTTTTTGTTGGGCGTAGACTGTCCCGCTATCTGGTGTCTAGTTCAACCTCTCCTGATGTCATATGCCCCTTGTGGAAGCCTCCATGCGTGGGTGCCATCTTTAGATTCTTTTTTTTCCACTGTTGAGTCTGGAAGCATTGCTGAAAGCTCTCCAATCGCCGAAAGAAGATTATCTTAAAAGATTGTTGAGGAAAACACCGAAGTTCCAGAGAAAACTGTTGACACTGTGATCCAATTTGGTTATCTAAGATTTTCAACGGCACAAAGAAGTAAAGATAGTAAGAGACTTCACGTTAAAGGAAGGCCGGAAAATGCACAGGCAGGGGGCCTCCTGTTCTGTATGATTTGGTGAACACACCTTTTCGATTCTGCCTGAAGTGTCATCACAAGTTTGCCCAGAAGGACAACCATCAGGTGTGCAACCTTTGTTTACCAAGAGCCCACCATACCGACATCTGTGAGATCTGCGAAGATTTCAAACCAAAGACCCTAAAAGCAAGAGAGAGACAAAGGCAAGTACACTACGCCGTGCATGGGCTGAAGGACATTCTGTCGCTGAGAGACCTGGGTTGTCAAGCGAGGAGGAAGACACATCGCCGAAGGAGAGGGCTCAGACGTTGAAAAGGAGGTAATAGACATTGAAAGAGAACACGGAATACAGAAGAATAAACATCCAAAAGTAATATTGAAAAAATGGGGTTCGGGCATGTCTTGAAGAACAGACTTTAGAACACCAAAGCTGTCTCGGCACCGAAAATATCGCCGACCGAAGGCAAGCAGAAACCGAAAGAGACCCGCGGGTCCCACACCATGGACACTGCAGGTGGACGGTCCGCCGAAAACACGCTGGTGTCGAAGGACGACTGACGTCAAGAGCAGGTGTTTGAAGATTTGAGTGAAACACCGACACTAGAGGCCTCGACGTTGAAAAGAAAATCTCATCTACACTAGACGCGGAGGGGCACGCGGTCGAGATCGAATGGAAGAAAAGGCGTCTCGAAGCCAAAATGGTTGCAATCTTCCTGAAAATGGAGGAGTTTGACACCTCTCTAATATTAAAAATAATAACCCGGTAGCGCAAACTAATCACCCTAAGGGTCTCAAGGCGCTAGGAGTGGTCAGGAAGATTAAGCTAGCTATTGCCCAGAGTCACATGGTGCTGAGCTGCCGCCTGCGCCAGGGAGCAAACCGTGAGCTGTGTGTTCCAGAGTCAGCCGCCCTGGGCACTATGCCACACCTCTCCATTCTCTCAGAGTTGAGAAATCTGACGTAAACTTTGACGGAGCAGACGCAAGGGGGCACGGACTCGGAAGAACTAGAGCCTCCAGTGACCCCTGATCTACAGGAGGATGAGAATCAAGATATCTTCTATGGGGAAGAGGACCCAGTCTCCCAGGGCCTGGGGCATCCATATAAGAAAAGGAAATACCTTGCTATGACGGAAAGTGAAAGAAGTGCTAGAGAAAAAGGCAATAGAGTTCCCAGGAAGGAGCCCAACCAGAGAAACTACTCAAAATATTTTCTGATACCAAAGCAAGACGTATCTCTACTACTGATACTAGACCTCAGATTCCTAAACAAGTTAATAAAGACACAGAAATTCAAAATGACAACGCTGCAAGATGTCATACTACAGCTTCAACAAGGAGACAATATAGCGACCATATTTATAAAAGATGCATATCTATGCATCCCAATAAACCACAAGCACAAAAAGAACAGGCGCTTCGTTGTAGACAGAACACACTATCAATTTAGATTGCTGCCGTTCGGAATCAAGTCAGCACCGAAAGTGTTTACAAAGTGCTTAGCAGCAGTTGCGACACACCTGAAAAGACAAAGGACACACATTTACCCTTACCTAGATGACTAGCTAGTAAAAGCAAACTCACTAAACAAATGCAGAAATGACGTAAAAACAGTGATATTGATGCACTACAAACTGGGATTTTCCATAAACAGAGGAAAATCGTCATCCACAACACTACAAGAGAAGCTCTTCCTCTAAGCGAGAATCAATTCAGCAAAGGTGGAAGCAAACCCTTGGAAGAAGAAAAGACTGTTGATAGCGCAAGAAACTCACAAGTACCAGAAGGGTCAGTATCTAACTGTGAAGACTTTAGGGAAGATGTTGACAAAGATGGCCTCATGCATACTTCTAATACCATATGCACGGTTACTTTTGAGACCAGTTCAAGAGTGGGTCCAGAACCAATGGTCACAAGCTACGGAGAGTTGGGAAGATCTAGTGGTTGTCACTCTGAGTACAGGAGGAGATGACGTGGTTTAACAGAACAAGTATTACAACACAACATCATTGCCTGTTGCTTATCTATTTGTTTTGCATTTGATTTGTCACTTGTTTTCACTCTGCCAATGTTACCGCAGGCGCCCAAACTTATCTACCTCTTCCTGATTTTATAGCCTTTAATGTGGCATTGCCTACTCCTTAATTAGCAACATGATTGCAGATTGCACATTGCACTTTGCCCCCTTGTTTTACTCCGATCTCTCTCTTACTTTTCACTTCTGCCTCCTGGTGATTGCTACGACTCCCTCTCCTGCTCTATCGTGCTGACTAAATCCACGATCGCAACCTCTGGTTATCCCTCTTTATCCCAATCACCTATCTGTCTCTTAAAACCTTAACTCATGACCCATGTCCCGGTAGTTGGGCTAACTTCTCTCATCCACAGACTTCTCTACCCTCCCTACCTCTCTCTCCCAGCCTTTGATCTTCCCGCCATCTCCTGCCCGCACTTTCGATCATACTTGCGGAATTACAATGTCTCCCCGCAATCATACCATTACTGCTACGGATACTCATATCACTCGGTCTGGCCCTAACTCATGGTACATACTTTAACCCCCTTAAAATGCCAAAAAGAACTTGAAACACAAACTATTAATACGTCACCAAGAAACCTTATTTGTTGACAATTATCTTAGCCTCGCCTCCATTATCAAAACTAACTATATCGTTTACTCTAGACGCCCCTCTATATGGAAAAGTATCTTCCTCCATCACCTCCCCATAACGAAATCTTGCAAAATTCCATATGGCTTGAAGTTGTCTACCACCCCACTCCAAACTTTCCTAGGTGAAATTGACATCTCCATTTTTAAATCCGGAAATATCCTCATCCAAGCCTCTGAAAAACACCTCGCCATCTTTGGGCACCACTTCAGCACCTTACATGATCTACTTTCCACCCCTGCTCATATCCCTACAGCCTCTCAATCACAAGTTGTCCTCCCGGCTTCGTCCCTGTTGACAACCCCACTGCTATCTGTTTCTGCAATGACCTATGATGTCTCACAATCCCCCCTAACGCTCCACGATTGACTCCAATCCCTTCTAATCTCAATGATTCCCACCCCCATAGACTTGATAGCACCCCTCCTCACCTGCCCCCATTTCCCGCGTCTTCCCATAGCACCCATCAGACCCCCGGTAATATGGGCACTCACACCTCAATGCATCCTCAGTCTCGCATTTAGAACACCCTTCACCTCCCCCCTTCTGGTTTTCCTCCACGTTCACTTCCTATCCTTCTCCCCCCCTGCTAATGTGCAACCTGGCCTCTCCCTAACGACCTCCTTTCCTACTTGCTTTTAACCCAATCGCTTCTTAACATTGAACTCCACCTCTCCATCTTGATGTTAGAACGTTCATCTCTCAGGAAAGACTTTAACTCCCTCTTTGATTCCAAACCTGCCAATCATCCCGTCACAATGTGCGGCGGACATACAAACCCCTCCTTCCCTCTATAGGGATGTACTTCGCCTTATGGTTCCTCAGTTGATGGACTTCCTGTGAAAAGCCCCCTTTCCCCATCCCAAGACAAAACCCATCACTTCCCTCCTGTCCCCGAGGACTTGCATATCACCTACCCTCCTAGCCCCATGACATTCGACTCCGTTATGCCTCACTCCACTATTCCGGTGATCCTGGGGAGAAACCGCATCCCTGCCTCCACTGGTTCCCCCAAGCTCCCTCCGCAACTCACTGCGACTCCTGATCCTCTTTCACTGCATTCCACTATTCCCGTGATGCTAGGGATTAGCCGTACCAAAACCTCCCCAGGATCCCCCAGACCTCCCCCACAACGCACCACTATTCATTCTGACTCCTCCCCCCCTGAAATCAACCATAAACCCCTCAACTTCATGCTGGTCAACTGTCGATCAGCTTCACGTCATGCAACAGAAATCGCGGAAACCATCCTTAGCGAAGCCATCAACATAGCTTTCCTTATGGAAACCTGGCTCAAGGCCCACTCTGCATCATTGATTCTTGATTTGCTCCCCTCCCCTCTCCACCCGTTAATGTAGTATATGGAGTAAACAAAATCAATCAGGATAGGAAAGCAACTATTCATATAATTCGTAGACAATAATAAAAGGAAACCGGTCACTAAGAACACCATCGCAAGGTGGATTACTCAAACAAACCAGATGTGCCACCAGACAGCTGGCATACAACTAGAAGCTAAACCAAGAGCTCACCTGACACGCAAGAAAGGAGCCCCAGTAGTCTACCTGGCAGATGTTCCATTAAATGACATATGCACAGCAGCCACTAGGTCATCAGTATATACGTTCACAAAACACTAATGCATTGACATACAGATGAACAGAGAAGCACAAGTGGGACAAAGTGCTGAAACATTTATTTGCAAGCTCAAACTCCTCTCCAGCCTAGCCTCCACAATGATAAAACTGCTATAAAATCAATGCACAGCATGTGAATCTACAAAGGATTCATGCTGCAACTTGAAATGGTTGCTTACATGTAGGAGTAGTTTTGCAGCTTGAGGAATCTTTTGGATTCACATGCAATCCACCTGCCTCCCCAAGAGATGAGGGAGCAGAGGTGGAGAAGAAACATAAAGAATAATCAATAAAGGGTAAGATAATGAAATCTTAGAAAGACAGTATAACTCTACCTCTACCTGTGGCTGTGTGAGTACGGATGATGTGCTCCTGCACGATTTACCTCTTAATTATTGTGTGACTACAGAGGACAGACTGGATGGCGGGTATCCCCTTAGTGAGGGTTCACTAGCACTAACACCAGGTAGGATTCACTTCGGTCCTTCTAGTGCATGGTTTTAACTTTTTACTATTGACTATTTGTTAGTCTAGGTCTTTAGGGATCCTTAGCCCTGACCAATGCCCCCGACTGATATAGGCAACTTAGAATAGGGCAGAAACATGTTGGCAATAAGGCAATGGTCTGAGCCAATGTGCACTCATTTCATCATGTAGTTGGTTTTAGATGCCCAGAGGTCACCACTAATAAAGGTGAAATCCGGATTACCTCTAGGTACTTTTAACTTTATTTGTATGCCCATATTTTTTACAGGACATTATCTTAAGAAGTCCCTCTATGGTTTACTAGGAGGTCGAGTCTGACCTGTTGGTATTGTCCTACCAGGGTGGGAAAAGGTTGCCTATGATGAAGCATGTCACACTATGTGTGTGAGGCTTCCTCTTCCAATACGTTAGGTGTTTCTTCTCCTCTTAGGCTTTCCCCTAATCACGCCATAATCTTGGTAATTTAGGTATTAGTGATTTGTACCATAACACTGATTTATAGAAATAGCATTGTAGAAGCCACTTTGTGTTTTGGGTCTTTCCTTTGGGAGGACGTGTGGTGGCGTACACTGCCCCTCTCGTTTTGTGTTTTGAGTAGCTGTGTCACTCAACAGCAAGGCTTACACAGAGAACATGTGTTAAGCATTTGACCAGCACAAAAACAATTAAAGAAGAAATCAACACAGCACTTCAGAAATCCGACACCAATTTATAAAAATAGATTATTTCATAAGAATGTAGGTACTAGAACGAAAAAGATCCACTGGAGAGTTCCAGAGATATAGATTTTACCCAAAAAGAAAGGTGCAATTTCACTCAACCAAAAACAAGCCTTGGCAAAGTCAACGAAATGATTTCTTAGAAACCTTTTCAAATAAAACTTCGATAAGTGTCAATGGGGTTGGTTAGAAGTACTTTGGGGCAACCAACTCCAGTAGACAGCTTCTCGGGGGGGGGGGGGGGGGGGAATCATCAAGGTCCTAAAGAACAGTTACCTTCACAGAGGGAACAGTCCTTCAACAGTTCCATGCACTTTATCTGCTTAGCAATGAATTCCTATCAAGTGGTTCTGATGCAAAGAATGAAGCTTGCTGAAAAATGCTCCAAGGATGTTGTGCATGTGACCTGGATGGATTCCGCAGTCCATGAAGATGGTGAGGGGGTCCTGGTTGCATGGTCGACATCCCATGAAGTCCCCTCCGGTCTGGCGGATGTCCAGTTGTCACAGGACTACTAATCGCCTGTTGTCGCTGTCACATGCCTGTCCTTCCAGAGTTAAATTACTTGCCTTATGAGGGTCCCAACAACTCACTGACCGCGCTTCCAGGTTCAGCAAACTCTGGTGCAACTCTGTGCATCGGGTCTTGGCTCTTCGTGCTGCACGGCAGCGGTGGTGTTAACGCCTTTAAGCCCTTGGTGTACCAACTTGCCCCAGTAGGCTTCTTCAGCTAGTATTATTTTCAACGAGCACTCAATAACATATCATATCAGTTTTTAAATTATTGCAGATTTATTCTCATAAGTTTCCAATTGTCATCTTCATTGGAGATAATCCCATTTGTCAGTATAATCTTCAGTTAACAGAAATCCATGCAGCCAACACGTGTTTCGTCTGGTCAGGTTTGACCTATGACTTCCTCAGGGCTGCAACCCAAACAAAATGTAACAAACCAGTACATTAATATTATGATAAAAAGTAATAGTAAATAGCAGCTAAGTGATAGAATTAGAAGGGAGGACTCCCTAATTTGTGTATATATAAAGCGAGTAGGTACATTATTTGTACAGGCTCACCACCAAGAAAAAGCAGGAAATACCCATGTGATTATTAATGAGTAATATCACTAATCATGATATTTATTATTGAGTTAAGAAAAAGTTTGTTCATTAAAATGTTAGTATAGATAAAGTGACCATGTCGCAGGGTTTCATACCTATATTCCTCCAAAGTAAGGTAGTAGATGGTCCCAAATATATCTCTCAGACCTATTGGAGTAATATTTTTGTCATTCCAGTTACTATATCTTAAGCTTAACAGTCAGCTGAGTGAAAATTACCGAGGTGTAGCGTTATCTTACCTATTTGTTGGGGTTCTTATGATCTCCCCTTTTTTTCAACGTAAAATATTGTAATTTATTTGTTTCCTTGAACCTGTTGGAACGAAATACCTTTTTAGCAGCCGTCCTGTTAGGGTATTGAGCGAGAAACGCAAATATACGGTTTTGAATGGTAATAGAGGGGTGTTATCACCTCTAATGTAAGTTCTTGCGTAAAGAATCGAGTGTCTTAGAGTAACATCCAGGTTTCCCTGTTATTCCATGTAGCGATAAATCTATCTCGTCCCGTCACCTGTAAGGACGATACTCCATATTACCAGCTATTCTATATATATATGTGCTCGGAGAGATGAACACTTCATTATTATTAATAATAGTTTGAGGGAACTCTCACCTCTCAGGCATGAACGCGTGACTTTCACAATCGTCAAAATGTATAACGTCTTGGTTTCCCAACTTTATCAAGTATTATAGGTGATATCTTGCTCTTTCACCTGAAATAACGGGGAACTATTATTAGCGATAGTATTATAATTAAAACGTGTCGTTTAAATTAAGGTTATTCTAGGCGATCTTACCTCTAGTGCTATATCCTGCACTTAGAAGCGCGTGTCTCCGTAGTGGCGTTCTGCATGGGCGCCATCTTGGTATTCCTTTTTATACTAACTACAAAGTCACGGAGCGCCATATTAGTAAAGCCGAAATAGTATGAAAAATATCTCGTTCCCGAGTTACCATCAGTTATATTTATAAATAGTTAACGAGACAGTCATTATTGAATATGTCATTAGCTATCGTGAGCTGGTAATATTTTAGAATAGACTAGGAGTATCGATATATAAGTACAACTGATACCATTTTATAGTAGACCACGGGTGACAGTGTATAGGTGCACGCTAGCTCACAGGTTTTAACAGTTATACTTTTTATGCAGACTGAAATTTGCAGAAATTTCTGTTATAAGGGCTGGTGATATTAATCGTGTCATACACATGTATAGATAAGATACATGTTGATTCTCGCCGCCATCTTTAAATGGTAATAGGCATACTTCAAAATACCAGTATCTACTCACATTGTGCAATTGCATCGCTGTCATACCCTTTAAATGTAAATGTCTATGTAGAACATTATAGGAGGGATATTAGTAGGTTGCCCTGCTATCTGGCCTTAGAATCATTAGTGTAGGAGTGCATTTAAAGTAGGATAGGGGGTTAAGGTCATAGGTTGTGGGTACATATATCACAGTAGTCATCAAGTTATTTTAAGTTCAAAGAGGACATAATTCGTCAGGATTAATTAACAGTCCAGAAGTAACATATTTACAGCATATGTAACTGACTAATTTAACAGTAATCTTAAGGTAAAAATCTGACTAGCGTTTCCTCAGGCTTAACAATAGAATTTGTCATCTCAACAGTACCTAAATATCATTATTCTGAATAAACAGTATTGATAAATCTAAGTTCACATCTGAATCAAAAATAAGAAATCATGGTCTAAGACGTCATCCGATCAGTATACAATGGTTCTAGTTCTTCAAGACAATTCTCATATATATCTTACATTGCTTCACAGTTTCAGAGATATAATTACATAGACCATCTTTTTCACTATATATTTATTCATTACCCAGGAAGAACTCATATTCATTATCCACATTGAGGCCCTTTTCTACCGCTTTAAGTTTAATTAGCCAGGTTACTTCCTTCCTCCTGAGTGTCAGAATTCTGTTCCCCCCTCTTGGGTCTGGTTCTATATAATCAATACCATAATAACTGAAACTATGTTTGATACCATCAGAAGAGTTTCTAATCAGATGAGATACGGTTGGGTATCACACTGTTTAATTGCTCTGAAGTGTTCAGACATCCGGTCTCTAAGTCTTCTTTTGGTACTTCCAACGTATATCTTACCACAGCTGCAAGCAATAACATACACTACAAAAGTTGTATCACAATTTATAAATTTCTCAATTGTATAGATCCCCGTATCATTATAACTAAAACTAGTTACTTCTTCAGCTGTTGTGTCCCTGTGCTGCGAACTGGAGGCCAGTCAGGTGGCCCTCGGAGTTCTCTTGCCTTGATTGGGCTCTGGAAATAGCTTCTCCCTGAGCAGAACACGGCAAGCACAGACCCTCTCTTTGCTAGCCAGCAGGTACAGTCCTCATTGGTACAGCCTCTCTTTGCTGGTCCCTTGGTGGAGGAGGGCAGTCCTTCTTCAGTACTTCCTCCAAGGTGGTTGAGAACGGAGGTGTAGGTGCCAGTGGTTCCCCCTTTATGCTTGGAAAATACCCTCAGGGCGGGATGTGGTTGGAAGCCAATGGGCTACTAGGTTCCCTCCCACCTGGTGACCACTTCCTGTGGAGTGTGGCATCTGGCAATCCCAGGATGCACCATTCTGCCCACTCTCAAGCTGGCCAGACCCCTCTCCTGGTGTTCAGACCTCACTAGCCCACCCCGGGATGTGGCTACATGGCCCTGGGGAAACAGGTTTGGCAACTGGTTTCTCCTCTCTGCTCCTCATGCCATCCTGCCTACCTCAACAGTGGGGCAGCCCTCCCCTCGTATCCCAAATCTGCTCTACAAAGGTTACTTCCCATTTGAAGCTTGCCTTTTGGGATAACACCTAAGTGGCTTCCTGAGAGACATTGGCATGTCTCTCCAAGAGGCCAAAAAGCGGTCTAATGGAGCAGGCCAATATGTGCCAGGGAAGGCACAGGAGTCTTAAAGACAAAATGGCAGCTGTGGTAAAGCTGCACATTACAACAAGTTACTTACATTTTGACTTGAGATACAAGGCAGGCTTAATGTAAGGAGTGGTGTGATACCTTGGAGCGCCCACTTTGTTCGCACCGCTCCAAAGTTAGCACCGCTGATGGTCAGTTTGTAACCCTGCACTCGCCAATAGGATAACCAAGTCTTTCCACAGTAGACTGTAGTTTTGCATGTTTTACTGTCAGGATATGTAAAGTACATGTCCTGCCTGTGTCATATGTTGCACCCTGCCTTTAGGGCTCAGTAGGCCTGCCAAAGGGCTGACTTACACATATGTCCTGGGGAAGTGGGGGCGTTGCCATTGCTTGTACACACAGAATAGTGGAAAAAGGGACCGGCACATTTGATTGATTCAAATTTGTGGCAACTGACCGGTAGGCGGTTGTGACTTTTGTAATACTTTCTAACTGGGAAAGACTGACCATCACGAGAGTGGAGGAAGTCGATTTCGAGCTTTAGTGCCCATTAGGCGCCTCGAGCTTTAGTGCCCATTAGGCGCCATCGAGGCGCAGCTAGAGGTCTTTCTGTTACAAGACTGTGATAGAACCAGAGGATTATTGTTCCTTTGCCCTCGTCCTGAGGAGGCCGATAAGTTTACAGAGGCTGAAACGCGTCCGCATCGACGATATTTTTCTATGGAGGAGTCCGTTCTGTAAATTGAAAATAGTTTTTTACAACAGTATATTTTGTGACACCAGAGAGCGGAAATAGTTGGGTTGCCTCTGTGCACATACATTTGGGCTACCTTCAGTATACTGCCTTAAACATATAAGCAGACACCACATAGACTTTAGGGTATTGGTAACATTATGTTGTGTTCATTTATGTTTTTTGTTGATGTATTTATTATTCTTGATGTATAATTGTTTGTTTATCTTCAATTGAAGATCGCTCCCATTATGTATGTGTGCCCCATATCAACTTAGGTTATTTAGATTCGTAGGACTGTTGAACTACTAGTGAGGGTAAGTGATTGTTCCCTACACTGTAATAAAAAATGGTATATTTATTCCTCCGTATCATTGCTCTTTTATACATGATTGCTTGCAATAGCAAAGTCGGGCTAGCAGTGCACGACTGCTCTACCAGTTTGCAGTCGTGGACTGGGAGACTTGTTTTACTTGGGGGACCCCTAGGGTAACATATTCAGTGCTTCAAGCCCAGGGGTACCCCTCTAACTTACATGCCATTGGTACCAGGGTACCATTTACAAGGTTCTTACAGGTATGTGATGCATTTCCAATTGGGTATAGCCAATTCAACATACGCTTTTAGGGTCCGGCACTTGCACTGAGAAAACTCGTGGGTGACCATACAAAAAGAGACATTTCTTTACATAACCTTTCTGGCATTTTCAAACTGGGTGAGGTTTGGTCAGACAGCTGCATGAAATCCTTCTCCGAACTGCAGGAAGAGTTGGACCGTAATAAGTTGCAGTTCTACCAATATCTTCAACTGTGGCTTACCCTAGAAATGCACCAGCAAGGACTGAGAGAGTTTGCAGTATGCAACTCCTTAAAAGTAAAGGTGATTATGGGCCCACTGGGTAAAAAAAGTGTTCCTGTGCATCTACAAAAATTTAGTACTTAAAGCAATAGATTAATTTGCTGCCTTTGGAAGGAATGAGAAAATTGGGTTGGGGTATTAAATGATTGTGAATGGCAGGTGGTAAAAATGGCTCCATATACAATTGTTATTTCAGCCTGGACTGACGTGGAGCCTGAATGTCTTCCCTCTTGTGACGATTATGAAAAAAGATCTCTAAAGATGGGCTAAATTCCCGCTTCACATCCTGGGCAGAGTGGCTCTGTTTAAAATTATAATACTTAAATGATTCCCTTATATTCTGCAGACCTTTTTATTTCAGCTAGTTTCAGTGTGACCCTGTTGAAATAATGTCATATGACACATCTTTCACACAGACGCCTATGGCACGCTGGGTGCTTCTCTAGACCATCCTGCTTTCGATGTTCTGATTCAGATTTGGGGCTTTCCTTATGACCTTTAAATGCGCCAAAATCGAGAAATAATAGCAAGCAGTTGATAATACACTGACTTTCATCCTAGAAAAACGATTGACTTGATTCCCAGAGTGGAGTTAGTGGGGATCCTTGATGAGATGGGTGGTACTCATGGAGTGTGGATGTTGGTGGGATCTGCAGTAATCTTTGCAAAGATGGACATTGCACGCAAACTGAATTCATCGAAATCCCGTAACTGTGTCTGAATGTCTGCCAACAATGGAATAGTGGGTGAAGCTAGAGAAACCTATTTACAGAGTAGAGGCTGTCCCTGAAAACACTTAAGATTTTAGGCACTGGTGGGAATATTATGGTCTAGCAGGCATCTGACATGCCATCCTAACCTAACACAAATGTTATATGGGGATACATACCAAAACAAAATTGGTGACTGTATCCGATGCCTGGGTATTTTGTTATGTAAAATGTTACTATAAAAGCAATAAAGTTGATTTGTTAAATACATTCGCTGCATTTATTTCACCCCACAAAGGCTGTGGCACATGGGCCATATTAGGTCCCCCAAGTTATTTTGATGCAGTGAGGAAGGGGATTTCTGTCATCTTATCTGGGGATGTCAAGTGATATGTCAGTACTGGACCAGGGTGTTCGCTATCTTATCAAAGGTGCTGGCCAGACCGGTGAGTCCATCACCCAGACTGGCAATCCTTTGATTATTGGCATAAAGAAATGGATTGCAGCGTCAAAGTTAAAGAGAGCCAGGAGTTGCTCCCACAAACTTAAAAGGATATGGGGCAAATGGTGTGCATATTATAGCCTACTCTGCGTATTATGTACAGGTTAGGGACGATTGCACAAGACAGTGTATTTTGTAAGTGCTGAGCTCAGTTTGTCAAGTGTAAGCAAAATATAATCAATCAAACTTTATGAAAAAAAAGCAGTTTGGAAAACTGAAACCACAGGTCAGTCCCTAATCCAGAGCAGATATCTTGAAAAGAGGTTTATCCGGCCATTTCTCCCATGGGACTGAATGATGTCATGAGAACAGACAGAGAAGACAAGAACCTTAATTGAAGGCCAGCCTCACGTGGAACGTGCATACCTGCATCTCTACAAGGCCTTCACGTTTCTCTTTATCTCTTCTACCCTGTCAACTTGTTTTTGTCCTAAATTAAAATGTAGGAAACACCCCATAGGTCCGAGAGAATCACTTCCAAGGCTATAAAGTAACTTCAGAGTAAGTGAGGAGCAAAATTGATTTTCCTCATGACAACCGTTACACTTTCAGCTTACTTATTTCTGTGTATTTTGGGTGGGTTTTGTGGTAGCTGTCAAATGTTTGGTCTTCGAGGAAACAATGAATTTTAGTTTATAGACATTTGTGTTTCTTACATTGCAATTACTTTGATCTGTTCACTGTTCATGCTATTTTTATTTGCTGTTTCGGTGGTTTATAGCTGTGCTTGGCGGCGTGGATTGATTTTTTTTTTTATAATTGTGATTAAATTGCAGGTGGATTAATCTCCTGAATTCTATGTATTTCCTTTCTTTTCTCACAGGAGCGAATGTCCCTGAAACACCAAAACAGTGGTAAATGGGCAAAATCCAAAGTCATCATGGCAAAATATGATCTTGAGGTAAGTGATTGAGTCAGTTATTTCATATGAGGCGGCTTATCATAAAGAAAATTAAGAGTCCTAAAAGTGGCAAGACGGTAGGCACACGATTCTGAGCTCCGCCACCTGCCCCTGTCTAATCCAACATAATTGTGAGCTTTGTGGCTGCAGACTGGGGTAGAAACACCCGGGATGATCCACAGTCTTCCCCGGGAATGAGCCATCTCCTGTTCCTCCAGTTGGGAGGCTGTGAGGGGAGTGCTGCGGCAGAGCAGGGACCACACTCAAGCTGCTGCACCAGACTGCAGAGGAGTGGCTGTGCGGCAGTGTGTGCGGATGCGGCAGATTGGGGAACCTTGGCCTTCCTCGATGACCGCAACGGCCTAGATCTAAGGGCGTTGTTGCGTCTGTTCCAGCTACCATTGGAGGAGCCGGGAGGGAGGCGGTGGACCCCCTGGTAAAAAATAGCAAGACCTGGGGCTGGCCGTTCCTGGCTGGCCCGCCTGTATGGAGCACAATGCGGGGAGATACAGGGAAGTACATAACAAAGCAGCCCTTAGTGTGCAACATTATGGAGGTAGAAACACAAAGGCAAGAGACGGAAATAGGTGTGATCGGAACTAGTAATTCGCATGAAACCACGCTTAGAAGATGCAAAAACAACTCAGTACTCCTTATTTGGAATATATCTGGGCAACAGCATGAAATATATTACGAATGGCACAAGGAACTGGAACATTCACATATTATCTGCCTTCAAGAAACATGGGAGATAGATCCCATAAATATAAATGATTATCAAACATTTCAAACCCCAGTGCTACCATCTTCTAGGGCCAGGGCAAAAGGCGGTATTGTAACATTACTAGCAAGTACAACGACGCTCAAAACAGTGACATTTTGGAACAGTTCCCCCTATTACCATATGTTAATTGTAAAATGAAAAAAGTAGTGACCTATTAGTAATAAATTATTATAATAATAACTTCACAAACCCAACATTAGTGGTACAGGAGCTTGGAAAGAACATGGATGACCTGCTCTACGGTTATCCAAAACCCCTAAAAATCATCTCGGTGGGGGATTTCAACATAACTAGATGTTGTAGAGGGGACCCATGTTTATGAAGGGTTGTGGATCTTAAATGGGACCCAATCAATCATTTCTACCGTGTAGGTTATGGTGATGCTTCATATAACTTACTGGTTTCCAGATTACTAGAAATTAGATAGATCCTAGTAGAGGCAAATCAGTTCCTACCTTTTATAGAGTTGAATCCTGCTCAGAAATAGATGTCCCTCATGGAACTCTGATGAGATTATAAAAATCTAAGTAAACCAAAGGTTAAGATGACGGGCTTTAGCGATCATGCCCTAATTTTATATAACCTCCCATGGGATGAGCAAAAACTAATGAGTAACGTACTTGTCCCTACGCCAATCTTCCAAAGGAAGAATATCTATACTTTGAGATGGGATAAAATAGACCCAAATAAGCTAATCACTGAGATCATTATTAACAAGAGAAATGATATTTCCATATGCTTAGATCCCCAAGCCAACGAGCAACAAATAATCAAATCTTTTGTAAAAATCTTGGAATGTACAATATCCAAATTAACCGCCCCAATGCGCCCTATAATGGGGTGGTTTGATAAGAAGTGCTCGCAAGCCGCTGCGAAAATCAAGGAAGTATTAAACTGGAAACCGAGACATAAAGAACAAATAAGTAAATGTAGGACGGAGTACAAATTAGCGAGGGAAAATAGAAAGAACCAGCTTAGAGCAGAACCATGGGAAAAGCTATGACATGTGGCAAAATCTAGCGATAGTAAACATTTTTGGGAGGTAGTTAATTCCCCCTTCTTACAAGATAAAGGTGGACCAACTCCGAGCACACACATTGACTAGGAAACCTAGGTTACCTTTTCATTTCATAAACTTTTATTCGATTAACAGTAAGTTGAATCATAAAAAGTACAGTTTAACAAGTCGAATAAATGTTATGGGTACACGAGTAAAAGTACAAGCAAAATAAGATACAAATTTAATACATAACTAAAAAAAGAAACAATAATTACAGTAAAGTAAACAAAGTGTGAGGAATATCAATTCATGTAGTAGGAAGCCCAATCATACAACGTGTTTTTAAACAGGATTTCAAGAAAAGTGCCACACATTTGGCAGCATGGGGTGTGTCCAGCATCTGAAGAGCCAGAAAAGCTGGCCGACACGTTCTCAACCCCATACTTCGTAAAAGGGGGATTATCCATTTTTTACGTGGTTGAACAAACAATTGACAGAACAAGATGGTGTGAATGTTTGATTGAACGGATGCACCATCGCACGGACAACGAGCCAATTCGTGCGACCAATTTTGCACGTTAAGAAAGGTAACAAGACGGAAAAAGAGGTTGAAACGAAATCTTGTTCACACAAATTTTTCGAAATTGGATAAAAAGGATAGGTAGGGCTGGGTTCCAGGGGTAGATTGTAAAGATAAAATATGCACGTTGCTTGGCTTCAGTATCTCCGTATAGAGGCGGAGATGTCTCAGATGGTTCATACAGAGAATTTTCAGCGCCTTTTTACTGATGTTGGACAAAGACAGTGGATCAGAAAAATAAGTAGCACAGTTCATATCCCTAAAAAAATTTGAAACATAGGCTAACCAAGGAATTTTTTGCCAATTTGCTAGGGTAAGGCAATCCTGGAGAAGGGAGCGTGTAAGATGGCAGTGTGGTTTTGTCCAAATACGGCGCCATAAAAGAATCGGCTGGCATCTGATGGAATCTGTTATGTAATCGATGCCCAGCTCGATATGAGAACCGTATATTGGAGCGCTCGGAGGTAGGGCCAGGATGTATTTAATAAAACTATTTTGGACTAGTTGTAGGTTATCAACCTGAGCGTAGCCCCAAACGGGAGCACCATAGGTGGCCACGCTGTGGCATTTTGCTTGATAGATTTTGAGTAGCTCTTTAGGAGCAGGTTTACCTAATTTTCGGGAAAAGGAAACCAAAGCTGAAGTTGCTCTTTGAAAGTGCATTTTTCTGCAGGCCACAGCCTGTTTCCAGGCTAGTTTGTCGTCCATTAAGATACCTAGATAGGGGTATTCCCTGGCTCGCTCCAATCTAACCTGTTCTAAGTGGATAGATTTAGGATGTTTTACTTTAGGACCAAAGTGCATGACAAAAGTCTTGCTCTTGTTGACTTTTAGTCCCAAGGAGGACATGAACTGATTATACTTATCTACTTGTTTCTGTAACTGAATTAGAGTCCTGGCTAAAATGACGGAATCGTCCGCATACAGTAAGGCAGGGATTGGGCGATGGTTGATAGTAGGGAGGTCCTGGCATCCCTTTAACAAAGCCTTCTCAACCCCGTTGGTATAGAGGTTGAACAGGAAAGGGGCCAGGACACAACCCTGCCTTACTCCTCTCGTAACAGGAAAGGAAGATGTTAATTCTCCAGCTAGCCCAAACCTCACGCACGCAGTAGCGTCGGAGTAGAGCTCGCGCAAGAAGTTGACGAGAGGGGGATCCACACCAAGATCACTCAGAATGGGCCTAGGTTACCTATTTTCAGTCTATATTCCAAAACAGAAGAGGTACTAGGGTGGAAGCTAATGAGGCAGCTAAAAAAGCCCCCTGTGTGTTAAAGTTCGATCTTAAAGAAATAGAGCTAGCTCTGTCCCAGTCCACTACTCTAAAAGTCGCAGGGCTGGATGGTGTCCCAGTAGCCTTATTTCTTTCACAAAAATAACTCTGGGCACCCCTACTGACAATTGTATTTAATGCAGTCAGAAAAACAGGCCCAATGACCACCTGGAGATGATCTGTGACTATCCCTGTACTTAAGAAGGGAGATGGCACAAACCCAGTAAATGATCGCCCTATTTCGCCCGCTCAGCAAAATGAATGGGCAGACTTCTCTTTAACTGGCTGGAAGACTGGGCCGAGAAAAATAAGTTCCTAGCAGAAGTACAATATGGGTTTAGAGAGAGCAGGGGGACTCTTGATCAATGTTTGAACTTATCACTATTAGTATCAAAATATACCTTAGCAAAAAAGGGTTAGCTCTATATGGCCTTCATGGACCTCTCGGTGGAATTTGACAGTGAGACCCACTGAAAACTGTGGTCCATAATGGTGGCCATGGGAGTGGAGGAAGAGATAATCGTATTAATCAGACAAATGTATGAGGAGGCAGAAGCGATAGTCCGTTACAGCAAGCACGCAGAGTGTACGAAATCTTTTAAGATTGAGACCGGTGTTAGGCAGGGTTGCGTCCTTGCCCCATTCCTATTCTCTTTGTACACTAACTGCCTAAATACTGTTCTGATTGATAATAGCACGGACGTTCCTTATGCCGCCTAAATCCCTCTCCCAATCTTGCTATACGTGGATGATGCAGTCCTGATGGCTAAAACCCCGAAGGCCCGTCATAAATCTATATTGGTCTATTTGGCTTTTATGGCAAATCTGAATGTGCATGTAAAGTGAACAAAGACCTTTACCTTGGCAATGAGGGAGGCTAAGAAAAGACTGACGAGGCTTTATATAGAGGATAATAGTATAGAGTGAGTTGCCAAATTTACTCATCTAGGCATCTTGTTCGACTTAAATCTGACAAGGAAAGAAATGTTAATGAATAGAGGTAGCCACATGTCATTTTAAATTTGCAAAAAACCTAGGCAATAAGCAATGCAGGAGATGATTAAAATCTATCTAGCAAAAACTGTTTCCAAAGCTACTTATGGGGCAGCAGTATGGGGAACAGTACAAGTGGAACAATTGCAAAAGATAGAAGACAAGTTCGCTAAAAGGTTACTACCAATTCCTGAATCGTGTTCCAACTTCGTTGTACACAAAGAATTAGACCTGCCGTAAATCAGTTACACCATTAAGATATCCCCGTTATTGCTGTGGCTATCTATTTGGAAAAGACAGGAGGTCCAAATTAAGCAACACATTATAATGGATATTTGAAACTTGATCATGCTGCGTTAATTCCATGACTTACCTATGTGAATCAATCTTTTGCTTCCATTAGTCTGGAAGCTATTTTTGAAACCCCTCTTAGATGTGTAGCCTTCACTAAATCAAGATTAAAAGATCGTTTCTTGGTGACAACAAACCAGTTAAGATGGGAGAGGAATATATCAAAATGCAGTCATTTTATTGAGTTTTATATAGCGCGAACTAGACCTGAACCGAATCAGGTATCAGAGCGCTTTACATAGCACAAGTTACGTTTTACATGAGGACACACACTTCCATTTTTTTTTTTTTTATTATTTTTTTTTTTTAGGCACGGGGAGATTAAGTGATTTGCCTAGAATCACAGGAGGTTTTGGCGTCGTTACCGAGACTCGAACCCAGATTCCGAGGTCGAGCGCCTTAGCCGTTAGGCTAACTCCTCTCCCCTATTTGTCCGGGTCATCTTCTTACCTGTTTTGTGACTAATCCCCACCATCGATATTTACTGGTTAGGTTTCTCTTAGGTTATAGTCCCTTAATGCAAGTAAACCAACTTTCTGGGTGCCCATGCAATGCTACAGCAACCCAAACAACTTTGCATATTTTATTCTTTTGTAGATTTTATCAAACAGAGCGGAGAAAGTACTATGTACCATTATTGCGTAAGTTTAGCCTAACTGATTATGTTTGAGCTCTTTCAGTCATTCAACAATTAGAAATGCCATTTGCATATTTATCGATTGCAGCATTTCTGCAAGCTGCAATAAAAACTAGAAGGGTATCGGTTTAATAAAAATACAAAACAAAACAGAGTGCAGAAGATATGGAAGTATTTGAATAATTAATGTGACAGTGCTGTATTTTATAAACTTTATGGATTTTAAATGTGATATTTTATTGCAAAACGAAAAGGAGATATTCTATTTACAGTTGTTTACAATGACTTTTATATACTTTTATGCATTTTTTTATATATGCGAATAATGTTTGATGATGATGAGCACAATTTGCAGTGGACTTGCCCGAATTTAGCAGTAGCAGCTTGATTCTCCATACTGCGCCATGCTCCGGACAGCGCCTGTAGGCGACAGCCCTACCTTTGTACTGGGATATATTGGACTATATTATTGGGCCTCCCAACTGGTCAATATTAATGACTGGATCCGAGCAGACAGGGGCGACCCTACTCATAGACTAGAGCTACCTTCAGTCGCCCGTGTCCCCATAGGAACCTATTATGTGGCTTTCAGCCATATGAAATGGTTCGGCACCCCATGGCAGTGGAGATGATTGTCGTAAACAGTGGGTTAGTGGGGTTTCACAGCTAGTACCTTGGAGGTATATCCAATTGGGAGCTGGCGTGAAGACGGGCTACATGAAATCGTTCCAGGAATTAGCGACTGACTTCCACCACCACCACACTCAGTTCTACAGGTATCTACAATTACGTCACACCCTGGAAGACTACAGGGAGAAACTAAGCATGCTCCCCGAGTTTAGCCCCTTGGAATTTATTTGGGAAAGGGGGGCATCTTACGACTATATAAGTCCTTATTCACCAACACACCAGAGCCCCTGATGAACTAAAGAGTAAGGTGGGAGGGGTACGGTGGGAGGAGGAGGAGGATCCTACACTGCTAACTATCTCCATGCACTATCGCCTCATAAAATTGATTTACTACTCCCTGGCTATGGGGCGTACCGGGGGATCAGAGTGCCTCCAGTGCCACATCTCACCAGGCTCATTCCATCATGAGATCTGGAAATGCCCAATAATGCAAACCTACTGTAAAGGGATGATGAAAATCGTTGAGCATGTGCTCTGGATATCAATAGCCCTGACCCAAACATTACGCTGCTGGAAATCATGGATACACTAGGGGGATCCAGTCCTGAATGCTAGTTTGTCGCTGCTGCATACTTGGTGGACAAGGGAGTCTTGGCCTGGTACTGGAGAGGAGCGTGTGCCTTGCCATTACAGGAATGGATTACGAGCATGCTGCAATTGAAGAACTGGTGTACAAAGCTTGAGGTTTGCCAAATAAACATGTACTAATGTGGGACCATGGACTTAATGTGACCGGTCCTTGCTCTAACTTGAGACTACTGCACGAAGAGGGACACAATCTTAATCTGCCTGCAATACTGAAATGGGTGAACCGATTTTGTAATTGCTGTCAAGCATACTAGTCCTAAAATACGTGAGTGTGCGACCGTAGTAGAGAGGTTTGGTTCCCTGTGGTGGTGTGGCTTTTAGCTTGACCCGCTCAGACACCTTTGCACTTAAAGGATGAAGCTTGACGTGCCTTCATCTCAATCTTCTAGAAACACAAGCATGCCTTGTAACAGTGAGAGCGGTATCCTTCAGTGCAGGATGGCAGTCTGCCATGCCATGGAATGTACTGACTTGATGCGTGGTGCCCAGGGAATCATTAGTTCCATTCATAATGGACTGGGAGTGCTAGCTCAATGCTTGGTGTCCTGGAAGCTTTTGTGGTAAGGTAACCTGCTGATGAGTTTTTGAACAACATCAGTTTACTCTCGATATTGATAGCAAAATGTATTGCTGCTTTCTTTTACATTATTTTTGAAATGCCAAGGTGAAAGACAAATTACTGGCAAAATTGAGGCCTGGCCTGTAATAGTGTAGCAATGCGGAAGTGCCCTGATAATTATTGGAGGAATAATGTGATGTTCTGATATTCATTGGGATGATTTGCATGCAACGTGCTGGATTCTGATTGTTTTTATGATGAATATAGTGACTACATATTTGTTAGGCAAGTAGAAACTTTTTCCAGTGAACGTTTTCACTGATATTTTGTTTAGGGTACTGAGTATTATAACATAACATGTGTATTTGTAAAGTGCACGTTCACTCCAACGGGGTATCTAGGTGCTGAATAACAGATGTTTATTGTTAACCAACTCAGTGGTACTCATTGTATCGACCTCAGATGGATGAAAGGCTGAGTGGACATGCTGGGATTTGAACCTGTGACCATGAGGCCAAACACATGCCCTTGTAGTGGATGCATTAGTCCACTGAGCCACCAGACCCGGGCTCGGTGGACTATCCATGGAATATCGTAAACATTTCAATCTGTTTGACAACATTGTTTTATTGATGACATTGAAATGTATTTTTAAGTTAAGGTCTTAATTGATAACTTTTCAGTTAGTCCTTAGAGACATTTTACTAGCCACCCGCACTCTTGATATACTGTCCTGATGTGCTGAACATCTCCCAGAATTTTTTTTATGACAATCTTGCTACAAGATTCAATTAAAACTCTGAATATGTCAACAATTCAATTTATATTTCCATTACTTGTAGTGCCAGTTGTGAGAAAGTGCCAACTTTCTTGCATGGTTTTGCTGAATTTCTGAGGTACTTTGACTGAGTGTGCCCTGGACTCCTGCCAATCATGTGCCCAGTGTTCCTTCCCTAAAACTGTGTTGAACCTAAAACCCAATTGGCATCTCTGGCCACATGTCAGCCCCTGGTAAATGGTACCATAGGTACCCATGGCATTGTGACCAGAGAAGACCCCTAAGGGCTGCAGCACTTATTGGGCCACCCGTAGGAGCCTTGCACCCTGACACACACACACTGCCTTTGCAGGCTGAGTGTCCTGGTGCAGAACTAAACAAAGAGTCGACATGGCACATATCCCTGTGTGCCATGCCCACAAACCCACTGCCCTGGCATACATCAGTCACCCCTCTAGCTGGGTGCTCTATGCAAGTGGTGTTGGCACAGGTGCATGAGCCCTGTGCCCCTACAGTACCCAGGGCCATTCCTGAGCAGTGTAAGTGCAGTGATGCCATTAAGAGTATATGGTGATGGGAGGTTGTCATTACGAACTCCACAGCACCATAATGGCTACACTGAAGACTGACAAGTTTGATATCAAACTTCTCAGCACATTAAACCCACACTGATGCCAGTGTGGTATTTAATGTAAAATGCACTACAGAGGAAATCTTAGAGATGCCCCCTGAAACCTAACCTACAATCCACGTCTTGTCTGAGAAGCTGCCTAGGCTGCCACATAGCAGACATGTTGCTGGACCCCTGGGTGGAGAGCCCCCCGCTCTCCAGGGCCTGCAACAATGCACATCCTGGGTGAGGTGGTAGGTGTCCTCCCCCAGGATGGGCACGGAGAAGCTTCAAAGGCATACTGCCTTTGTGAGCTTCTCCAGGCCACTTGCTGTACTCAGCAACTGGCCGCCACCGGTTCTGACCCCCACTCTGGCGGGAAGACTGGCAGCAAACCCTGTGTTAGGAAAGGGGGTATGCCAGCCTTTGCCAACTCCACCCCTCAGGTGGGAGAGGCGAGGTGAAGCACAACTCCGGCCATCTTGAGGATGCGGAGCCCTGCCCAATCAGAGATAGGCTCCTGCCCCCTCACACAGGAGAGGGGCAGGATAGGGGGTGTAATCACGCCAGGACAGGGACCGATTGGTCCCTGCCCTTCCCCTACCTGTAACGCCCCTAAATTTAGCATTCAGGGCAGTGGTCTTCAAACTTTTTGATTACGCCCCCCCCATCCCCCAACAATTTTCCGGGCCCCCCTAAACATATTTCACAATTATTCTATTTAACTGGCAATGTTTAAAAATGTGTAGAGTTATTTAAACATTGCCGCTAAGTTCTGTCACTGTTTTAAAAATGCAAAAAAATACATGATTCCCAAACATACTATTCCGGTGAGGCAGGCCTTGCTAATGTGCAAAGGATCCACAGTGTGGTTATTCGAAATGGTAGTGCGGATCTTGGAGAAAATATGAAGTCCCTTCCCATTTGACACCTTCTGTCAGCAGGGATTAAAATTACAAAGGATGTTAATGATGGCCCATTACGGACATGCTTACTGCTGCTCTTTTAGGCTGAAAACAAAGAATAATGATTCTTCTGGCCAGAGCCTGGCGCCCCCCCCTGGGATCACTTGAGGCCCCTCTAGGGGGACTCGCCCCCCAGTTTGAAGACCTCTGATTTAGGGGCACCCTGAACCTTCCTTCCTCAGATCCCCGAATTCGAAACAAGAAAGAAGAACAAGGAGAAGAAGACCTGCCGTGCAGCTGCTAACAAGAGGACAACACAAACTGACTTGGCCCCAGCCCTACTGGCCTGTTGACCATTGAACCTGCTCCTGCTAAATCCCGGCGTCTCCTGCGGACAGCAACCTCGAGAACACCGGAGGACCTGCCTGCTTGACCCTCTTAGATACTGGGACTGCCACGAGCAGTGGTTCTGCTCAAACAGCAATACCCCTGGTGCCAGCCAGGAACTGCGTATCCAGCACACTCTGCACCCGCCGAGCCTGGCCTGTGCCTGAGTGGACAAAGACCCTGAGGACGCCCCCCCCGGCGATTCTGACCTGAAATCCAGTGCCCAAGGACCCTCCTTGACGACTCAGATGACACCTGCAGCCTCAGAACCAGGGACCCCTCCAACCGCGACCAGCAGAGGGTAAGATTTCCCGATGTCAAAAGGCACCCCTTCACCCGGCGCCCAACCCCCACCCTCCTCCCCCCCCCCCCCCCCCGGCCTCCTCTGTCCAACTCGGGGTGCCTACCTATCATCCAAGATCCCAACTTACCCCTCGAAGTGTTGGTCACTCTTGAAGAATCCCCGTCCCCGAGCCTGCAGCCTTTGTTCCCTTTTCAAGACCTCCATTGAATAACATTGAGCGCCCGACGGCTCAAAATCACCCTGCACCCAGCCGCCCGAATGCCCCTGGCAGTGCAACCTTGGTCCTAACCTACTTCCCCATTTGCCCTGAGCAAGTGACCAGGAGCCCAGCTTCCACAGCCCTGTGGCCTGCTAGCCAGCAGCCACCAACCGAACGACCCCTGCCTCTCATTGGATAACATTGGGCATAACTGCCTCTGCACCTGGCTGCCCCTGTGCCGCTGAGGGTGTACCAACTGTACCTACCTGACCCTGGGAGACCCCGGAGTCTATGCCCAGAACCTTAACTCTGCCAGTTGAGTACTTACCTAGAAGCCGATAACGCACTTTCTTCTATAGGCTAACATTGACTGCTTTCACTAGGAAATTCTATTGTGTGAAGTTTTGAAATTTTAAAATATTCATCTAAAATCAGTCGAACAACGAATTCCGATGTACTCACCTGTTATCAGGAGAGACCTCAGTGCTGCATCTTTCAGCCCAGTACTGACCCTGAAAAGTAATTTTAACCGTACTTACCAGTAACTTGAATTTTCTTCTATAGGATATAATTGCCTGTTTTTGCGGAAAAAGTTTTTAAGTGTCGTTTTTTTAAACTTAAAAATATTATTTAAAAATCGTGCCAACGATAAAAACGTAATTACTTGCCTGTTTTAGATAGAGGTCCCAGTGCTGAACCTAGGAGCCCAGCACTGGATTACAAAAGTAACACAAACATACTTTACCTGCAAATTGAATTCCCATCCATAGGATAACATTGGTAATTTCAACTGGAAAAGTTTCAACGTGTCAACTTTTAAAATACAATAATATTCCTTAAAAATCAATACTGTTATCAAAATGCTTTTACTTAACTATTTACAGGACATGTCCCAGGACTGAATCTAGGATCCAGTCCTGAGGTTAGAAAAGTAATCTACAAAGTAACTAATTGCATTTAACTAGAAAATCCTATTGAGCTCAATGTTGCATTGTGTTTGAAATTGTGTTGCCTATTGCAACAACTGTATCTATTGTAATCAAAAAGTCTATTGCCTATTTGAAAAGTATTTAACTAAAGTAACTAATTCTGAGAAAGTATATTTTGATACCTTGTTGGTTCAAAAATAAAACCGCTATATCTTTTGATACAAAACAATTGGCCTAGACTTCAGTTCTTGAGTGTGTGAGACCATTTGCTGACTGAGTGTGTACAACAAATGTTTTACACTGTCCTCTGATACTGCCTTACGTCTCGACCAAGCTACCACTTTAGAGAGTAAGGTTATATCTAACTTTAGACTCTGCCAAACCTCTGGGGACTGTGGACTCTGTACACACTATACCTTACTTGGGTCCAGTATATGCAGAGCCACTTTCTTACACCAGTACTTTCCTCATCAGAATTATTATTGTGTTTGTCATGCCATAACTCACATTTTGTGGCATTCTCTGTTCCTGGTACATTGAGTGTAATTAGCAGTCTTAGTTTACTGTAGAGACATGTTGATGTTAATTGTCAGTCCCACTGCAAATAATGGAGGAAGATACCTCTGTCCAGAATATTCTGTGCAGTCTCTTTCCGATCTTGAAAAATGCTTTCATATTTTAAATTAATGGGTTGGGTGGAGTGTCCCACTTGTGATTTAGACTAGACCATTCCAATATCAACATATTATCCTCTTGGTTGTTTGCCACTTCTGGTTACTCTGTGATGTCATTTATTAAGCCAATTTGTAATCAAATACAGAATTTCGATTTCCTAGTTTCCAAAAACTAGAATAAGTCTTGCATGGTTAGAACCGGTGCACCTGAGTAAGTTAGTGCTCCAATTGCAATAGCACCATAAGACAAATTATTCTATAATGAGACAAACACAGATAGGATGCACCTAGACCCAGCTCCACCTGTTCATTTGAAAAGTCCACTCGGATAGAGTGATAGGGCCGGAATCCAGACTGAAATTTCACTATTTCCGTGTAGTACATTTAACTCTAAGAGGGCCATTCTAAGTTGCAAGCCTTGATCAGGAAATCTTTACAAGCTCTTTTTACTAAAATTTTGTTCCAGGGTGAGCATTATACATATGCCATGCTTCAGCTACAGAATTCTGAATAGCGAAAACAAAGTTAAATTGTTGTTGTTCAAATCCTTAATGATAGACATACAAATGTTAGCACACAATCTCCGTGGCCCTTAATTTTTCAAATATGAAGCTTGATCATTGCAACAAAGAGCGCAGTGGAATTTAAAAAATTTTAATGAAAATTTGTGTCTTTTAGAAGAAATATTTGTATTTAAAAAAAGTTACACCTACTCTGTATAATGACTTTAATAGTCTGGATAAATAATTATATGCAATATCAAGTTTCTTTTCCCCCCCAACTAATGATCGCTAGGCTGTACCAATGCAGCTAGTTTCCCATCTATTCCTTTCAGTCCTTACTTTTAAGCTTCCAGGTTTTTTCTAGGTTCTTACCCCTGCACATTTTGAACTGGCAAAGGACTTTTTAGTGCACTGTTTTAGTACAAGGTTACACTGATAAGTAAAAAAAATTTAAATTGTCTGATGTTTCTTTAATGTAAACCAGTTTTTAGGAGCTATATTTTTCCAGTTAGTATTGGAATTCTATAACATTTTCTTTTTTATCATTATGATATAAACGTTAGTTTCTATATATATGAATATCAATAGTGGATCTGAAGTCATCTCCACTGTATTTTTCCAGGTAGACGACTATAGGGGAAAAGTATTAAAGGATGCCGAAACACTGTAACAGGAGGACCACTGCAAATAATAAAGAATACTCTCCTGAATAGCAATAAAGGTGACCACTGCCTTCTGATTTTGCAGAACCTTTCAATTCCTTCAGCACAGTTAGTCATTCCACTCTTATCCACACCTGCAAGTCTTGAATGTAATTCGCTGGCAATATTCTTTACTGTTTTTCCTCCTATTTTATTTTATTTTATTTTAAAGGCTTTATATAGCCCTGGCTAGACCCGGAGGTATCAGAGCGCTTTACATGAGTATCAGACCATAGTTGCAGTTACAAAGATTACACAGTTATTAGAGCATGGCAACATAGTTACATGTAAGGTCAAGACAAACAAAAAGGACATATACATAATGGGGGAAAAAAACAGGCAAGGGGAGAGATTCAGGGGAGGGGGATAGGAGCAGGGAAAGTAGAGAAGGAAGGAGGGAAAGTGGAGGGGAGGGTGAGAGACACAGCATGGAAAGAGGCGGGGGAGGGCGTAGGGGACACAAACCGGTATAGGAGTCAAAGGTGCGTCCAAAGTCCAGTAAGCTATGATCCCAGGGGAAGTGGTATCATTTCCCCATCTCTGTTGCGAGAGGCTCCCTATAGGCAGTGGACTCTCTTAGAGGGTTCTCTGAGACTCCGAGGCCTACATACTCTATCCTTCCCCCAAAAAGGGGAGAGGGAGTGCTTTGGCAAGGGGTGCCATACCATACCTCAACTGTGAGTGGCTCCCCTAGTGCTTTGGACTCTCTCAGCGGGTTCGCTGAGACTCCAGAGTATAAATATTGGATCTTCCCCAACAAGGGGAGAAGAAGTGCTTAGTCAAAGGGCACAAAAGACAGGGGGCTAGGCGGTGTAGCAGGCAAGGGGAGAGATTCAGGGGAGAGGGGATAGGAGCAAAGGAAGTAGACAAAGTGTACTGAATGGGAACAAACAGCATCAGTATGGGGTACAGCCTATTTTCTCTCTGTGGCCATGAGTTTGCCCCATCTCTAAGGTAAAAGCCTAGCACAGGTCATTCCAGAAGTAGTCGTGCAAGAGTAGGGGTTGAGGTGGCAGCAGGCGAGCAGAGAGGCAATTAGCAAATAACCCAGGCAGACCATGGTCCAGGTGATCAAGGGTTAGTAAAACTAATAAATCAGAGTAGACAAACTTTGAGGCAGCCAGCAGGGGGCAGCATGAGATGGGAATTAAACAGTAAACGACCCTAGCAGACGTCCATGATCGGAGTACAGCACAAGGAATTGGTGAAGGAGAAGAGCAGAGTTGGCAGAAATGAAGCGTTGAGATGGCCAGCAGGGGGCAGCGTGCAACGAAGCAAGAACTAAACTCAACATAAGCCGACCGCCATGTTACGAGTGAAGTAGCAGAAAAATTTGTTTGAAAAAAAAGAGCAAAATAGTCCATTCAATTTTTGTTGCAAAATAGTCAATTTTTGTTGCTAAATAGTCAATTTTTGTGGCAATTTCTGTGTGCTGCGCGTCGGATCTATCCCAGCACACTGTCACCCAACGTTGGCCGAGCCGCTGCTAGGGCCTGACGTGGTACTGGTGCTGTCGTGGGGCACCTCTCTCTGCCTGCCATTTTGACTCCAGGCACGGTTGGAGTCGGTGCGCAACCTGTTCCTCAGCAGTGGCTCTGTGCTAAGGGGTTCCTGTGTGAGAGCTCTGGCACTAGGTGACTGTACTGTGCGGCGTTTCCGCACAGTACAGTCATTAATGTGTTCAATATGCACGGGCGTTGTAGGGCCGTATGTTGTATGGCCGTTTGTTCACATGGGCAACTCCCGGCTCCAGAACATGCCTATCACCTGCAGAGTTCCCCAGGATTTCATCTTGTTCTCCATCAATTTTAATCTCTACCTGGAGTCTATTTAGGGCTCTACCTGCCAATGATGCCTTCAAAATGTATCAATGCGCCAGTGACATACAACTATACTTGAAAGTTTTCTCCACTATAGGCATCTGGTACCTCAAACCCTGCCAACACCCACCTGAATCTCAACCCAACCAAGACCGCATTCCTACTTTTCACCAAGATCAACAAGAAATCAACTAGCTTAAACATGGTTCAACAATATTAAGCTAGACTGATTCGAACATCAACTTTCACCCAGTTTCAAGTCATTCAGATTCACCCTGCTGTCTCTGCTGAAGGAAATGAAACCATTCTTCCCAGAAGTAACTTCAGAAATGCAGTCCATGGCTTTGTGCTCTCACATCTGTTTGGAACTTCCTACTCCACTCCGCTCCTCTGAGGGCATCCTACAGGCCACCGTTTACCTCATTGAATGCCTGAAGTAATGTGACTACATGACTACTAGCCTTATGGTACTCCACTGGACCCCCTTTCCAGCCCTCGCCATCTTCAAATCCAGCTGCATCATCTATAGTACTGTCATACCTCTGCCTTCTTTTGCTAGACACTTGGCAATCATCAGACTGGCGATGAAGAAAAAACAAGGCACCAGGCCTTCTCAATGTATGCAACCAGGATCTGGATTGACATCCCTGTTTCCATCAGGCCCTCCCCAACTCTGTTCTAATTTCAAAAATAGCTTGAGACATACATTGTTAACCACTGTGCTGCTAAGACATTTCCCTTCCCAGTGCCAAGCCCACCCCCCCTTTTTTTTTTTTGACAGTGCAATCTTCAGCCTTTGTAACATTTCCTGAATGAATTTGCATCCTTTTTATTTGCCCCATATATAGGTTATTAGGGAACCTAGTATACCAAAATGTGCTTATTTTCCTGGGAAAAAGGTGCTGTGGCAACAATGTGTGCTGGTTTAAAAAAAAATGTTCTACTAAAAATAACTGAAGAAGTGGGGGAAGACTGGTTACTGTGTACCATCGATGTGGTCTCATTATATACCACAGTACCACATGCTTTGGGCATTGAGGCTGCAGAATGGGCATTGCTCCCCCAATCCAACGTAAATGAGAAGAATAGTTTTGTGTTAGAACTCCTTGAGTTCTGTCTACAGAATAGCTATTTTGAATGGAAGGAAGAATTCTTTATACAACTTAATGGCACTTCAATAAGCTTTCCAGGAGCTCTAGTCTACGCCAATACCTATATGGCTAAATTTGACGCTGATTTTATTCTAAATAACATTTGGAAAGAAGGATTGGTATTTTTTAGACGTTACATCGATGACATCTTTCTTATATGGAAGAAAAGTAAAGACATGCTAAAATGGAATTCAGAATTCTGAATTCCATAGACTCAAGAATCCAGTTCACGAGCACCATAAAAAAAAGCGGAATCACTTTCCTCGATACATGGATTGAAATAGTCACAATTGATCACAACGAGAGTACACAAAAAGCAAACAGACCGAAACAACGCCCTTCAATTTTCAAGCTTTCATACACCTTCACTCATCAAAAATCTCCCATACTCTCAATTCTTTAGGATTCAACGCATAATTTCAAACGCTGATATCAGTCTGGAATCCATGGAAACTCAACAAGAGGATACCCTGAGTCACTTTGGAAAAACACGCAGACAGAGCACGTAAATGCAGAAGAACAAATCTCCTACAGAAAAAGCAGCAACAGAATGGTGTTCGTGTCCAGATTTTCGACGGTTTCATCCAGCATGAAAAACATCATCAACAAACGTAGGGAATTACTGAACGAGGAACTGGAGTTCAACGGTTTATTCAATCTGAAACCGTTGTTTGCCTTCACAAGAGCACGCAATTGAAAAGAAATCTTATCCAACCAAAAGAAAAGTGTGACTGTGGCAAAACCAGGCATGACCAGATGTGGCAATTGCATCCACTGCAACAATGCTATCTTGGGTGATATACTAGTGCATCCCAGAACAGGAGAATAGATACAGATCAAACAAGCGTTTGTAATTCCACACACATAGTTTATTCCATCAAATGTTCTTGCGGTTTACTGTACGTCGGAAAGACGGACAGGAAAATGAAGACTCGTCTATCTGAACACAAGAGCAGGATTAGGAACAAAAATATAATTTCACGCCTTTATGTACATTGGGAAGAAGCTAGGCACACCATTGCCCAGGTGAAGTTTCAAATCATTGAGCAAATATCCGTTCAACATGGAGTAGACAATTCTAAATTGCTTCTGCAGAGAAATTTTTTGGATGAAAAAAATAAACACTCTGATGCCCACAGAGCTGAATGACAAGCTAGATATGTCATGTTTTTTTATAAATGACACTATCTTTTGAACATTCACACACATACCAGTTTAACACCATTTGACAGACTAACACTACTTGGACTGAACAATCCCCTTGTCACTCCTATCTATGTACCATGGCTAATTAATTTGCTGCTAGTGTAGGGACATAGAGATTTAATGTGTTATTTTGCTTGATGTCACAACATGATTGAGATATTCCATACTATGCATGCCATGAGTCTGGTGACGTATGTTTCAGTGTAAACTTCATGCTGCAAGTCCCGCCATCACGACGTGCACAAACGCTCTTATTTACACAATACAGATGATTTTCTACCATATGCTTATCTAAATAGTCGTTAGATAGTCGTTTTTATTTACACCGGAATCCTTTTAGTCCATTTTAATATGGCGCTGATGTAATTCTAAAGTTTTGCAGGGTCACGCATCTTTCACTTTGTATTAGATCTGAAGCTTGTATAGTCCACTCTAATACAGCGCCTATGAGATTTGTGAATCTCGCGGGATTACGCACGGAGTTATTTTGAATGCGGTGAGCGAGGTTTCTGACGATTGGAAGTTGGCGTCTAGCCTGAGTGGTCTAATTGGAAAAACTGGAGAACATGGAATAGGAGGATTTGGTCCTCGGGTAAGGAGAGGCTCGTTATGATTGATGGTTTCCCGGTATATGTGTATAGTAAATGCAGGACTGATTAGAATGTCTCTGTTACAGCGTTGTTTACTACCAAGCATAACGAGAAAGGCACCGTGAGGCTGGTCATTCAGTGTTGGTAAGGATTTTTTATCACCCACAACACAGAGTTATTCACACTTAAAACCGCTCGCACTAATCCGCGCACTTGGATCATTTTATTTCCTTTAGCACACGCCGAGTCCAATTATAGCCTGTGGAAATGTGCATAGTGTGTATCCACTAAGGTACGATCCGGATATGTTTGTGAGATACTTTTGAGAATCTTGCACGAGGCATCCTTTCATGATCTTTATGTTGCTTTTTCAGATTTTTGAGCTTCTCTACCGAGTAGAGTGACTATTTTTTACACCGAGTAAGCATACATACATTCAATACTATTGATGGTGTTGGTGGTTGAATTTGTGGTCCTGACTTAACACACATATGACAGACTTTATGCACGTCACGCTACCGGGCATGCATGCTATGGTTGACTCGCACATTGAGGCACTTGGCGCCTGACATGCGTAAGGGTGCTGGCACATGTTTACAACTTCTTCTGTTGTTGTCATGCATTTACATTGTGGTATATGTAGTTATTTCTCTGTGCATTGAAAATTACATGCATTTATATGTTCTTACAGATTCGCCCCTGACGAAGGGACAGGCATCCCGAAATTAATTGGGTTATGTTTATTTTGGAATTATGTATTAATTTGCATCATTGAATCTTCAGATTGTAATGCATACGAAACAGTTTGCTATTGGAATATGTCTGTTGTAAAAATCATATATAATAATCATGCAATGATTACATTGTATGAGGAGAATGACAAATCGTATTTTCATTGATTATTGTTACGAAAATTGTTATAGAATTGAGTCATGTTAGTATTAACCCCCCCACTGTGCTCGTGTGAGTCCAGGCCGCCTGGTTGGGACCTGGCCACTTTTGATCTCCACCAACAAAGGCTGCTTGTGGTAAGATAGTCTTCTTAGCCAGCTTTTGGGAACTAGTAGGGTGTGGACAAATTCATTTATTCACCATAGTTTTTGGAATTTTCTACGTAGTGGTCAATATTTCATATTTTTACATTTTCTACCTACTTGCAGACTCCTGGCAAAAGAAATGGGAAATACATGGGTGTGTCCAGAAAGCTGTACATTTCTCTAAACTAGACTAGATTCTGAATTTAGCAAGAGGTCATATGTAAGAACCACTCAAGGTTTTCCCAAGAAGCTAATCTCTAGAATAAATAGACAGTGAATTTCAATGAGGGAGAAAAAAAGAAAAAGAAACCAGTATTTGCACGAAAGACCAAGCTTTAAAAGTAATATATTGTAACATTTGTCAAACTCTTGCAGTCACAGAGAAATAGTTTGTCGGTTGTCCAAAAACCCACAATATCTAGAGCTATGAACAAGCTATGTTTTACAATGATTTTTCATTGAATGGGACCATGCATCGCTTCACGAGGAAAGTCAAATAAATAAAAATGGGTATGCAGGAAAGCTGTGCATTTTTTTTAAACGATCGAAAGAATCTGAATTTAGGGATGTGGAATAATTGTACCACTCCGAATTTTGGATTACTTCTAATTCAAAAAACTTTTTAAAAAAAATTTTGTACACTAGATTGCCATTGGAAGTAAATAATTTTGCGAAATTCAATACATATTAGAAAATGTCCTTCTATTCTGTGTTTCCGCAGTACTCCAACAAAAATGGCACCCATCGTATAATTGCTAGCCTTTCACATAATGTGAAAGAAGAAATTATGTTTGCATAAGATCCTGCACTATGTGGGCCCATGGTCTGCCTGCACCTAAATAAGCATATTAACCCCAAACATTTCGGACACTAGATACTTGGGGAGTCCAGGGTGGTTTGACTTTCATGGATCCAGACACTTTTTATTACACAGAATGCCCTGCAGACATCAAACCTTAGGTGGCTCCAGAGAATGTCCTCACATTTATGTGAGGAATTGTTCTGGAAAATGTAGAGTGATAAAAGTCCTAACATCCAGAATGTCCACACACCTTTTGATAAAAAACGGTGCTCCACTTGTGTGAATGTGCTTATCGCATGGTACTAGAAAAGCCCAAGAAAAACCATGAACATGTGCTTTGAAGTTACATTTATACTTGGGCTGTCTGTAGCTGCTGTATTTGGGCATGTAGTGGTCCTGCATCCATTGAAACCTACCTACTCGGAACATTTCTGAAAGACACAGAGTAATCCAGTGTGGTTTGGCTTTCTAGGACTTACTGCATATTTTCTTACCAAGAATTCCTGGCAAACATCAAAGTTCAAAATAAAGCAGAGAGGGGCCACACTACCCAAAGGAACAGGGCACCATATTAGACTATAATGTCAAATAAAAGGCTCCCTTTGGGCTTGTATATCAAATCTCAGGCACACTAAACACTCTTACTCTGGTCTCATTGCACACTTCATGTACAACCCAGCCTACATTAAGGTCTAAACACCACACTTGTATGATTTTTGGGAAAAAAGTTTTCCTCTTTAACACTTTATTCATATACAAATCCCAAAATCTAATCTAAAAAACAATCAAATTACATATCAGTGTCAAGTAACGTATTATCAAGAACAGAATTATTGAAAAGACAAAACTATTAAAAAATCTATCATTCTATTTACCCTCTAGTCTAGTAAGCCCTATATCACAAAAAATACATTACAAAAATACATATACACAGACAGGGAGAGTACAGTAGACAGTCACATACGTCTTTATATTTTAGATCATTGTTCATGGCACAGAGTATCTTCAAATAGTTAATATCTACTGTGTTCTTCAATGCCCGTAAGATTCAGTGTCATATATTCACCGATGCAATTCGGTGGATACCCAATAATTAAATCCTACTTCTTCAGGATAAATGCATATCTCCCATAATCTCAGTAAAAAACAATTTCACCTATACAGAGAAACAGAAAAAAAACAATAATAATTATAAGCTCAGTTTGTTCATACATCCTGATATTACAAGTGATAAGCACAAAATGACTTCATTGTTATCGTCCATAAGTCAACAATTCTGTCCTACATGGGTGTAATTATAAATACACAACCACTTCCATGTTGAGGCAGAGTTGCACTCAGCTCACTACGAGGTCACTAAATACCAGAATTCCACCTCTGCTGATTCCTATTTACTGACTCAAGGAATGTCCAGTTTTACACCAAGACGGACTGCCAGATGACACCCACAGGTAATTGGGAGTTAGTCTACCGTTTCTGGGATTTGGCAGATCACCCTCCTTAGGCAAGTCTTGGTTTAAGGAGTGCTAGGAAGGAGTACAATATACACAGTACTTATAGGTCCTCATATATTCACTGTCTTAGTACAATAGTGGAAATGTTCATCCTTTTCACTGTTGTAAAGCTAATTTCACTAATCATTTTCATTCTACTAATTATTGCAGCAGACACATTTCTTACAAGAATCACAATGCTTCAATAAATATTGAAACGCCAGGCTGAGTATTTGTTGTCTATTTCTTTTGGTAAACACAAGAGTCTAAACAAAAGGATCTAGATCTGTGACCACGATTTCCTTAGGAGATCTGAGCTGTCATGTTCTGAGTATGCACACACACTTGTTACCCTGTACGATTAGGGGTGCAGATGGTGCACTGTGGGCTAGTAGGGAGACAAGCCAACATAACCTGAGGGTGTGCATGAAATCAGTCTGGCACTATCCTGACAGTTATGTTATCCAACAAACGCACAGTTTAACTGCACAAGGTACAAGCCATACGACACTAAGGCTTCATAGCTACCCACTGGAAAATCTTAAATGCAAGCTTTGAACTGGAATATTGAGCAAAGATACTATGCCATATGTCAGCCACACTGCTTAGTTTGTTTCTGCTATTGTGAATGTGAGCTGTTCTAACTTCTCAAGTAACATTGTCTCAGTTGAGTCTTTTTTGGCCATGAGCCGTTGTTATATCAGGTTGAAAGGCAAGAATAGCTGCATAGAATTAATGTAGCGCAATGGCACACAGCCACTTTTGAGAACCTGATGTATCCAACTAAATTGCATGATAGATCGCAGCTGACTTTGCACCTGGTATAACGAAAACATGTAACTTTGCATAATATCGATAACAGACAACACAATGTTATTCAAGCTGTAAATGTGAGAAGACAATGTATAAATATTAACAGCAAGTACTTTATCCAAATTATTGTAATCAGTTTGTCTTAAATGTGCAGCAGCTTCCATCCATGATGGTTTCCAACCTTCAATATATGTAGCATAAATCGTTTTGAATGCAGAGACTTGGGACCCAACAGAAAATCAGTTGGATCCATGTCTTCCGAAAGGAGGAAAGGTGTTGTTTTACTGCAGACAGTGGGGAATGTTCCAACCATTTGTTGGCACAACTTCCCTACCGAATAGGTGGTAACAGTACCGGCGTGTTGGCAATGGGAATAACGAGGATCGGGTCTGCTAGTGTTAAACCCCTGTGTGGAATAAAAAAAATGAGAAACCATTGCTTTTCTGAGTTTTATATACCCGAAGGTATTGATTATCAGAGCACTTTATATGAGCACCAGCTACTTTTACAAGGACTCATTCAGTTTTGTTAGGCACAGGGAGATTAAGTGATTTGCCCAGATCACAGGATGTTGAGCCTCATTGCCAAGACTCAAACCCAGTTCCCAAGATTTGAGATCGACCGCCCTAGCCCGTTAGGCCACATTTGTGTCCACTTGTCAGTACCCTTGTCAGAGCTAGTTTTGCCAAGTTATGGTTTATTCGGTCTGGTTCTCAAATTAATGCATCCTATAAAAGTATATACTTCAGCAATAATTATATGTAGCTCACGTTCCTGATTTAGCTGTGCAAGCTGTTGGTGTATAGCTAGAGAAGGTGCTTCGGCTTTAATGTTCGACAGAATCATTGCAGAGTCTACAGGAAAGTGTCCTATTCGTTTTATCTCCAAATCCAGGGCAGCAGCAGCTCCGTGTTCGTTCTGTGTTTGTTTTAATGCCTCTCGCAAGACTGACATAGACTGAGTACCATTTGTTATGGTATAGAAAGCGGCAAAGACTGCCCAAAGTGACGCAGTGACTTACTATGGAACCATCCCATGAGGAAAGCACATAGTCCATGTGCTGTGCTTGTCTTGTGGTCCTGTAAGGTGAAACATGGCTTCAATTCTTTTGGCAATCCAAAAAGTATTTTCTTCACGGTTTGTTGGAATTTTGCCCATAATTGAATGAGCAACTACAGGGCTTATGGTTGACACAGCAGCCAACTGAGGTTGCCCTGCCAGGCCGGCCCTTGCTGGAACAACCAACCAGGTGTGTGAAACAGACTTAATAAAGTGTCTATTTAGTCTAACTAGACCATTGTACAATTGTTGTAGCTCATTAACATTGAGACCTTGGGTATGGTGTATAGCCAACTAATGCTGGCAGGTGGCCCCTTCATTACTAAGGGGACCCATGTGTACTAGTGCAAGTACATGTGTAATGGCGACACAGAACTAATTTTGATGTTCCCAATGTGAAAATGGAATTTTCAAAAGCGAATATACTCTGTATCGTTGAGGTGGGTTTGCATTAGTGTATTAGTGAAATGTGCCTTTATTAGCATCCACAGCTGTAAAATTGACCCAAGAGTAAAAGACTTCTACACAATAGCCCTTGTGGGCTAAGACCACGAATATAAAGTCACTGTCTTTAGCGCCAAGGCCATGCAAAATTACATGTGCAAAGACTGCAGGTCTGCAATTTGTATAGGATATTACAGCACTATTAGAAAAACAGTAATAGAAACAAAGTCTAAAAACAAATATTGGTAATCCCGTTGACGATTCAAGTATGATCAACCAACAGAAAAAATTAGGTACTTTATTAAAATACTGTAGAGGATATATCCCCAACACCACGGACATCTCCGGTGGTAGTTGTGAGGGTACTAGTGACACACACAAGCACTACTCGGGAGCATCTCTGAATAAGTACCAGACTATCGTTTGTGGTGCCATGTTGCAGGGATTCTGCAGGGAAGCAGAACTGTGCCTTTGGAAAACTGTGCCTTTGGAAAACTGTGCCTTGGGAGAACAGGACGTCCGAATGTAGACTTTTTAAAAAAAAAAACTTTTATTTACATTGTTGGCATACATGTACAATTCTGCATAGCATTCGATCAACCAGTACATCTAGCAATTGTTAGTTCAAATATTAACAACACGTCGTATAATATAGGTACATAGGCAAGGGAAGTCCTAAATGTTCATATCTCAAAGAAGGATCTTATGCATCACCAGATCGTTCCTGTTGGCGCATGTAGGTAAGAAAAGGTTCACAAATGGCACGGGGGTCTGGATCTTGAAGGCATCAAGTCCCAGTAGCAGGATAGCTGTTCATCACAGTAAGCAATGTCTGTTAACCAGTCTTTTGGTTTGGGTGCCTGAGTGCCGCTCCAGCAGAATGTAGAGACTGTCTCTCTACAATGTCAGCACTTGTAGGCCCAGATCTGACTAGCTCACAGTGCCTCACCTAAACTCCTATCTGTTTTAGAGTGACAGATGATAAAAGCAAACCTAGAACATATACCTCTAGTCCCCAAGGGAACCGTGGAGACAGACCATCCCCATATGTTCACTCATGCATGTCCAGAGTAAAAAAGAAAAGACATGAAGGAAGTTTACAATATATTTATAGAAACTATTGTAGCCTATTTTAAAGCAAGTGTGCTCTGATTAGTAAACAAATACAGCTGAGCAACTTAATCACCATTTCTAGCGGCTGTAAACAATAAACAACCCGACCATGGCAACTAATATACTTACCTAAGCTTACCCTCACAGTGTGAGCTCAGGGATATATTAGTGATCTCTGGGAATAGCACCGGACCCCATACCTGGTGTGTGTAGTCAGGTGGTCCGCATCATAGGTGTGAACTTCGTTTTCTCAAGGCTGCTGCCTCCGTACGAAGGTGGGGTCACTCGGTTGGAATTCTCTCTGCCCCGAGGGGGTGAGATATGGTTTATATGACAAGAACTACTGTGTTAGAAAACTGCAGCTGTAGTACCGTGTTATATGGAAAAACGTTAGGAGATGTTGCTGACCAGGCACAAGAAAACAGTACACCATGTTGCTCGACCTTGTACGAAATGTTTAGACTGAATCCCAAGAAGAGTCACTGAATCAATCAAGTCATACTTGGATAGCGCAGGTAATCACCCTGAGGGGTATCCAGGAACTGTGCTGCGATTATCAGTCGAACAGCCAGGTCTAGAGTCCCTTCCTGAAGTGGGTCAGTGAGGGTGCTGTGTGGAGGTGAAGTGGCAGGGTGTTCCAGGCTTTGGCGGCAAGGTGGGAGAAAGAGCATCCTGCGGAGCAGCAGTGGCAGATGCATGGAGTCTGAGTGAAGGCTAGATGTGCAGAGCGTCAATTTCTGGTTGGTTGGTGAAAGAGCAGACCGTGTTTCATGTAGACTGGTCCATGGTTGTTTAGGGCTTTGCAGGCATTGGTTAGAACTTTGAAATGGCATCTCTTCTGGACGGGAAGCCAGTGGCAGTTTTTCAGGTGATGGGTAATGTGTGTCCTCTTGGGCAGGTTGAGGATCATTCTGGCTGCTGTGTTATGGAATGTCTGGAGTCATTGCATGAGTTTGTTGGTGGTGCTTGCATAGAGTGCATAGCCATAGTCCAGTTGGCTGGTCCTGAGGGCCTGTGCCAGTTTTCCTTGTTTTGATAGGAAGCCATCTGAAGACTTTGCAGAGCATGCGGATCGTGTGGAAACAGGCTGACGAAACTGCGTTGATTTAACGTTCCATAGAGAGTTTGCTGTCCAGGATGATGCAGAGGTTAAGGGCCTGGGTTTGGGTCCGAGGTCTGCCGGCCACAATATGTCATTCCAGAGGGTGGGGTGTCTGCTGTAGATCAGAACTTCTGTGTTGAGTTTCAGGCAGTTGTCTTTAATCCATGCTGTGACGTTCTGTATGCAGTTGGTCCTCATCAAGGTGGGCGTCCGCTGAGAGCAAGAGGACGAGCTGTGTATCGTTGGCCTAGGAGATTATGTTGATGCTGAAAAACAACTATGTGCAGTGCATTCCAAAAATAATATCATGTTACTAAAACAAATGTATTATGTGTGACTGTGCAAGTCAAAGGCAGTCTAAAGCAACTAATACTTGCAACCAAGGGAGAACCAAAGTGGGCCCAGAAGAGAAAACACTACAAGGCCATGCATAAGCATGGTTTTATAATGAACATAAACTTGGGGCTAGATGGGTTTGTCTTCATCAGCACTTTGTCTTTTGGACTGAGAAAAGGGCTTGGCCGTAGGCCAGACTGTGGACTCCAAACCCTTGCTGGATTAGCCTACTGCAATAAAGCAATGGAAGGAATGCTTGAATTAATCTCAGCCACTGGCAATTGCTCGCCAGATCCAGTCTATTGTTTTTCACGCTCAGTGGCACTCTAGACAGAGAGCAGTCATAAGCAAGGCATCCTTGGTCCTGATCTACTAGGAACAGTCCAGCCCAAAAAGCCAGGCAAGGTCCACTTCAGCTGAGAACGTGATCAACCCCAGACCTACTTATGCCTCTTCAGTGAGGTATAGCTAAAGTCCTATGACATTGAGCACAAAATCCACATCTGGGCATTACCTGTCGAACTTAGAGCGACTATTGCATCAAATAAAAGTTATGGAAGGAATTCTACAATTAGTCTAAGCAAATAGCAGTCATGCTTGACCCACTGAGCACTTTAATTGACTTTGCTCTTTTCTAAATCTGAATGTCTTTGAAATTGATGAATATAGGTGTACAGCTCTATACCCATTGCAAGTCAGCAAAGGTGAACATGCACAATCATTTTTTTACTTCAGTGATTTTATTTTGGTGTTTATTACTATATACTTCGGGTGTGCTGTATGTTTTGATATAATTTTTGACGTCATTTTTAATATCAATGTTGGTATGCTTGTGTAACCAGTCTCAGTTGATACATGTGTGAAATAAGTTGAAACAAATCCAGAAACCCCAGTGGATTTCCAAGGCACTTAACCTCCGATACTGCCCAATCCCCCATCCCCACCCACATTCATCCATCTAGCCAAACTTGCTGGGGTGCTCACTAACCTCTTGTAGGAAAGTGCCCCTTTTTTACATGGTCACCCCACTTTTTGCCTGGTAAATGATGCTGATCGAGACATCTAGCCACAGATTCCTTACCTTTGAACTTCCAGGCGTCAGGTTGGATCAGTAAGATTTTTGATAGCAGCTCCTCTGCGTGCGGGTAGATGGCGTCGGTCGACTCTGCATGATGTTGTGGCATCGTGTCCCCCTTAGTCATGATGTTGGTGTCGTCAATATAACCGCCACTCCAGCAAGCTGGCGTCGGTACTTTTCACAACTTTCCATGCCAGAAGCGCGGAGCAATGAAGTGACTGGCCATGGTGTGTGAAAACAGATAGCTAGGGCCCTGAAGGGTAAACAGCCCTGACACTAAAGACTATTCCACAGTGCGGGGAGGATCGGTGGGTCGGTAAGGAATCTGCGGCTAGATCACGTCTCTACCCAATAAGGCGTTACCGAAGGTAAGTAACTTGTCAATCTGATAGAGACATCTAGCCGCAGATTCCTCACCTTTGAACAGATCCTCAAACAATACCTACCCGGAGGAGGGACTGAGGAAAAGTTTAAACTAGGAAATCTTGCAAGACAGAGCGACCAAACAGGCCCTCCCTCAAACCTGGGAGTCAAGGCAATAATGTCTGGCAAACTTGTGCAGAGATGCCCACGTGGCCGCTTGGCAGATGTCCGATATGGGGATACCACGCTGAAGAGCGGTGGTTACCGTTTTTGCCCTGAGGGAATGGGCTCTAAGCCCTTCAGGAGGATCCTTCTTCGCTAAGTCATAACAGATTTTGAAACAGAGGATAACCCAGCGGGATATAGTCCTCTTTTGGACAGCATGTCCCTTCTTTGCCCCCACATACATTATAAAGAGTTGGTCATCCACCCGGAACTCTTAGGCTCAATTGAGGTAGAACGAGAACACTCTTTTTGGGTCCAGACGAAGGAGAGGTTCCTCTTTCTTGGAAGGGTGCAGGGGTGCATAAAAAGTGGGCAGAGTAACAGACTGTCCCATGTGACAGAATGTTAGCACCTTAGGCAAAAAAGATGCCCTTGTGCGGAGAGCTACTTTATCCGGAAAGACCGTCTGGTAAGGAGGCTGAGATGACAGTGCCTGCAGTTAGCTCACCCTCCAGAGGTTATTGCCACTAAAAAAGCTGCTTTCATAGTGCAGCGGCTCAAACAGTGCGACTGAAAGTGCACTAGGTTCCTACTAACCAGATCCCCAGGGCCAGACCTCTTTCCTAAAACTGTTCAATTGTTTCCCCAATTGGCAAACCTTTAGCACCCTCTGTAAGTCCCTGGTAAATGGTACCCTGCTACTTGCGGTCTGAGGTACTAAATAGGTTCCCAAAGGGCTGCAGCTCGATTTGTGCCAACCTAAGAGACCCCTCAGCAAGCATATGCAAGACTGCCATTGCAAGCCGCGTGTCTTGGTGCAGACAAAAGTGAAAACCCGACATGTCACATCCCTGTGTGCCATGTCTCTTACCACCGCATGTGATCCTTGTAAGTCATCCTTACAGCAGGCCTGACAGTCCTAAGGCAGTGTGCTTCGTATTAAATGTGAGGGCATACCTGCATGCGCAGATATGCCCCTGTGCTGGTCAGTTTCATAACTGAGGGCTATTGCATACTAGGTGATTTTAACTATCATCTTGAAAACCTAGAAGACCATAATACACTATAACTAATAGAGGCAATGGCCAATGCAGCACTGGAACAGAAAGTCATGCACCCCACACATGACGCTGGCCACACCGTGGATGGGGTTTTCACTTTTAACCCTCACCTTAAAATAACAGAAGTGCTACCAGTGCCATGGTCCGATCACAGAGCCATCCTATTCACGGTAACCACTTCGCTCCCCATTCCCAAACCACACATCCCCCATAAGACTTTAAAAAAACGCAACTTAAAGAAAATTATTTCCCATCAGTTGCAACATACCCTAGCATCTTCCTATCCCGACCAGAATTTAGAGTCAAACTTAGCAGTAAACAGTTCTCACAACTGGGTTAAGTCCGCAATAGACCACGTGGCACCAGATATTTTTAGTGAACAACTTAGCCCACTTTATAAAGAAGTAATAACCTCTGGCACCTTCCCTGATGCATGGAAAACGGTGTCAATCTTGCCTTTACTAAAAAAAAGCCAACTCGGATCCCTATGATCCCAGCAACTATAGGCCCATAGCCAGAATTCCTTTTCCTGCCAAAGTATTGGAAAAAATGCTCAACTCTCAACTAACAGCCTTCATCTCCTAGGCAGGCATACTGGACTCCTCCCAGTATGGTTTCCGACAAGGGCACGGCACAGAAACTGCCCTGGTCACTGCAACAGAGGAAATCCGGGCAATTATGGACACTGGTGCCAGAGCCGCCTTAATCCTATTGGATTTGGCGGCTTTTGACACCATGAACCATGATATACTAATCAAACGGATCGAAGAAGCAGGAGTTAAGAACTCTGCGTTAAAATTGGTCAAATCCTATTTGAACAAAAGATACCAATATGTCCAGGTCGACAGCTCCCGTTCAGAGGAATTTACGCTCCCATGTGGAGTGCCCCAGGGCTCCGCGATGAGCCCTACGCTGTTTAATCTTTATGTAACTCCTCTGGCTCACATCATTAGGAAATATGGATTTAGATTAATATCTTATGCCGATGATACCCAAATTGTGGTATCAATCTCAAGCAAACCAGAAGATACAGCAGATAACTTTAGACAATGTATGCACCACATAAACCTATGGATGGGGTCGAATTGTCTTAAGCTAAACCGCTCTAAAACAGAGGTTCTGTTATTTGGATCAGAAACGTCTTTTTGGGCTCAGAACTGGTGGCCCCACAGCATGGGTGCGCTCCGCACCCCAGTTCAAAAAGTAAGGAACCTGGGCGTCATCTTTGACGACAAACTGTCCTTTCAACATCAGGTCAAAAAAGCTGTATCAACAACATTACTGACATTAGAATCCATACGAAAAATACGTACCTTCATTCCCCCTGATGCAGTGAAGAAGCTAGTCACAGTTCTAGCCCTGGCTAGACTGGACTACGTAAATGCCCTGTACTTAGTATTCAGAAACGGCACTTGGCCAAGCTCCAGCAGACTCAAAACACAGCTGCCAGAGTAATACTGAACATCCCTAAATTTCAGTCCATCTCAGGAGGCCTAAAAAAACTCCATTGGCTCCCCATGAAAAAGAGAATAGATTTTAAGGCTCTCTGCCTAACATATAAGGCACTGCATGGTCCGGGACCAGCCTTCCTGAAACATCTTACCTGGTACCACCCCTCTAGACACCTTCGCTCAGCCCAGAGCAAACTTCTCCAGACCACAAAATACAGGAAAGCCAACTGGGGTGGCAAAGCTATGGAACTCACTTCCAATAAACAAGAGCAGTCCAACGTTACTCAGTTTCAGAAAGCTGTTAAAGACATGGCTTTTCTCAAACTAACTTACTCAATCTAAATGATCCAATCCAGGTATTCAGGCCTCTTTCTGCCCCTATGAGCGCATAGACGCCCTTGGGCATTCGTGCGCTATATACATTTTCCTCCTCCTTCATAACTGCCAGTGCAAGTGACCTGGACACTGGTGAAAACGAGTTCTTCAGATACATGATGGCTTCACTGAAAATAGGGCTGTTTGGTATCAAACATCTCGTATTGGTAAACCCACACTGATGCCAGTGTTGACTTTACCAATGCATGCACCCAGAGGGCACCTCAGAAGTGACCCCTAAAAACCTACCAGCCTCTGGATGCTTGCTGACTGGTTTCTGCCAGACAGTCACACAAGACACTGTTCTGACCTCCAAGAGTGAGAGCCTGTGCTCTCAGGAGACCCATAACAAAAGTCTGTCCGGGAAGAGGGTGTAACACCCCCTCCCACAGGATGACCTGCTGATTCGCCTCCTTTGGCCAGCGAGCTTCAAAGAAGATGCCACCTTTGAAATGCGTATGTGGCTCCCCCTCAAGTGAGAGGAAGCCAACCCCTGTCTAGAGCCCCCTCAGCACCTGGACAGGCGGAAAAATTAGCTAGTCAGGTAGGCACACCACCTCCAGGCTAATACCTCCCCTAAGGTGGGCTACTGTTCAGAAGTAGTCATAGATGATGTACATTGTGATTCTGGAACAGGGTTGTGCCCACTTCCCCCAGGAAGTAGTCATATAGGGAATGTAGTGGCCCTAAGGGACAGTAGCCCATTGGCTACAACCCTCCACTCCCCTGACACCCCTAAATTCAGTATTCAGGAGAGTTCCTGGCACCAGAGAAGGAGATTCTGATGACCTACGAAGGAGGAGGACACGAAGAGCCGCTAAAGTAGAAGACCGAAGAGAACACCTGACTTGGCTCCAGCCCTGCTGTTCTGTCTGCCATTCTCTGCTGGGTCTGCGCCAAAGGCGACTTGTCCGGTCTGCCATTCTCTGCTGGGTCTGCGCCAAAGGCGACTTGTCCTGCAGCTGTGTGCCTCCAGAACCTGGGAGGACTGGCTGCCTTCAATAAAGACCAAGACATCCTAATGAACAGCTTAACTGTTTCCCGCATCCTGCAGAAACACCAAAATAGAAGGCCTCAGGAACTGCTAAAACCAGACAATTGGCGCCACAACTGCACCTATCACCTCCCGCCCGAGTTGAAGTGGGTCTCCAGTGCCAACAAGGTTCCCCAGCCCTCCAGAGCTCAAGTCTATCGTAGTCTCACCCTTCGTGGACTCCCTGACGTCACCTGCAGCCTCCACACGCAGGCACCCTTGACCGCGACGTGTCCTGGTAAGAGAAACCCAACGCCTAAAGAAACCTCTGTATCGGTCACCCCAGGGCTGTGAAGAAGAGGAACCCAGTGTCTCTACGTCCCCGGGCATCACAAGCCTTGAACCCCCCTGTTGGTTCACCCCGACTGGCTTCCTAGCCAGAACCTGCTGCCTCCTTTTTACAATAATCGATCCCCATTGAAACCTATTGGGCTTCCGACGCTGTTTTGCACCAGGCCGCTCCCATGGCGCTGATGGTGTACTTTTGGTGCTGCTTTGGACCTTACCCACCACTCGTCTTAACTCCTGGAGATTGGTCCTGCAAGTCAATGTACTTTACCTGTTTGCAGAACTTGTTCTTCCTTCCACATGATAACATTGCAGAACTCAAAAATTGCACTGTGTCCTCTTATTTAACTGATAAGGATGTATGTTTTAAAACGTACTCACTTGAACGATTTTACTCCGATGTCGAAACCTATATAGAGATACTTGCTATTTTGTTTTAAATTGGTGTGGATCTCCTTTGTGAGCTGTGTTGTCATTTAGCTGCTCGACCACACTACCCCCTAACAGAGTACTCTGTGATTGCATAGCAAGCCCTGTCCACTCATAAGGGAACTCCTGGACTCTTTACACGGTATATCAGCTTATTGATACAATGCATCAAGATAAAGTTTCATACACGTCTTTCTTGACTTACTTCATAAGGTGCATTAGTACAGGGATAACCTCAGATCCCACCAGAGGTGTCTTGCTGGTTATTTGTACAACCCACCTTTCCCTGATGCGTTCTTATCATGTCTGTTTTATGTTGAAAAATGTTTATATAAAGCCAAATTAGTACCTAGAAAATGTGCAGTTATTTGAGTTGGCATCGGACGAATATTTGCATAGGCAATGATTATTATAAAAAAAAAGTTAGAAACTTTTAAATCTAGGAATCAGTACCTAATCGTCTATTTGATCCTGTGGGCATATCCATCCATCATCCCCCCCCCCCCTCCTTCAGTTCCACCAGCACCTCTTAGGTGTCAGATTTCCTCACATCCCATACTTGGCTATTAGATAATCTGACACATTCTCCTATTAATGTCCAAATATCCTGCCTGAGGAACTAAACTTAGGCCCATTTATACGCTTTTGTCCTGATGAAGCTCAGTGAATGTTGCTGATATTTTCCCTCTGGGGATCAGCTCACAGAAAGGAATATGTAATCTACCACCATGTAGTTTACATATCCTGAAACCATCTGTGAACACAACCAGGTAAAATAGCAAGTGTTCAGCTTTCATTATAGAATCCGTAGTGCTGCAAAACATTAATAAAACATTGAGGATAACTACATCGTACTCGGATCACTTGATTTATAGCATTAAGTGATCAAGCGTCTCCTTTGAAAATTATGACAACTATTCATAGCTCAAATATCAGTCAACGCACAGCATAGGTGTGACATTATTTTGCATGGCTATTAGCAAGCTTATATCCTTCTTTTTCGTATATATTTGAGCACATTCCACCAAATTCTGACAATATGTTTGGAGGTGGTGGTGAAAGCTAAGCCAAGGATCATGCTGGGCACAGTTGGTACTAAAACGATGCTTAATTAAGAGTGGCGGGAGTGTGGGGGTGAGGTGAAAAGAACATGACCCAAAAGCATTTTCTCCTTTTTAAAGCAATTTGATCACCTATAATGTGTGCTTAGCACACTTATTTTAATGCGTTATGAAAGAACCTTATAGTCCTACAATGAGCAATTATTTTAATGTCAATAAATAGCTTAGGATCATATTTTGATTGTCTTTTCAAGATAAATGCAGCAGTTATACACCCAAAGTCAGTCTCACTTTCTTTCGACATGAAAGATACTGTTTGCTTTTTTATAAATGACATGCATTAGTGTGTGGTGTGATAGTTTTAAAGCTAATCTGCAGTGTAACAATTGCGCGAAATGTTTTGCTTCTTCTACAGTGGCACTATTTTGCATGATAGGTTGGTACAACATCTCCGTTGTCATCAGTCTGGCTTTGTGGAAATATCCTGCAATTGCACACTTTTAATTGTGGTTCAGTAATGACAGCCTGGATATCCACAATACATCCCTGCTGGATTACGTATGTTTGGTTTAGATTGGTGTACAAATTGAGGTGGGTGAGTAGGTCTACAAATGCACTTTCAGCTCCACTGAATGTCCCTGCAGTAATGAATGTAAATAGTACTACCCTTGCTATGCCACTCTAACACTGTTCTTCTAGGTCCTAAATCATGGTGCTACCAATCGCCCTGTTTACATTTTCAATAAATTGTCATATGAATGACATATTTACCTTGCTGTTGATAATGCTTTACTTTTCTCTTGTTGTCAGGCACGTAAAGCGATGCAGGAACAGCTCGAAAAGAATAAAGAATTGACCAAAAAACTAGAGATAGTATCAGAAAGTGATGATGAGGGAGAACCTGAGGAAGATACCATTCCTGACTTTGTCAATGAGGTGCAGATGACCAAAGAGGGCCCCAATCCATGGATGTCAGGGAAACTTAGTAGGGATGGTAAAGACACTGTGGCTCAAGAAGAGTTTAAGCAACCACCTGTTATATTGGATGAAGGAAAAAAGAGTGAGGATGAGGAGGAAAAAGAATTATCAGAGGATGAAATGCTGCTTCAAGAATTTGAGAACATAAGACGCCTGAGAAAAGAGCAGGAGGTTCAACTTGAACAACCAAAGGAGGGACAGACTGGTAAGAGAGTAATGGTCAATCCTTGATGAAACCAACAGTCCTGTTTCTTTTTCCATGGTCTGTTGGCAATTATATTTAAGGAAATTTGAAGTGTTTACTGATATAGGCAAGTCTGGAGCTAAAGCTGATCAACACCATGCAAGTATACAAACTCTGATTCCTATTCAGTAGATTTCTTACCTCTGGGTAAACACACGTTACTTTATAGGCTTATGTATGTTACCACACGTGGTACAAAATAGGGAGTGTGACAGCTCTTTCGGGATATTGTAGCTAATTCATAACTGTACATTGAGTTAGGCTGCTCTCTAACCAATGTATGAAAGCAGAGTATTTGCCTGCCTTAATACAGTAAACTGCCTTTTCATTGTTATCATTGGTACTCTTTAATCCTGTCATGTAAAAAAACATTATATTCAAGTTGTTTTTCTAGATGCAGTTAACAAGCAGGCAGACATTACTAGAAAGGATTACAAATAAGCTGCTACCTCAAGTTTAAAGGTGTTTCTTCATGTCTCAACAAAATTGACAATTGTAACTTCTGATTGATAGACTGTTTTAGCCTGAATGTTAATGACATTTTACATTTTGAACTCATCTAGCTTAATTCAGTTTTGGATCATTTATACCTTTGATCCTCTCTAGCTTTCCCTTGCCTCTAGTTATTTCAAAACCGCCTTTTTGCCACATATATTCACTCCTTTTTAGTTGTTTTGAAGTTACCAAGTTTATAACAATGTCTGCTAAAATCTCCAGACTGACACAAGGAATCCTTTGACCATCTCCACGACAGCAGAGCTCAATTGTGGCCAGCTGACAGTTCCTACAGGTTCACCCATTGGAATGCATTGCACCAGTGATCAGAGTGCTTCACTGACTTTCAGAAGCCAAATTATCCACCTTCAAGGCACTCTGCATTACTCACAGGCAAGTGCTTGTTATTCGTAGAGTTACTCTTCAAAGACAAGTTTGATCAACATTCCAACTACAAGAATAAATACATTAGTATAGCTACAAAGTTATGAATTTCTCCGTCCAGAAAGACAAGAAATAATCAATGTCGCTTGGATTCCAGGAAATATTTAACCCCCTTAGTTGCTGAGGCTTTTCCACCACCAGTGCTAAGTCCTTTTTTGATGATTGTGGTAATTTGAGCTTAATCCCTAATTTATTTTCCACGAAAGAAATTGCCAAATTTGTGTTCTTTTTTCCCCACATATTGGGGTTTGTTGGAAACACGGAAATAGCCAAACTATAGTGACTTTTAATTTTTTTTAAAGTGCTCTGCAAGAAGGCTTTTGTGGGTGTTTTCCTTAGAAATGGCATATAAAAAATGTTTGCTATGCTTAGATCACCCTCTGCCAAACTCAGGAACAAGCCGAGTTAAAAAAAATAGCAGATCTTCCACAGTTGATTTTTTTCTCTCCATATGTTTTGTGGTTTCTACCTACTTGCAGTTTGTGGTGAAAACGGGTGTCAGATCCAAGGCAGAACATGGAAATGTATACATTTTCAAAAAGTAAACAGAAATCCAGATTCAGCAAGGGGTCATTTATGTACATAGCTCATGATTTTCCCCCCATTCTATCGTGATTCAGAGGACCTTTTGCGAAATGTGCTTTTTTACACACTGGCTTAAAATTAGGACCCAAAATGTGGAGAAATGTAGTTTATAATGACAAATGTTCAACTATTCTGTGTACCACATGTTTCCAGATAAAAACAGCACGCCACTTATGTGATTTGACCTAGTGCCTGCAACAGGAAAAGCCCTAACATGCAGTATGGAGACATATTTTTCACCATGAACATTGACCTATTATGGAATGTGGGTAGCTGTGGTATTTGAGCCTGGGCTCTGGCTGAATGCAGGGAAACCTACTACACCCCGACATTTTTAAAGACTAGACACTCAGTAGAGTCCAGGGAGGTGACACGTAAGTGCATCCCACTACATTTTCCTGCCCAAAATGTCCTGCACCCCTCAAACTTTGGCTAAAATTGCACGTTTTTCTTATATTTCTGTATAGAAAAACTCCAAAATCTGAGGATCCACAAAATTCCTACCATCCCGTGTTCCTAAATGTCTGCTAAATATAGTACTCCACATGAATCAAAGCAGAAAATAATCTAAGAACAATAGAGAAGCGCGTCCTCACATCTCAATTTTATTTTTTAAAAGGAAAACGCTTCTGGTGCTTGACCCACAAGGATTTTCTTATAGTGTGACGGACAAATCGATCACATTCAATGCGAAGGTAGTGTAGTGGGCAGGAACAGTTCATCCACCGCAGTTAATTGGTTAAGACCTTCTTTCCAAAACAAATGGTGCAGTACCTCAGCAGCCAATAAACAGACTATTATACTCACAAGGAAAGTATGAGCATCAGAGGACTCTGACCTTGGCTACCCAAGACCCGGAGCCAGTTGCCACTCATGAACGGTAGGTAGACATAAATGCTTTCACTGTTTTACTGTTTCATTGCACTCCACACAAGCGCTGTTACATAATCACAGAGAGATACATTAGAGAAGGACCCATTAAGAAAGATACCAAACCTTTCACACACAGATAACCTCTGTAATTGGCAGACTTCTTTAACTAGAGTTCAACTAGAAACATCAAACATAAGAATAACTCTTGTGTATTCTCTCCCTTACTTCGCCATGCTCTACTATTCCTGTAGAGCAGCAACCAATTTCGGATCTAGAGCACCATTCTGGTCATCACGCAAATTACCGAAATGATAACTACAAAGGCCATACTGCAAACCAGCATTCTTCCGACCTAGTGCACTCTGCCTTGCCCAGTCTTGTGTGTCAATTACTGCACTTTCAGCAAATCAAAAGGGAGAGAGAGGACTAGGTAAGCCAGTCCGGGTCCCCTGGTTATATGTAGGAATATCAATATAGGACTAGCTACGTTGTATTTAGTGGAACTCAGAAGGTATATCTGCGGGCAAACCCTTAGGTTTGGACATGAAGCCCTCACACACCAACCTAGTTGGTGTCATGCTTCATCATCGGGCCCACCACAGTGACACCGAATGTGTCCCGGGTGTGCTGCGACTCCAGATTACTGAGGAGCTGGTATTCTTGCTGAGTGTGCAGTGCTGGTGAGAATGAGGGTGAAAGGTTAAAAGCTATACAGGTGGTCCCAGTTCCCGAGGGTAAAGGTAAATTTAATACCTGGGCCCCTGTTAGCAAGATAAAAAGGCTGTGGACGATATGGAGTGTATTAAGAGCTCCTACGTCCATGTGGTCTACATGTTTCAGCCAGGCCTTTTGATTAAAACTGGCTTTCCTCAGGACCAATGAGTATGTGTAAGTGATGATTAACTATATTAAGTGATAGTGTATGGTGAAAAAGTGTTGCACTCGCTAAGGTGCCGTACGTGTAAGAGGGGGATTCCCTCTACTTTACTGTACATAGAACACAGAGACAATACAGACATACAAAGAGAACCAATGAGAATGGTATACACCAAAACACAACATATGGCCGACTTCTAGTGTGCGTGAGCGACCTAGAGCGGCAGAGAATTTGGCCATGAGTGGATGCCATGGCCAGGGTGAACTATGGCGATAAACTATTAAACGCGGTGGCAGTGGTGGGCTACACAGCGAAACAAGCATAGCGTGAGGTACAGGTAAGTATGGTACATAATTCCTCACACTTGCTACTTGCTGTTAAAGCCTCATGGGTCACTTGGCAGGGAGTGAGAGAAGACCCTAAATGTTTTAAAAGGTCATAGTTAGGAAGGTACCTGTGGGGAGAAAATGCTGCTTACCCAGAGCGTCGTGTAGAGATCACTCGTGTACTCACGGTATTTCCGATCAGCGTGCTCCTGCGACCTATCGTCCTGCTCCAGTGTCCCGAGTGAACTGTGCATGGATCAGGTGAGTGCTTAAATAGCCGGTTCAATTGGTGTCACCTGGAGAGGGGAGAGGGTGCGGTCGCGCTAGCTAGAAGTGCGCACGCGCTGGTAGCTAGCGGCACTGGTGCTGCGCATGCGCATAGTGTGGTAGTCGCGCATGCGCAATGGGAGGCCTGGGCACTAAACAGTAGCGCATGCGCCTCGGAACCTTACAGCATTGGTATAGACATGTGCACTCTAGTGCGTGCACCATGTGGGGGAAAGAAATTAATTAGAAAGGCCCGTGAGGGGCCAATGAAGGTTAAAAAATGCAACAACAGCGAAGGGAGGCCTCTGGGCAAAATAGGGCAACTACAGGATAGGGACAGACCACGAGTCTGAGCGCAGACAGGGACACAGACCACCTACATGGAGGTGATTATCTCGCTAGAGCATTCCACGGGATAGAATCGTTGAGCCCCTCTATATGGGTAGAAAGGCGGTAAATCCAGCGTTGCTCTTTAGAGAGCAGAGTTTTCTCATCGCAGCATGAAAGTGCGAATTGTTCGATGACTGTCCAGGTGAAGTCATTTGGGGTGTGATTTTGCACGATGAAGTGTTGGGTTAGCTTACTGATATTTTTGCCACAGCGCATTGTGCTCCTGTGCTCGGTCATCCTGGTTCTGACTTTTCTGGTAGTCATACCGATGTATCTCAGACCGCAGCGACAGGTGATAAGATATATTAGGTTAGACGAGTTACAATTAGTAAATTGCCTTTGTGTCCAGGTTTTGCCAGTTTCTAGTGACAATGTTTTCGAAGGGGTAGTCAGGTGGCAGACGCTGCAGTTATTACATGGTTGGTGGCCTGTGAGTTCAGGTAGGCCCCATGTATTCAAAATTGTCTGACCTTTTAGTTGTGTCTTTCTGGGTCTTGTGGAGACCAGCTGGTCCCTCAGATTTTGTGCTCTCTTGTATGCGAAACGGGGTGGATCCCAGTTCCTTGTACCTGAATTGATAATTTTCCAATTTTTACGAATTATGCTGGAGACCTGGTTTGAGGCGGTATTGTAGGTGGTGACGCATGTCATTAAGGGAGTTTCTGGTGGTTTGACAACAGTTTCGAGGAGGGCCTCCCTGTTCTGGTTGCGTGCTCGCTTGCAAGATTTTGAAATAATTCTAGTCGGGTAACCACGGTCTTCCAACTTGTGGACCAAGGCTTTGGACTGGTGTTTGAAGTCATGGAGGTTGCTGCAGTTCCGGCGTATGCGCAGGAACTGCCCAAAAGGCAGATTCTCCCTCAAAGGTCTGGGGTGGAAACTGTCAAAGCGTAACAATGAGTTCCTGGATGTTGGTTTGTAATGAGTGGTTGTTGTCAGACCCCCTTGATCAGCTCTTATGTTGAGGTCTAGAAACGCTAGTTCCGTTGGGCTGCTAGTGCAGGTGAACTTGAGAAATGGATCAAGGTTGTTGATCCACGTGAGGAAATCTTTCAGTGTTTCCTCATGTGTACACGAGTGATCTCTACACGACGCTCTGGGTAAGCAGCATTTTCTCCCCACAGGTACCTTCCTAACTATGACCTTTTAAAACATTTAGGGTCTTCTCTCACTCCCTGCCAAGTGACCCATGAGGCTTTAACAGCAAGTAGCAAGTGTGAGGAATTATGTACCATACTTACCTGTACCTCACGCTATGCTTGTTTCGCTGTGTAGCCCACCACTGCCACCGCGTTTAATAGTTTATCGCCATAGTTCACCCTGGCCATGGCATCCACTCATGGCCAAATTCTCTGCCGCTCTAGGTCGCTCACGCACACTAGAAGTCGGCCATATGTTGTGTTTTGGTGTATACCATTCTCATTGGTTCTCTTTGTATGTCTGTATTGTCTCTGTGTTCTATGTACAGTAAAGTAGAGGGAATCCCCCTCTTACACGTACGGCACCTTAGCGAGTGCAACACTTTTTCACCATACACTATCACTTAATATAGTTAATCATCACTTACACATACTCATTGGTCCTGAGGAAAGCCAGTTTTAATCAAAAGGCCTGGCTGAAACATGTAGACCACATGGACGTAGGAGCTCTTAATACACTCCATATCGTCCACAGCCTTTTTATCTTGCTAACAGGGGCCCAGGTATTAAATTTACCTTTACCCTCGGGAACTGGGACCACCTGTATAGCTTTTAACCTTTCACCCTCATTCTCACCAGCACTGCACACTCAGCAAGAATACCAGCTCCTCAGTAATCTGGAGTCGCAGCACACCCGGGACACATTCGGTGTCACTGTGGTGGGCCCGATGATGAAGCATGACACCAACTAGGTTGGTGTGTGAGGGCTTCATGTCCAAACCTAAGGGTTTGCCCGCAGATATACCTTCTGAGTTCCACTAAATACAACGTAGCTAGTCCTATATTGATATTCCTACAATTACTGCACTTTGACTGCTTGTCACAGGCACAAAGCTCAATACAAATGCAACTATCATAAGGATGTCAATGGAGCTGTAATCTTCTCTAAGCATTTCAGTAGTTTCAGTGCTAGAAACTGTTGATAGGTGCATCGCTAATTATAACTCCTTCATCCTTCCCAGCAGGAAAGTAAGCTGGTGTAGGATGCCTGTTGTTTGTACCGGTAGTCTGATAGTAACTATGGGCAGACTAAAACTATCTCAATGATTTTTCTTTGGAAAACTGCGATTTCTTTATTTCCCCGCAGATTTTTACTTTTTTCCACGGATTTGGGGACATTTCCGACAGATTTTCTGTCTCCTCTTCAATTTGCACAAAGAACAGAGACTAGTAGAGATTCAGAAAGAAAGGTGGAATGACATGAAGCTGGGATCGAATGGCCGCAGCAAATATAGGCAAGCAACACCAGCTATTACTGATTGCGACACAAATTTCTTGTAATTGCTGCTTACCCGAGTTACTGCATGGTGCGAGCAGTTGACACCTGTATTGTGAGACTGCAATAAAAACACCCAGTAGAAGCTCTGCTATTCCCTGTAACCAAACGTGGCAAGCAGGTTTGTGCATTTAGAGAAATAAGCATAGAAAACAGGGTTGTGGCATGGTCTGGCATGATGGAAAAACTCTGGCGGAACGAGAGACAATGTTGTGTGGATGTTTGAGGAGAAATGTGCAGGACTGTGACATACCTTTGATTATTAACTTGCCTTCAATGTATGCATGAATGTTAAAATAGAACCTCACTGTTGGTGCACTTTGAGGCTTGATTGGCACTACATTGAGTAACACCGATGGTTTTCCAACGTAATTTCCCCATATCCTAGGTTTTCCCAGCATACATCGACAGCAATTTAGCAGATTTGTACATTTTGTTTCCCTCAAGGATGTGGACTGTTTCTGTCAACCATCAGAAGTCCTTATAATAAGCAATATTTTTTAACATTACTGAAATACTCGTAATCATTCAAATATAGCATAATTCCACTTTCTTTTTGGGATTTTAAGAGCCTGAATTTGCCATTGTTTTATCTACAGCCGAGTAATATTTGATAATGGCTTTGTCCTTCATTCTAGGTCTGTCTGTATCTAACGAATCAACAGCACAGAGAGAACCACATTTGTTAATACGTTTTCATATCAATTTACTGAGCACAATGTAATCCACAGGCTCTAGATCGCTATTGCTTTTTCAGATGTTTCCTTTGTTCATTTTAGGCTGCAGCAGAGAAATTACATCAGAAAGTGGAGAAGAACGGACTGCAGAATATAATCTCCTATTCCAGAGACTTGCAGAGCAAGGCAAACGGTCACAGGGAAAACGGAGACACAAAGAACTTCACAGCACATCCACGGAACTTGCAGACCAATGTCCCGATGGCAGGAAGGAGCAAGAAAAAGTTTGTGAGCTACCTCCAGTAAGAGAAGAAGGCCCTCTGCTAATGGAAAGCCTGGATAGGACACGGACAATGGAGGATGTGGGCAATCTGGCAGCTGAGGAATGGGCAGATGAAGAGATGCCTGGTTTACCGGAGAAAGAGGAGCAGAAAAGTACAGGAAAGAAAATTGCTTCTGAGGAGCCACAGAAGAAGAAAAAGAAAAGGTTAATTGACCCCAGCGCTGTACTTGCTGTTAATTCTAGGGTGATACGAGCACCAATACTGCCAACGGCCATAGAGGAGGAGGTGAGTGAATCAGTTTCGGTTGATTCCTAAGTTCATAACAGCCAGGGCCTTGCATAATAAGAAATTAATGTCTCCTTCCCTTACACTGCCTTTTTCTGTGTACAAGGTGAGAGCTATTAGTCGTAACAACATCAAATAACTACCTTAAAAACAACCATTGTGCCCTCCAACCAATTTAGTTCAAGTTGGCAAATTCATCTCAAGGTAATGTTCAGCAGTACACGGATGTTACGAAAAAATATGTTCTTTGTGAAGAATAAGCTTACAATCTTATTTTGTTTTGTAACCGGCTTGTAATCCTCTGACGAAGGAACATTCTTGCTTTGAAATGAGCAGGCTAATTGCTTGTGTGTTTTCTCATTTCATGATTATTTCCCTTTTAAATACTGATGAATGTAGCCCCTCTTTACATCTTAATCATGAGATGTGGGAGCTGCTGACAAAAACAACACAAAAACGTTTGTGCAGCCAAGAGTTAAACATTTTTATGAATCATGTACTTGCGTACTTGCCAGTGGCTCTGCCTTTGTACACACCTTCACCATAGCTTTTTTTTTTAAAAATTCTGTTACTTCAACTATTCCTATTGCTGGCACCTTCTTCCTCTTCATGAAATCAATGCCTTTGCCAACTGTAATCAAGCAATTCCAGTTACATCAAAGCAACTTCAACTAAGTTAGCTGTTCATATTGTTTTGTCCTGTCTGCTCTACTACTTTCTCTTTTACTTGGGTTTGGCAATTTGACTTCATATGAGGCGGTCCATATTTAGGTTTTCTTCAACACGTAGCTTAGATGAGTGGTTCCTAACTTTAGCATGTCCCAAAATTGAAATGGCTGTTTTTCTAACCTCAACTTCATCATTTAGGTGGGGGGGCTACAATTTGGTTGGCGTGATTTCCAGCTGAGGCACCTATGAGATGAATGTCAGGCCTAACTTTAGAGTGCACTTGAGTTGTCTCATTACAAAGTCTACCTTGCAACCTAGCACTAATGCACCTTCTTAGCTTAAAGCTTCCAGTGTTTGTACCAAGCTGTTCCCTCATCTCCGTAGGCCTAATCACATTAGAGCCTTTATTTCCGAGATTCTAGTGTGTGCCAAAATTGCTGATGCTGTCTTTTTTCACTTGAGATTCCCTGGCAGTCCATGTGATTGTGGAAGGGAGAGGGGAAGTGGGAGGAAGGTAGGGTAGTGTTTAAAAAAAATCAAAATCCAATAAATGCAGTTAAGCCATAAAACTGCTTATGCCTCCAACAGGCACTTTGAGGTGTTTTCATTGCCTAATTAACTTCTTGTACTAGGAGTCTTCTTTGCCTCCCTTGTCATGCCACTTATGAGTTTTCCTAATCTAAATGTACTAGATATGATTTCATGGCACCTGTTAGATATATATATCTTCTGGTAACGCTGCTAAGGTGAGGAGTATCTTGCATGGGTGTGTATAAAGTTGTGAAGGGACACTTTCTGTATCAGATGTACAATTTAAACACAAATTTTATTTGCAACTTGGATCTCCAGAAGAGCTAGTTGAGAAATGAGCAAAAGTCACTTGTTTCACGGGTCCTGGTATAATCTAGTGAAACACCAAGTGATCAGTATACTAGTTGTTAGCAGGACAAAGTCAGCTTAGCCTTTATGTTACATCTTTGGAAATCTGACCCAAGCATTGTAGAGCTAAGATGGCATTGTCTGGAGTTTTAGGCCCTCTTAGCCTTTCCAGAATCCATAAATAATACTAGAATTGGTGCCCTGCAACCATGTCGCTCCTTTAAAGAATTCCCAAAGACAGACTCATCTAAACACATCAACATATTCTCTCCTGGTAAGGACTCCCTGGATCTAACACTCCACTTTGTGAGCACATGGAGTTTGACACTAAACGCAGCTGGGCTCTGGGTTCTCTGGTTCCCTTCCGCCCCCTCAGATGGAGCTGGTGCAAAAATTTAAATCTACTATTGCAATAAGAGCTCAAAGTCTATAGGTGATTTAAGTCATTGACAGCAAATGTTTCCAGCTACTGAGGTGCCAGGTACAACTAACCCACTAACTTTGCTTCCTGCTATACCTCTTCTAGTAGATAGCACACCGGATTCTCACCCCCGTTTACCTTCACTCTGCTTCCCTTCCCAATACATCTCAAGTTCACCATATTTTACCCAAACAATAGCTGACCTATGGCTTTCGGTGGCCCCATACAGATGCATGAGAGACACATTTTTGTCTTCCACCCCACTAGATAAGGATGCTGCATAATTGTCTCCTTGGGCAAAAAAAAGGAATAGAATATCTCTGCTCAACTCAGCAGTTGATTATAAAAACATTTTTTTAGGTTTCGCCCTGGCCGTAGCACTGCGAAGCAGTGCTCCGCCCAGGGCGAAATCTAATGTTATCTCAGTAGTGGGGACTTCAAACCGCCCCTTCTTCCAGTGGCTAGCTCCATAAATGGAGGCTAGCCATTGGACGAGATGGTTGTCCATCACTCTTTCCCCGTCAGAACGCGAATCGTGGGCGTTTATGACTCTTTTTTTAAGTCCCGCCCCTTGTTGCCGTGTGTCCCAGGCCGCGCTGTGATTGGCTGCCGGCCCGGGACACCCCCGTGACGTCATTCCCCGGGCTGCGCTGTGATTGGCTGCCGGCCCGGGACCTGACTTGTTCTAACATTTCAAAGGAAAGGAGTCCGACGCGAAACTCCCTGCTGGTGGCAATGTTTATCATCAGTGGCCTGCAAGTCTCATTGTGAACACAGGACGTCGCCGCCGCCCCAGTTCTGAGAGCAGGAGCCGCATTCCTGGAGCCCGGCCCCGGCAGCAGCATTCCTGGTTTGTGCGAGGAGGGTGTAAAGCTGTAGCTTTGAATAAATAAGGATCGCATCTACAGGATCCTGCACTTCATTGTCCCATTCCTGAGATCGGTTTTGAATATGTGGTAGTCTCGTTTCTTCTTTTTCATTTTTGACATCTTTCCCTGCGAACCTCCAGCTCATTCCTCTCCTCGGCTCTATCTCAACACCACCTTTACGACCCTTCTTCCTTCTGCTCCACTTCGCACTGCACGGGTCTCCGCCCCCAAGTTTTTCTTTCTGGTTTCTATTCACTTTGTCCCCTCTATACATTTCAATATATGGGAACACCTACAAAACTGCTGTGACCCTAGGATGCATTCATTAGTTTGGGCGTTGAAAAGCGCTACATGCCTCGCAAAAGGTCCTTCGTAGCGCTTCGAAACTGGCTTACAGGAGGATGATAATTAGTAACAAATCTGATAGGGAAAGTGGGAGTTTCCTAATTAAAGAGCGCTGTGTACGAGCTACTTGGCACACGTTATCTGACTCTCACGTCATTTCTGTTCCCTGATCGTAGCTCTTATCCCGAATCAGCGGTCAGCCTCCCCTTCTTCTACTGCAACCCTCTCCCGTCTGTCTCCTCTCCTCCCGCCCCTAGACTACTACTAAAATGCTGCGACGCTCGCTAGCCTATGAGGCTTCTTTTACCACTCCCACCAGCAACAATATCAGAAATAATGACTATGGTTATCTCACTGTAAGGCATTCCCTGGCACACAGTGTGATCCACAGTAGTCTGCCTGAGTCCCAGCGCCTCCCTGGCACACGGTGTGATCCAGGGCAGTACTCGCCGCTTTAACTCCCCGCCGGAGTCCCAGCGCCTCCCTGGCACACAGTGTGATCCAGGGCAGTATCAATTGGCCCACACCCCCCAGCTGGAGTCTCAGCACCTTTATCGCTGGGACTCCACTACCCACCGGCATCTCTTCCCCCGCTTCTCGCGGACACCGTATGATCTCGGACAGACTGGCCGAAACCCCCCACCAGGTCCTCGACGGGTCCACGTGTGATCCTGGGCAGGATTACCCATAACTCATCTCAGCTCCTCGGGCACACCAGGTGTGATCCTGGTCAGCATAGTGCCGCCCCCACTGGTTCTCTTTGACGTGTGGTGTTGCCCCTACCACCCACCCCACCCCACCCCACCCCCTGGCCGCCTCCCTCCCGCTCTGCTCCCTGAGCTGGGAAGCTGCTGCCCTCTGCCCTCCTCCCCCGGGCACAGGAACAGGACCCCTCCGCCGCCACGCTCTCTTTGAACCGTTTGGTGTGTGTTTCCAGCATTTATCATTTCACCCTGGATAGCCACCATGGCCGGGCACGAACAGGACTGGTTCCAGCTGGAGAAGCTGATTGGACAGATAAGCGACATCCGAGTCCAGAATCTGTAAGGTAAAGGGAAAATAAACCATGTTTTCTCCAGAGCCTGTTTCTCATTCCTCATCTTCTGTGCTGATATGTGGGTTGCGCTACCCCTTACACTTGCTTTTAGTTGTTTAAACATCAATGTGTTTCTCTTTTGTGTTCCTGCTTCCAGGCCTATTTCTTTCATGGAGTAATCTCTGAGAACTCATAAATATTTCAAGATGGAAATGTAGTTTCATGAACCTCTACTGGAAAGAGAGGAGTGGGGAGAGGAGTTGGCCTAACGGCTAGGGCGCTCGACCTCGAACCTGGGGATCTGGGTTCGAGTCTCGGTAACGACTCCAAAACCTCCTGTGATTCTGGGCAAATCACTTAATCTCCCCGTGCCTAAAAATGAAAGTGTGTGTCCTCATGTAAAAACGTAACTTGTGCTATGTAAAGCGCTCTGATACCTGATTCGGTTCGGGTCTAGTTCGCGCTATATAAAACTCTACCAAAAAAAAAAAAAAAAAAAAGGCTACCTGGGAAATACTGCAGGCGAAGCCTTTCCCTTTCAGTTAAGAGCTGTCAGCCTTTTGTGTGCCCTGCTTCTTGAAATGGATTTGAATCTGTAATGCACTCATGAAGGCGTCACGCGGTATGCTAGCTTGCTCCGAAATTTCTGGGATGCGGTTGTAGGAAATCTAGACTGTAGCTAAACCCATCACGTGCCATAGTTGTCTCGATGCCATGTGTGGGGCGAGAGAGCGAGGGCACAGTTTTCTGGGTGAAATGCATCTGTTTTGCTAACAGATAACCCCTCCATGGCATCTTTCTGGAAGGGGGGCAGGGGGTGGAGAGGAGTTGGTGTTGTTTACTCATTATTGCACAGGCCCTATGTATTGTACACTCTAGGGGCCATGAAAAGTGCAGAGCGTGGCTGCAGGCTGATACCAACTAATGCCCAACATAGATTGTGCTGGCAGTGCAACAGCTGATATTATGCCCTTGTTTTCTCTGCGTGTTTACACCATCTCACGCCCACTGCCGATAATGTAAACAGTGTGTGATGTGCAAAGTTGCGCAAGCAACCCACAATTCTTACAAACCCTCTGAGGCTCCCAACACTCAACAATAGAGGTTCCGTCCCTAACAACCTCAGAAAAGTCCCCCTCACACTAGAAAGCTCGACCACCCTTCTCTCTCCCAAACTCAAATGCATCCTACTCAAGTGCAGATCGGCCCAGAGACACTCCTCCGACATCGCTGATCTCGTCTCAGCTAGGGATCTGGTCCTAGCCATTCTAACGGAAACGTGGCTTACTGAAGCCTCTACCCCGATTATGGACATACTAGTCCCCCCCAATTATCACATCATTAGGCTGGACAGGTCTCCTGGCAAGACGGGCGGGGGAATTGCATGCATTTTTAGGAGCAACCTCTCCGTTACTAAAATCACCCCCCCCCCCCCCCTCCTTCCCCTCCAGTGAACTCCTCTGCCTCGACATCACCAGCGAGGGCAAACAAGCTTGTGCTTTACATCTCATCTATCACCCGCCTGGTGACAACCTCATATTCACCCAACAACTCATGGACTTGATCACCTCCAATGCCGGTCGGCAGACAACCCAAGTTTTCCTGGGTGACTTCAATCTTCACTGGAACGATCAGAAAGACACAGTGGTGAATAGTCTCAAAACTTTCCTTAATGCGCTTGACCTCACCCAAATATGCGATAGACCAACTCATGACAAAGGCTCGATACTCGATCTCATCATTGCCAAAGAGAACTCAACACAACTGGAGGCGATTCAACCCTGCGACTGGTCTGATCACCACATTATCACCTTTTTTATCAATGAAAAAGTGAAACCTATCCCAGCTCAACCAATCAAATCCAAAACATGGAAAAGGGACATGAAGAACTTTAACCCCTCTACCCTGCCTCCCCACATCGGCAATCTCCTCCTTCCCCCTTCAGGTGCCTCGGATGTTCAAACACTGATGGACCACTACCTTGACTCTATGAACACAGTAGTCAATGAAGTCGCCCCACTTCAACTGAAGAGAGTCTCCACCAAAACTTCTAACCCCTGGTATGATGATAGACTCAATGACGACCGGCGTACTATGCGAATGGCAGAGCGCACCTGGAGATCGGACCCTTCAGCACTACACCTCAAAAGGCTTAAGAACAAAAGAAACGCCTACTTCAGGAAAATAAAGCGCACAAAGGCGGACTTCTTTAGCCGTCAGTTGGACCAAGCAAAAAACAGGCCAAGAAAGCTGTTCGATCTAATCAAGACCCAAACAAAGACTCAACCCCTACAATCAAACAGCACAACAGGCGACACCCCACACTGTGAAGCCTTCTCTGCTTTCTTTAAGCTAAAGACTGACAACATAAGAAATGACCTCATCTTGGATGTAAGCCGATTCCCCAACAACACCAGAATGTCTTACACTCAACCTAAAAACAAGGCATCTTGGCTGTACTTTGATACCTACTTGGAAGAAGCAATACGCAAACTGCTCTGCACCTTGAAGCCCTCTAATCACCTCACAGACCCTCTACCTGCTAATGCTGTAAAAGACTTCATCCCCTTGCTCCTCCCTCTCTGGACCAAAATCATCAACAGCTCCCTGCAACAAGGCCTCATTCCGGACTCCCTCAAGGTGGGGCAAGTCACGCCTATACTCAAGAAACCTACAGCTGATCCGTCTGACCTAAACAATTACCGGTCCATCACCAATATCCCCACCCTGGCCAAACTGCTGGAAAAATGTGTCCAACTACAACTAACTAA